>NW_026534349.1:3964000-4672724 GCF_026225885.1 Hylaeus anthracinus | reverse complement strand
ATGTAGCGTGCTCGGCCGATAATGCAGATTACTCTGTCGGTAATGTAGAATTCTCGGCCGGTAATGCAGATTGCTCTGTCGGTAATGTAGAGTGCTCGGCCGATAATGCAGATTACTCTGTCGGTAATGTAGAGTGCTCGGTCGATAATGCAGATTATTCTGTCGGTAATGTAGAGTGCTCGGCCGATAATGCAGATTACTCTGTCGGTAATGTAGAGTGCTCGATCCATAATGCAAATTCAGATACATTAACTAGAAATTTTGTCATGCTTTTCACTGCATTTTCCCATACTTTTAAACAATTGTATCTAGAGCTAGTGCGTATTCTTATAAATTAACTAGAAATTATTTCATACTTTTAACTGTACCTTTTTTGAAGTCGCTTTAATTTTTTTTTCAAAAAATCATTTCATATGAAACTTGATACAACGTTGAAATCTCTTTCTTCGTCTGATCAATCGTTCGATGAATGTTTTCTAGATGAGATGAAATTTGATACAAGCAGCTTATCGAACAGGCTAAGCATTAGCTCCTTGTTAGAATCTGGTCCTTTCCGAGTGGCTGCCGTTACAACTGCTCGTACAAACGCAGTTTGAATCGTTTCTCTCGCAGGCGGAAGACGATTCGTGCCACATTCCAGACCATTGTTCGTAGGGCTGGTAGAGGGTAATTTGGAGCGGTCGCTGCTGTTGTTTGTGCCGTTTCTGTTCCTGTTCGTCGTCGTTGCTCGCTGTTCTTCTTCGGTAATAGGCGTTCTTCCCTTTCCGCGGCGATTGTCGAGCACTTAATAGCCGCGCAGCGGTCAATTTCTCCGTTAGCTTCTTCTGCTAGCCTCAATTTCGTCTTCTGGCGGGTTTGTGACACGCTCTGAAGCTCCTCGAGACTTGGAAAGCCACGATATACTCGAAGGTTAAACTTAAATGCCAGCTAGTAACAACGATTACCGTGAAATAACGGAAAAATATATATTCGTAACTCTGGGGCAATAATACGGTAAAGTAGCAACAATAGCGCGCTAAGCAGTCAGTAGATCAGACCACACACGGCGCACAATTTTTCTCGACCGTCGAGGAAAATTACAACGAGCACCGCAGTTCTTACAAGACGTTTATTATTCCAAAGCGTGCGAACAAATCCATGAGTCATCGTACTTGCATAACCAGCATTTTTCTAACACGCAGGAAGAGAACAGAGTGGCTTTCACATGCACGTCCGAACACGTGGCCTAATAATTTCTACGAGACGTGTGCAAGCGGTTTCTAAGTAACCGCGGACACGCTAATTTCATCCTTTTTACTTTAATTGAGCCATTTGTTTCGCCCTATCGGGTCGACATCAGCGCTCTTCCTCCCCGGAGATCCCTTTATCTCAAAGATTCATTACGCGTAACGTAACCCTTCATGGGCGTGGCAAGTACGTCAGAGTATACACTGCAGCGATGCAGTCCGTTTCAGATGGATCATTTCCTTAACAGAAAACTTCGACTCCGATGGAAATTCAATTTTCAGAAATTTTCAGCTTCTTTTCCCTCGTCGTTTTCGTCCTACGCGATAAGACTGGGAGATATCCATCTCTGTGGGGGTTGATAATCAAGCAAACCAGCGTTTGCTTACCGTGCCTTCGATGTTTTCGGTCAAACCTATCTATCGGTTACCGTGAACACGAGATCGTCTTCATTCCACGACGCGAAAAGAACACCTGCGAATGATCGACGGCGTAAAGCGTTACGGCTGTCCGTGCTCGCATAACCGAATCTAGAATGTACATTCCGCGTTCCATCGACGAGTCGCACGCCTCGTGCCTCCGCGTTTGTTCCTGGTTTGTCGTCGACGGGTTTCTCCTGGTCAAGCCCAAAACGAGCAAACGGCTGAATGTCGCCGGAAGGATGTTGTTTCTTTTCGCATTGAGACGGCAACTGTTCTTGCGTCGAGTTCCTGTCCGTGACGCAACAACAGGTAATAAACTGGGTTGCAAAATATTGGCACGAATGTTAGCATTTCCATTGCACGAGCTACCGAGAACAGAGTTGCTTAGGAGGAGTCTAACGATGAGAGTTGAAACTATGTATTAATAAATTCTCATCCGCGTGTTTTTGAACGTTGGCGGCGAGTACGGTAATACCTGTTTTCCTTGTATCTTCTTATCTTGTAGCTAGTTAGAACCAGTTAAATCGGATAATACCTTAACGTCGGCGATGTTTACGGACACCAATACAGATAAAATGCGAAAATTTCGGAGAAATTACATTTAATTTCAAATTGAATTTTAACGAAAGCAAACATCGAATTGGATCTATCCTACGTTGAGAGACGGATTTCGCCTGTCTCCGATCTCGAAGTCGCACCGGATCGCGGAGGGTTTTATCGTGATTTTTAATTTACGTATTCATCGGCAGCCAAGCGTTGAAAACGAAACGAAAGAGCCTTGGAAAGGTCTGGGCAAACCTTGACCGCGCCATGTTGCGACAGGGTCGTTGGTACCGCGAGTGTGTTTACCCTGTCAGCCAGCACCAGAATAGAACCAGGCCAGTCTCGATTACTGAGAGAGGTCTTGTTGCCGAGGAGGCAGCAACAATGCGTAAGTATACACGTCTCGCGTGTATACACGACCGCGGAATACACGCTCGTCGAGCTTACACGTTGGAAAATATTCAGCCGTCGCGCGTCATTCATCGCGATTATCGTTGAAAAATATTTGTTTGGATCAACAACGTCGGGATCCTCGATGGTCTTGGAACGGAATAACAGCGTCTCGTTAAACGGAGTGCTTTTTAAATGAACTCGGAAGAGTAAAACGAGGGGGATGGAAATAAATAAATCACGATTAAAGGAAGAACTTGGATTATAATACAGGAATGCAGAGAAATTCGAGCAGTCCCGGCAGACTTCGAATCCTCGAATTGGCGTCTATGATATCCGTCTCGAGATCGTGTTTATCGACGTTTTCAAGAGCGGGAGCTGAAGTTTAACGACTTAACGACCATAGCCTACCGAAAGATCGTTTTATACTCCGGCGTTACCGCGCGTTCAGGGTCGTCGAGGCACCAACACGAAGAGAGGTTCTTGTCACGATGCCGGTGGGCGTCCATAGAAGGTCGATCGCGCATTCCAACCTTTCGTGACTCGGATGGTCCACGGGGTTAACCGGCTGGTGTCATTGGATCGTGTATCGGCGATCGTACGCTCGGTCGAACGATAAACCACGCGTGGGTGCACCCGACTGCGATGCAATTTCCTGTGTCGATGACGCTAACCCTATTCATCGGCCTGGGCCAAGTGGCCTGTTTTTAGGTGTCGAGGACTATCGAACCGTTATCTATCTGTTCCAAGGTTATGTACACTTTTTCTGAAACTCTGCCATTCGTAATTGAATAAAATAATCTTGCGAGAATAATGCTGCGAGCAGATCTTTGCTGCATAAATTATCGCGCGCTATGCATCGGTATACGTAGCATTATTGACACGACTAACAATAGAGTCATCAGAAGGGGTGGCTCATTCGGAACGTCGGTACCTTTACTCTTCGACCCTTTGTCTACTGTGTCACCCTTAGTCATGTTGACACCACTTACGAAAGCACATCGTCGAGAAGGGTGGCCAACGCGAAATTTACGAAACGTCGATATCTTCTACCGCTCAACCCTTTGACCCCTACGTCTCCCCTAACAGGACAGTATCGACACATAGGACACATCGTATTTCCAACGTGGCACGTAAACCGTTTACAGAAGAATGTTCAAATCTCTGTTCGACGACCGTCGGGCAAATCATGGCACCGAATAGCTGTCGGATTGTCGAGGATTTGTTCATTTTTCACCCGAGAAAATGGGTCCATTTATCGTCTGCGAGGTCCGAAAATATCGCCCGAACGTTAACGAAGAGTAATGAACTGCGACGCTCGCTATAATTCCCTCTGAATTCAGCAAATAGCCGCATCGGTCCACCGTGTTTCCATAGTCGATTGGCTGCTGATCGCATCTAGTCGAGCAACTATCGATTCCACGAGCTTCAACCCTTCTCCTTTTCCGCTGATCTGCCCTCGGCATTAGCGGCTGGAACGATCACGCAAGCTCAGCCTCGTGGATAAATTAACCTTCGTCCAATTTCGGACCATTTTACGTATACTCGTGTGTTTAGGCTCATCTATCTACAGATGTACTCGTCGATAGAAATCCTTTGGTACGCGTGAGAGGGTGTAGTCGATGCAGAGTAGCACTATGTATTCGAGCACGTGTGTACACGTAGCTGGAAATAGGAATTGTCAACAATCCGTAACCATCGTGGGAGTGGCTCCTGTCTACCAGACCCTCCTACCCTTATTCTTATTCCTCCACCGAAGCACCCTACTCCTCGATTCTTCTCATTTTTCAGCACTCAAGAGCACTCCAACTCTAGAATCTCCGATTTCGCGTTGCCATCCGTTTCCCTCAACCCTTAGCATCGCATAATGTCTTCGTTTGGGAATCCGATAAAACGAAAAAACTGTAATCACCTTCGTTGTCGCAGGGCTGGTCTGTACTCGAGGCTGGCGTCCTGTTTCGAAATTGCCATTTTTAAAAATACCCGGCCGTTGAATCGTGCCGGGAATGTAATTGAAATGCCGGTGGCGCGGTGTCGGTTCTGTAACCAGAGATAAACACGCTTCAGAACGCGCTAGGAGTGGCTAGTCCAGTGATCGATACGCTTGTTGTAAAGGGTCGGCGAACTGGATGTAATCTCGCCGTCGAGGAACCATTCTGTTCCGGTGTTCGATGCGTTTTACTACGCGCGGATCGAAGGCTCGTTGCACAGAATATGTAATAATTCGTAAGAATATTTTTGTACGTGGAGCGAAAGAATTCGTTTGTTTTTGCGCACGCTTCTGTGTGATCTTCGAACACAATTTAATTCATTTATGCAACTGCATGTTCCGCTGGAACTGCAAATTACGTTATATGGTCGCCTTTTCCAACCGACAATGTTAAGTTCCAACTAATGGTCCATGGCGTGTGCAAACCGAGGAGGTGCAGAGAGTTGGCAAATTATTTACTCGAATTTCACACGGAATCCTCTTGGCTGAGTCCGTCGCCTGTTCACCGTCACCTGCTAAAACGAAGGGGTAGTAGGGGTTGGCTCCTTTAATCAACTCGCAGCTTTCTCGTATGCCTGTTTCTGCATCCAACCTAGTTTCCGCGAGTTCGCACGGTAAGCACCCGTGGGCCCAGTCGTGTACGTACTCAAAATAATATTTGTCATTACCGAAGGCGGTGCAATTAGCCGGACGATCATTTCCTCGTCCACTGTTTGTCCATTGTCCAACGCGAACAAGGACGAGCCGTTGATACGTCGGTGCGCACGATCGATCCGGATCTAAAGCTTAATTGATGAGCTCTCCAGTCGATGTATCGAAGGGAAACGGAACGTGTTCTATTAGCTGAACACTGTAAACGTCCAATAATAATTGTGATCGGTATCGGTAAACGTTTTGCGATCATTCTACGCCCGTTACTTGCACTTTGCTCCGAGCCTTTATGCTTTCATACGTATAAATTGTGGATTAGAAGAGGTATCTAACCAAAGGAATTTTTATTGAATCGTTCCGTCCAGATTTGTCGGTATCAAACGAGAAAGCCAAGCGTTCATTTGAGAATGCACAGGCAAGAGGACGAGTTCGATGCTTTAAGTAACCGTCAGGTTTAACTATAGAAGAGAGTCGACGGAATTTCATTTAGTCGACGCTTGGAATTCGAGGACCGGGTCGCAGAAAAATTTCTATTCGTATTTTCGACTCGACGTACCAATTTTTCCGTCCTTCTGTTTCCCATGTGGATTCAGGAATTATTTCCTGCTCGAACGATTTATTGGATCGCGAGCAATTTATGGCGTCGCTGTTTTCACTCGCGACGAGCAAACACGCCTGTTTTGATAAAAACTTGCGCACAGACGGAGGATCGGAAAATACTAGACGCGGATTTCTTTTCATTGATATTCATGTTTGAAGAGTGGAAGCTACCTTCGAGATCGTAAAAGACCTACCAGAGCTTGATGAAAATTTATATTATTAATCCATTTGAAAAATCGGAAAAACGTATGATTTCATTGTTATATCTGTTATTTAAATTCCGAGGAATCGATTGGCTACTAAATAGAGTAGATTTATATTTTTTAATTAAGGAAATATTCCGCCGACAACTGCGAAGGTACTTTCCAGCCCTTGAACACGAACACCAGCCAACAAACAGAACACGTGCGTAGTATTTTCCAGTGCTCCATTCAATTTCCTCGCGAGAGTAATTTTAGAAGAGCGATTATGCGATCGATACAAGTGGTAGTAAAACACCGTTGAAATGCAATCGATGCAAATAGATTTCGACGCGTGGTTCTTCCGTGGCAACGCGTTCCGTGTGTACGCGAATCGCTCGCGATTTTGGCAGCCTTCCTTTCAATGGAACAGAATCGACGCGTATTGAATACCTCGAATGCAAATTAACCATGTTGCGCGCGTAAAAGCTTTCTGACAGCTGCTGACCGCTTCTTCCGAAGTCAGCCATTCGCGGAAATTGCGATGAATTTTCGCTACGGAGCGCGGTTAACTTCGTCGAGCTGATTTCGAAAGCGAGACCGGAAGTTCCCGAAGTAATACTTTCGTTGATAACGAGGAACGAAACTTTTCAGATTTAACTCTCGCTCGGCAAGTGGAATTTTTATATCGCTTCGAAAGTCACGGATCGAGATTGGTTTCACTTCTCGAAACGTGTCGACGATAATAATTTCCCATTCTTGGTGAGTCCGGCATATCCAACTTTTTAATTCGAGAGTCCAAATTCTTCGACACACCGGAAGTACTTCTTGGAAATACTGTCCGAAATGGTTCGAGGACCACAATAGCTGTAGATACGTCGCAGAAGCTCGACCAAAATTGCCTTCGAAGCAACATCGCATCCGCGACATGGAGCGTGTTCGATGATGTCACCGCGACCGTCCTCTCCTACGCTCTTTCTCTCTCTCTCTCTTTTCGAATTCCTGCGCGCAAATGTGGCTCGACGAAGTGTGTCGAGTCGTTTTTGGCGATCTTCCACCAGGAAAATAGCCACGGGGCGGCTCGGTACCCCGAAGCACTGCCAGAAATGCTCCAGGATATTTGTATTGGTATTTTCGGGCCCCGATCGTTTCGGGTCAGCAAAGATCTCCCCCTTTCGCTCCACGCCAGAACCTTTGTACAAATTGAGAATCACTGAGTTTCTTTTTGTATTTAGCTCGAGAAAGTCTCGGAGATACAGTTATTTCAAATCGAACGACGAATCCGTCGCTCGTCAACGCGACGCGTTCAATCGATGATGAATTGTTCCCGAAATAGACGCCGATACTCGACAAAGATACGTCGAATGATCTATCCGGTCCAAAGTATTAAAAGTCACGCGGAGGGATCATCGCGGCGTTTCCGGACACCCGTTATCTCGTAAAATAAGTTCTGATCTTGTCAATGGCACGGTTCCATTAATTTTTCTTTAATTTTGACGTTTCAGACGCTAAACTGCTCCGACCTTTTCACTTCCTACGTTTCCATTCGCAGCGATGACTAATGTGTTCATTAGCGGAGTGCGCAGCGTTGGTAATGGAATTATCACAATTAAATAGACCTTGATACAAAAGGTTCATCAAGTTAATCTACCTGGTCCGAACTGTTAACCATCGGCTCGCGAGCGCTTTGGGTGATAAATTGTTCTAATAGCTTCATTAGCATCTGATGAATTATACGAAGTCGCTAATAGATTCGTCGGAATTAAACAAACCCCGAGGGTCACGAAAGATTCATCAAGTTTGTCTGCTTCCTTCAAAACTATAAATTATTTGCGCGTCTATCCGACGCCGTGGCATTAATTACGCAATTTATCCTAATTCTGACGCGAAGTAGAATGGGTCGCGATCGACATGGCAGCGAAGACGGACGACTGCAACCATCTTCGCGCGATCACTTGACAAGCAATATTCCAATTTTGCCATTGGTACAGCCGCGCTAATTTTTCTTCAATTTTCACGCCCCAGATACCGAACCACGCGATTGCTCGCTTCTTCGTGCGAGAGTCTCGTTTACTTTCCCACCATGTTTTCCCCCCTTCGCGCGATCGTAGGTGAACGTCAGACGATAAGTTGATAACTTGATAGATCGCCGGGGCGCCGCTTTTAGTATCTTTCCGCCTCGAATGAAAGCTACTTCATGATGGATGAGTCGAGCGTTCTGGCTCCTATATGGCCGCCCAGACGAGCCTCGTTCTCGCCGGAGCGCCACTAGGAGCCATAAACCGCAGCTGCATCATGCAGCAGGCCTTGGGAATGGATTCCTCGCAGGAGAGAGTGAGAGCAAGAAAGTGTCGCGGTTCGTTCATTCATCCTGCGGTCTCTCGTAGCCCCTGTGCGATGCTGGTTTCAAACTGTTTCTCCAGAAGATCGTGGTACCGCATCCATAAATTAAAAATTGCGTAATTCTACTTAACACGTTTCGCTAATTTCGGAAAAACTGTTTAATTAGGCGTCAAGAAGTCACACTAATATCTATCATACGTGAGGGTTCCCTTATCGGCGATGATCCACTTCAGTGATGAATTCAGCACTTAAAACCAATATAGAAACGTTCGTATGAACGCATAATCTGTGTAACCCTGTTTTCGGTTTACAGCTCGTAAATCTTGTAGCCTAGTATTTCGCCCGACTAGTACATAAAGCTCGATTTCATTGAATATTTTGCAATCGACCATCCAGGGATCAAAATGGAGATTCACGAATGATAGTAAATAGTAAAATGTCTGCAACTATTTGTCAATATTTGTGGTCTGTTAGTCGCATAACACAGAGATTCCATAGACATGGCGAAACTGTGCCAATGGTAGGCGCCACATGTTTCCCGCGCCAGAATGTCAACGTGTTCGCTGCCCACGATGTCCACAAGATCGGACGTCCGCGTTATCGGAAGGTTAACCGTATATCTTGTCAGTCTGCCCACTCACCTGCTGCCCAAGAGTAGACACCTGCCCTTCGCCTGTCCGGTTTGAGTAAGGTAACGGTTCTCCCGGCAAGCGGAGGATCGCCGCACAGAAAGAAGATAAGCCGAGACACCCGAAGGAGCGTGAAAAGAACAACGGTGAAATCATGGCAGTCTTATCTGGCCCAAGTGATCACCTAAAATGATCGAGTTCGGAGTCGGGCCAAAAAGTCAGTTAGAATTTAATAAAATACGTTTTAATTTAAAATCGACGCTGAATTGAAAAAAAGAATAGGTTTTCTTTCATTGTACACAGACTGTTGTGTTTCACATTGTAGAACAGAGTACATGGAAAATATCTGATGACTTTCGGTACGCGGTGAATAATTTCGTTCAGAAGCCAAAAATAACTCGGTTCGCAGCAGGTTAACCCGTTCTCAATTAATTTCGAGCATGCGTAGGAAGTGTTGACGCTCCGTCTGATCTCGAGAGAACCGGTCTCGAATTCCGTCGATTACTCGACCGCGTACCACCGATCGTTACCGAACCCCGCGATTGCTCCAGATTGTTTTTCTCCAGGATGTTGGTAAACAGCTTGACAGCCTATTAATTGTCGCGTTGCCTCTTCGGTCTCGGTTTCCGGTCGAAGAGGGTTTCGAGGTCGCCGGAGAGCCTCGATAAATCGATCCCTGATTTCCTCGAGGAAACGATAGATTACACCTGGTTCTTCCTTTTGATTGCACCGATCAGTCGAAGCGTTTCTGTTCACGGTAGAGGACTTTCTTCGGTTAAAATTAGGTGAAAATCGCGAGGAAAGTTGGCGAAGAAGTTACCTTCACGCCTGGACGATTCCCTGATCGAGGAAAGCGTAACTCGCCGATTCGCAGCCGAGAGATCTGTCGATTAGCAAAAGTACCATCGATGATCGATTATCGAACGTAGTTCCGTTGACTTCGCGGACGTCGATATTGATTGCTAAGAAAAGCGTGCATTCTCACGCGAGTTGACTCGATGTCGTCGAGTCGGTGACAGCCGATAAATCTGATTCACGATGAAGCGATGTCGCGTGTCGTCGATCGATGGACAACTTCGTAAACACCGTGCAGAACATCGTACACAAGAGCAAACGAATGTGTGTCATCAAAAATTTATAGAAAAGATCTCTCGACTCCGGAGCTGTCTTGTTGACCTTCTTACGCTTTTTGCGAGGCCGTTTCAGAATTACACAGGGTGGCTCGTACGTGTACTATATTTTTACCAGACCACCGAACACGGGGACGTGATTCTTTTACCATAACTCAGCCTCTATTTTCCTCGAGAGAATCCTCTTCAATTTTCCAAACTTCGTTTGAGAACGCCGATAACGATAAAGTTATCGATGCACGGAGTGGTCCACTGAAACAGGCCACGTTGGTATCTTTTATCGTGTCTATGAAAGCATACTTCGCCAAAACACGAGTACCTTCGAGGGGCCAACTAGAGGTAGATGAATTGTCGATGGAATTATTACGGTGCGTCCTCCGCAATAATTCCAGCTATTTCTCTCGAGTTCCATCGACCTCCTCGCTTTTTTTCGGGATTCGTTCCACCACGCGGAGTCTCGTGGGAAGATCTACTTTCGTGACACGTAGCCATGCGTGTCGCAACGACCAGACAGATAATACACAGCCGAAGCTAACGAAGGGGAAATAAAACGCACCAGAAGCAGCATCTATCTTCCCTCGATCGAAGAAGAACTCACGGAAAGGAATTTCTTCTCGTTCTCATCGAAGTTTAGAACGCTCTAACTTGGAGAAAATTGAAAACGAATTTCCAAATTGCATTTCGCGTTGAACGAACGCAAGTTTGTCCGAACGATCGTTTAATGGAATAAACGTTACGCGCAAAGCTCTCTACGGGGTGTTTTTGTTCGAATAGAATATTTTCCCGCCTCCGATTACTCCGTACCAGGAGCCGCTGTCCAACGAGGACGATCGCAGCACATGGATATTGCAATCCACTCGGTACAGCCTCCTTTTCGCACCTACTTTTGCGCAAAATACTCTCGAGAGCGTCGTTGAACGTGCAATCCCGAGAAGCTGGAAACGCCTCGTTCTCGGTGTGCAACAGAGCCTTTGTGTTTGCGTTTGCATCGCCTCTAAATGCAGCCGCACTCGAAACGAACCGCTTCTGCTCCACATTCCAGAGGAGGCCCAGCGACGTGACTTTTTCTCGATTACATACTCCGATTCGTTTTCGCCATTGTTCCCGTGTTCCTCCTTTTCCCCATCTGTTTTTACTTTCTAGTTTCTCGGTCGTCATTGAAATATAACAGAGGGAAAGTATCGCTATCCATCGGAATTTTTCAGCACGAAATGCTCCCGACGGGAAATCTTTTTCCAAGACGCATATTTTCCGTGCGCCGTAGAGGTTTTGCGCGAGTTCTTTGACGGAAGGCAGTTCGTTTCCAGAAGGCTCTCGGTATCGATCTTCGCTGGATATTGTGTTGTTCCCCCGCGCTTATTGCGTTTTCTCGTTCTTACGTGCTGGCGTCGCCTTGTTTGTATTCTAGCTCAATTACGGGTTATTTCTGGTTGCCTTCTTGGTCTACGGACATTTTTTTAATTTACATTTCCATCTGGATCTCGTGCATCTTTCGAACGAGTAATACTATTGCTTCTCCGCGTTTTGTCTTGTATTCCTTTTGTTTTGTATCGCTTTTTGCAGAAGCGATAGATTGGACATGTAATTCTGAAAGCGTACACGTATGGAATAATATATCCTGATAACGTTCTCTACTCCAGACCTAAAGGAAGACCTGCGCTCGCTGAGACCTAAACGAAGTAGCTTATCCTCCCATCAACCGGACAGTATTTTTGAACGTTCCGATGTAACGAATTCGATAAGCAGATTATGTTCCCACTGTTCCTTCGGGCGATGGTAGGCGAGCGGAAAGGCAGATTCGAGGCTTTCCTCCCTTCTCGGCGATGGGAAACGGCGTATTGCGTCGTTCCATTTAGACAATGAGGCATTTATAGTCGGGACTGCAGACCTCGTTATTCAACGCGACCGTGTCAGTCGCGCATTGTACTTCCGCGAAATTCCCTGCGCACCGGTTGATGCAACTCGATGCATTGTCTCGAGTGCAATACATAAGGTCGATGCACGGTGTCCGATTGGTCGCGTTACCCTCTCGATAATGCCATCTGTCTTTCAACCCTAAATGTCACGAGACAGGTGTGCGTATACGAACAATAAGCGTTTTATCCCGAAAACCCAGCGTTACGTGATTTCACCGAGCGGGGTCTTCCATCGAAGCGAAGGCCAACAGTATCAAATCCTATCTTTTGTCTCCGGACTTTTATTAAGCCACCGAAATCAAGGAAACAATTTTCTCCAACGAAACGCCCGAGGAGACAGTTTCGTTTAATTTCAGCTCGCCTTATTAGTTTCAAAATTGCCCCCCGAGTCTTTCAAAGCTTTACGATCGACTTCTTTGTTCGACGCTGGCGCCTTTGTCCCGTGCAATTTCGTCTTGCCGCGAACTCCTGTAACGCTTCTAACTTCTCCTCGTCCTTCGCGTCCCTCCTCGCGAGGATTTTCTGGTGTTTGATCGCGGCGCAGCTCCCCGGGAGGACTGGGCGGTTTGCCAGGACGTCTGATCGGAAAAAAGGCGCGGACTGACTTTCGACTTCCGGTGGAAGCCGAGGCCTCGAGTCTCCCCGTCTCTGTCTGGAGCACATCACCGCAAACGTGGCCACGATGAGGCAAACGGAGAGTCTCCTCTCGCTCTCACCGATCGGTCGTGCTTCTTTTTTAACCCTGAAAACGTGCCAAGACGGGGAACAACTCGAGCTCGGGCTAAGTAGAGCAAGAAAGAGAGCGAAGGGCGATGGAGGAGGAGGAGGACCTCGAAGAAGTTGCCACGGGCGAAGAAAAAGATGAGGAACGAGCGGATAGACCTTGGCACTGCCGGGGACAACGACGAGCGACGAACAGCGACGAAGTAGGCTCGTTGAGGGACATTTTTGAATAGGTGTTGCTCCTTTGGAAGATTACGTTCCCAAAAAGAGGAATTCCAATCGCAGCTGGTTGCTGGAATGTATGTTTCCGCCTTTGGTATTGGATTCGATGATGCGAACTCTTCGTCTATTCGGAATGAAATGTTTGTATCAACTGTTCCAGCCACGCAAGGCAATGGTTCAGTAGAGACGGAAAGAGCAGCCTTTCAAGAATTTCCGCCAGAACTCTTTATTTACTGTCTATAAAGCTGTTTAATATACCATTCTTAGCGTTTGAAAAGTGTAACGGTTCAAACGGAAAGCACTTCCCTGCCGCAATTCGATAAACGCTTTTACAAAATGGTTATTAAACGTTTAAACAGAAAATATCTTTTCCACCGGAGTGGTCCTCTTAAAAGGAAACGAGGTCGTTCGTTCGAACGTTGGACGATTTTTCTGCATGTTCTCCGGCCTTGTTGGATTAAATGCTCTCTGGCTTTTGTGGAGATCCGCTCGAGAAATCTCTTCTTCGCTTGATGGATCCTACGTCGTCTGCGAGCTATTGATTGGTCGCTCAGACGGTTAAGGCATTAAGGGAAATGCATCGTTGATGGGTAATTTGATTGACTCTCTCTCGGAGATAGATGCATGCTCGCGCGCGTATGTAATCGGAATAGAACGTCTTTTCTCCGGTGAGTTGGATGATTTGAATTTGGCGAAAATCCTGTGTCTCGGTTAGCTCTTTTAATTTCCCAAAGAGGAATCGAGGTTTCCGAATCGAGACCTCGAAAACGTTAATTTAGTCTCTGTGACTACTAATGAACCCGCTAATTTTAACGCGAACTCGACTGGAGCGAATTTTCGTGGATTTCGTTCAGTTAATTCAGATTTAACAAGCATGCCACGCGAACGTTAATATTTTCGAGTTTAATTTCTGTAACTCCGACAGTGGATTTCCCCGACGTATCCATTGTGCCCTTTTTTGTATTCCGTGTTGCAGTGTTCTCTGTGTGTTTCGCTTTGTATTATTCGATTAAATTCGTCCGCGGTAATTGTTCGACAGCGGGCATTGGTAAATATGGCGAAACGAAGGATAGACAGAAACGTCGATGGCGTGGCACATCGCCAAATCAGTATGGGCCGTTGCGTTTATCGTTGGTTTTATGTAACTATTGTGCGAAGTAACTGGGACAACGACAACAGGAATTTGTCGATGCGATTTCTCGTTGCGTAAAGGACATTGTTCGCAACGTAACGATGATAGTTCGAACCTCGCTCGGAAAGCGTATCAAAAGTTCAGCTATTATGCGTTTCATTCGTGAGTTATCTTCGTTGGGAATAAGATCGCTGGAAATTAGAAAGCTCGCTTTCAGTCGAGCGACGTTCGCAAAAATATTCGTCGCCACCCGCGTTTTCACGGACGCTATTTTGAAAGACCGGACATACTTTATCTTGTTCCATGCATTCTTCGGTATTTTCGTTTCGTCATGCGTCCTCGGTGTCCAAAGGAATCCCCCATCTTTCTAGGGTAAAGTAATGTCGGTTGGTTCACTTATTTACGAAGCACGATGAAGCTAAACGACGCGCGCCTCGACGACGCTGTTTAACGTTCCTTTGTTCGTTAACAAATAGCCCCAGAATCGCGGGATTACCGAAACTATGCCGAAGTATAAATTTCGACGACGCGAGGGAAAAATTCCCATGCTCGATATAATTCTTGCGTATATTTTGCTGCAAGCTGAGTTTCTAAAGATACCGGCAATATTTGTCTCGAGTCAGAACGAATAAGTTCCCCAATTCGTCGCAGATTTCGTTCGAGACGCGATTTTCAGCCCGATTGAAATTCCGTTCGGTGAATTTTCCGTTGATTTATGCGTTCGTTGGACGAAACAACCTGTCGCCAATTAATCTCGTTAGATGGCAAGACGAATTAGCTCGCCCTTTGTGAGGAATATTCGTAGCGTGACATTTTCGACGTTTCGCTCGAAACGGTCGCTTGAGTTTGCAGCGTCGATTGGATTTATAATTAATTCTGTTATCAAAAGTCTGCAGGAATACAGAAAAATGAACTCGGCAGCAAAAATTCATACATTCAAACGTTTCATTTCCTGAGTTCGCCGCGTTTGGAGTTCATCAACTTTACTTAGACCGTCGCAAAAATTTCTTTAGAATTTTTATTCAAGGTCCAGGGTCGCCAGTCATTTTTCATTTGCCTTCGGCAACGACGCGAAATTTCCCTCAGGGTTGTGTTGTTCCTCGAAGAAACGCGGGGCAACGCTTCGAATGAGAAGTTCGCCTCCGGTGAGTTATTAATTTACTCGAAAGCTAGAAGCGGTTTCCATGTAACCTGATGGCGACTTTAAACGCGAAGTTGGGATCCCTTGACCCGGGGATAATTCATTCCTCGTGTTCCACGAATACGCTGGTCGAGACTCGCGTCATCCTGTTTGCATTAAGTTCGTCTATTTCCACGACGAAGAAATTCGCTTCATTAAGCTATGTGTATCAAGTTTAAGATTGCTTTGCTTCTCCAGGCAGGTGGGAAATCTTTTTCGACCGAGTATCACAATATTTCGCTGCCTTTGATGTTTTCTTCTTTCTCTTATAATTTATTCTGGATACCGTTCCACATATGGCCGCAGTATCTGTCATCCTGACACCGTAACCCAGGCTTCGCCAATATTATTTAATATTCGTGAGGTGCTTTCAATAAATTTACCGCTCCTCAGCGATATAGTTTTGAGTGCCAGAGTGCGATAAAACAAATCTTTCATTCCCTGATGTTTATCGCGCCATCATAGGCAAGAACTATCGCCAGGTGTACAGTGATGTGATTTAATCCGTTGGCCGTCGAGTTTCGCGCGAACTTAATTAATAGATCACTTGGAAACTTGGTTCGACGAAACTCGGATCCCAGAATTTCCGACTTCCGCTTCCATCTGCCAGTTAATCGTTTATCTCGACGTCAGTTTCGATCGTCAGGTGCACGAAGTTGGCGAACACGGCGCAATACCGGTCACGAATCCACCGTGGGAGAGTAGAAAGTGTTCCATTGAAATCTTCGCCGCATTATTAACGGAGATGCGTCTAGAAATCGAATCTGATCTTCTCGCGCGGAGACAGGCAAATTTTGCTCGAATCACAGGTCACGGATAAACTGAAAAGCGATTTAACGGTGACGTTTATTTCATATTTCTTCGCTAGTTATTGGTTTTTTTTTTTAAATTAATCTCGTTTTCCCATTTCGCGTCGCTTCCCTCTTAATTGCGCCGAGATAAACGAGCGCGTGAAAATAATTTCAAAGCGTGTCACCGTAAATAAAAGTATAGATTCGCGTCGTCGACACTCGGTGGAATTCGAAGGAGGTAAGGCCGAGTAGAAACGCCTCTGTGTGAAAATAATTGCCGCGTGTGCGATTATCATGAATATGAGAAAAGGTCGGGAAGCCAGAGCGTCGTAATAATAGCCTATGAGTTGATTTGCAATAACTCCGTCTCCCCTTTGACGATCAAACGTTCCGGTTCGTTTGCGAAAAAAAGGCTTTTCTTAGCCCTCTACCCGGTAGCCGAGAAACTTCCGTCCTCAACCACAAGTTTTGCGATCGCTGGAGAATCTAATTTCCGAGCCTGTGTTCGAGTCGATGATTGGAATTCTCGAAAGCAAAGAAAAGCGAAAAATTGGGCGTCAGTGTTGGGTTCAAGTTGAAGGAAATGAAGAAACTTCGTCGACGATGATATTAAGGAAGTTTTTTAAGTTACACGTCCATTGGCAGTAATAAACACGCAAGTAAAAGTAAAGCCTCATCCATGTTTACATGGTTTGCATGACTTTCCAATTCGGATCGCCGAAATTTCAGTTTTTACTCGGCGCGATATTTTCTTCGCTCGACGTACATGGAGAGGCGAACTTTTCCCGGATTTAGCTTTTTTATTATAGGAATACATTACACGCGACTGAAAAAGCTTGTTCCTTGTGTGTTTCCCTGTTGCGTACCTCGCACCGGAAGCCGTCGCTTATTTACGGCTCGCACGAACCTTTTAATGCGCAAAGTAACGAACTTAACGTTGCAACGTATATTACAAAATTTGCTTACGTCAGATATTCTTTGAATTATACTTGTAAATATACTCCTAAGTTTCCGATCCGGTTACTTCTCCAACGCGTGCGAACTCCATTTTGGAATTCAAATAATATACAAACTGCGAGAGCAGTCCTAGACGAACTTAATCGCTTGAGAATGCATCGAGGTTAATTTATTAAATCCCTCCTTGTAATTGCAAATACGGTAAATTGTAGAACGTTTCAGCCTACTGACAAAATCCGCTACCTGGTTTGCATTTCAGTCGGAACCTGTTAATACCGAAACTATGCTACCAACGATCCACTAATTACATCTGCCACGATTTAAACGAGATTTGTTTAGCGCTAATGTCCACTAGAAGTACGTTTGCGCGTACAACAAAGTCGGTAATTCGTCGTTTAGGAGAGGAAAACACAATTAACGGGTTAATTTGAGGAAACGATTTCAACTTCCCATATCAATTTGCATACGGTCGACTACCGGATAGGTAAACGTAATATAAAATGCTCGCAGTTCGCGAGTAAAAATCCTTGCGCACCTCAGGAATATCTCGGGGTTTATTTTAAGTATTAGGTATATATGTACATAGTAGGCTTAATCCATCGAGGAAAAAGTACATCGTGTCTTCCGCTTTATATTTCCCGTACAATATTTTCGCAGACCCTTTCATAAGCTGGTTCGTTTCGCCCAGCCAACCTTAATCCAAGTCACGTTTTGATCCTTTCCTCGCCGTGTACAGGTCGCGTTTATATAAAAATTTCATCTTTACATGCGCGCGCAGTCGCGTAACCATGTTATCCAAAGGTAGAAGCTTGGAACGCGGCTACGCGCGTATTCCTGTCGCATAAAACACCGCAGGCTGGTTAGCAGGCTCGCCTCTTCGCACTCGACACTCCTCGGTGTGAAATAATATCGCGTTGTCTCCGATTTTACGGAGTCGACCGAACGATTGACCTCGCAACTTGAATTTGGTAAATTTATTTCGTTTCGCGGAGAGTCGAGACCAGTTTCCCTGCAAGTGCCGAGGCTCTTATCGCGAGCAGCGACACGCTGAGACGCGCGCTGTGAACGCAGCAGTACAACCAGCACCGTTATTCCCCACCCCATAGGCAGCACGGTGTGAACGTACTCCGACGCGGGTTTACTACGCGTAGTACATTACGCTGCGAGTAATGCGTTTACCTTGGCGTACAGTGCGTGCTACGCGTGGTTACCTGAGTGCCCTGCCGGTCACGCAATCCGCGGGAAACACGTGACCGAAACGACGCAATAATTAGACGGCTATTTCATCTAAAATAGCGTGAAACTCTCAGACTCCGAAATTGGAGAACACCTCTCGAAATAAGCCTGGAATCATTGGGGTACGCTTGACACGATATGTATAACACGAGTTCCAAATCAGCGGATTTCTAAGAAAGAAATTTGTTTGTCTCAGAATTCTTCCCGTTTTTATGCACAAAGAGCATCCGTATTAATTAGTTCCACGCGGCATCCATTTCGTGCATCAAGCATTGGGTACTTGAAAGACGTTCGAGCACGCGCGTAATTGCGTAATGATAACACGATTGACGTAATTGCAACCCACGTAGGGAGTTCTGGATCTGTTGACCAGTCGTCTTCCAGGGTCAGTAGGCAGACCGGCCGAGTGGTCTAGAAACAAAAAGCGGCGAAACAGGATCGAAGGGGCGAAGAAAGATGCTCGGGGAACCGTTCGTTGGAATCGGACTCTTAGTTCTCCTTGTATCGGGTCGACAACCATGCTTAACTGCCGTCGCTGACTCATGCTCGCTGGTAGACTCATAATGTGGGCTTGTTCGACACAAGTGCCTCGAGAACCGCGTCTTGAGCTATTCGAGCTGAGAGTCACTGGAATCGATGACTCCGAAAGCGTCCAGAGTTCGGTCAGACGCAATTATTTGCATATTTATCGAGACCAAACACACACGCCACCGATAAAAGCATCGATATTGAAGAGTGTCGAACCGCTACTAGAGAAAAGACGAGAAACAATATCAATTTGCAATTGATCGTTCTAGGAGCAACCTTCATATGTTTGCTCGACTGGCCTTGCGTTCGGTTATTTTTCCAAAACTTTGCCTTGGTTCTATTCTTTGCCTCGGGTTGTGTTTTAATGCTCGTGGATATCGAAGCAGAGATGGCCTCGATTCTTATGTAAATTTTAATATTTATTCGTGATCTATTATTCAATCGCGTTCCACCCATCTCTGGTATCGAATAGGTATAGAGATTCTGTTCAGTTTCTCTCGTTACCGATTATCGCGTTATCGTAATGAATTCTGATTTAGGGAGGACTATATGGAATTCCAACGAGAATTCGAGGCTCGACAATTGGAGTGTAAATTATAATGCAAGTAGATTAGAAAAGATCGTAATAGTTTATTCCAGTCGCCAGCGATTGCCAGTGTCCTACTTGAAGTCATCGAGGTATCTTCTCCTAGAGATTCTTGCCAACAGCAATCTCTTTCTCCATCGAGTTGAGCGTCACTGACTCATTCTCTTATTGCTTCGTCGCCACCAACGACGGCCACGTCCACGAGCGAAACGTGTTTCAGCTTCGAGACTTTTTCACAGGCTCTTTGAAAGCCACTCGAGCGTGGCGTTTCGTCAAGTTTCGCGGGTGTCGCCTCTCGTTTCAACGAGATAATTCGAAGATTCTTCGCGAAATCTTTCAACGTGTTCAGTTGTTTTTGCGAGGACGCGACAACGGATTCGCGAAGTCAAGATACGCAGCTGCTCGTGGCCGATCAACTGCGAGCAAGTTATTCGCGTGCTTCACGCATGAGTTATGCTTTTATAAATGATAGTTTTGGTATTACCAAATAAATGTATATATTTATATATACATCAAAATATTTATGCAAATATACACGTGGAAACATTAAACCTACCATTTCATTTAAAACGAATTTCTTCGATAAACACAGAGGGGTACGAGTATTTATGGGACCGACTGTATATCTCAAAAATCTTAAAATAACGTTATTCTTTTTCTCGCGCACAAAATAGACCAATAACGCTCCCCAAGTACAACAAAATCCCCCGACAACCGGTTTCTTCCTGGCGAATACATTTTTCGTAACAAACGGTTCGACCAGGCTGCGCCAAACGGAAAAAGGATTCGCGTCTGTAAGGACATCCACGTGTAGGGGGATGCAATTAGGGATTAACGAGCATTTAGCCCCGCTGGAAAGGCGAATAATGGAGATTCGATCCCCAGCAGTGGGGAGGGTGAAAGGCGGACGGGTACACCAGGGGGTGGCTTTATGGTTTCTCGTGCTTTGTGCTCGAAATACTGTCTGGGCACATTCCAGTTGCGAGGTCTGCCCATCCGTCTGTCAGTTCTGTTTACCGTCCACGTATTTGTTTCCAGCCGTCAGAGGAAATTATACCAGATCGATCCGATCATTCCGCGTCTGCAACGGTGATTCCTGCAACTTTGAAGGTACGCATTGAAATTAGAAAGCCTCTCGGTAAATAAAGTAGTAACGTCTTCGAGACGATGTACCACGTTCGTCCAGGTCGCGTTTCATCTGGAGTTACCACGAGGCTATTCTCGAGTGGCGGATTCGTAGATCAAGAGTCGCGTCGCGGTGGCCAGAGTAAACGATTATTCGCGATGCTTTTGTTTCCAAGAGCGGGTGCCGTACTTCAGACGCGAGTGTGTCTCGAGGCACAGCGGAAGCGAGTACACCTGTGCTTGCCACCTCGCCTCGTTGCCGCGGGAATGTGTTTAGGGGTTCGAGTTGACAACCAGCGGCCAGGTAATTGGGGAACGGAAAACACTGTGGCGTCGCTATGGCAACGCCCCAGCATCCCTTGCTCGCGAGGGCCACAGTCGTGGTCGGAGCAACGTGCCCTAACCGCTGCACCCTCGCTTTATCTTTGCACTTTTTCTCTCGTTCGCGACGCGCACCCTGTCCACCCAAAAACGTCTGGAAATCGTTATTTCATTAGACGTCTCCTGGTAAACGAAGGGCCGGACTCGTCGCGATTATCCCGAGGGCTCCCAGTGTCCAGACGTTGGATTCATCGATCGACTTTGATGAAAGTTAGCCCCTTTGCCGCGCGATTATTTCAGGAAGGGTAGAGTTCCCGATGTTGATGGAATGTTGCGGGAGCGTGATTGGACGTTGGTCGGTCTTTCATGCATTGCTGCTATCGCGATAAATTGATAGGGGTGCGTAGGAGGATCGACAAGGTCTTTAATTACGTTTGGATGGGTGTGTCCATTAAGGAGGCTAAATAAAGCGGGGCGATACAGCGAGAGAGCCGTGGTATCTCCTAGAAGAAGAAACGTACTCGTAGCTGTTGGTATCCATCGCCAGATCAAAAATCACGCAGAGGGAATATCTCCGCGGCACTCGACCTTCGCGAGAAGATGAAACGGGGAGCGAGGAGTCACCCCACGTAACAATTTAACCGTTTCAATTAACAACGTCTCTCCGACCCAAACGAAACTCCGCGCAATCAGCCGAGAACCCCTCTCTGGATGACACTCGAGCCTCGTCGTGGACGCGACTTTCAATTTTCGTCGTTTACCGACTGGTAACGAGTCGGTGGCGCGTTTTTCAAAGCGGAAATCACAGCTGGTGAAACCTGGTCGTCGCGGGAGGGGATTAATTATCGTTGTTAGGGCGACGGGACGTAGGGCGGTGGCGTGCCGTTTAACCAGTCTGCGGCTTCGATATTGCTGGCGTGGACTCGAATGTCGCTCGAACTGCCGCAATATGTCGCTGTTCTACGAGGCATAAGGGCCATTCTGGTCATTGGCATCGCTTTGATGCAACAGGCATTCCCGCTGCAACAATGGGCGAGCGTTATTGTTCCAGGGATCTTGAACCGTGCCTGGCGATCGGTTGGTAACGTCGCTTGTCATTCGGTGCGCAGAACGGGTACCGTTCGTCAATTGTTTCACTGTCTGTGGCAGGAAAAACAGTGATCGTGATTTTCATACTAAACGCGTTTGTTAACCCTTTGCTCCCTCCAAGCGGACCTTCGTTAGCGATATCTCAAACTAGCGTTCTAAAACCTTACGCCCTACGATAAATCATGAAACCTTTCATCTAGTCCATTAGCACCTGTCCATCCTCTTTCATTGATCAAAAAATCCGAGTTCATTGAATTCAGCGAACCCCTCGCGAGCTACCCTCGTCGAACCGTGTCCCACGCATCCCTCCCAGCCAACGCGACCCTCAAATTCGCCCATAGGATCACGTGCTAATACGAATTCGGTTTGTTTACACGTCGAAGGGAATCCTTGGCCGCGAGCGCGTTTACGAAGGCGGATTTCGTTCGAATCCCTTCGTCGCGACCCGCCATCGAGCCGGATTAAACCACCGCAAGTATATGCGTCGACGTCCGCGTGTGGCTCATTTGCCTATTAACCACTCGGACTGGGAATTACGTACCGCTTTCGTCGGTGCGGTTACACACCTTACTGCGTAACGAGCACCACAGTTCATTATCGATCGATCGATCGCCGCTGCAACTCGACACGCGACCGATTAAATTGCCGTGTGATTCGACGACGCGCTCGAGACTGATCGATACCACCTCGAGCCCTCGATATCGAGTCGATATTATCGGTATTCCAAGGGGGAGAAAGAAGACGAAACGTCGAAGTTGGTATTCTTGAATTGCTCGGTATTCGTAGTTCGATAGTCAACGAATTGGAAAACCATTCGTCCTCGTTTTGGAAAATGGCGTCGCCCGCGAAACTCGCGGCGACTGGTGAAGTTCGATGATCGACGATTCGCGGAACCATCGTCGATCATCGGTGATTTACTAGCTAGGTAGCGTTGTCAAGACTCGTCGAGAAAAGGGAAGGAAAGCGGTATATCGGCCGCTCGAAGCGGAATAATTGACACGACAAAGAGCTTCCGGTACCCTGGGAGGCCTATTCACGCGCGTCAAAGCCCGTCGAGACCCGCTGCACCGATGTGCATCGTCTACAGTGCATCGGACAATGGCAATATTAACGCGACGATGTAGTGCAGTTCTCATTGTTCTAGATCGCGATGCATCTTAACGTGACCCCGCCCCGTAATCGCTGCAAGACGTGCACCAAACTAAAGGCGAATCGACGT
The DNA here is from genome assembly GCF_026225885.1 of Hylaeus anthracinus. Classification (NCBI taxonomy): domain Eukaryota; kingdom Metazoa; phylum Arthropoda; class Insecta; order Hymenoptera; family Colletidae; genus Hylaeus; species Hylaeus anthracinus. Next base: position 4,649,598 of record NW_026534349.1, on the reverse strand, counting down.
TCGATGCACCTTTGGATCCCGTAAAGCTTCCTGGCCTATTTCGTCTCTCTTTTTCTCTCCAACGAATTTTATACAGATTAAATTAAATTCGAAGAGAACCGTCGATTGCGAAAAGCAGAAATTTATTTGAGTTTCAGGAGTCTACCGAAGAAGATCGAATAAAATTCGACTTTAAAATTCGAAATTAGACTTTCCAAGAAAAAAACTATCCCTTGGTACCCGCTCGTAAATTAATTGATATTTCAACGAGGCTAGAAGCGGCCGACGTAGAAACTCCTGGAAATAAATCACCTGTGTCGAGTAAAAATATTCAGAGGATTCAGCATGAAAGTCAATTTCGTTTCATCCACGCCTCGATATGAATTCCGCTCGCCACCTTTGCGAAAACTCGGTGATAAGAAGGAAAGATATCGCCGCTTGTTCCTGATCGGTGAACATGACTCGCATTCGTTGGCCGAAGGACTCCCGCAATGGGGCTCTCTTGAACTTGAAACATCCGCCAGGCTCGATCAATGTCGAGCAGTTTGAAATGGATATCGCATAGTCGATCGATCGAGCGTTCTTCGAGTAATTTTGACCCACGATCGGCCGCGACGCTTGCCAAGGAATCCCTTCCTCTCGAATCTCGTGCCAAGAGCTCGTCCGCTAAGCCATTTCTGATGGCATTGAGTCCGCTCGCATCCCGAGAAAACTCTCGGCATTCAGAAATCGAACTTACGCTATTTTGAGGCGGGTTGCGTGTCGGTGGAACGCCAGAACCACTTCGATCCTCTGCGTTTCCACAGTATTCCGCTGAATGACGATAAGTGGTTTGTTCATTTGTTTGTTCGACCCATTTTCCACTAGAGATCTGAGGATACTTTCCCGTCCCTTTCGATGTCATCTTTCAACAATTGTATAATAATCGTATTTTCTCGTACTAGGGAGACCAGAAAGTGATGTCGTTTCTGCGAGAACGATTAAATAATTGATTAAAAATAAAAACATATTATAAATTTATTTGTTTGAATTTAATGTAAAAAAGCGACATTACTTTCTAGCCTCCCTACTAAAAAGAATACACTTTTTAAAATACAGTTTTATTACCATGTCTCCAACGGCTGAAATGGGTCACCTTTTACAGTTCCTTTTAATTACCCCCACGATAGATCTACAACGATCTCTTGTGACTGGACCAGACTGCGGTGAGTGTAAATCTACCGTTGTGTGCACGACGCCAAGAGTTTAGCTTCTAAGATCCTCCAAAAGTGTCCCCCTAGGGATACTTAAGGCTGATAATCGTCGTTCCCGACGAAACTGCCCTACCGCACGTTATCATCCATTATTCCCTCAAAGGGAACTCCCCCGAAATTGCCATTTGACGACGCCCTCCCCGTCGCCCTTTATTCCCTTTACGCCGGCTCGGTCCGCGACTTCCTCGGCTTGAGAGACGGGCGACCCATCGTACCCTGTGCTCGATCCGTTGCAACGGATACTGATGCGTTTCTTGCCCCCGAGGGTGCACTCGATGTTTATCAAAATACATCTGCCAGAGACAGACTATCGCGCGGTCTGGGACACCTTCTTTCGTCAGGTTTAGGGGTGAGGTTATTCAATCGTGACTAGGGTTCTCTCCTCGAGGACGTTACGATCTTGGTTCATCCGTTGGAAGCTAAACGTGGTGGCCTCTATAAATCATGCGTTTTATTCGCCGCCTACCATCGCGGAAAAAGTGGACGTGACAAGTAAACGACAGTTTAAAAAATATATATAAATTCGTTGAAGTCTTATACGACGATGATCAGAACCCATTCGATGATCAAACATCCCTCGAATTGCATCTCGAGTTTTAAAGGCGTTTCCCTTTTTATGAAAGGAGAAGGCCATTAAATATCTATGGTGCCGGCAGTGTCGACGTATTGATTTTATGGTGACATCGACATGGCCGTCTGACAATGAGTCAAGGGGAACGGAGCCATGAAAGCTCGCTGATTCGATGGGATTTTCTGCAAATAATCACTCGACATTCGCTAGCGAGTGTCTCCTCGCGAATGGTACAATAACCTGGGAAAATAAGTTCTGCTTTCAAGGAAATGGAAGTCATCTTTCGTAGCATTACCACCTCTTGCGCTTTTCCTTGTTACGTATTTCCCCGAGATTTTCTCTGTTGGCGGAAAATGCAAACACGCGGTGAGAGTTTCTTTATCAAAAAAATGTACTCCGAGCGTTGACTGTTTTTTTCTTTCGCTTTCGGGAACATTGTTGTCGATGGCTGACAACCACGGGAACATTTCAACGCGAATTTTTCAGTTTCGCAATTTTCGCCCATTGTATTTTTATTCGAAAGTTTCGGGTGTCACCAAAAACCGATTCCTCGGATCGCGTTGTCGCGAAATTGCTGAACCTTTTTCCTCCTTTTTTTTTTTTTTCATCTCCGTTCGCGCGCTGTTGTCGAAAGTTTGTATCTATCGCATCCATCGACACAATTTTATCCGGTTTTCACGCAAACTCGATATCCCGTCGATTTACTTTGAAATGAAGCATCACGGTGTACGGTAATCATATTTCCGTGACTAATTGTTAGTGTCACTGAAACGAAAATGGTAATCGATTCGCTGGGCTGGTAAACGTGGTTTCCGAGGGTTGTTTCATCCCTTGTCGGTAACGCAGGAAGCTGTCCGTTTTCCCTGGAAAACTGGGGAAACGCGGGAAACGTATCCCAAGTCGATAACACGAGTGCAACCGTCGAGGGACTTGCAGTTACTCGTTTTACCAGCGACCGCTGTTCCACGACGGAACGTGTTACATTGCTGCTTGGTCGAGCAACTTTGTACCTTCCTGGGGTTAACGGCAAAATATAATTTAGGGGCGACCTCTTGTATCGCTAAGATTATAAATTAAATTGACGACTCACTGATACTAATTTGCATTTTTTCTGTTTGATTTACAGCAAAGAAGCAGAATGGGGCGGCTTTGCGGACGAATAGTTTGGGCTCGGGGGCGAGAACGCCGCCCCTCGAAAGGAAAAGCAAGTTTTCGGCCCTCGGTAGACTCTTCAAACCGTGGAAGTGGAAACGGAAAAAGAAATCGGACAAGTTCGAGGCCGCCTCCTTGTGTGAGTATAAATATCGACTCAGAATTCGATGTTACGTTTAACGATATAATACTCGCTCGCGAACAGACGAATAAGATTGCTATTTTACGTGAAAGTCTCGCGAACACTCGAAGCTAGTTATTTAATGAAATAAATTGAATCGGAGATTCACGTATCGATAACCAGGAGTTTGTCGCGATTGCAGCGCTCGAGAGGAAAATCTCGGTACGAGCCAGCAGAGACGAGTTGGTACAGAAAGGAATCCTGCTGCCAGTGATAAGGTCCACGTCGTTTCCCGAGAATGGTGAGTTTTAACCCTTCGCCGCACGTTATCGTTCATGTGATCCACGTTCGCCGTTCCGGTGGGAATCTGGGTTGGCGTTGCGATGTACGGCCAGCTATTCCTGGGATTTTCCAATTCAATTTGACGGTTCGAACCGTTGTATTCTAGGCGCTTTCGATCTGCGCGTGTCAGAGTATTTTTAAACAGGTGACATTAATTACCCTTTGCAAATTTAGAAAGGTTAGCATGCTTTCGCCGTCGGTCTCTGCACGATAACCGGCGTAAAATCTGATCTGATAAATTGATCGACATCGAGTCGTTTGAGCGTTACACTTCCAATTTAGCTTTTCCAGTTTACCAAGCTGGAACGAAATTTATATCGCTCGAAGTATACTTATCCTCGTTTTCGTGGGAATTCTGTTCCTTGCTTCATTAACCGGGGAAAGCACAAGTTCTAAAGAAACGGTCGCTTTATGCTAGGTTGTTAGATTGTCTATAACAAGGTGCGACATAATTTTCCTACCTACAGCACACGTTCGTAAACCCATAGAATTATGCTGTCTATTTGTACAGTTTGTGTCACCCTTTCCCAATTATTTTCGTTCTTTTGATTTTCAATTTTTCCTCGGTTTTATTACTCGTTCAAGGCTTGTGACCCTTCTGTTTTGAAAATTCAACATAGATAATATATCTCTTTTTCGAACCTATTCCCGGTCTTCGAAACCCACGAACCGCCGTGTTCGTGAATTTCCGCGAATCGGGTGGGTTGCTTCCGGTTTTTGCACGCGTGTAAATTGTCCAGCCGTTCGGCTGAACAGGAAATAAGAATCCACGATCTCTGGATTGAAACGAGGCACGGAGGGCAAGGGCCAAGAGAGCTTGGCAACGCGTGGAAGAATGTAATTAGGTTTCGTGGTCGTTATCGTCCAGACACGGGTACAATTTCCGGAACCGCGGGACATCTCGCGTTGGAGACGAGTCCAATCTCGAAGAAGCGTCGCTGTTTCGTAAATGAGAAGCAAATACGAGTAATCGATTGTCGATATAAAAATGTGCCACGTTTTATTTCACGATAGGAGCATTAAAATACCTGCAATTGTGGAGTGAAAGTACTACCGATCCCTTTCTCTTTCTTCGTTGAAACCGTGGTTGTTAGAAATTGTCGCTAGATGGCTGAGTGTCTAAGCTATTACAAAGCAAATAAAAATCTATTGTGATATACATAAATTACATTCACGATGAAATCTCGGTTCGTCTAATTTTTCGACCACGTTCGTCTGCGATACTTTTACTCTGGCAATCGTAGCGCTGATCGATTATGCGGCTGAGCAGTTGTTTTACCGTGGGATGATATCGCCACAGCCATTCTTACCGACGCAACTGATAAGATAAGCCGTCGCAGTTTATGTTTCTGCTTCTAAACGTGGTTATATACCGCCATCGCTGCGGTTAAACTTCCTGTAAAATTTTAGCGTGCACAGGCTGCTCGTAAAAGCTGTGGCGGAGCTTACAAATCGTGGTTATTTTATACGTAACAGGTAATTCTTCGGAAACGACTGGAGCGTTTATCTCAGCCCTTAAAAACACATGGGAATATTTTCGATAAAGTTTCCTCTCCAAACATCTTTGTAGAACTCCCATAACATGCTTTTCTAAAAAGAAATGCGTCAAATACATATTAACGCTTTGCAGCCTCTGGCTGATTGCGTCCATGGTTGAGGGATTAGCGTTAAAGGGCGGGATAAAACACTGTCTGTTGTTTCGCGAAGGCTCCCTTGTTTCGAGAATAACGCGCAAGTCGCTTTGCGGTGAACGTAATTACGAAAGTGGATCTAAAACGTTCCTCTCGGTTCCTCGTGCGACTCGAGTTGGCTCCGTTGATTAATAGATTCCCGCCACTTCGCGCAACAATGCCCGTTGAACGTATCTTCTGTCAAAGAACCTGTATCGAGTTTGAAACTCTTCAGTAGCTTCCACCATTATTCATATTTCCGTTCCTGGGAAGAACGTTCGAGTTTGAAACACGGTGTTTCCCGAGCAGTACAGGTCGAAATCTGTGATTAATTATACACCGCGTAAATGGACAGAGCCGTTTCGAGAGAAGACACTGAAGCGGTGACGAACTCGGGGTTCTACATCCAAAACAACTACGTCTACGAGTAAAAGCGACCCATCTAATATAGTTGATAAGAGAAAGCTTCGTTACTAATATTAAAAGCTACGCTAATACCCCCGCAATATGTATGTTTCCTTTAACTGCGTGCTTAAGTATTCCAAAAGAGCTAGGTTAAATAGACTAACACGATGGTTCTCTAGTCAGTTCATGTATAATCCCACTATCTCTTACCGCTTTCGAATAACTGTAACTACTAATCCCCCGATCTACATCGAATAACTCTGTGTAACTCTTTTCTCGTACAAAATGTCCTGTAATCTCTTCCATCAAGCTGAGAAATTAAAGCAACCGAGGGAAGAACATCGCAGATTCGTAACACACGATACACATCGGTTGGGACGTCGTAAGAGTAACGATCACTGCAATGAAAATCAGCGATTAATAAACCAGCTTCTCGCCACGCTCGCAAGACCAGTCAACGAAATAACGCGATGCCCAGCCACGTTAGACTAACATTCCCAGGTCCAGTCGAGGGCCCGTAGAAAAACACTCGAGCGTGGCACGAGTCCACTTTTCGATACACAGACTCGATCGATTCGCAAACGTCCATCGACGAACTCGGCCGTTCGATCGACCCGTCGTTCTCATCGTTCGAACAGGTGCGCGAGATCGTCTGTCCTGGCGATGGCACCTGTTCGCGTAGAATCTCATCTATTTGCTGAAACGCCACTCGTTCCCTCATTGATCGAACAAATAAGCAAACGAAACCGAGGCATCGAGGTTGCGCAACACGGCGGAGCCTAGACCCCTCTCGAAGAGCGGATCAGCGGCACACACGCGTTCGTTCACGGGCGAAAACGGGTCGAAAAACGTTGTAGACGCCTGCCAAACCGACGTAGAACAGTCCCAGGCGTTCGTCTGCGTAGATTGTAGTAATCCAACTAACCTGGACCGTGCGCTGCCCGGTTTCAGAGACGATCGGCGACTCGACGGACGGCCAGAAACCGCCTACGCCGCAACAGACGCACCAACAGCAGCACCAACAGCAGCAACAGCAGCAACCGGCAGGCGAGGGGGCAGGTACCGGCGGTGGTGGTACCCCGGCAACAACACCCACGTCCGCCGGTACCGTCCAGCAATCCCAACAATCCCAGCAAGTACCCTCGGCCACGCCGACCCCGACGACTGCCAATCCGCATTCTACAGGACCGCCCAGCGATCAACCCTCGCCGCATCTCTCGCCCCTTTATCCGGGGATCCCGCAACCCGGACAGCCCAACGGCAGCACGCAAGGTAAGATGCAAACAACGATACGATATACAGCCACGAAATTCACGGCGTGATAGAGCCCGATTAGACCTGGATGGCGTGATCGGACCCATGGGTTGAGGATCGTGCTGGAGGAACGTATCTCGGTTTAATTGCGACTATGCCGAGTGCCTAACATTGATATTTTGGTAGAGATTGAATTCTCAAGAATTCTCTCGTAGGCAAACAAGTCAATTTCTTCGTAAAAATTGAGTCATTTCGAGATGTTCGACGCGGATCCAATTACCTGGTAGTTGCAGCGTTTAAGCCAGTCCCCGTTTAGGAAGTTGATCGTATCGGAGCAAAGTTGCGAAAGAGGGAAGACTTAACGAGGAAATTATAGCCTAGTACGCGCTACAATATCTAATAGCGACTCGCACAATGGCGCGAGCACAGGCGTTGACCCAATTACCGGAAATCACGTGTTAGAGGCGGTATTAATGGGCTACCGAGAGTATGATCGTGGTACGTTGCGCTATGTGACGACCGCTTAAATTTCTCATGGAATCTCCGCCTCGGCCATCCGAATCGCGTAGTAATCCCATCAACGTTAACTCATTCTTGGTCAATTAATAACAAATGTCGGGTCGCGTTCCCCGCGTTTAAGACGGGGCTGTATACGTATATATATATGTATATACATAAAATGGATGATGATGAAGAACGCAAGAGTAAATAACAAAGGGTTCCTTTTCTGGAGAATCGACTTTAAAAAATTTTAGGATACCTGCCTTTACTGGACGTGTCTGACCATTACTCGCTGTTTCTACTTGTATTCTTTGTTCTCCATAAATCTTACCGTCGTCTACATGTATACACAGACCTATCCATTCGATATTACACAGCTGTCGATATTTACATGTATAATCGCAAGTAGAAGCACCGAATCATGGTCAGACGTGCCAACTAACTCGCAGTAAACTATTATGTGGACTGGAAAATAATGTCGTTTTAAATACTTGTTGCGAATTTGTTTGGATTCAATCTAAAAGAAACGACATTACTTTCCAATCTACTTAATGTTTTATTTCCATCGTGCCGAAACAATTTGAAAACAAAAAAGTAAACAACCTCCTTCGTTCTATTAAATTTATTTTTCACGTCCCAAAACAACGTCAAAATTTCCACTCGAAATTCGTGAGCCCACATCGGTGTCCGGTGTCACGCGATATCGAGTTCGTAAATCCACCTAATCGAGAAACAACCCTCGACCTTTCGCGCCGCTTTTTCACCCCTTTCTCGTGCCCCGTATCTCGACCATTGTCCAAGGCTATCGGGTTTCACTCGCGGTTTAAACCGAAGCCGTAAAACGACGTTTATCATGCGAACGCGTAACGCGATATCGCAAAGGCGGGATTCGATCGCAGGCCGCAACCTCGATTTCGCATAGTTTCGCGGATTTCTAGCGATTCGACGAAAATTCCGTCGTTCGTTTTCGCGATGTCCGCCAGCGCGAATCGTGTCTAGCACGCGAATACTCTAGGCGCGAACTACCTGTTGCGCTTCGCGAATTTATTCGACAGGATTCGTGAGTTAGGCGAATACCTTGAACACTCCTGTTCGTCCGAGGCGTTTGTCTTGATGACATGATCGATGTTTTGGTTTGCGGTAGGAACCATAGACGTACCGATTTTTTTCATGTCGATAGAAAATTCGTAGATTACAATTTTTCTTTGCAAAAGCAATGGTAAATTTTTTCCTTGGTAACGGCAGAAGACATATATTTAATATAGTTAATTATCAAAAAATGAGGATTCTATCAGAATGAAATGAAATTAAATTCAATCGTAAGTAAATGTGGTAAACCCTTCTGACATTCAATTAAAATTAAATCAACGATAATTGTGACGCATTCCCGTGCGAGAATTGCGTCAATGGTCCCTATAAGGTGTCGCAACGTCGAGTGGTGTAATGGCGCAACTGCAGTTCGCAGATTATGTGACACGACATACTCGCGAGCGTGTTGCCGTCGAATAATGCGCTGCCAGCGTCTGCTTCCAGTGGCGGTGACTCGTCGAGTCACTGTTAGGTCGTTAATTTCGCGGGGAACTCGAGGAAAGAGCTCTCCCTACAAATTTGCATGTGTTTCGTTTGAAGCTTCTCTGTTTTATTTCCATTCTTGTTTGGAGGGTGGTAAAGCGTTTAAACGTCGAGCGAGACTTTTCACTGGAGGCGAACTATTATTTTAGCGTACGACACGGACTAATCTGTACTCGTTACGGTAATTACGATGTTGCGGATGTCGATAGAAAATGTTATTTAGAAAGCATCGACGAATCGATGAAAACTCCTCGATATCTCTAGATCGAAATTTAATATCTGCAGCGCTTAGGGTAGCAGTTCATCAGATTTCAGCATCGATCTGAGGGACGTTTCACCAGGCCCTTTTCGGTTCTTGGCTAAACACGGAAAAGACGAGAAACGGCAGGTGGTGGTGGTGGTGGGGGGGGGGTGAATTATGCGGCCGTGATGGAAGCTGTGGGACGGAAAGGGTGCAAACAGAGGATAAAACGTCGTACAGACCTGGGGGCTGAGTTGGTGTATGCTTCTCGTCTGTCTCGCAGCAAGAACCATGGAAGCCAACGACGATCGATACGCTTCTCTGCGTACATCGCGAGTTGAGGAGCCTACCAGCCAACTCTCTGTCTCTCTCCCGAACTCTCTACTTTTCCGCTCGTCTCTCTTTTTTTCATCTCTATCCGTTCGTTTAACTCGTTCTTCCTCCATTCGGGGGAGAAACGCTCGTTTGAAAGGGTCCAAAAAAAAAAAAAAAAAAAAAAACCAGTCGGTGATGCGAGGTAGACGCAGTTCCACGCACTAAATGTTTACAACACCTGAAGTTCAAAGACCACTTTGTTTATTCGCCCTCTGGCTAGCTAGGTCAACGGCATCCTCGATTAGGACGTCTATCGGAACGTCACACAGGTTTCACTTTAACTACTCTTCGTCGTTAGGGACGGGAGATGGAGATTTCGGCGCCGGAAAGCATCAAAATCGCCATTAACGCTGTGCGGTGTCGACGACGTGGCTGAAGGATCTTGGGGTTAAGGAAATTGTTCGGAATCTGGCGAAGGGAAGACGAACTCGTAACGAGACCCCGCTCGACTAACCCCCGAATGTTCGGGGGAGATGTTTATTACAGAGTTCGGAACGGGTGTTTGAAGAAAGTATTTGTTATTCCGCGCCATTGAGTGTTTGCTCTGCGAGACAAATTGAGGGGATGTATTTAATGGGGAATTATGGAGATTCCGCTTGGGATATTATGCAGACGCTCTGTGTTCCTATCAATCTTTCCAACCGTCGCCCTTTTCAATTTCATATTCAACGCGGAGATATATAAAAATGGTGTTTCCTCGATTGAATTATTCCGGAGGGGCTCCAAGTTACATTGAAGTCTTCGAAAATTAAAATAGCGGGAATTTTAATCGATACGAGACTCAGTCGCGTCCTAGGATCGTTACCAACGCATTTCCTCGAGGGAATAATTCTAACGAAGAAAGTATTGTTTTCTATCTCGCGAAAAACACGAGCTGTCCGCAACTGATACGGAATTAACGCATTTTCTGGTCGACGAGGCCCAAATTCAACGAAGCAGGAGGATACCACGTGCAGGGGCATCTTAGAGTCACGTTGGCATGCATATTTCAGCTGGCTCGTTGTTTCCTCTCGCACGTACGTACGTACGGAACAACGAGGGTGCAACGGAGGGTGAGGGCGAAAAGGGTGCGCGACGGAGAAGCCTGGGTCGATATTGACGCAGGCCCGTCGCGAAACCTTACGCCGACGTCGACGACGAAATTCAGGCGATCCAGGAATTCGTTTGATCGCTCGTGCGGAAGCATGTGCGCCTCTCGTTTAATACATCTTTGTGTATAATTTAAACAATTGGCTTTAGATGGACGCCTATAATCCCTATGAATTTCCTCCCGGTTAATTGAATTTCGGTTCCAACTGGGCGAACCGCGATCACAGACGTCTATTTATTAATATTTTCGGAGAGTTTCTCCTTCGTGCACACGGGGTTGTTCAACCACGACTTACCTGTACGTATTCCTTTCAAGTACGGCTTGCATGCGTGTATTGTAATTTATTCTTTTAAATAAATTTTTGCAGTTTCCTTTCCACGGTTTTCGGTGGACTTTCAAAGGGCTCCGCGATACGGAAGAGATTAAAAACCCCTCGCGCACAGTCACGATAAAAAGGTTGAATGTAAAGAGCAGAGATTTGAATTTTCCTCAAATTTCGAATATACAGTGGGATTCTTATTTACACAAAGCAGGGAACAAATTTATTTAAAGTTCGGTAAAATTGAGAATCTTCTGAAAACATTCTGTGAGATTTTCATAAAAATTCTACTATTCGTGTTAAACTTAGAGGTACCGTCGTGTTAACATTCATACCATAACTCGTATTAGGCATTCGCTACGCTGCTATCAGACGCGATATCAGTTACAGAGCAACGAGCCACATAAAACTGTCACGCACGTGCACCCAAGAGCACGAAATATTTTTCATTTTACGTTTTAACGTACCTTGCTCGATGCGCCGGCCGAATCAATAACGCAATATTCGTCTGACAAAATGAATCCTGCCTGCCAGACTTTCGTTTTCAGCCGTATCTCGTCGCGGCGAGTTTCACGGTGGTCCAGACACGGCGATGCATTAATAAAAATGGCCGTGATCTACGAGGATCTCGCGAATTCGCTTCGCGGAACTTTGAAAAATCTTGGGTAGTTTGTAGTCGGTTCGATCTTCTGAATCGACGAAACCCTGTAACGATAATAATTCCATTAACTTTAATCTCGGTTAAATGATTTTATAAAATGGGATACAGTGAAATTTCGGCAAGGTTTAGATGGACTTGAATCATTCATCAACTCGCGACGTACACGCGTAAATATACATGAACGCGAATCATGTTTGCCTCGGCACGAGGGACGAATTTAGAGAAATAACGTTCAGCGAGATTACGTTCGCGCACCTTGCCGCCCCCTTGCGGTCTTGACCTACGACCCGCGGTTGAATTTCAGGGGATTTTATAGGTTTCCTCGCGGAACTCGAGCCACGCCATTTCTCGACATTTCATAAGCCTGTGCCCAGCCATGTCGGATTTTCACGTTCGCTTTAATGGAGTAATTTCCCGGAGCCACGACGTAACGTGCCCACTCAGGATTGTCATTCCTGGCAATACGGTGCCCATCGTCCGCCTAAACCGCTGCCACCGTGTATGTACGTGAATTCTTGAACGCGACAGACACGGTTGAGTCTCGTAGCTGCTACGAGTAAATTCTTTAATTATCTACTGTTGCATTTACGGCCATTTGTACATAGGAGTTCCCGAATGATTAATGCATGCATTTTATCTCATCGTAAACAAGAATAAATAAATATCAGAGTGAACGGATTACTCCAGAGTCCCTGAAAAATATTATTTCTGCAAGCGTGTAACCAGCGGATTCTGTGTAGAAAACGTGATTGAATCAGGGAGGTACTAGCGACGCAACAGCATCGACCTGTTATTTTTTCCCCTCGATTCATATTGCCTGGGGGTTGGAAATCCTCCCAACGAGGTAGCGAATATCCCCGATAGATCGGCGAGCACCATCGTTCGTGTCTCGCGATCTTTATCCCCTATCTCCGGATTAAAAAAAAAAAAAGAGATAGTATATGCATTCGTCGCTGCGAGGTAAAATCCAGGCCGCGGGTCTGCGGCGCCGACGCTGTTACTTCGTTAAATCAACGCTTCACAAAACGATCTCTGTGTATGTGCGTACGTTGGTCCGATTGAACAGACCACTCCGCAGAGAGCTGCAGCCAGGGGCTCGAATTTACGCCAAGTGTCTTTCAGCTTCCGTTAGCGCGGCCGCGGTTATTTTGAAGGAAAAGAGTTTAATCGGCCGCCGTTGCGGTGGCTTGAATTCGCTCCAATTTAATCCTTTCGGAAGGAAATATTAATTTGCGAAACATCCAAGCCACTCGGCGTTCCTTACGCTCTTATTCGATGTACACAAGGCAAGCTCGCTAATCGAATAAAAATAAACACGAACGTGCTAACTCTACTCTAACTACGCAGACGTTACGAAACGGTGAACCCGAGACAACCGAAACAGCAGACTTTCTAAGACTCGAGCCGTTCCTAGTCAAAATTCACGAATTCCAGAATAGAATTACGTCCCCTTCGGTCGTGGAGCTGCGGTTCTCGACTTTTCACCTCGAAGCTCGGGCGAATTACAATTCCTAGATCCGAGTCCCATTAGAAATGCATTTCTGGTGAGTCGTGCTGAAGTTTCACGGATTATCCGGACCGAGGCAGGAACTCTTTCGTCCCTCGGGAGCGCGGTACCAGTAGATTCCTGCATTTCATCGGCGGGCGTAGATCCGCGTCGCCTCCAGCTTACGATATTTCACAAAGAGCCTATAAAACGCGTATTTCACGGTGACTGGTCATCCCATCCAGGCACCACGCTTCGATTCCCGCGAGAATTTTATGAAATTACGATGAATAACGTCAAAGTGTGCCCATTCACCGTCCCTAATTTATCAAGATAATCGAAATGGCGGAAATTAGTGGTTCCGGGCGAGTATTCATTCCAGATTTCGATTCGTATCAAAATCTTTTCATATTTTATTCCATGTTTGGATACTCAAACGTTTGGACACACAAAGTGTGCTAATCTTAAAAAATATTGTATACCTTAAGCTTTCAAAATCACTCCGCCCAAGATTACTCTATACCGTATCGAATGCGTCTCCTTTCGATCTACTTTTAAAACTCACCACCAAAGCGTTATATGCTGCGAACTTTCTTGGCAATTGGCAAGCCGGAAACTTGCACCGATTCGGGGGGATGTCGTTAGATCGGTATCCTCGAGCAACGAAACTGGGAGATTAAGAAGACTCGCGGCAACGGGGAGGAAAGTTGAAAGCACGCGCCTGGAATTTGCTCCCCAGTCGTCCCCGCGATTCTATCGTTGAATCGTCGCAACTCGTGGCGAACACTCTCCAGAATTTTCCGCTGCGAGGAAGTTTTGGCTGGTTTTGTCCGTCGAGGATTCTTTGGATGCTGCTAATGCGCACGAAATGGGGAAGAAGTGAACGAGATCGGGTATTAAGTATTTCCCAACGAGAATGTTCAGTTTGCTACGGTTTCCAGTTAACAAAACAGTCGAGTCTGGAACAGGATTGTCGTCTCGTTTGCTATTTCTTCTATAGCGTTTAAGAAAAAGGGAAGGTTTTTCCTTAGACGTATTTGTTTCATGAGTGATTTCTTCTCGATCGGTTTATGTCATAGTGCGTGCCATAGTCAAGCATAAACTTCCTTACGTTGTTTTTCATGTTCGACTCAAATTTTATACCACGGGTCTCAGGCGTTGTTATAGGCTAAAGGGTTAAACTCGAGCAACGTCTCGAGCACGGTGACACCCTCGGGAGAAACTCCAAGTCGAAAAACAGTTCGATTATCGTCTGTCGTAATTACGTCCGATAATTGCCGTGGATGCATCGAGCGCAAATAACCATTTCACGCTTCAGTTCAAAACACTTCACCAATTAAAAGAAATTTCAACTTTGGGAGCAAAATCATGTTTCCGATAAATTACAACGTTTGTTCTGCGCTTGACACTTCCATACAAAAAAAAAAGGTTCCAAAATTAATTGGCATTTCGCGCAGTTTTTGCTTGCGTTGAAACATATACGATAAATAAAATGACCATATCAAATGTATAAGGGATCGATGCTACATTATTGCACATTGCGTTTAAAAAATGGAACTAAATAGCGATCATTCAGCGGCCGTGTTACGACTCGCGAGCCACGCCATGGCCTCTGATTTGCGCTGTGAGAACGACAAAAGCATTTCTACGGAAGGCAATGAACGATTCGTGAAAGTGACGTGTGAAATTGTCGCCCGGGGTCTGGGGTCGCCATAATCGCGATCGAAGCGCCCAGTTCCACAGAATTCGTCGCGTTCCCGGTTGCCAAAGAACGGTTAACGCTCCTGGAGTTGGTTGAACGTAATTCCCTGTGGTCGTGTCTCTCTTGCACCTGTCCAGTCTTTTCAAGACTCTGCGAAATTTCGCAAAAAACTCAACGCTTTACTTTTGCTTTCACCAAAAAGTATAAATTGCTTCTTTGTTTATTAAAAATGATTTCGTTTGCAAAGAGGTGCAGGGTCGATGGGAACTCTCTGCAGAAGTGGAAATTGAAATTGAAATTAATAGTTTCAAAGGTATTCAGAGCGCAACCGCTAACGAAAAGATTTCATTTAATTCGCATTTCTATTCGATTATCAACGTTTCGGTCTCCGCCATTCAAACGATCCGTGCTACCCGTGGCAGATGAATTAAAGATCTGAAAACTAAAAGCAGTCTCCGGTCGCAATATTGACGTAAATATTGTTCCATTGGGGATCGGGGAAAGTAGGCAGAACTGAGCGAAGCCGAGGGACATTGAATGAAAGATGAGGGTTATTGACGTCGACAGTCTAGGTCTGTCTTTCTTCGAGCATGCAGTCTGTTTCGAGATTTCTGAATTGAATAGACACGCTCTTTTATCATTATTTTTCCTTGTTACCACTCCACTTCACCCTGTTTCCTCTTTATTTCGTAAAATTAGGTCTAGCACGATATTAATTATTATTTCAAGAGTTTTAACATTTTCTGCTTGGACGAATATATTTCGTTGCGATAATTATAGTACCAAGTATTCTGAGAGTTCCCACAGGGGATCAGAGAAGGGTGCGAAGGAAGCTCTACACCCGCAGATTTCAACCCCAAGTGCCACAATCCTATAGAGTCTGCCCTTTGCTCCCCGAATCCTTTGTAAACCCGATTTTTCTGCGGTTGTAAAATCGATCGCCGGCTAGAAGCTCTAAAATCGTAATCTTCAGCCCCAAGTACCACAACCCCATAGAACTGTCACCCTTAAAACGTGAAACCGTCGTCTCGTCCAGTTTTTTTCGTATAGTTTCCTGGAACTTATAAAAGCCCAAATCTGTTGTAAAATCGTATCAAAATAAAAATTCTTCGCAGTGTCTCGATTCTCCGAAGCTCGCTCTATATACATTTTAATTCGCGAAGATAGTCGCGTTATCGATATGGGAATGACATATAAATGTTAATTTCGAAAGAATGCGAATTAATCCGAAGTCACGTTTCGTAGTCGAAACAAAGAAAATTATACATCTAGGGGATTTCCCGAGAGAGCCCTTGTAAGATCAGCTGGGCTGTGCCGAAACTCGTTGTAAGTTTAATACGGTAGAATACATATGTAACGTTTTAGCTTCTTCGAAGCAAGCACAGTATCCATAATTCCTTAAAAATAGAACAGCATTCGCAGATGGTTGGTACAGGGGCGTGACACGGAGTATCAAGGTGGCAGGTCGTGCCGGAATCCCGCGAATTCTGTCGGCTCGGTTGATGAACCAAGGGAGCCTAACCGCGGGAGAACCACGCGCAGACGAGGATGACGACCTTCCAAACCGCAGGTCGTGACCGCGAGGACCGTCCTTGCAGGTCGATAAAATTCTATCGCAGCGATTCTCGAAGCGTTCGCGTGACACGCGGTGACCCGAATTCCGCGAGCGAGCTTTTCTCGCTCGAGGCGAGTTATCGACGAGAGGGAAGCCTGACGCCAAGCCTAGCGTCGAAGAACCCGCCACTTCTTTCGCGAAGTTTTTCTCTACTTAGACAGGAAACTTGGCGAAAAAAAGCATCGACGCAGCCGTTGCACCGCGAGCGGACGGCCTTAAACTTCCCCGAAGCAACGTGTTTATCCTCCCACGCTTTTGGCCTTTTGAGCGAGGCCGATGCCTCTCGAGGGTTACGAAGTTCGATGCCCTCAACCCTAGAATTACTTCTCTCGAATCCTGAGATCATTGAAACTCCTTTCGAACTGGAAGTTTATCAGGTCGAGGTAGGCGGCATCTTTAGTATCCGTGAAAGGAGAGTAATTGTATTCATTTCTAATAAGAATAATAACCATGCTTAAGAGAAACGATAAAATTATCGAGACGACAAGTATCTTCATCTACGAGAAGAACCCATACAGCATTTCATCGATCCCTTTATGGCCATCGAAGAGTCGGACGCTTCGTCGGTATTTATTAAGTACCAGGCTTTGGACCGTTTTCGTACTTTATCGCAGCAACAGGGGTATTTGTGTCTAATTTAAAGACGACCTAAATTTCCCTACCTCGGTAACTGGGACTCGGGGTGGTACCGCAAATATCCACGGGATGTACGACCTACTGCCAGGTGTTGCATGGAGACTCGACCATTTTATCGATAGGAATTCATTTTTTTAATTGATCGACAGACTCGAGTGTCAAAAATTAATCGAACAGAGCCGTATTGTTCATCCGAACTGCGTGACTTGAAGTCCAGGATTTCTGAAGCTTCGCTCCTATTTTGTGGAACATCCTGTATCCAAAGTGCACGTGCGCACAGACAGTAAAGTTAGAAGTTTCGATCCTCTCGCGATGAATACGTCACCCGACTCTGACGTAATTGTCACAGGCCTTTAATAGAGTTTGCAATGTTTAATAGGATAATTCTTTCAGGGCACCTCTGCCAGTGACAAAGTCCCCTTTCACTGCGATGGCAAATGCCACTTATCCTTCGTTTAAATAGTTTGATGTGGCGGTCGAGTTAGCCTTTGATTTTTTTGACAGTGCAGAAGCAAAGGTCTCCTTCAGGAGATAGACTTCCTCTGTTAAAATTCTGAAGGCACGCGCTCCATCGATAAAAACATGCTATTTCGAGTCCAATGCACGTTCAGCTTTCTCGAATCCAGCGAGATCGATAATTCTTAAGCGATTACTCTCGAGTTTGCTTGGAAAACGGTCGGCGCAGCTCGAAAGAATCAAACCCGACAGTCTTTTCTCCCCCTTCTTTTTTCTTTTAATCGCGTCGACCAGACCGGAGCGTCGATAGCTCAGTCGTTCTCGCTTCGCCAACAAATTGGAAATCGATATCCATATGCTTCTGCCGCGGAAACCCGCGGAATCCGCTTTTCGCGGGAAACTGAACCGGAGAGCTGTGAAAAAATGCCTCTTGATGAAATTTGAATCTACCGATCGAAATCATTTTTACAATGCTACTCCACTACTGTCGGTCAGTATTTCCTGTCGAGTGATAACACGCCTAGCGTACAACTGAAGTATCATTATATAATTAAAATATATAAAAAATATAAGTAAAATGTATGTTTCCTAAATAAATGACATCGATTCTTAAAATTCTCTAACGCAAAAACGAATACGAAAGCAAGCGTATGCGAGCTGCCTGGAGAGATACCAGTTCTATAGTCTGCAGCAATCGAACGGTTTCTTTACACTTCCAACCATTTTGCATTCCGATTTTCCGTTGCTCCCTGTCCCCGCTGCATGCAATCATAAACGTAAACGCGGCGTGTATTCGTGCGACCTGAATCGCTGCTATTTTCTACCAGCATCGACGTAATGTGCGGGGGTGTGCGATGCTCCCACGGTGCGTCGCAGTTGCATTATCCTTTGAGACGACGAGGACTTAAGTCGTTTTCGCACGCGGCGTAACGACCTATCAACAGGAAAACGGGGCGGGGGAATGCACATGCAATTCGCGATGCAGGTAACGGTTCCGCGATGCACGTGGTGTGTATCATCTTATGGAAAGCAGCGGGAATGTTAGCGGCCGCTTCGAAGCCAGAGGTTAGCCGCGTTTAACCCTTTGGTTTTCGTATTATTTTTACTTTTTCCGCGTGTTAGTTTTCGTTCTCACGTCCATCGTAAATGCAACGAATCCCCAGTCTGTTAATCACTGACTAAATGCCATTCAAATTGTGATTAAACACGAAGACTATAATTGGAAACTCGTCAGACGTAAAGCGAAACCACAAGAAAAGACAGCGGGTTTTGTTAGCGCACGGGTGGATTAATGGCTTCATTTCGTCCAGCATTTTTGCTCGACGCTGGAAACGGTGTTCTTTTAGCGTCAGTCGCGATGAAACTAACCCATTGAAAATAATTCCGTCCAGAGCCCGGTTTCAATTGTCACAGACAGCACAGGACCGCGACAATTATACGGTGTCCAGTTCTATTTTTTTCAACGATCGCTCACCTGGATTGCACGAATGGGAAGAGAAAACCGCACGACGAACGGACAGCAATTAAAATTCGTTTTAGTATTTACCGCCAGAAACAATTAACGACGCCGTGTCTGGCCTGTTCTTCGCGACGCGTACAATTAGAAACGGATGTGAACCCGACAACAGAGAAATTAAGCGCGCTTAATTACAAGCAGAGACTCTTTGGGGAAATCTGAACCTCTAAAATCCAGCGCAACAGCGTTTGATCGGGGTGACAGATATTAATCTTTCGCGAAATGATTTTTCTCTGATTCTTGCGCATCTTTAATTTTGAGATATTCTATATTATTATTTTATTTGTTCTGGTATTTGATATCAAGGGCATGTTGCCCTTATCATAAAATATTATTATTATTATTATTATTATTATTATTATTTTGTACAAACGTGCTGAAGAGATAAACAACTGCTCACACGTGAAATAAAAAAATTGGAATTAACGAACGAAACGTTCCGCGAGGTATAATTAAAAGTTTAAGAGTTCCGTGGAACGAACGTCACGAGCAAGGACGCTGGTTTTATTCGTTATTTATTATTCGAATAAAACCTTGCGCGTCTCCGGTGTCACCCTTTCGAATGAATCACAGTATTCACCTTGGGCATTCCGCGTCTGGATAGATTTCGTTCCCCACGGCTGTCTCCTACGCAGGCTTTGTCGTCGTTAATTGCAGCTTTCCTAATTGAGAGTTTAATGACGCCGCGAGAGCGCAATGTCGTTCCTCCTGAATTCTTTGATCTAGCTTGTTGTTCACCCCTTCTCTTCACCCTTGCACGTCTTTCCTGATCTCGCGCCGTGGCGTCGACATGGTCCTACAAAAAGCACTCGCCATCGATAGCCTGTTTTCCCCCTTTTTTCTTTCCTCCACTCGACGATGCTCCTATTTCGTAAGTTCCGCATGTTTTAATTCTTAGTTTGTCGGAGTAATTACAAGAATCGTAACAAATATCAATTTCACTGCCACTAACTGGACTTTACTTTTCTGTTTCAGGTAAGAGATCCAGAGCTAAATCCTAAAGAAAATTCTCATCGCAGGTAATCATCAGCTTGGCAAAGTTCTCACAACTTCGTTTCGTAGAACGTAATTATTAACCACCCTCAGTTTCGTAAAGTATACAGATACCGTGAAATCAACCACCGCATGCAGTACCACAATTGTAGAACCTAATTTATCATGAAATAATCTGATTCGGGTTGAAAATAAATGCTGCCGTACGGGAAAAAAGTTTCTCGAATAATCAGTCGGAGCGTTACATTGCAGAAATAAATAACGCTGATCGGCTGGTCCTTGGAACCTTCGGTGCAGAGATCAGCTGTGCGGGGCACAGCTCGCGATGATCGATGACGTTATTATTCGCGTGGTGGCCTAATCACCCAGCGATTCTGCGAGGAATATCGAATAGGGAGGGGGGGGGGAGGTAGGGGATAGGGGTAGGCAGTCGGTCAGCAACCTTCGCTCGTACCAGGTGCATGTCCGTGGACGGGTACGCAGCCCTCGCCAGGTATAAACCACGATGCTCGCGGCCACGGGGTAGGGGTTCGCGGGTAGGCTGCGGGAGTCGGTTTGTCGAGGGGGTCGCGGTTGCTCGTAGGGGGGAGCAAACGCGCAAAGGTGGCGTCGGCGTCGCGACGCCCAGAGAGAGTCAGTCACCAGCCGACCTCAACGCGCCGCGTAACCTCGCTCTGTCGTTCCAGAGCCCGCTACTCGGTGTTTCTTAAGCGGAAACGTCGCGGGACCGGAAACGTAACCGCGTGCTGCTGGCTACTCGATCGACGCGAGCCACGAAAGATAAATTCATCCTCGAGACCTCTTTCCCTCGCGTCTCAATCATGCACGGTCGCGTGCTTCGCTCGGGAGACGATCAGTGAAACGGGGGAGGAAATCGAGAGTGCTTCGCGGAATAAGGAGACGTTTCGATATAGGCAAGCTGTGCTCGAGAACTTTTACCTTTCCCTTGCTTCCATTCGTTCACAGTCGTCTGGTGGATCGCCTGGTACCGCGGTAACCTTTTTTCTGAATCGATACACCGGGAAAGTGATAGGCTCGTTGTTTTGATTCGATTGTGGATTTTCACGAGGAACCCGAGAGTCAGCGTGAGTTCTAAGTAGTAGGGTTCTGTCGTGCTAGATTCTCGTGGAAATCCTAGGTACTTGTGGTGTATTTTTGAACGTGTAACTCCACGGATGCAACAGCGTTTCCTATAGTCTGTGGGTAGCCTAGCGTTCTATGCGTCGATGCACTCGACCAAGCGACAAGATGCTTCCCAGCTTCCTGGTGTAATCCTAGAGTCAGAGGGAGCCGCGATTAACTAGAGTACATCCTTCAGGTGTGCTGATGAACTTACCATCCACGATCCTTTATTCACGACACCGTGCAGATGACCAGGTGTTCTGAAAGTGTCATCTGCATCCGTGGCGATACCAGGATTGTTCGCGCCACGGAAGCCATTCCTGTACGCAGGGACACTTTCTTTGGCCAACGCGCTGGAAAATTGGGTCATCGGCGTGTGATCCAATAGCGAATATTTCTGTTGCCGTTCGATACCCACTTTTTTTCGACAATGTTTTGAAGCAGAGTGCCTTGACCGAGTGGCATGCGTCGACCCGGGTATCCGCGTGACCCGACGACCCATGTAGCAGCGTAGCTGAGGTCACCGTGTACCCCGCCCGGATGCTACCAACTGCTTCTCCGTGTTCCAACGTTTCCCCTTTCATCTCCTTAAAATTTCATCGCTGCTCCTCTTTGCGAGCGCACGTCTGGTTCTCCAGACTGGTCGAGTCGTTTAGAAATTGATGGCGCATCCGCGGTGTGAACTTGTTGAAGTAAGAGAACCAGGTTAGGGTGGACAGCCATGCTTTGTAATTTTTCAGAGTCTAAATTAATAATTACCTATATATCGTCTTCCTTTGTGTCGCCACCACTCTGCTCCTCCCTGCTTGGAGTGATCGAGTCGCCTGAGAATCTTTCATTTTTCTACCTTTAATCTACCATAGTTATTTCAATAAGGACCGAAAGATAAGTCCAGAGGAAGTTGTGCCATCAGGATCAGCGGTGCGAACTTAGTTTTCAGTCGCGAGTAATTTCAAGATAACAAGCGCTGGTCTCTTCCTTCCCGGCTCGGATTCTAAGGATCACCGATGAAACTGCTTTTCATATGGATTCGCGTCATTCCCGAATGAGCTTAGGGATCGCCGAGAGGAATAGCTATCAGATGTAGATAAGACGCTTCGATGGCGCGACCATGCTTCTCGAGCGCATTGGGCGCATTCCAAGGTAAATAGAAGCATCGGAACTCGGTTTGGAGGGTATGGTTAAGCTGCAGCGATATAGACGAGTAGATTAGCGAGCTAGTCTTTGCGAGTTCCATTGAATACACCAGGCTCTTTGGTGTTTTATGCGCAGCGTGTAACTGTATAGGATATTATATACAGCGCGTAGGATGTTAACCTCTTTATACTGAATAACGTGCACTGTTGATGTCGGTGACCTGCATCGACCCGTGCACCGTCATTTCAAAATGACTCTAGCATCTTTATTGTACTCCTGTCCTTATAAATGAAACATCGCCGCTCGCGGACGATGCGGCACATTGAAATATTCTATATTGTACCTGTGCATTGTAGCTGAATTCTTAAATCCTGCCGAGTTAGGAGAGCAAACGTTCCATTCAATCGTAGATAAGAAAAATTCTTAATCTGTAACGTAGAAGATTAATATTTTTTTTTTGAAGGGAACGATCCCGTTCGATTTAACCAGTATTGTATAGCTGAAAAGTTTCAAATCATGCTTCAAGAACACCTATCGTGCACTAGATGTGCCAGAAACAAGAGCGTGCTTGAAACATGTCAGAGCAAAAATATCGAAGAATATCGGAAGCTTTATGTTCGAGCGATATTTGCAGTTTGTATTCTATTATCGGAGGAACTGCGATGGATCGTGTACTGTCGTTCCATTTTCTCGATGCCAAATGACATTCCATGCAATCGTCTCATTGTCATCAAAATATCGCATCGCATACTTGCATTTCTCCACGGTTCGATAACCGATACCGTTCACACAGTACAGTTCGTACATTTATATACACTCCGTAGATACTTTCTAGGATTGAGGGTATTTTCACTGTGGATATTCCGAGAATAGAAACTGCAAGTTTGCTTGGAATTTTCAAATTTTACGAGTAGTTTCGAGGACTGCAACACACTCGACCGCGAGGAGATACTCTTTAGAACGTCGCGAGCGAGCGTATACTCGCGGCGAGACATCGATTTCCACGAAGGACGAAATTTGACGCGTTATCGACGATCGAACGACGCTTCGTGCGTTTCTCCAGACCCATTTAAACTTTCGTCGTGATATTTGCTCGACGCTGGAAGTCTTATCGACGTTCCTTGGAATCGGTCCAAAATCATTCGCTCGACTGCGGCTGGAACGCTTAATGATACTGTTTATCTTTAAGTTTTTCCAGAATCGTTTCACGCTCCCGTGCGAATCGCGACAAGCGTTTCAATCGAAAATGTTCGGAATATCCGCAGTCGATTATTACGTTCCTTCGGAATTCATTGTTCGGTGAACGTAATTAAAGTATTTAGATCTTATTTTTAATGCACAATTTAGTCCGTATTCCAATACACTCTTCTCTTCGCAGTCTAAGGTTTTTTAAAAACCCTCTTCTCTCGATAATCGCTGTCGTTCGCGCACAAAAGACACGGCAACGACTACGTCAATATCGTTATCTGCGTTCCATATTAATTCGTTAGCTCCAGTTCCACGCACCTCTGCTTTCCGAATTTCCCAGCAATGTTGGCAGATAATTGCCACTTCGTTCGTGTATCCGTCGCACCCATTATTCACCCATGTTTCACCGTATTTCTGCCAGAGCTGGATAAACAGCCTGTAAACTCGAAATCGGTTCCTACGTTGAGTCATTCAATTACTCTCATTGCGTCGCTTCTTTGAAAACGTCGCTGTTGGAGAACTCCATTCTTTGCAGTTTCCATTTCAGCCCTCCGAGGGTAGCATTTCCAACGTTCGTGGCCCCCCGACGACTGTGAAATAAAAATCCACCGTTCCTGGTTGAACCGTGACACCTCTAACCTTCCACCCAGCAGTCCTCGAAACGCGCAAACAGGCGCGATTTATTCATTACGCGGAACGCGTGCGTTGCGCTCAAAGTTTCAATTTGCAAAGTGAATTCGCTCGTCGAGGGCGGACGACGCTGTAAAACTTGCAACCGACGCTCGACATCGCGTTCCGCGCTCGTGGCAGGTTAAATGACACGGAAGCTTCTCTTCCTGAAGGGACAATGCTCCAACATGACCAGTTTTTGTACTTTAGTTGGAAAACATCTAGCTTCGCGTGCACCTGCGCGTCGACGCGAATAAGGACGGGGTAGTTGTTTAATTCACAACTTTGTAGTGAAATTACGGTAGTTTGCCTACGAAACGCGGCCATTTTCGAGCATATTCCCTTCGCCAGGATCCTGCGAAAGCGTCTTCTTCTTCTCGTAGAGGTTTCGCGCGCGATGGATCGTTGTCGAGCTGTCTCGCGATCCGGATCGTCGAGATCCAACCCCGTTTAATCCGGCAATTAAGCGTTCACGACCATAATGGCTTATCGGGGATTCGCAGAGGAGGTCAAACCGCTCCGACAGATTCGCGAACCTTATCGGATCCACTGGCCGCCGGCTGCTGCGACTCGTCGATAAGCCATTGTTTACCTTGCACACGCCCGATGTCGAGCACATGCCGGAATAACGAGCTGGCTGGCCGACGATACAGGCCACGCTGACGTCGATGCCAAACGACGACTATCGAACGTCATCGATTAACCTCTTCGTGTCTGCATCTCGATGCAGCGAACGTTATTTCTCTCTTTCGATGCACGTCGGTCCGTTTTGATGAATTAACTTTTTAAAAGAATATAAATTGTCTGAAACTAGCACGCGTCGAATGTACGATCGCGAAGGAGTTAACTTTTCCTATCGCCGAGAGGTAGCAGCGCTCTAAAGGAAATTCGATTTCCCGCCAGTGACGGAAATACCGACAGACGGGTCCTCGAGCGAAGCGATCGTCGACGGAATATTGGAATAAGACGCGAGAGATAGAACCGAATAACTTGCCAGCTCGCCAAAGGGAAGAGTGTTCTTCGAGAATAGATAAAACTCAAAGTGTTTCGAGAAGGAAATAATTCTTTGTCCACGAGTGCACGAAGACGCGACCCTGACGTAGATTAGAGAACGGAAGTGGTATATAATGGTATCAGTATTCCGAAGACCGTCCAGTGAAGTGAATTGAAAATGAAGAGGAACTGAGTCGTGCCATTGCAAGTAGAAAAATAGAAGTAAAATTCCACGTGTACCAAGTATTTATAAAGCACGAGATTCGGATGGCAGCATGCTGAACATCAGGAGGTAGATGATCGGAGTCTGCTAAAAGGAAAATTTCAAGGCTTGGATCTTGTGACGAAGAAGCATCCCGGTGGATCCTTTTGTCGAGCAGTGACCAGTTCCAGGGTTACCGAGCAGAGGGTGACCGCATGCAGAGACGACGGATGCAGCCAGGAGCGACGTCGCGCAGAGGAAGCAGCGGAGGACGCAGCCGTACAGAGAGTCACTGACCTCTCACCCAATCACAGTCCAAAGTGTGATGTTTGATGCTGCAGTGGTGTTTTATGCGGCGACGTCGAAAAGGTGTGCATCCGCCACGGCCTCACACGCTGTTCCGCTCCACTAACCCAATTTTCCTCGCCGCTAACGGACTGCAGTTGCAGTCGCAGCATCGCCACCTCCCGCTCCAACTCCCCAACCCCCGTGACCCTTCATCCTGCTCCTCCACGTTTTCCAGCTTCGTTCAGGCCCGGATCACCCGCGATTTCCACGAACCCCGCCGTTTTGGCAGCTTCGACGCGAAACTCCAGACCTGGGGAGAAAGGGGTCACTGCGATTTGGCGTGGCTTTCCGGGTTCGTTCGAGGGTGGTTTCGGATAGCTCCTTCCTGGGGATGGTTTCGAAACTCTCGGGTGTCGCAGGACGCGAGATAGTTCGGATTCCGCCTTTTACGCCCGAGTGGCACTTGTTGCGACCCCGACCGACCAGGCCCGCCTCTATATTCGACTCGGAGCTGTGCAGTGCTTTTTCGCGGTGGCGAGTTATTCTTTTGAAATGATCAATTCACATGCGTATGCGCCGTTTGAAAAATTAGACTGGAGATAATTTTTGCCATAATTTATACGTAACAATATTCAAATTGGAGAACTACTTTCAGGTCAAATATGGTGCGCATAAAAAATGAAACGGAGTTTTTAGTTACCCTTATTGATCGCTATGGGATATCACTTGAATTGAACTCACGGAAATCGGATTCCCAAAAGGAAGAACCTAGATATTCACAACTTATACGTAGACGATATTAATAATTACTTTTCATTTACGTAACGTATCAGGGTAGAAATCAGATCTACCTTTCTCGAATAATTAAATTTTCATTAAAGCCGGAGCAGTCGCGATCGATTCATGCAACAGATCGGTCGGGGAATTAAAATGAATTCTCTTACGGGTGTCGAGTTTCCGTGGACGTCGACGAGCAGAATCGTGAGATGGTCAGCGCGGTTGTAAGGGCTGGTAATTGGCTGAACGCGCTGTATTAATTAACGCGACTCGAATCGAATAAATCGCCGGCCGGTTGAATCGACGTTAGGACCGGGAAAGGCTCGATCGATTTCCATCTCGAGAGCTTACCGAAAGCTCGGAAGGTAGGGAGCTGGGATAGGGTGCTTCATCTCCTTCTGTGAAGTGTCAGCACAAGTACGGTGTCGTGGATACGAGAACCGATGCAGCCAATGGTCCTGAACGAGACCACTTAGTCCAAACGGGTCACCCTCGAAAACGACAGAACTACCGCCCTGCAACCCCTCCGTTAACGCGTGTCGCGTCGATTAATATTAAACGGGGCCTTTCCACGCGGCGATTCGATTCCCTGTTTCGTCTTATCCGTAATTTAGGGTAGTCGTGTGAAATTTCCTGAGCGTGATGCTGCAAGACCCTTTTTAACCGGTCTTCGTGGACCACCCCTCTCTCTGAACGAACAAGTAGCTGATTAATTTAACATTATACGTCTAAATCATTCATCGCCACCCCTAGTATTCCAGAACTGATTTCAGCGTGTGTGTATTTTAACGCTGGCCAGCAGCAAACAAGGATCGATTTCGATGATTGTGTAATTCGAACCTAATTGGTCGGTAGACTAATTGAAACCTGAGTTCCAGGGTTCTAACTGGCCGTACCGGGTAATAGAAACCGGATTGCTCTCAGACTAAATGCAGACTGTTTACTCTTGACTGCTCTGATTGATAATAATTGGATTCAGAATTTTACCGTTTACTTAGTTGCGCCAGATGAGTGACGACCTTCTTTCCATCGCGTTCTTGGCGTGAAACTTGAAACATCGGGCTTACGATGTTGTTACAATGGGAGAAGCGAAAATTCCGCACCGTGGTCACTTTTCAATTAATTTCACCTTTGACGCGTACATTTTCATTATCGCGATGCTTGCCAAGAACGTGGATTAGAAACGCGGTAGTTTAGTCATCTTCTGCTTTGAAATTGACGAAACCATGATGCTTAGCGTTCGCGTTGTTTGTAATGCAATTCCTAAGTATGTCGAAGCTGCGATGCATTGTGTGCACGAGGTATGCGGTTGCCTACACTCGAACTCAATCTAACGCGACCTTATGAGAAGTTTACACTAGGCGAGGTCTTATCGACTGTCTCTGCTCGACTGACTCGATTGACAGAACTCCGTTTTTGAGAATTTATTTTTTCATTTTCCATATCTCGTAATGCATACCGCGTTGTACGCTCGAGCCCTCTTGAAAAACTTGTTTCTCCATCGATTTTCCAGGAGAAGCGGCCATTTCCCAACACAATTTCCCATCGGGGTTGAATAATTCAATTTAGGTCAAAGGGGTTTACTTTTGTTTCGCGATGTCATTGAATTTCTTTGTCGGCCGTGCCGCTTCAATGCGAATAAAAAAGACGACAAAGCGAGGCAATAGACATCCTGCAGAGGATGCCTCTCACGTCGCCCGCGACATCCTTTCCTCGTTAACTTAATTTCGAGTAATTAGAAGAGCGGCTCGAGGCATCGCAGTTGACGTTAACTTTTATCGCACCCTTGTGCGACCTAATTTTCCACCGACTGTTTTTCTGTCATTTCTCCACCGAATTCAAAGGTCACTAGGGCAATCGACGAAGAAATATTACGAAACAGGGTACAAGCTTCGAGAAGAAAAATTCCGCCGAATTATTACGCGGCTAAAGATGAGTTTCGATGCTTGAAAGCGAAAGTCTCATACGTTTCGAGGTTTCCGACACGTCGGAACACGTCGCGGAGATGAAGTCCCGCGTGTTTCCCTGGGTGCAGCACTCCGGGATCCTTCACGGATGAGACTTTCGAGACAGTCTGAGATCGGAGAGCGCGTCCTTTCACGGCTTCCAGACCTTACCCTCGAAAGGTACGCATTACTCTTGAGTACCGACGTTGAGTGCTACTGCAATGGCGTCGTGGGGTCGCAGGAAGTATCTACAACGAAGCCCTGCGACGAAAATGTTTGTCGACGAACGACTTGAAAGAATCGCAGACCTCGAGCTACCGTGTTCGCCACACTTTTTCCTGCATATTTTGCCTTTGATCCGTCCCGTTCGATGAATTCTTCGTCGTATCCCTATTCCACCTTTGATCCGCCTTATTTATCGACATTTTTACCCGCGTTGCAAAACGAATATTTATCAGAGGCCATCAAAACTATAAAGTATACCGATTTATTCGTGACGTTAAATTTCACTTTGTTCATCGTGCAACATTTTGTTCGAGACAGGGATTAATGGATTTATTAATGGATTATTCCGTAACCACAGCTGGCTAGACGAGCTTTCCCAGGTTAGGGAGCTCAATTCTCTCCAAATTGTTGAACGAGAAATTCAATTTAGTAGTTAATATAGTCACCCACGCTAAGTTTGGGGTCTGTTAACGCCACAATCGCGATAGATTCCAATGGTTCGGTTGGTTAATTTTCGTGATGCAACTATGTTACGTTCGACGCGAATCGCGAAACCGTTTGTTTGAAATCGTTTCGTACGATGGTTCGTCAATTACAGAGTTAATTAATATTCCAGCTTGACTACGCTAGAGTCAACGACCATTCGATACGCTATCCCCGGTTATTTCGGTGCATTTCTGCGCAACGCTGGGTTGCATTATTCGAGGATGCGACTAATTTCGAGGGTTACGAGTTGTACAGGTGTCTTCTTCGGTATTTTAGATGCATAAAGTTTTGACGCACGCCACATGACACTTACCGACTTCGAAGTAATCGTTACAGTGGCCGAATAGAAATCGCGATGTATACTTAATCGTTTAATAATTGCTCTTGCATGAGTTCTATTCGTCGGATCCTTATCGGGTAGAAAGTCGGAATTCTTTTCAAAGTATATCTGATGTACGCGCAAAACGCCAGCAGGGAATATTTCCATTAATCTAGCATTTGCCAACTGATTAGGGAAGCTTGTGCAATTATTTGAAGGAACAGTAAAAAAAGTCCCGTAAGTAATCGTACCCTCCATATCTATCGCAGAAAGTCTAATTTAAATGATAGTCTTCGAGTTTCCAAATCCATTTTCCATTATAAATATGTACGTGAATAATCTTCCCACATGTATATATTTAATAAATATATAGGGTATGAATACTTAAGGGACTAACTGTAAATAGTAAATAAACAGCTGGTCGAGTCCGCGAATGTCCATCCTCGAAAATAATTTGTCCCCGAGGACGTGAAATATCTCGACAAAAAAAGACCTGCCCCACGCCGCCGAAAAAAGCTCAGTTCATTCTAGTTATTTCCCTCGAGAAAAACCTCAGCTCCGAAACTTTAGTTGGCGATTTTTGTTCGCGCTCCCAGCAACCAATTA
Source organism: Hylaeus anthracinus (assembly GCF_026225885.1). Classification (NCBI taxonomy): domain Eukaryota; kingdom Metazoa; phylum Arthropoda; class Insecta; order Hymenoptera; family Colletidae; genus Hylaeus; species Hylaeus anthracinus. Next base: position 4,619,730 of record NW_026534349.1, on the reverse strand, counting down.
CGGTATTGCTCCTGTTTCGAGTGTCCGTAGGCTGACATCGTTACTAGTCACCCGACACATTAATTACATTAACGCAACGCTGTTTCCCCGCTAGCGGAGCGTATTTCTCATCCCCAGGATTACTGACGTTACGCTCCTCGGGGCTGCCATAGTTTTTCCGTTTCCGCGCGCCTCGCCGACCCTTTGTTCCGCCTCCTCGTCTGGGAACAGTCTCGCAACGACGGAGAGCAAACCAACGTCACTCGTTGTCTCTCAGCCCCCTTTCCGTTGCTCCAACTCTCGGCGTCGGCTCTCCATGAAACGCGAAATGGAGACGAACGGAGATGCGAATCCCAGCCTAGCCGGGGAAATTCGTGGCGGGTCTCGCACGAGGAGGCTCGCTCCGATTCGGGGAATCAACGAGCCTTGATATTAGGCTCATCTCTCGCGACGTCTTCGGCGCAGCCTCTGGAGACAGAGACTTCGAAGGTACAAATATTTTGCTACCGTGGACGCAAAGGGTGATTAAAAATAAAAATGCGTCGTTCGTAAACCTAAATAAGAAACGAGGGTAGGAAATACTTTCGCAAGCTGGGCACTCGTGTTCAGCAAAAATCCTCGGACTCGCAAAGCATGAGAATGACTGAAAATCGAGCACGCGGGCACCGGACAGAAACTCGTCACGCCCCAATACTTTTTCCCCAGCGCTTTGTACGCGCTTCTAAAAATTACTCTCACCGGTACTTTCTTCGGGGTTCCGACACGTTCAGAGTCGCCATAAACGTATTTACCGCGCTACGTATCGTAAAACGTGATCCACCCCGAGCCGTCGACAAAGCCTCGGCACACCTTCCACGCGGAGGCTGTGAATCCAGCGTGAAATATTAAAAAACATACCACGACTATTTGCAAGACACGGTAGTTGTCGCATTGTAGCGCTTTAACGCGTTCATCGAGCTAGAAGCGGCGAACCCAGTAGCGTGCTCTCGACAGAAGAAAAGGAAGAAGTCATTATCGCCGCGAGCCACGGCGCATTACTCCACCGTGAAGGGGTAGTTTTCAGCGCTCCAGAAACGCGTCCTTTCCATTCTCGAGCTCGACACAGCGTGTCGACCTGTTGTCGATGGAGTTAGGTGCCATGTGGCTGCGGCTGAGAGATCTTGTATCAAATGGCATAAGTAACGGCAATTCCATCAAGAGATAATATAGTCTGTTGGACACATAGTGTACTAAAGTTTGAAATATATCGATCCAAAAGAAGTGATTCAAAACAGACATGAACGGAAGCTCGACAGCTGCATAAAGACCGTGACTATATTATACATGTCGTCTAGTGAGTTTCTTAATCGCGACACGATTCAAAAGAAAGGCTCGGGTCAAAATCGCGTTTCTCTCGAAAGCTCCAAGAAATCAACGAAGCACGAGAAACCTCGATAAGCACCAATTCGTCCACACAGTAAAAGATAATACACCCTTTCAACGGGTTCTAACGCCCGAACTCAAAATGGAAGTTAGCCTCCAACCTTCCCTGAAACGAGGCGCTGTAAGGGCGCGTTAGAGCCCCGCGAGTGGATAATCTTATAAAAAGAAAGTCTTGGCGCACTCGAGAGCAGGAAAAGGAGGAGTGTGATTATGGTCGCGAGCTACGTTGCATTTGCTCGGCTCGCGGCTGCGAGGGGGTAGTTTCCAGCGTTCCAGAAACGCGTCCTCCTCCATTCTTGAGCTCGATAGCGTAGCTAGCGTGCTCCGTCGACCTGTTGTCGAAGGCCAAGCACAAAGCAGCCGCCTGGTGTTTCCGGGTCAGAGTTCAACGTACGTGCCAGGGACGGATCGCACACAGGCGCAACGAACGCGCACACACACACACACACACGTCGAGCCCCATCGCTCTGGGGGAGGAAAAGTTACGCATTTGTCAGCTATCGCGCGCTGGAACGAGCCACAGCTCGGATCTGAGAATAGATCAAAGAGCCTAGGCTCTGAAAAACGCGTCGCGATCTCGCGCGAACGTGTTTCGACGCGTATCGTATCGTCGAGCGAATAATGGACGGGAACTTTCTTCCTCTTTTTATTTCTCTTTTTTTTTTCGCTGCCTCAGTCGCGCTGTTTTCTCGCCTCGAAAAACGCCGCAGGAAATGGAGTGCGCTTTGGTTCCGAGGGAAAAGCTGTTTTCGGCCCTTGAACGCCCTGGGAATCGGCCGGGGGAACAGTGGTTTTCCTCTTTGGGGCTTCCGGTGATTTTTGATACGTCTGGGTTTGCTGATTCGAAGTATCACGTTTGCCGAGTCCACCTTTCGGTCACCTGGATTTTTACGGGGGTAGTTACGCTTGGAAAGTTGAAGTATCGACCATTCTGTCGCCTTACGTTTCTAGGAAACCCTCGGGAATTCCCTACGGTTCGTATTTTCTGCGTGGACGTTTGGAGTAAGAATTGTTGGGAAAACGTGGGACAGACTGACATTTATATGGCAAGTTTTAGCTCGTTTGGGAGAAATTCAGTTATTAGGCAGTCGCTAATTTTATGTATCACAAGGTTCGCGTCACGCAATGAGCAGGTCGACGAACCGTGGCCTGAATTCGCCGAATTTCAAGCATAATCCGTTGACCACGAAGTTGATCGATCGTTCATTTTGCGTGGCTAATTGGTCAGCGTTGTTCAGAGTCAACGGACAAATTTCGAATTATCGATCCTCGTATTTGCCATGAAAGAAGGTTTCATTCGACTATCGATCACCAGTCTGTATATTACTCTGTATTAATATTAACCTCGCGAAATTATTTATCCTCACGTTTCGGTACTCGTTCATTCGGATTAATACCCCTACAAATGAACCGGTGCGTTCACAAATTACTACTCCAAAAATTTCACATATTGCGCTATCGCTTCCTTATTATCTCTGTACGCATCGTTCTATTAATCGCAATACATTCTAATTAGTATCCAACGATGATATCACCGAAAAGTATCGCGGATTTAATATGAACAAATTTCACGCGTAAGCGAACGAAACGCGCGACAGTAGAAAGCCGGGGACGGTAGAAACAATAATATGGTCAGCCGAGCGTCGAATATAGCGAACGAAATAAAATGGCTTGCAGAATAAAGATAAAATATAAATCGTGAAAACACGTCGCAGCAAATTGAAACGCTTTAATCATCGCGAATCCCTGAATGGAACTCTTTCGTTCTCGTTCTTTCTTTCGCAATTTGCGAAATGATATCGTCCATTCCAAACATACGGTACAATGGAGCACCGAGGGCCAAATCCACTTTTTCATTCGAGAGAAATTTCGCCTTTAGCCTAGAAGAGGATTCAATGTTTCCATTGATATGATATACCCGGGGGCTATCGCGCGAGATATATATCTAATTGAAATATAAATCTGAAACGACTCTTGGATGCTTTCGATTGAACCAAAAATTAATTATTCGAACAGAAGCGCGAGGAAACGAAGAAGGGTTGAACACGTATACTTTAAGATTGCCAATGATTGGAAAAATAAGCTTTCCTACGGAACCAAAAATCTTTCCTCGATACCAGGGATACTTCCATGTTTGGAAAGTTCGTGCATCCATCGGGCAGAGGTAAAAAGCTATTTTCCTTCGATTCACCGCGCCTCCACTCTCTGGCTTTTGCCTCCTTTCAATGCAACCCGATGAGTCGACCGTTCCCGTGCGTAAGTCGTCGATGAATAGAAACCAGCGACTTGTCGGACGCGAATGCCGATGGAGGCGTGTCGACGCGAATGCGGATCATGCTTGTTTCGCTCACAGTTTAATCCAGAAAAGTCGTCTAGGCGATCTCTCGGTCGACGGTTGATTAGTATCTCTTTAGGTCTCGTCCGTAACCCTTTGATCGAGCTTCGCCTTATCTAGAGGCAAATACTCGTCAACTCGACACGCTTGGGTTACATTCATTTAAAATTAAATACAAAAATAGAGAACGTTGGCCTATTTTATTCGAAGATATTCCAACAGCGAGATAGATTCGACTGGCCAGGACGGTTTTATTCGCAGACATTGATGAGGTTTTGGCAGAACGCCTGGCAGCCGATGATAGCGCAGCTCGTTCGTCCCGAAGCACGGTCTTTGATGTAAAGTAGCCGTCCAGATGATGGAAGTTAATCTTGTTGCGAGATTGAGTTATGCGCCGGAGTACCTTTAATTGCGAATCAGCGATGGCGCTTTAATCATGGAACGATAAGCATGTCGGGGTACGCTGCCATCGAGTGTTCGTAAACTACCCTTTACGAGACGCAAACGTTCATCCGCGGATAAAAAGGTTTCATTCTTTTTTTTTTTTCACCCCCTATGACGAATTCACAGAAGCTCCCGCGACGCTTGGAGGCATTCCAAGCGAGACTGGCTTGCAAATTTCGGGTTAAAAAGACATCAAAGGGATTTCTGTCCTTCAAAAGTCGGCATCACTGAGTGCACAAGCTTTTTTTAAATTTGTTTACGTATTTGTCGAAACGATGAAAGTATGCATTTATCGTGACAACTCTACGCGTTTGATTTTTAAGAAACTGCCTCGCGATATTTATGTCCAGGAAGATTCTCTCGTTAAGTAAAGCGCAAATAGACTTTCAGTGAATTTTCCTCAACTTTTCGCGTGCTTTCGCGTAACGATGGTGGGTGTAAAAGGTTCGAATCGGAGGGCTTTCAGCCTCGAGTACACAATCAACTCCACAGTCTTTACGTTCTGACAGCGATTCGAGGCTGAATCGACCAACCGATCGGTCTGTTCTTTTTTACGCTGAAGAAAGCCAGGGTATATCGCCAAACGAAAACCTTTGACCTTAGCCGCGTAGATCCAACGAGTCGCGGAGGGGTGCCGGCATTCCCACGATGTAAATCACCCACAACCCTCGTTTCCTTTCTCGAAAGTCCTTCGTGAGGAATAAATCAGACGCCTTCGCATTGCATACTGAACGGATTCGACCACCAGAGGAAGGCCTCGTTCGATTTTTATAAGAATTCATGTCCGTTCAGCCGTCAGTTTCTTTTCTGTCTCTCTCCGTAATCGGTAACAAGGCCTCGTCGAATCGTTGACCCGTGCTACTCGTTGTTGCACGCAAGAATAATCGTTTAACAAATCATGCTCGTATCTTATTTACTTCATATTTATTTCGTAACGCGGCATCGATCGATAGAGAAGAGACTAATCGTACGGAATTAATACAATTTTATTTCATTCTTTTTTATTCGTCTTTAGTTCAGTTTTACTTTCCGTCGCGGCACTCCGTTATCCGACAGACAGTTTATAAGGGTTTTAGCGTTACTTTCACCGCTAATGCAATTTCCTTGGACTGTCCATTAGCGGAGTCAAAATTTCAACCCTTTCGCGCCGACTACCGCGCGTTCTCGTCAAGATGCAATCTCAATGGCGTTTAATCTTGTTTATGCATTAGCCGGAGTAGTCTGCGCCACGTAGACGGAACTGTTCCCTTCTTGATATTTGCCTTCTATGCCCGAGGGAACTCGTTCTCTCGAGGTAAAAGTCTTGAATTGCTGGACGTTCGTTCGTTCGTTTAATTCCTTCGATTCTAATCGATAACCTTAGCCACTTCGGTACATTATTCAATTAACTCGGAATTTCTATTCCGGCGAGAAGCACTTAGCGTGAAAATCAATTATTGTCAATCCAAATGGATAGTGGAGCTCGCGCGTTTACGTGTTTCAGGGGACTCATTTCAAAGACTCGCCTGAACGTTTCACAATTACGGTCGTCCGGTGACAGTTTAGTCGTTCAGACGTCTTTTACATACAATTTTTTTAGGAGATCCAAAACGAAAGTAACGTAAAGAAACGTGAAATTTTTTCTCGAGAATTCTTCGCACCTGTTCAGCTAATTTCCCCGCTCCTAAACGAAAATTCACGCAGTGAGGTGAACGTTCAGATCGTTTTAGCCGGAGATATCCGGCAATGGTTATCTTGAGCGTAAAATCTCGTCGAATTTTCCCCGCAGATGTTCTATGCATTAGACGCGCGTTTCAAGCTTGGCAAACCACTTGTTCCGATGCGATAACGCCAAGTTTGCTGCGAACTTTACCAGAAGCCGTTTCGTATCCAAGACAATTACGCGGATCTTTCCTTGCCGCGAGGGGAATCAGGAAATACCGAGAATTGCCCTCGTCGCAAGACGCTTCATCCCCTCCGATACCGATGGGGCTTAATAGTTTCCCAGGATCACCAGGAGCGACCGTGAATCTTCGTCTATTCGATTTCGGTGGAGCTTATGGCACGAACGGATCGCTTCAATCGCGTTACGAATTACGTCATCTTGCGCTCATCGCGTGATAAATTGTTGGAAACATCGAAAGTCGCTTCATTCTTCAAGACAGGATGACTAAACGCTTTCGAAACTCTCCGAATTCTGTGGCTGTAGAAGTTTTATTTTTGAAAACTGATAATTGACAATAGAATCCCATTTCGTATTGTACACCCTTAAGCTAGATGATCGACTTTCGATGGTAGACGGGATCGTTACCTAACCGTTGGAGATTGGCTCCGGTTTCCCGGATATCTGGCGGATAAAACGCATCGAGATCGTCTCGATATTGCTTTGCTGGCTCGACGAACCTCGAGGAGGTCTGCGAGGGTTTCGAAATTGCGTGGATGCGGCTGGTTTTCAGGGATGGATCGCATAAATTGCGAGTCGAGTCCCACGGAATATCGACTGTTCGTCCAGGCGATCGATTCCCAGCGTGTACGCGTCATCGATCGGTTGTCGATCCTGACACTATGGACGTTTCGATCTTCGCAGTTCACGCTTGCTGTATAGCTCTGCTTGGACACTCTAATCGTGTCCATGATACTCGAGCAGTTCGATGCCAGAACAGATGGGCAGCATTCCCATCTGTATGAAAAGTGTCGAAGGATAGATGAAGGATAACATTTTGATAGGTTATACGAGCAATAAACGCTCTGAATTTTTCGCGTTAGACGTATAGCTATAAAAAGTAGAAACCATCGAACGCGAGCAAAGAAATAAAGGAGAAGAAAACAAGAGCAGCGTTCGTGTCTGTTCGTTCGACGGAGAACGGTGTATGGAACGACGGCAATTTGCCAGTTAACGTGGAACACCTGCGTCGCGAGACGTCGGCGTCGACGGGGAATCAATGAAAGAAGAGAATTGTACGCGCGCGTAAAAAGGCAGCAGGAAAAGTTTTATTCGCCGATTAATTGGCGCCCGTGACTCCCCCATTTCGGAGGACATAATTGGGGAACTTTTTCATTCGTTGACGTCTTCCATCTAGAAAGTGGATATGAAAGGGGAAACAGCCAAAAAGAGAACTCCTTTTCGCGTAATGGATTTCATATTTTATACATAAATCCAGTAATAAAAACGTAGGCGCAGGCTCGACGCGAAAATAACTGGCCGCAATAAAGAATGATTTGATTAGTTTCGTAAATTCGTTTGACTCGTTAATTTTCCACGACGATTGAAATTGATTGTATTTATAATATCCCCACGTGTGAGCTTATAAATGTACGCGTATTATTATTCGCGGTTTTCAATCGAAAATCACTGCTCGTTTAGCCCGCTTTGCGAGAGGAAGTAATTGGAGTAACCGCGAACGCGACACTTTATAGCGATAATAATATCCATGTCGCATTTTCCGCCCCATAAACAGCAGAGCTTTGTCGACGACTCTCCGTCGAGAAATTAGAATTTAATTTTAACGAAGTTGCTTCGAAACGTCTAGCATTCGATAATAAACCCTGCATCGCACGGTTTTCATCCTCCCGCCGCAAACGGGGCGCGAATCCACGACAAATCCGCGGGTTTCGCGAGCACGTCTCGCAAATGAATTCCACTCCCACCACGGGTAATAAGTGTGTTCGCTTTCTTAAACGAAAAGGCGTTCCAACGATGTTTATCAACGCTTTTATCGCGCCTGCGAAAAGCAGGTCACCAGACGAGATTCTCTCCCTTGTTTGGCCACGCTCTCCTCCACACTGGTTGAAATCCAATAATTCTTAATTGGGTCGTAACAATAACGAGCTGCTGGACGTCACTAAACTTAACGGAATCCTATTATTTTACCAGCTGGTTACACTTAGTGGCAATTTCCTGATTATTCGTGGAAAGAGTTGAAAATTACGAACCTGTAGCGTTGCGGTATCTTTGTTGCGTCGCAATATCTTCTACACCGTCTCAGCTAAATAATGGAATGTCTAGAAGCCGATGGAAACTTTGCTAGTAAATCTGACCGACACAGAAGCAGAGAATATGTTATTTATCGATATACCTTCACCAGATCCACGGAGCTCGATAATTCTCGGATTCTCGTGTCTGGCGATTTCTCATTGTCGCGCCGAAGAATGAAAATAATATCCGACAGACCTTTCGTAAATCTTTTCGCGACTCGTCCAACGGGAGAGAAGGATTCATAGCGCGTAGCTTCCTGCCGTGGCAATAATTTCGAGCTGGAGCGCGATGAAACTCACGGGGGTGGTTCGGTTTCCAGTAGTGTAATGTAACTCCAGCCATGACAGAGTCAGTGGAATAGGTCCGTGCCGCGTCAGACGCTACTCAACGTAGAAAATTGATTCGACAAGGGTAGTCGATCGCTCGTCGCGGTCGATTTAATGACGCTTTTGGTACTCGATTCGTCACTTCACCCGTCGAACGGTCCAGAGAATTTCACCCTCTACTCTCCCCTCTTTTATCTTTATTTTGAGCGATTTAACGCGATCTCGGTTCGGTCGTGTGATTTTGACGTAAATTATCGTCGGATGACAAGCGCCCGATGGGCATATTTTATTGAACGCGAGCGTCCTATAAAACTCGGTGGAAATGGCGGTTAATTAAATGTTTTCCAAAGATTGAATTATTCTTGTATGACCCAGTGCGCGCTCGATGCTCTCCGCGATGAGGTTTCGAATTAAACGAACGAACGAGGAATATTTCAATACGTTCGTTTGACGAGTGGTTGAATCGATACGCTGAATAAAATTTCGCGATATTTCCCTTCGCTTGTTGTCGATAAAATCACCGCTGATTTCCGAATAATAATGTTTTTTGAAATCGTGAACGATTGTGTTTAAGATCAAAAGCGAAAATATTCTCGCGTTGTTCTATCTACATCAGTAAATTTTGTAAAACTTAAATGTTAATGCCGTATACACGCAACACTCATATTTCATCAGTATTTAATATTGCAGCTGTAGCTTTCTCGTTTCTTGCCCTTCTTTCAGTGAAGCAGACCTTTACATTAGAAGAGAACGAACGCCACACAGCGAGCAATAAAACATGCACGTCGCATACGCCGGCACGGTTAAACAAAGTTCTTCCAATTTACAACGATTCATTTTCAGGAGAATTCTCTGTCCGTGGAAAAGCCACCCGGGAAAATGCGCCATCAGTGCTCGCAATTAATTATTCATTTTACGAGGAAAGCAAACTCGAACCGACAGCGATTCGGTGTTGATTTTCATAGGACCACATTTTTCTCCCTCTTATTTACATTAATAAATAACATCTTATTCGAGTAACGAACGAACCGCCATGAGACTCGACAGAGAAAGAAAGATAAACACCCTGTACACTTGGTCTAACAAATCGCACCGTTTCTTTGTTCTCTAATTGCCTTGACCATCGCCTATGGGACTCGCATGACGAATGTTTATCTCTCTCGGCTGTGAGTCCGAGTGTCGCAGAAGCAAAATCACGGGGTCACCGCAGCTGCGGGCTCCAGGACGCGTATAAATTACGCGAGATTAATTAACACCGTGTAAACGAAGCCCCGACTGGTCGCGTATTTGCGAAGCTGTACACGCCACCCGTTGTTCGGCTCTCTAGCCCAGCAATCTCCATTGATCCGTCTTTCTCGTATCCGCGCTAATGTACCGTGACGAATAATCCTAAGCAGAAATGCCTGGCGGTAATCAAGATAATTAGCGGCCCTCGGTTGGACCGTGGGAGAGCATAAAACGCCCGCACCAGCGTTTAATCCCTTGCCCGTGTCCAAGCGTTGATATCTTGTTTGCTGGACACGTCCAGCGCGTGCGATCCAGAGAGTTTCTCTGGTTCCGCGTAGAATTTGTTGCATTTTACCCCTGCGGTATTTAATCCGGCACGTGTAATCCCTCGGTGAATTTAAATATCGTTCGAATCTATTTTTCGCGACTTTTGTTCCATCGTTTTCGACCGCGCCACCGATACACTCGTCCTCTTGCAAATAAAATCTATAATTGGCTAGGACGTTTGGTTACACTACCCCTGGAAATCAATTTGCGCGGAATTTTACATTCGAAGAAATACAGGAATATTGTTTTTTACTGTCGCAAATAAAAACTGTAATGAACGATACGTGACCAAAAAGTGATAACTTCACTTGGCTGCCGTTGACAAGTATCACTATCGCGATGCTAATTAAATTAATCTAACGTGGAGAAACGAAACAAAATAATTAGACGTTACAGGTGACATGGACGACTTGTACGCGTTCTTTACAGTCATTTTATACGCGACTTTATCGATTCGCTAACTGTTAGGACTCACGGTTCCCTCGCGTACGTAACGGCGCAGCGTTCGCTTCTGAACGCGAGACGATTATTAAATATTGTAACAGTTTTATTGCGATCGATTCGTACCGGTGAATAATAGATCACGCTTAGCACTTTCACGTGCAAGTGCAGCGGCACGTCCACGACCTGTTCGAATCGTACCGGATCTTTCTATTTACTTCCCCTCCTAATCGTCTCGTGTCGGTCATCAATAACGTCAATGACGGATTTTTCCTATCGCAGAGAAGTTGAAGTAACATTTCCGACCAGTCAAAATTCATGAATAAATTTTTGGACTTTCCAACGAGGTATATAATATTAACGACTAACACGAAGATGCTTTAATCTACCGCATTTCGAATCGGAGATTTCGAGTCCTCTTCAAAAGGTAAAAAATTAGTTTGAACCGAATGTAAATTTGTACGCTGCTCTAGAAAGTCTAACATTTTGAAATCGTTTATTTTACAAAATATACACGACGAGAGAAAAGGAGAATTTTTATTTTCATCGTTGATACAATCAAGGCAACTCTCCTTAGCTTCGAGTTTTTCTAATCGCGATACTCTCATGAAAGTTCAAACATTGCCTACACTGCATTATCCATAACGCGTTTGTTAAACTTACATAGCGAAGTTGACGTATCAGCAAACGGCGGTTTTATTTGTGCCATAAATCAATTTCAGTATTACATTGACCTACTAAATCACTCTGCCCTTGTTCGCGAACGGACAAAAGTTCTTGGTGGGAAAAAGTTGTGCATTGTTGAAAGAAAAATTGTTCGACACGCTTTGAAATGGGAATACTTGAAATCAATGGATCAACCTAGAACTGCTCTTTCACGGATTGTTTCTCTTTTAAAAATAGACAGCGCCCGATGATTGCTATTTGCTCCCCCTTTTTTCCTGATGAATTTGTTGAGAGTTTCGTTACCGTGACAGCAATGTACGTTTATACCAGCGCTCGATAAAGTTACGTTTGCAACATAGTGACGTCAAGAGCTCCCGAGCTAGTATCTCCCGGTTGAAAGTACTTGGCACACTATGTTGATAAAATACTGAAACTTTTTAAGCAAGTTTTTATCTCTTTCGTAAATCCGTGGTGCCATTAACAACGCGCTCATTCCTCGAGCTTGCAGCCTTTGTCAACCTCGGTTGGGGAGGAAATTATACGGTGACCTATTTTTCTGCATCGGTGGGTATATTTTGGCAAAATTCATTAAGCCGAAAGAATTAGAAAGTATTAGAATGTCAAAGGGAAATATGGATCCATCTATCCAGGTCGATCATTCGTTGGAATGAATTTTGTGCTACATTTTCACTTGAAACGGGTCATCCATTTTTGGAGTTGTAAAATGAGTTCTCTATGAAATTTAATCGAAAATTTTGCAGGAGTCGTTATTATTTCGTTAATATTTATACTGTATTTTTGAATAATCGTTTAACGATACCACCGTCTCATCCATTTCTTTCTTTTCGCGAAGACTTTAATATTCCGAAATAAAATATTCTCCTTTACTGCAGCAACGATAACAGCTATTATTCATTTCGTTTCGTCTCTTGAGTGAACGACTATAGGCGTACATATCAAGGACCCGGTACAAAGAACTTCTTGAAATTCGTTGTGTTTTTCAGTGTTTACATCGCGACCTGCGCTTCGACTCAATGATTTCCAAGAATTTTCCAGCTCCCTAATGTTTGTATTGCGCTGTGTAAATTGTTACGTATCACGTATAATACGTTACACAACACCAATCATAGGGTGGTCATATTAAAAGCAAATGTTTTAACCCCTACACGAATAAACGAAAAAATACAAACGTGTTTTTTCGAAGGTATGTTAAATATACACAGAGCATTTATTTCCTGACATACGTTCATACGTGCTGCTCGAGTTGCACGTTTCTCTTAAATCGTGTGCCTCGGAGAGTCGAATAAAAGTATTCGTTATTAAACAAGGAAATCCAAGAGCCTCTTCTGAAAAACCCTTTACGTTCGCCATTCGGGAAAAGTAAAACAATGATTGGATAGCACCCGACCCTGCCACCGTTTCTCGGGGAAACCTTGACCACTCTGCAATAAAAGCTCCCCTTCTTCGCGCAGGGACGACGCGAGAAAAATCGACTCACCTGGGTCGCGGCTCGCCGCGGAAACGGTTATGGTTCGGATCCAGGTACGCGTTCGTCCGATCCCGACCGATTCGCGATCGGGCTCGCGCCACCGCGTCAACGCGTGCCCGGCGAACCGTTAACCATCGTTGACCAAATACGCGCGTTCAGTATCGCGCGTGTCACGCAACGGTGTGGAAGTAGCGTCGCGTATTCGCGGTGTGCGTTCGCGATGTGACCACGTTTCCGGTTCGAGCGATCGACGACCGTTCCACGCCGCGCCGTCGTCGCGATCGCTCGTACTCCTCGCAACGACCAGCATCCTACGCCGCACCGATGATGGGATATATTATGGGCTGCACGTGTTTTAAGGGTACCATCCTGGCGCACCTTTTCCAAGGTTGGTAATCGACTGTGATTTCACGTAATCGCGCGAGATCGATTCCGATAAAGGATTTGTGCGGATATAGAGCGTTTTTTGAAGGGAAGCGTTTTTGGCTTACTTGGAGCCGTTTAACGGAGTGCTTTTAGGGGGAAGGGGGTGTTTATTCTTGTGTAATTTATATTTTCTTAATCGTTGAAATATTGCCTGTGATATTTTGTTCGTCTAAAGAAGCTTCGAGTCGCAGTACGTTTCGCAATAGATAAAATTGATATCGCAATAGATATAACTTTCATATCTTAAAACCGGAAAATAATTGTATTTCTGAATTCAAGTACCATTGATTAGAAACATGTGTTTTTTAAACAACTTGTCGTTAAAGGTATAACGTATATATACTATTATCGGGACTGTTTCGTTTCGTTTTCGTAAGTTTCTTTGCCACGTGGGATGGGTGTATATCGAATGAGACGACTTTAATGTTCTGTAACTATCGGTAATATAGAGGGTGTTCTTGGATTACTTTTATTCGACTACCCGAGGCAGCGCGTATGCCAGGAAATAAATGCACTCTATTGTTTTGAAAGAATGGAAAGGTATTATTTTTGTTTAACGTACCTTTCCTGTGTCTTCTCACAAACGGTTGTATTTTTTCGTTTATTCGTGTAAGGATCGTTTCCTTTTTAATTTTCGAATATTTGCTTTTAATATGACCATCCTATGGCTGATGTTGTATAACGTATTATTGGGCGTCGCCCTCTGTATCTCAAACAACGCGTTACAAACATTAGGGAGCTGGAAAATTCTTGGAAATCATCGAGTCGAAGCGCAGGTCGCGATGTAAACACTGAAAAACACAACGAATTTCAAGAAGTTCTTTGTACCTTGGGTTCTTGTTATGTACGCCTGTAGTCGTTCAATTAAGAGCTTAAACCACAACAACATACATAGAATCTTGAATAGCTCGAGTATGTTATATGCAATATTTTCAACGAAATTTTGATTATTTTACTAGTCCCTACCCTAAAATAATACAGATAACTGCTTATCCGTTATTGCTCAGATAAAAGTTGAAACTCGAGTTATGGAAGGAAATATTTTCATAGGCGTAATCTTTGTAAGAAGATATCGAGCGATAACGAAAGAGAGCTATCGTTGCGAATTTCGTTCCATAACATTGAAAAAAAATAAGTTCCACGAACCGATACCATTTGCAACGAAGAACGTCGAAGCGTTTAGAAAAATCCATTGTCTCCGCGTATCGCGCTTTCCGCACGCGATACTGTATTAGACACGGTAACCGTATCACGCGAGCTTATCGTATTCATAGTAAACAAAACTGAGAAAAATATAGTTTTATGGCCGCTAATAACGTTTAATCATAATCCTTTCCCTGCCTCGAGAAATGCAGTGGTATTAAAGAGTATAGACGCAGTATAGACGAAAATTGAGCGAAGCTCCTGAATCAACGGAAACTATCAAAACTCGAAATAGAGGTGTGTTTTCGAGGTAAACGACTGTCACCCGCAGAAGGCGCACCATTTTATTTAGTCGTAAACGCAACGTGTCTTTCATTAACTTTTCAGTGAAATTTTGCGTTGCTCTCACGCTAGACCTCGCCACTATGAGTGTTTTGTACGAAAATATTCTTCGTCTCATCTCTCGTTAAATTAAATATTTCTAACGGGTTGCAACAGAGAATTAATGTTGCTTTTCTTTTTACGCCTCTTTGCTGAACGTGATAAAAATTGTTTCAAATTAAATTTGAAACGTTTTTTGCTCGACATACATTTTCGAGAGAAGCATCGTAACCGAAATATCGACCCTAGTATTCTAGCTTTCAAAGTACGCTCTTCTACAAATTCTTCAACTGCGTTCACGCGATATTTTCCACTCTGAACAAAATCGGGCAGTTCCACCAGTGGTCGCTAAATTTCTGTTAGAACGCGACAGTTACAAAGACGAACATTCGCGGTTTACGACGGGAAAGCAAGAATTACCGAGGTTCCGTATTTCCACGGACGACTACCCTTTATTATTTCACTAAATAAATGGTCCCCGTGTTGTTTCTTAACCGATCGAGAGAAACGACGTAGCAGTTAAACCAAACGAAATTCAAATAACCCACCTAACAATCGGGAAAACGGAACTTTTACCGCGTCGAGAATTAAAATAATGGCGGCTGCTCTACAGAGATAATTTCCGAGGCTCGAGAACTACCGAATTTTATCGAACGAAGATATCGAGATGTGGAAAACGAATCCTATCGCGAGGCGAGTGTTGTTATTTGGTAGAGGCAACGTTGTGGAGCACTCGAGGAATTGATACGTTGCGATATCGATCCTCGAGGCTCGCCAGGAAGTGAACTTTGGGGGTTCGAAGCGAAGAAACTTTTACTAGGCTCGTAATTTGATCCGAACGGAGGTGAACTGGGTTTAAAATTTAAATTGCCCTCGTGAAATAATGCTCGCCGTGAACTTTTCGAATAAATTGCGGAAATTAATTCCCCGCGTGCCATTAATTACCCTTCCCAATACGCGAAAGATGCCGATATAATGAAAATCGGGGCGGATTTATGAGGGTGTCGAACGCCGAGATATCGCCTGCTAATTATTCTTGAAACACGGCGCTGATTTTCAATAACGCGAGGGTAATCGTAAAAATGTTAGTTTCGTAGCTTTAAACGTAAGCTACTCCACGTTATTCGACGGTAATCGAACGAAACATACTGCGAAAGAAAAATAATACAAGAATCACCACGAACCGTTACCGTGGGTTAGGCATTTTGTCCGTTTCAATCTGTTCGCGGCTCGTTAGGAGATAGCCGCAAAATGCGAATTACATTTTGCGATAAAATCACCGGTTCTTTGATCGCGTGTTTCTCGAGATGCCATTCCACGATTCATCTTTTCCGTCGCATTTCGCCTGGCAAGACGACGTTGCGTGCCGTTTCGCGCTGGAAACGCGCAACACCCACTGAAAAACCGTTTCTTGTCGCGAGCTGCACGAGCCACTCCACGTGGCTCTCGTGCAGAGCCCCCCGGTCACGAAGTAGGTAATTAGAGTTTCACGTTAATTTATGCTCGCCATGTTGAATGCAGCGAAGAAAATGCCAGTGCAAGGTCTTCGAGGTATCGTGCCTCCTTCCTCGGGTTCTCCGTTGTTGGGCTCGAAGGATAATTCAAATTTGAGAAAATTACGTGCAAAGTTGCAGCACGAAGTCGGATACAGTAGCTAAAAAATTATTTTGTAATTCGTTCTTGTTACAATACGACACCGTGTATATGCGCGGAATATCAGTCATGCTTCCTTATCTAAATATTAAGTTTCTTATCTCGACGACGACTGGTTATTCGCGCGTAGCCGCTCGCTTACGTCGCGCGGGTATCATTATTCACGAGGCGCAGTCGCGCCTAATTTGCTTACAAAGAAAAGCATCGCGGTTAGTCTAATCCGTGACTGCTTACCATGCACGACACGGTAACCACGCGGTGACATACACTGCCTTCCATGAGTATCTGCTTACTACGAGAAGAAATGTTCCCCGCTGCGCTTAGCCAATGAAATCTATGCGCCTGATTTCACTCTTGACGATGCATCTATGTAAATTACCAAGGCATAGATGAGAAGTGAATTTACTATTCAATTGGGAATTTTAAATCATCCATGGAGAGTCATCTGTGATTCACAATTTACGTGGACCAGAATGTTTCTTTCGTGTTAGGGGTAAAGACGTAGATCGAGAAATAACGAAGACAATTTCTGGCAACTGCGAGGAACTGATTAAATCGATTCGGTCGACTTTCCCCAGGGGTGAGCGCAGAGATCAAAGAACTCGTGTCCAGTTGCCTGCGCCAATTCGATCGGTTTCCTTGACACGACAAACAAAAGATGAAAACAGAGCTCGAAACAATTACTGCGGTCCGGTGGAATCGCGTAACTCGCTCGTTTCTTTCTTTTTCTAGAAAGAAAAGCCACCTATAGCGCTCGTTACTCGGGTACCCCGACAAAGACAGGCTTGTTTGCATCACCGCCACCCTTGTTCTCCCGCCACTCATTAACGGAATATTCGCCGGCGATAATTAATTCTCCCTCCAGGCCTCCCCTATCGTCGATAACAATGATCGACGGATAAAGTCTCGTCGCTAATTGAAATTCTAAAGAGCGCATGGAATTAATCTCATAAAAATGGTGTTCAGATCGGGAATAGACAAAATTTGAATCGAGCAAAAAGAGTACGCGACTGTTTCGACGAACGATGAAATTCTTTTGTCTGGCCGCGCGTATCGCGGTCAGGTCCATTGTTTTAATTGTACAATATTCGGCGCGGAGCTTTTCATCTTAGCCGAATAAATTTACATTTGAAAGGATCTCTCATTTCCAACGTCTGTTTCCGCGGAAAATCTGAATCCCCGGGAGCGAATAGGATAGCTCTGTCCAAAAAGACTGATTACGCGAACGGGTAGGTGATCGATCGACTGGTTCGCCAGTAATTCCCACGGTGAACGCGATTCTTCTCCGTTTTCATTAACCTCGTAGGTTTTCGCAGAACAGCTAATCGACGACCTACATCTTAATTGCTTCGAATAAACGCGTTCTTTTCATGTAACTCTCCCTTTCTTCCACGTATTTCCGTAGAGATCCGTTCGCGTTGTTCTTCCCAAGGGTGCACGTACAGAAGAAACGTTCCCTATGCACTTTCCAAACATAAAACCCACGCGACGCACATATATATCTCTCTCTCTCTCTGTGACGCATGAATTAAACTGCACTGCTTCGCTTTTCTCTGTTCCGTGGAAAATGACGTCTATTCATTTGTGCACCTCGAAGGCAAGCTAGGTTGCGTACAAGTTTTTGGAATTTGTTATTTCGAATGAAACGTGAGACGTTTGCAATGTATCTCTCGTATCCGAAAAATTGTACTTATCTGGGAAGTTCGAGGTACGGACTCGTAGGTACGTTAATACAGAACATTGGAACAGTTTTCTTACCGTTCTTGGAACATTTATAAAGCGACGCTATTGTCATAAATAATTGATGTTCGCAAATGTATAATTACATAACAGTTAACGCGTGAACGATATGTCACAATTTAATCACGCACGCATTGTCTCTAACAGGTTTGCCTATAATATTGTCTGTTACTCGTATCGAATTCTGTTATCACGTATCGACGCGTCATTCGCTATTAAACCATTCGCTACAGAAATTTACAGCGTGTGCCAAACCGTTATTTCGAGAAACGAGAAGTAGAGCACGCGAAACATGATTTTACCATTTCTATGATGGAAAGAATGGAACGAAAATAAGATAAAGCTCGAATCACAAGCTCGGTAATCCAACCCGTTTTCGTGTTTTGCAAGGCGTCTTTATTCAACCATTTTCTTTTTGTTTGTTACAGGTATGTATCGAGTAACAACCGACAGAAATTTTGGTTTAAGGCGATCAGAACTATACCGTGAGTGAAAAAAAAACAAACTTTTATAAACTCTACGCGATTCGAAATTGGCAACTATGAATCAGCAAAAAAGATCGTTGCAAGTTCAATATTTAGGTTTATGAAAATTTCTTTACTCGTCAAATCTGCTTCTAAATCGAAATTTGAAAAGGATTAATTCATAGTTGGCGATACCTCCTGAAAACGGGTCAGAGGAAGCTCACCTAGTTCAATTCCGCACATAAACTGGCGTTATCGTTATTATGACAGTAATTTCCGCCGTTTGTATTTCTCATCAGTTAAACGCCTATTTTACCACTGTTGTCTGTATATGTGTGCGAGACCGAACGACGCAATTAATTACCGCGATGAAAGATAAGATTCTCGTTCCCAGTCGTGGAGAGTCGAGATCGCGATTTCTGTCTATTCCAAGCGACGATTATGCGAGTAAACTCTGAAAACGGCTGATCGCCAGCACGATTCAGGGAAACAATTGATAATTGCTGGTTTAACCTTTTCCAATTACAGCCAACCATTCTACTCCTTTCTTCGTTCTTCGTTTTATCGTTTCACAATTTATCGACCCACAAAAATCATTTAACTTCCCATTCTACTATTTTATTAGATCAAACACCCCGTGAGTCTGTGTTCTCTTTCAACTAAAGCTCGATCTAATCACGCGTGGACGTGTCGCTCCCACGTCTTTACAACCGACGTGAATTTTCTAGCGTACGCTTAATTCCCTTAACTTTTATTTTATGGATGGAGTGCAGTTTTACGCCAGACGTAAAAATCACGCGGCCATTTATTCAGAGAGTCGTAAAAGCCTATCTGGTCATGATATCGATCCCGTCTAGTGTTTTTTTCTTATTGTCACTATGTATTACAGCCATCTGGCGGCAGTTTTCCTAAATTTCGTGGTTCTCCGTGTTCTCTCTCCGCGATCGATGACGAACCCAACGATCTTAGGTCGCATACCTACGAGGACGAAAGCACGTTTTTCGGAAGCCTTTTCTACTTATATCAAATTGTACCTCGGTGTACCAGAGTCTCCGTATTATTTACCGAGCGAGCAGCAAGATTTTGAATTTCGCGCGCGAAACAGTCGATAGCTGTGTACCAGTGGTCGGTAAAACATTTTCCTCTAGGTAGAGAATCCTAGGTGGGATCGACGAGGTGTAGGATAGACTGGATCTTCGGAAGATTCTGTTTCGCGAACTGAAGTACCGACGTCGTGAAAAGTTTCTGGCTTCGTAGTGTGCTCTACGACGAAAGATGGCGACTCTGGCCACCCTAACCAACCTAATTATCCTAGTCGATAAGAGTAGAGAACTAGTCGCGGTTCTATCAATCCTAAGTCTCCGATAATAAGGTCTACTTTTAGAGTATCGCATTAAAGTAGAATTATTCTCAGACTCTTCTAGTATCTTATTATCTAACGCAGTGATTTAATAACTCACTGTAGGTTTTGCAAACTATGGAAAGAGCGGATCTTAGGTTCTAACAAGGGTACATTATTCATCCTTTATTGCTGTCACAGACAACGAAAGCAGCTTCAGGGGCTCGCGTTTCCAAGTAAATCATCGCGACGCGACTTGTTTGAAATTCTGAAGAACGCGAAGAACGAAAATTGAATATTTTCGATTAGATAGTTTATAAAATAATACCGGGAAATGTTAACTTTTCACGCGTAATCCACCGTTCCTTTCCCAAGAGAATACCGAACTTGCCGCCTTCACAGAATACACCTGATGGTGTATTCTCTCTCGGAGGTTCTTCACACCCCTAAATCAAAGGTTTCCTCCTCGCATCGACAATTGGTCCGCCACAAAAGAAAGCAGCGCGTCAGATTTCCGCAATCTCGCCGAAACCGAAAGCATAGAGACATCCGTATCGGTGACAAAGGAGCCAAGTTTCCTTTCAGGGGGTGACCGTGATTCGTTTCCAAGAAAGTACACACACCTCGGCTGATGAGAGTGCACCGTTGCTCGTGGGTAGGATCGTCTCCGACGGCCCCGTAATTTCAACGTCGCGAGATCCACTTTGAAAAGTTCGCGCGCGAGGATACGAGAACTCCGTCTTGGGCCATCCGCAGAGATTCTGCGAACGACTTCTGTATTGACTTCCATCCTTGCGAACCGATGACCCAATTCCCTGCAGATTCGCTTCCAGCTTCGGTCTCGTTTCGCCGCGAATTATTTATCAGAGCGGCCGGTACAATCGGTTTAGCGTCCTTGCAGCTGCTGATACTCCCCTTACGACTCTCCCGAGTCTATTCGGTTCGTTTCCTTTCGCTCGAAACAGCCAGCAGGCTTCCCGGGTATCGAATCAAAAATAAGCTTCGGTCTGGAGAAATTCTTGACCGTGGGAAATCGAATCGCGCGTACGTAACTTGGAATCTTTAGTTTTTCCTTTACCTTGCCGCCTGACTTCTATATCTTTTACGCTATACGACGCGGAAACGAATCTCACGTGACTTTTTCACTTCCTCCAAAGAAAATATAAGGTACCAGCTTCGACCGATCAGCGAACACGTTCTCCGCGACATTCCTCGGATATATTCACTGTCCTTTCAACGTCCTGTAGCCGATAGATCCGGTCTCGATCGTGACAAAGAGAGCCCATCCGCTTTTTCCAGGGTGCTCGTTGAACTTCGCCAAGGACTCGTCAGCCTCGTCCCGATTACGCCGCGATTACACGTCGCCCGGCTTTATTTCCCGTCGGTTTCGCGGATAGGCGGATGCTTCAGGAGCAGGCGTATCGTAATTTTCTGAAATGCCTCGCGGCCGCCAGATACCCGGCGCGACTTGTCCTTAACCCACATCATGATATGACGTATGAATCAGCCTGTCGGCCGGGAATCTAACCTCTGAATTGAACGCGTAATAATAGGCTACCGTGGTGGAAACTAGCCTTTGCGACGGCGGGCCTGGTTCACCGAAAGCTTTCGAGACGTTCGCTCGCTGTCCCAAGGGGTAGCTTGGCTGCTAATCGAGCGGGGTTTTTTGAGAATTTTGTTACGTGTTAAGCAATGTAGGGATTCGATTGAAACCTTGCAGAACCATCGATAGATATCGTACCGAGTTGCATTATTTTTCCCATGGAATATGCGTCAGTTATCAGTTAAATAGTAAATTTGTTGAACCCGTTTAAATCTAGTTTAGAGTAGACGAAAAAAAATTAATGTAACGTTTGCGAGAGTTTTATCGCAATATCTTTGTCCATTATCGGCGGTATGCTACATTTGTTCAGCGCTTAAACTACTTCTTCAATCCCATCCCCGTAGAAGTGGAACGGAGTTCCTTTAATTCACTGTGGTAGCTTGTTTCACCCCATCCAACGGCTGCAGTGAAAGTCACTCGGTGCGAGATCCAGCGAGTAAAGTGGACGAGGCAGTAATTCCCAGTTTAACTCGCCGATAACATCCATTCGAATTGAAGAGACTTCTACTTGAACACTTTTAGCCGTTATATACAGGACTGAGACTGCCTTATACTACAATAGATCGAAGAAACTCATTTTTAATTCCTCGACGATGGATTTGAAATAATAGTTTGCGCTTGATTAATGTAGCTCTTTGCTTTCGTAGCGACGTAGCTTTATAGTTTCATTTTTATTTGGCGAACAGAGTTGTCGAGTAAAAAATTAAAAAGCAAGGGTCCTCGCGCATAATTTCCCCCAGAAGCCAAACGCGATATTGGATTATAGAAGGTTAACGCAATCGGGGGACCGTGGACTTTTTCCACGGTTCTAACAAGAATTATTCTCGTCGCGTCGAGACGCTCGAGGCGCTGCTCTTCCCCGAAATGACATTGAAAAATTGCCGCGTTGCCGGCGGGGCTTCGCAACATAATTATGAAATTGTGTACGGGAGTCTGGATGTGTGAAAAATAAGAGCTAAGGATGCCGTTAGTCTCGTTTTCATAATTCCTCGAAATAGAGAACGTCGCGTTAATTAATGCTACTTTGAATCGAATTTCCTAGACACCTTCATTCTCGTGACCTCACAAAATAGGACAGGGAAAACTGAATAAGGTATCAGGCCGTCTCATAAGTTCATGCTGCACTATTTCAATATTTAATCATTTTTATGCTCCTCGAAGACAACAGATTTTATTATTAAACACGCTTCCGTACAAGAAGGAAACGCGAACGTCGACTAATAACCCATATACGGGCGCAATATAATTCACCCAATATAAATCACCGTATAGAATCGCATAATGAGGTCACGCTCGCGATCAGATCGAAACACAATAGCGCGACCTGCTCCAAAAGCCGCGTATCGCTGGGACACATGTTGCATTCATCCACTCTGAATTTATATTTGGAACAATAGCGGAGGCCAAATTATAATTCCGAACCGTGGAAACCGAATCAGACGAGCGGGGAGCGTCGCCGAGTCCGCTTCCTTCGTACCCGTGGATAAAAAAAAAAACGACGCGGAAAAGCGTCGCGCTTTGAGTCGTTCGTCGCCTTTTCCTCGGTACTGCTGGCCCTAGGCGAGTTCTCGGCCCGAATACGATTCAATGGGGCGACATCTGCGCTGGACAGAGTCCGTGTATTTGTGACCCCGATCCATTCATCCCCGGGGATCTCGCGCAGGGATCACGAGGCACCTCCGGAGCGCAATTTTCGTAGCGTTATCCTTTGTTCGAGCTGTTTGCGGCCTAAGTTTCCCACCGAAGCCCTGGCGAACGCCTCGAGGCTCATCTGCCTCTTCTGTTGCTCCTCCGACGTTCATATTTAACGATACCGACGTTATTCCAGTATATTATATTAATTCCTTGCTGAAAGTCATTCGTGTTTATTATTTTTTAATTACCATGTCTTTTGTATTTCGATCGCGAATATTAACAATGTTAAACGGTTTAACCTCGAGGGCTTCGCCATCGTTCTCGGCGAGTTTTGCAATTATGATTGCGTCCGTCCGCGTCAACGATCGATAAAGCACGTATTCTGGCTCGATCGAGATAATTTCGAGGAATTAGTTTTGCTCAGTCCCCCCCGATATTCCCGGCACGGATGCATTGGCTGAAAATCGCTGGACGGGGGTGGAAATAATTAGCCAACGGGGTTGCTCGTTTCACGGGTGGCTTATTAGTAGTCGAACGGATTCGCTGCCGGTTTCACGGTCGCGAGAACGCTGCGCGAATGCGAAAGCTCTGAACGAATTCTAAATCAACGTTAATTCGCTGGCAAACGAGCTCGCCACTTTTCCCTTTTGCGAGTTTCTGTTAACGACGAGTCATTCCTTTTCGCATTCAGTACGAAAATATTGGTCGTGAATGGTTTGGACGTCTGAATGCGTTTTCCGTTTTTATTTCTAGCAGATCCTTTGGTATTTTTCATTCGCATGGAAAAGGCGAAATTCAGAACCAGGAAATATTCTCATGCAAATAAGAACCTTTAGACGGAAAATGATATATGAACTTGATGAAAGATAAACTTCCTACTTTCATTTTTTATGAGCAATAAAGTGGAATTTGCCAGCTAACTTTTACGTATAAAATTTGCAACGTCGCGACGAATTTTGCCAGGATTTAGAACACATTTGAAGTTTCCTTGTTGGAGAGTAACGTTAGAGAATAATTTGTTGTTTTTGAGCTAAGCCGCCGAACGCAAGTGTGCAAATGTATATTCATTAATTCGACGAATGCACAACCCTGTAGCTGGTCGTGTTTTTCTGGAAAATTTTTCAAGGTAATACCTTTGCTTTCCGCGTGAAAGCATCGCGATCTCTCTTTGAAGATACAGAATAATTATAAAACTGTTATGTCACGAGACAAAGGCTTCGGAATAATAATAGATATCCATGCTCTCGTAACGATCTGAAAAATAAATACAGTCTTGCATTCAAGAGGAGATGCACAGTAATATACGCAACGTTGTGTCGATACTTCCAATATCGAAGAAATTGTAACTTTACTCCAACAGTTATTTGTAGCTCGTGAAATTACTTCTTGGATGCAAAACAGAATTATCAGGTTGCACCGAGGTCACAATTATGTAGTGTCCGCGCCTCCCATACCCAACAATAAGGAGTCAAATAGAAACACGAAACGTAGGGTATGGGATTGGTCGCGTAGGTAAAGCGGTCGACTGTGGATCCGAGGATCGTGGCTTCGAATCCCCGTGCCTTATTTTCCGTTTAGACTCCTACAATTATTACTTTTCAAAGTGGAAATAAATTAAATATTGCATCGAATCGAACTGATTATCAATATTGAAGCATCAACAACATTCGACGTTGGAAATGTTACATTTTTGATGAGCAAATTCACAATTATAAGAAAGTTAATTACTGGCAACGTTTCAGTCATGAATCTTTAACATCTCGACATTCCCAAACCCCTTCGAGATCACCGGATATCCGCTTTCGACGTGATCCTGAATTATTGGTTCCGTTGATTGTAAATAATGCTCTTGGCGATAAAGCAGTCTGTTTCGCTAGTGAATGTTTAAACGTAATTCCTCCCGTTTCCAGTAAACCAATCTACTTTAGAAAGAGGTCCTCGGAATCCTCTTATCTTGGCCTTGGTATCGGTATTGTCGACTGAAATTTCGCATTCGAAGAAAGAGATCGTGTAAATTAAACTGTCATTTCTGTTTCACACATTGTCCGATGGTTTTCAATTGAAAAGTCATAGAACTAGAATCGTTTGAGCAATTTCTCGATTATTAACTTCAACGGCTATTACGTTTCGTGCATTAAGCACACTTTATTTTAACGATGAAACATAAAACCCTGCTCACTTTACAATTAAAATCAATTGGACTTCGGTGATATCGGAAGTATGAATATCCAGTGTTTCATAGTATTGACTTTTCCACGGCGAAAGATATCGGTGAATTAGATTTATCTCGTTCATTGGGTGCTGATAATCGCTTAATATTCCAGTTCTTATTTTGCCAATTATTTTCCATCGCCGTGAATCATTCGCGAACCGTTCGTTTGATTGAGATAGATGCGACACGTTGATGGACGTCGCGAAATTCATTGCAACCGCGGCGAACGCGCAACGTGGGCGAAATGAATATTTTTCATCCCCTCTGAAATTCGAGAATCGTGTTAACTGCTGGTTGTTAGGCAGCCTGGATGCAATTTGTCTAACTACGCTGCAGCAAGTTGTGCAGCCGAGTTGCGCGATCCCCGGGACCAGTTGCAAGGGATGCAGCCCACCCTAGTGCATCGGTTGCAGCTAGGATGCACCCGCGCGCAGCTCGTTTGCAGCCTTCTGTCATCGTCGATATTCTCGAATGAAAGTGTGTCCACCCACAGCGGGGATCATAAATACTGGTATTATCACGCTTCCTCTTTATCGCACAAGATGCAACGGGTGACTATTTTTTCTCTCGCGAGAAATATTATTTCCACTCGAGCCAGTATATGTAGCATCGAACAGACGGCGGAACACTCATTCGGAATTCTGTAACCGAGATAGACTATTGTTTCGTCGTATAACGAAAGTACTACAACGTTCACGTACGATTAATTTCGAAGCGTTCGTCGAATGGAAACAATATTTGTTTATTACGTTAAATATTTCAACTCGAAAAGCTACTCAGCTGTAAATATAGTATCGCCGTCGAAATGAAACAATTAAATTTCCAACGATTCTCGAAGAATGTTCGGTACTGAATAAAAGCTCTCGTCGATCCGCGCGATGTGTGCGGTGAAACAATGTTTATAACATATTCATGGTGTACATAGTAGCCATTATCGAAGGCTTGTAATTTTAGTCGAAATACCAGAGGTCACTTTCGATGGAAATGTTACGTTTCCGCCTAATTCTATGGAAACGTTAATTATGCGTTTTATGTGGTATTTATTGTGCTATTATTTAATTCTCCTGAACGTGAAATTTCGGAATATTTCGTCCAACGGAAATTCGATAGAGTTTCTATTGAACTTGAGGAAAATGGGAAACACGAGTGGAGGCTTGGCGAGAGATTATATTACGGAATTCTAAAAGAGAAACGAGGTTATAGAGGTAGATGAACAAGACGATGGATGTAATTACGTATTCTTTATGAATTCTAGATGTTCCTGGTGGAGATTAAATTTTATTATTCCGCTGAGTTCTCATTCTTCTCGATGTGAACGTTAATTAAGTAGAAGAGATTATAAAATACGTGTAGAATACCTATCAGCTATATTTGAATGGATTTCAATGCCACGCGGTATCAATAAGAAGTAAATACGTCCTCAGGAAGCTCCCGAAGAAAGGCTCCGCGAGTGTCGCAGGAGTAAATCGATGTGTAGGGACGCCTAAGGTGAGTGGCGCACGAGTAAATGTCAAGGTCGAATCTTGCAAGCTCTTCCGGATTTCCCGGAGCTTGTGCAAACGAATCCTTTTCCGGTAGAAGCCCTTGGTAGAGTCGGGAAACTTAATTAAGAGCCGAGCGGTTGGAAACCAAACTGACGGTTTAGTTTTAATACCTATTTTGCAGGAAAAATGAGGAACTTGATATTAAAAATTCAAACCTCGTAAAGTCACTTAATCACAGCGAGAAGAAAACAAGCGATACAAAATAATTTTACTGAATTTATTCGGTGCACTTTCTTGGTAAAGGAATTTTTTATATTCCGAATGATACCTTCATAAATATTGAGAACAAATAATTTCTTGAATGACATTTATTTAAATCTCAGAATTGTTTTTATATTTTCTCCGTTTGTTTGTTTGTTTGTTTTCTTTTTAACTTTCCAGAGCACTCGTATGTATATTTCGGATCTAATTTTCAGTTTTATCTTAAAAAAAAGAACGAAACTAATTTTCGCCCGAAAGTGAGACTGCGAATTAAACCTGAAATAATAATGCATGCAGAGTGCTCTGCGCAATCCACAAAAAAAGTTTTCTTCTCAACGAAATAACTCATACGTACAGAGCAAAGAATAATTCTATAATATTATTATTTTTTCTTCAATTCGTATCACAGTCATTCGAGTTTAAAGTGATCTTTAAACGATAGCAACTCGCAACTAAACTACAATTTAAATTTCTATTGCTGTCTTCCTCCAAGTGGTCCCGAACCAAACGTTAAATAATTCCTGTAGATTTTGAAACTTTTTCCATTAAAGTTTGGGCGAAAATTTTTCCGATTCGACGCTTCCAGTAACCGTTCCCCGCTTACGTCCCCGGCACGAATCATCGCGAAAGCTCACGGTTAAAGAGAAAATCATTTTTCCGCAAAATAAATTTCAAAATTTCTGCAGACCTCGCGGGAATCATTTCGCGTTTCGTTTGAGTTCCGTTTTCGTCGGATTCTCGATACCAATTTCTCTCTTATTCCCTAATAAACCTGGAAAATAACTTTCCCGCACGATTTTGTCGACAACATTTTCCAGCCGTTTCTTGCTCGCGGCGTCGCGTCCGCGCTGGAATACAATTTCCGAAAGCATTAGCGGCGAACATTCTCAAGGAAATGACTGGTATCTAAAAAGCCTGATAAACGATCGCGAGAGCACACGTTCGACCGCTGCTAAACGTTTGCCACCGTTTTACGATGGTTCCCAAGGCGAGAAAATTCGACGTAAACAATCGGGTTGCGTTGAAAAATCGAGCTGTCTCGAAAGCTGGCAACGTAAATGTTCTTTTTAACCTCGTTACTGGCGCAAAGATGAGCAAATGATGGAATTCTGTGGCTCGGCGTTTTAACGCTAAAATAAAAAATTGTTTTAATTACACGCTCTACCTGCCCTTCCAACCATTTTCATACATCAGCAAAAACGAACACTCGTTTCCAAGTGACTGGGTCCTTTTGCAGCTGGTAACGAGGCCATTTACCCTACGGTTCACCTTGAACTTTAAATTTCGCAACGCGATTTTACGCCAGGAACGTATCGCTAATATCTCTACTCCTCCTTTCCACTCGGGAACGTTCATTCTGTCGTCGAAGGAGCAAAGGCGCGTCCTCGTTAAATACGCCAACGCGGAATGCTCATTTAAATTTTTGAAAGAATCGAACTACCCCTCGGGCGCTTCACTTTTCATACCTTGAATGGCATCGTTTTGTCGTCGTGCAATCGTCGCGTGGACTCGTCTCGTTACGATTCGGAATTAACGGTTCCCAGCGGGCGCTCCAATTTCGCATGAAAACGTGGTGAAAAACGATAATTTCCCGTGGCTGAAAAAGCTTTTCGGGGTCGAGTGCAGTCCGCCAACGCGCGTTTCATTGGCAGAAGGACTTCAAACCTCGTGTCACAGGATGGGCTTTCGAGGACCCGAAGGAGAAAACCCGATGGCCCGCGAAACGATACAAATTCCGAAGACGATAAGCATGTTCGCGTATGATTTTAGTAGCTTTATACATTTCTTTGTACACGCGTACCGTGAATCGTCGATCATTTTCTCAGGATCAAGACCATACCGTGACATTTAGGAAAAGAGTTTGTCGAGATCCTCGGAGATCGTGTACTTTGAATTCGATAATCAATTCCCATGCTAAGCGTGTGCAACGTCGAGCTGTCAGGAACCGGAAGCGGCTGGCAAACGCGCGAAAAGACTCGCTGAAAGTGGAACGAAGGTGGCTCGTGTCGAATCAATAGCACGATGCTGGATTGGCACGTGGCAAGGAGGCAAGAAATGCGATAGTCCCCCGTATCCCTGGTCAGCGATGGGAGCAAACATTTTGCGAGTTCGAATCAGAGATGGGCAAATCGCGGTTTCAGATCAAGATATCTGCCCACTCCGATTCTAATTCTGGAATACTCGATTCGACTCCTTCCAAGTGCTTCGAGAAATAACAACAATACCAAGTAGACTCGAACTTGAACGAACCTAAATATTCAAATAAATTTTCATTTACAGTCAGTCCCATAAATGTTCATACCCTCTATGTCTACTGACGAAATTTGTTTAAATTAAATGGTAACTTTGATGTTTCCACGTGTATGTTTATGTAAATATATGTGTAAGGTTATTCGTATGCATATGTATAATAAAAAAATTCATTTGGTAATATCAAATCTATTATTTAATTTAGTAAAACTTCTTCAATAGACATAAAGGGTATGGATATTAAGGAGATTGACTGTATTTCGTATACAACATTATTATTTTATAAAAGATGAATTGATTCTGATTGGGTATCGAACTTGATCCCATCCGTATCGTTGGCACGTTCCAGCTCGACCCTGGCCCCGTGCCATTCGCTCTGCAGGTCGACGCGTTTCGACTCTGGGATTTCGAAAGCTCTGCTTCCAGAAACGTAGTATACCGAATTGGAAACCTGACGGTGAACCGTGAAGATAATACTCGGCCAATTACTTTAACAGTTGGCTCGCGATCTTTTTAACGATCGAGCCAAAATTGACTATTCAACCCAGTGTTTTTCAAAGTAGGGGCGTGATCGCGAAGGGGGCCATGAAAAAAGATTTTACTCGTACAATTATATTCTCGGAATTTGAAAACCAAAGCCGAACAATTTATCACTTGTTCAGGAAATACGGCTTCGCGAGACTTCTTTTCCATTTCGCCTAGTATAACGAATATAACCATTCGTCAATGTTGATCAATTACGAGATGTCAGAGATTCGTGTGGAACTAACAATCGATCACTTCGCATCAATCATTCTATACGTCAACACGGACAAATGAAATTTTATACTATAAACATTTGTTAGATAACACTACCAGAGGGGATTCGATAGTAATCTCGTTTCCAAAGTGTAAGCTTGGTAAGGGATCTAATAAACAACGCGGTATCTCCAATTTCCGCCCATGAAACGATGCGAGTCTCTTACCTGACGCTTCTCGTTACCTGAGTTTCAAGTTAAATTGTTTAGCTCGAGACATGGAAACTTTTTAAATGCTATCAGTGTCGCCGTTAGTTTTCAGTGTAACTGAAAATTACCTTTCAGGAGAATTTACTCGCGCACTCGATTAGCAAACTTGTCGCTGCGTACAAAATGCAAGAAAACAACGCTTGAATTTTCATTGTTCCGTCGCCTCTATAGAATTCCAATTTAAATTTGAACCGAAATAATTATACGTTGCACCATTCTTTAGAATTGTATCTACGCTTCACTCTCTTACATCTCGATCGAAGCTGGAAGAGATTTCGATGGAGGAAATCACGTTTTGAAACCGCGATGGAGAATGGAACGTTTATTAGCACCTGCTAGCTATCGCCACGGTATGCATTAATTGTTTTCCAATTTAATATCGCGTTCACGGCGTTCTTTGCGCGAGCCCTTGTTTTCGATTAGCAGCTGCAGTTATTGTTTCGGACGCGCATAGCCACGGTATTGCCAATATCGCCGCTCCTCTATGAGTTTCTCCGTGCTTTTGTTCGTTTCTTTCCAACGGATCGTATTTTACGAGCGAATCGAAGCTCGTTTCGCCGATATCTTTCTCGCCAATTAAACTGCGAATGTCGTCGACCTGATCCAAGTGTTACTGTTCTTTCAGCGTATTAGTTGCGAATGCCTCGACACGCGTAGTTCAATTTTTCTAAAGAAAACATACCAGTCATCCATCGAATAAAATTCTACCACCACCGCCTCCTAAAACCGATTACAAAGCTCGCGGAGATTCGTAAAAAATGTTGGAGCTCAAAAACATCATAAATTTCCAACGAAATAGTTGTCAGTTTTGGCATCGAGAGTCAAACTTTGCCCGATTCATTCTCGACGCTCGAATAACTACGGCAATTAATCGGATACGAGAACAGGCAGCGCATTTTTATGAAAAGTTTTGTTTAATGCACATCAACTTCAGGATAGACCATATCCCGATGACGTTGAACGATGAACTTTTTCCACGCCCCGTCGAGGCTCGAATTTTATCGAGTTTTTCTCGCAGTCGTGGTCGAACTGGCATGCAACCGACTTGGCGATCACAGTGGCTACTCGACGGTACGAAACTTTTGGCAACGAAGCGTACCGCGGTCAAAAAAAAAAAAATTCTGCAGCGTGGAATTCGTCGAATTGCTATCGCATAACGTTACGTACCCCTTTCTATTCCAAAGAAAAACGGGCATAATATCCTCGAAAGATCTTCTATTTTGAAATTCAGCGTTTCTCCCCGGAAACTTTTTGTTCGTTGGTTGGAAGAAGAGCTACACCTGTCCCAGTTTCCGGGCTCCGCCCGAATATCTCGTGGGCGCGATAAGGAGTTAATTTCATCCTGCGACGGCAGAATTCGCAAGTTTCCTTCTCATTAACGTGCGCATCTAAAGTTAGTTAGCTGGAGCGCATCGAAGGTCTGTTCACGTTCAAACACGTTCAAGACAAATCGTCTGCGAAGCCTTTCGCGACCGGGAAAGCAAAGGCGTGACGCAGTATGCCAGGATCATCTCTGTTTTCCTTGGCACGCGGAATACCTCGTCTCCCGGGTACTGGTCGAAGACCGAACTTCTCGACCTTGAAATTAAGGATCAAGTAGGGGCGCGTGGTCCCACGAACCGGGGAAACGATGAGGTGGGTTGTTTTAATTTTAGCACGGTGCCCAGGTCGTCATTCGTCGCTGGGATCTCGATGCGCAGTCCGTTGAGATTAGGATGAGCGTTCCCAGCGACGATAATCTCGGAAGAAAGGACCAGAGCCCCCTCCCAATCGAGCTTTCGCTGGGCTTATCTCGTTCCCTGTCTACTCCTCTGGTGTTTTCCAGGGAGAGTTGGGTCGCTCGTGAGGATCATATTTGAGTTACGATAGTTCCGTGGAGGTCAAGGATGCTTCGGGGATGATTTCTTGCAACCTCGATTCGCGTCAACTCTTTCATTCCGAGGATCTTCTATTTTTCTTTGGTTAATTTCGCCAGGTATTCGTTTCGTCGCTCCACGAAGTCCACCAGAATTTCCTGAATGTAAAATGAACTTCTTGAAAAATGTCTCGAACCCCTACACAAAAATCAAGGCGTTCCGTAAGAATGCCACGAACTCGAGGGAAAATTACCCGAGAAAAGTTGGGCGTTCGGTTAGGCGTTGCGAAAGATGATCGTCGCGGATCTTTCGTCGAATTTTCTCTCGTCGTTTCGATCGCGATGGATCTTCTCCCCTGCGCGTAATCCCGGAACGTTATTCAGAGTCGAGCCGTCACCTTAGGAAATCAAGATCCTTGGGCGAACGGCATAATTAGCTGAACCGTTGGCGTGGGCGGCCGGGAAATTTGCCGCTTGTGCAGGATGCTCGGCGATCTGCGCCTCGTTTGAATATCCCGGCGAGTTTAATCCTCGACGTCGCTCTCTTGTTCCGAGGGGTCGTGAGAAAGAGATTACGGGCCACTCGGCGATCCAAACGCTCTTCGACCCGTAGCTTTGCTGGTTCGTGCTCGAATTAACGATTCTTTTTCACCGCGTTCGCGTAATCCTTCCTTCCCCCGGTTTCTGCGCGGAACGTGATCCTCGAAAATAACCTACCCCTCCACGGAGGAGCGATTCTTAACCTATGCAAAAATTCTAGGAGCCTGGGGATAGTTTTCCTTCGCGATTCGAGCACCAGGGGTACGTTTCCTTCGGTTGTAGTTAGAATTTAACCCTTTGCGTTTCTACAATCAATCCAGTAAATATTAACTAGAATGTGATTTGCTACGCAGGATTCCTCCCAATAATGGATTCCCTCTAATCGATATTTCGATTAATCGTTCGTTCCATTTGTACTTCGCGTCGATCAAGAAACATCATTCCGGTCGTCGACGGTAGGAGAAATCGATTTCAATTTGCCGGGTGACCTTTGCGAGAGGCATACCGCTGCCGAGGGTACAAAATTACGTCAAAGAGAATTTTGTTTCATAAATTCGTCCGTTTGGCAGATCCTGTTACTGCGGATCAACCGCGACGGTGCGGTGCTTGATGGACGTTTCCACCGTTCGAACGAGTATCGCGCGATGAATAAATCTTCCCCTTTTTATTGCGGGCTACTGTATTATTCTCGTAGAGGGTGGGGCATTCGAAACAGGTCATCTGGTCGACTCGTTTATTTCTAATGACGGTGGAGAACGTTTGAGACAGAGATTTTAGAGGAGATCGTTTCTTTTTCATTGAATAGTCATGGCTTTCGGTTAAAAGTATTCGAATAGGAACAAAATTCACCGACACTTGCTGTCTCTATAAAGCAATTCTTATTGCACCGTGTAATGCGTTTTTTCCTCCTTCCTCTCGGTTACGAGAATCGCTGCCCTATCGCGTGTACCTTTATCTCGCCCGGTTTTTCTCCGCGTATATCATTCTTGATCTCCGTGTTACTTTTATTTTGCATTCGTTTCCCGTCGCGCTTGCCCTTCTTATCGCGCGATTTGTTTTCATTTAAAACACTGCGGGAGACACGGTCGCGGCACGGGATATTCTTAACGACCTATAAGAGCGTCCCGGGGCACCCCGTTCCCATTTCTTTCCGCGGTTTCTCGTTCCTTGCTCGGTTTCTTCCGTTTGTTCTCCTTCTCGTGGGACGACGCGAAATAAATGTCACCGGGTCGAAGAAAATCTTGCACGATTTATGACGTCAGTTTTGTTGTCACGATAAGGGCAAGGAACGCGCGCACCGAAGACAACGTCGCTATATTGCTGCAAAACCACGCAACTCGCCATCGAACGAGTTTCTTTCGACGCAATCGCGGGAAAATTGTTCTCTTCCCAGTCTCACCCCCTTAGACATTCGATTGGAGATTTATTTATCGGGACTCGACGCTAGATTTACGAAGCAAGTGCGTTTGACGCAGGAAAAGGTAATTCAAGGTCCGAGGCGATCGATTTCTAGCATTTCTGTTTCAATTTAGAGACTGTCGAGCGCACGTTGTAAATTGGTAGTGATCTGTTAAACGTAATCTAATTCCATTTGTTCCGTTCGATTTCGTCACTCTCGATGTCCGAATTCGCTCGGCTGAGAGGGACTCGCACCGTGGGGTAAAAGGATCGACGATTGTTTGCTCGTGTCAAAGGATCAAACAGCTGCCCCGTGAGCGGTTGCATCAAAACTACGCATTAGATATACAGAGCCACTTTGAATAACAGGAGGGATAGTCCGCTGTTCGACGTGGTGTATTAGCGGGGCATTATTAGGGTTTACGGTACATTCAAAACGGATCAGCCCACATCGCAACCCGATTAAGATCGATAATCGAAGTTTGCACGGATAACAGACACGCTCGAGGATTTCACTGCGTGCTATTTAACGCTGTTGTTATCTAATTGCGGGAAGCAACGCTTGGTGCAATCCACGCCGGTGAAACTAATTTTATTCAGCTCGAGGGAGGTTCGTAAACTCTGGACGCGGTCGTTGTCGAGCGTTCAGCGTGCAAGAAGAGAGATACTAGGTCGTAGTCTATCTATGTATTTACACAAATAATACTCCATAATTTCAACGAAACAAGTCATTCGCGAACTACTTCAGTCCTTAAATTTATGTTTAATGACGAGAGGTATGTTTCCTACGCTCGCAAACGGGTATTCCACCTACGCTAATTTCTCTACACACACGGAATGGTAAATTCCGCGAACGAAAGGGCGGGATCCTATTAGTCAACCGCCTGGCAAGTTAATCTGGCGGTCGAAACGGGTCTCAACGGTTAAAACATCGCGCGATAAATCAATAGCGGATGTCTCGCGCCAAGGCGAAGGGGTTGGCCAGGGGTGTGGTCGTTGCACACTTGTATCAACAACGAGCCACGGGGTCGTTTGTTCTTGTCAGCCAAGCTAATCTTCGAGCACTCCCGCGGTCCGACATTATGAATTTATACTGCTCGCGGAACACCTCGTTACAGCTCTTTGGTTCGCCACTTCTCCGTCTCCAGTTCTCGCTTTTTTGTTCGCGTCCATTCCTCCGGGGGAGTTCGACTTCCACGCGGCTAAACCTGTCGTCCCTTGCAGTTTGAGTGCCAAGTGGAATTTGACACTCCTCCCCTTTATTATTTCAGCTTTTTAGGGGTGTACAAATTAAATATCACAAACCGACCCTCTTCTTTATTTCTCCGTAATTTACTTTCTCGTCGTAATCGACTCCGCGCGTGTTTTACTCGGCTTCGTGCAAACTCCGTACAAATTAATCCTGTTCACGGACACTGGACAAAAACCGTCGCGGTTAGACCGTAAGTCGCGAAATCCTTGAAGTTGATACCGCAACGGCGACGCCGTCCATTCTGATTAAACTCGATCTGCCCTTCGTCATCGTCCAAAACCGCGACACGTCGTTCAGGCTGACCGCCAATTTCCGTGAGGCTACTTCTCCCGATCGGCTTGGTCGTTCTCAAACCGGGAGACCCAAGGTGCTCCGGGCCATTTTCCGTCTTTCCTATTTTCGCTCGCAGGATCCAATTCCGCCTTTGGATCGTGCCACCTACTGGCAATGGAAATACGAACCGCATTTTCTCAGAATTACACTTACCATTCCTGGTTGTATTTCTGATCGTCTTATCCAATGTTTCTGCTGTATTTTCCTCAAGATTTCTTTGTATTTGGAACGTACTCTTTATCCTACTCAAAAATAATATACGACCACTTGGATCTAACTCTATCTCTAATTCGATTTTTCTTTTATGTTTCAGGTAAGTCCTGAGAACTTAACGTAATCGAATGCGCAGCTAATTTCCAAAAAAAGTGTCTCGACACAGGTATTTATAGTAAACGCTCATCGTTAACGAAAAAGTATTAGGTTATCTCGCGAGTATAGTAACGAGCAAGTTGTCAGGTCATGTAGGTCTTAGCACACCTTCGGTATCGCGATCGAGCTTCTCGGTGATCGATTCATCCGACATCGTCGCACCGTGAGAAGGAAGGCTATTGGCAATGGCGCATATCGTGGTTGGTTGGTCCCTGGTCGAACCCTTCCCGTGGAACTCCCGATCCACGCTGGAACTGGGTTAATGGCGGAAGGAAGTCTTGTAGGTCTGCAACGAAGGGACGTCATGGTTGACCTTAAAACGAGGAACGCGGATCGCGCGTCGGGTTGTTGGAATATTAATCCTGGTAATTTCGCGACTGACACTTGTGGCGCTTCTTTAATTAATCTACAACCGTAAACAGACCGTTTAGCGGGGCTATTATCAATCCAGAATTTGTCACGGGGTGTTCTTTCGTCTCTGATGAAATTCATCTAAATTAAAAATTGTTCTCACAACCGAAGCAATCTTGAAAATAATTCATCGATGATTCGACGATAAAATGGATGTTCTTCCCGATGAGAAATGTGTTCTTAACGGAGAGAAATGCCATAGCAAAGCGAGCGCTGCGGAAAGGAATTTAATTGTGACAGTGCCGAGATGGGAAGGGTTGAGGGATCGTCTTGTCAACGAAGATTGATCAAACACCTAATTCGCAGAATGTCAGCGAGGGTTTATCTAATAACGAAACTAATAGATTGCATACAATGAAATAGGTCACGAATAACGCCTAGAGTGCTTTTAGAGAAAACTTCTGTTTCGATGTAGCATTCGTCACGTCCAAGCATTTGGAGCTCCAAGAAATAACAAACTATCGTCGCCGACTTAAACGATATTATAAATATTTATCGTTAAATATTCTTCTTTGAGAACGATGGTTTTTACCAACGGTAGAAACTTCGCAAAGTGGAGAGAAGGAGTTCTTAAGTGAAATTTTCAAAGTTCGGAATGAACGATGCTTCCATGTATTCTACAGTCTGGCTGAAACTGTACTTATACTACTTGCGCTGGCCATCAAGAAATACTAAAAGGGCCATCAGAAAATGTATTTTCAAAGTCAATATTTAATGTTTCCGATGGCGACGAGCATGAAATCGTTGAAACGTTGAAAATACTTGGCGCGACCGTACTTTGTAACAAATTAAACATCTGAAGCCACAAGTTCCAAAAGTCCACCAACCAACTTCGCTTCTACATTCATCTTTTTTTATTCCACTATCTCTGTCACTGAAAAACATTTTAGAAGTGATACTTTTGTTTTATGTTAAAAAGTGGAAACTTTTTCGAACTGCATGGCTCCATTTGTTAGTTGATGTCTAATGAAAATTTCAAAGCAACAATTTCTAGTCCGATATTTCCAAGCATTTTATGGTCTGACCATAGCTGTCCTTATACTACTGCGCACTCCTCGCGACCGAGTCGTAAGAAAGCGAACATCTCGGAACATATTTTCGAGGTAAACATTTGTTGCTTGAAATAAGTGTATGCTCCCAAATGAAAATTTCATAGCTTCAACAATTTTCAATACGGAATCCGCGAAGAATATTTGCGAGAATGTTGTGGTTTGGCCAAGGCTGTCCTCTTGGTCGACTTATAATAAAGCTCCGTTCGCGAATGTATTTTTGGAGTAAATATTTGTTGAACGAAATTGATACACTCGAACGAAGATTTCAAAGTTGCGGTAAATTTTAATCGGGCAACGTTGAATGCATTCTACGGTTACGTTGAAAGGATACCTACGCTACTCGGACTGCCCACGGCCGACTCTCTCAAAGAACCATCCGTGTATTTATTTTTCACCATAAAAGAGCTTTGAACGCCTACGGAGTTGCGTGATTTAATAACTCGTTTTGCTTCGCGAGCCGATTTTTCGCTAAATCGAATTTAACAGTCCTTCGCCGCTCGGTAACTTTGTTCCTAGTTGTTTGAAAAAGTTTTACGTCGTAGAAAAACGTCCCCTGGGGAACCATTTTCCTTCATTCAAACGGAACTCCTCGTCAAAAATTTTCTTTCCCAGGAAGAATCAAATTATAATTCTGCTCCCCGTTTACCACTCGTAATATCTATACTTCATATTGATTCGACCCGTGACGCTGCATTTTCATCTCCGATATTTTCAGTTTTCCAATCAGAAGTATACCAGGAAAATTAATTTCGCGGAGTGACGTTACCTTACTTCACTTTACGTTCATCACAGAATACTATTTCAAAATGGTTCCCCAAAGGATGATGACTAATTAGAAATCGCGGAGTTATTTTAACCTTTCGTTGTCAAAATAAAAATGCAGAGGCGCCGAGTGGTATAGTCCCGTTCTACGAGGTTTTATCATCTACAGCTCAGGTGAATCGACTCGTGCTTTATTCATGAAGACTTACTTTCCGTGAAAAACTTCCACGTCGAAATTACAGATTCCCTTGCTTCTTTGGTCGAGTCTACGTTTTCCTTCGAATAACCAGCAGCTGTCTACGGAAGCGTGGGCGTAACACTTTTCGCTGCGGAATCCGCTGTTAAATTATTCTTCTTGGAGAATAATCTCGTGGAGATTACCTCGAGTGCTTTGTACACACCTCCCCTTCGCGTCCAGTTGCGCAACGTAACACGGCTCAATCGAACGCAGACACCCGCGAACGTTTGAGCGTCGCGTGTGCGCGCAAAGCTTGAACACGTGTATGGAGGCGTCGAGCCCGTCCCGACGATGCGGCGGATTTAATAATGAGCACAAAGGCCGCGGTCGGGCACTGCTGCATCGCCATATTGATTTCGTCCTGGACCAGGTCGGATTTTAAGCAGGGACCCGCGCCGCCCGCGCGAATTCGCCGTCGTTGCCGGAACGCTGAATATTAATGCTCGGAATTGCACGCGAAATTGCGTTACCCGCGTTCGCGTTGACCGATTCTGACGTACCTGGCTGCCGGCTTTCCTCGCAGTTTTCCGGGACTTCGAGCAGGAAGAGTTCAATTCGTCCACGAGCCGCT
Source organism: Hylaeus anthracinus (assembly GCF_026225885.1). NCBI lineage: Eukaryota > Metazoa > Arthropoda > Insecta > Hymenoptera > Colletidae > Hylaeus > Hylaeus anthracinus. The sequence continues at coordinate 4,580,740 of NW_026534349.1, read as the reverse complement.
GCACCGGCAACTCGCGAACTTCCGCCGTCACGATGAAGCTCGAGGAAAGGAACGTCCTGTTTCGCAATTTTTTTTTTTTTCTTTTTAATTTCCTGCTGGCTGAAACGGTTTTTTAGTATCGAGGGTCGGAATATTAGGGGTCGTTCTTGGTTGGTAGTTTGTTGCAGTTGAGGATCGTGAAAGTAGTTGCTTAGTTCTATTATTCTATCGAGTGTTGGTTGTGTGCATTGCAGAGGAACTTCTCGTCTCAAGCACGAGCCATCGCCGCTAGTTTTTTTAGTTTTCAATCCATACTAAATCGAATACAATGAAAATGAGATATTGGTATATCTAACACAAAAACAGTGGAGAAATTGGATCCATTTCACAGAAGCTTCCATTGAGCCTCGAAAACGCCGATGACTCGTTAATAGATTTCACGAACAGTTAGGAATGAAAAATGTCAGGTCGATGTGGCTCTAGCAAAATACGACGGGCAGGGACAGCGACTAGAAACGATCCATCAATAATCCTTTCGAGTGTAGAATTAGGGGTGCCCATTGGCCGAGATTGTTGATGGAAACGAAGCACGGTGTGTCTGACATTTTAGCGGGAAAATCGAGAGCTTTCGGATTTATCAGTTCACGCTCTAATAATTCCGATTTATCAATAATCCGCCTTTGCTGTAGTTCATTTTGCCATTTGCACTTTTCAAAGGGAACCTCGTAGACGGGGCCATGGGCTTTGGCCTGTTCGTTAAATCGACATTAGCTGTGCATCGTCGGAATCGTGACTTTAATTTCGATGCATCTCAATCGAGACGTCCTCTACCATCGATGTGTAATAAATAATATTCTGAATTGAATTATTCAAATGAATCAGTTATTCTGAACCGTGATTTCTGATGATATATTTTGCATATGTAAAGTAACTAATCCAATTACTCTTTATCCAACTTTTAGTTACTAAAAGGTATTCTGAAAATCATAATAATAGACTTGTGATACAAAAAATCATTGTATCGCAAGTTTCTCGTATCATCTTCCTAATATCTGGGAAGAGTTAATAAAATTTCACCATTGGGTCTGAGAAGTTACACATTTTTTTTTTTTTTTTTTTTTTTTTTTGTACGTCTTTTCTTAAAAGATTCGAAGACCACTGCTATAAATCATTACCGAGATACGATTCATGTTTTCACTTCTTTGCCTCCCTTGGAACCTATCGAAAGACTCGGGACAAGATGACGTTTCTCCATTGTGCAGGCGAGGGAAATATGTTTTGTCGCGCGTTGGTTTTCTTTCAAACCATACACATCATGTTACGGAAAAGTTCCACGGTAAAAGGAACGCCTCTGCTGGGAAACGATCCTTGTTCTCGCGTGGTAGCCTTTGATGCGGTGTATGTATTGTTCAAATTGTTTGCAGAGTTAGGGTAGGCGTTGTTGGAACAACCCCCTGAACAAACACGGTTGATAGCAGTTTTTTAATTAGTGCGCTCGGAACGGGTCCGACGAGACTGTGGTTTTGATTCCTCGGAGAATGTTGGATCTCGCGATGCCAAAATTACGTAGAAAAGCAAAATTTATACTTTCGGCGTCATTTTTATTGTAATTGGCACCATTTATTTTACAGAACTAGGAACAGTCTTTCGTTTCTCTTTCGGACGCGATATTTATGTCTTCTGCGGAAGTTGATGGCGAACAATTTGCGTTTAATCGTTTGTCATTTGGCAGCCCAATTATCGATTGGCTGTCCAGCGTAAAATTAGAGCGAGCCGTATAATAGGTTTGGTCCAGAAAAACTTTGAACATAAATTAGGTTGGAAGTTTTTGCGTCGTCTGACCGCAGAAAAATCACTACCCTCTAAAACGGATTATTGCCGTATTATCCATTTGAGAATTTATCCACAGGATGAAAAAAGTATCGAGAACATTTTCAAGGAGAACACCGAGTAATTCAAATGTCATGCAACCAACTAACTGGCCGACGGAAATAAATTATTTCCGCGTTACGGTGGAAACGTATTCGTTCTCCCGTCTTTTCACTTGAGTTCACGCGGTAAACATGCCTTTTCGATGGCTTGAGCTGTCACCGAATTTATAATTCTAATTATCGAGGATTCAACGTATCCACCAAAGTGCATTTATGCGGCCGACCACTGGTTATTATCGGTATTCGAAACGTTATTAAAACCACTGAATAATTCATTTTTCGAGTACCGTAGACACCAGAACTCCCTCGATATCACTGGTCAATGATATTACAGGCCAGGAAAGAGATCTCGGTAGGTTTCAATAGCTTAGCATTGCCTGTAATTCGGGAAGATCCAGGCTTCAAATCTCAGTGGACCGAAATTGGTTTTCCGTGGAATTCCACGATATTACAGACAAGAAAAGATGAAATCCCCTTTAAAATATATGTACTAAAAATGATACTAGATTTGCGGTGCAACGTGAAAGTAAAGAAGGGATATACTCAAGATAACAAATAATTTCCCAAATATTTGTATTACGGAACCTTGTAAACGGCTCATAGCCCCTCGGTGCTTTCAAATAATGATAACCTCGCGATAACGACCCGCATGTAAACACCGTCGCGAGTGCAACGTTTAAAAATGGATATAAAATGGCGCGATGAATCCACTGCAGAGGAAATGCTGTGAAAAACGAAGCACAGAGGCAGAGGAACGAACAAATGCCATCAAGAGAGCGAGGTACAGAACTGTCTTCGTGTCGGCGTCCGCGACATCGCGGACTCGTGCTACTAGTTCCGCGTTTCCCCTAGCGCTCGACGCTGAAAAGCTGAAAGGCAAATTAAATTTCTGCCCATAAAGGGGACTGTCGTTTGAAGAACGCGCCGGCACACGAGCCACCGTCGTGCTCTCTTCAAATGGAACGAAGAAAACAAAGTGAACGTAACTGAAAAGGGAAACTAAACAGAAGAACGCGATAAAAAGGGTAGATGCTGTACGCGAAACTTTCGATGACAAATGTTCTCGCGCAACCGATGTTCCTTCGACGTTACTCTGCGAGATCCACCCTTGACCTTTCCACTCCTGGAGCGCGTTGGTCCTTTGACCAGGAGAGCTCTTGTCACCGTGAAAATGGAAATATGGAATTCCATCGACGCGCTGGAAATTCTCGACGCGTCTCTGTCGTGAAAGCGGAGTTCCGGGGTTTTGGAAAATTGTTGCCCGTAGGGCGAGCGAATAGCAATAGGATTTTTGCCTTTCGAAACGTTTTCGCAACCTAGTCTAGTCGACGTAATTTGTTCCCTGGATCTTCGATCGCGATTTATACGTAATTATACACAATTAAATAAAATTCATGCAACAGAGGATGACTCGATAACTATCTCCAGCGAATATATCGCTTCGATCAAACACCTCGTTGAAATTTATTCGGTAACGACGAAATGCAGCATCGACTCGCTCGTTTTCAAAGAAAACCACCCTCTTTGAGATACGAAAAAAAAAAAAGTATATTCTCAAGGAAATTCAGTCTCTTTCGAAGATGCTTCTGTTTCTGCTCGCAATGGGTCGTCACGAGCATCCCTCATTATTTCACCCTCCACACCGAGGGATTCCTCCCACCCGTTCCATTCGAGTGCGTCACGGTTCATTCGGTTCCTCGGAAGATGCTGCGTTCCAGAAATGAAAAAGATAATACAAACACGCGTTGCAACGCGAAGAGAGAAATTGTTTCTCTGACCTTGCCTGGTCAAAGACAATTTCTAGAATGCTCGTAGACACGAGCGAGGCCTGCTCGTCGTTTCACGGGCTGAATATAAATGCGAAATTTTCACGGCTCGCGGTGGAATGGAAAGGAAAACCGAGGCCAAGAGGGACGACCGCGATTTGCATTCCTTTGTACGCTTCTGTCGTCGACCGACCCGTTCCCGGCACATCACCTATCCAACACTTCCGTGAATAAAGATTTTCGATATGGAGAATTTCGAGATGGATTATAAACATCGCGTCTCACCTCTCATTCGCGATCTATTTCTCACCTGGGGGAGTCTTTTATGCTGTTCGATTCTCATCCCTGCGGGATCATTATTCTCCGGTAATGTAAAGTCATTGTAACACGGAGAATCCGAAGCAGATTTAAAGGACCGGTCGAGAAGTGCTCGTTAAGCGCCCTTTTGCGAGGCTCGCGTGTTCCAGGGATCGTAGCAAGAGAACTGTTCCACTAATTCCAGTCGACGATCCAAACGATGGGTTTAAGATACATTTTATTCGAGACATTTACGACGAGTCGACGAAAATAAAAAATGATTAGTCCTCTCGAAACAACACAAATCGATAGAATTATATTCCTTTCGATAGTGGTAATTCGAATCTGTCCATGAAAAACCAATGATCTCCGCGAGGAAACCAGAAGCACGTATATTTACTTCGGCGCGGGTTTGTTTAGACGTTCGCCGTATTGCAGGAAACCGTGGTATCCGGCCACGCTATTGACTCCCCAGGGTTCGGCTAATATCGAACCGAGGCGGGCTGCTGTTTTCACAGATAACGCGAGAGGAAAGACGGAAAAGGGATGATGTTCCGTTCGGAGCGTGGTTTCAGCCCCTCTCGCCACTTGTATCGTATCAGGAGCTTTCGAATCGACGCTGCACGTCGTTGAATTCGAAACGATACATCCTGGATACTCTTACGCTGGATGTATCGAGGAATCTACGAGCTTCTTCTCTTTTTTCGCAATTTCCTATAGAAAATGAGATTCCGAACATACGGGTTTCTCCGTAAGAGAATTCCTCGCTGGAAGGGTGTTTTCGCTACGCTGGGAAAATCGCGATAGAATGTTTTCCCGTTTGCGGTCCGAGAATTATTTGAGATGTAAATTCACGGTCCGTGAAATAAGTTTAACGATGTCTTCTTTCGCGTGTCCACCGAAAGGTGGGAAGAACAATCGAGGGAGAAACAATTTTAAGTAATTATATTTGCATGTCGACCGATTCGCGAGTGAAAATATTAATGCGACATCCTCGTTACATGGCTCGATGATGCGGCATTGATTGTACAATTCGGTCCCACGTTGCAGGTCCAATTCTGGCATTTCACGTTACGTGGGCGAGCCTAACGAGGCGCGGTGCTCGTTTAAGACTTCGGCTCCCACTAAACTATACAGCACGTAATTAATTACCTTAGTAACTAGGGACGTTGCACGGGTCAGTGTTTACGAATTAAACGTTGATAATTACGTAGCAAATTAGTTATTTACTTAATTTAAATACACACCGTAACTAAATTCTGAAAACTTCAGCGAAACGACCCGTGTAACTCCGCGTGTTTTTGTTCGAATTAATTATCCGTGCATCTTTGAATATAAAATGTATGAAATTAATGCGCGAATGTTCAAGCGTTTGTTTATAATAAATTGTGCTCATTTGTATAATGATTGTCGTATAGAACAACGAGAAACGTTCAAAAACCAGAGACTGTAAAATGATGACTATAAATTATCAAAAATACGCGTCAAGTTTCAGCTCGATAGCATTCTACGCATTTTAGTTTACGGTGAACCACGAAGCCACTCCAGCCGTCACGTAACATTTCAGCGTCTCGCTAATTCGACTCTCTTGTACCGTGACCTGCGTAATGGCGTACAAGGACGCCTCCATATCAGAAGCTGGCCCGCGTCTCCATTGTTGTCGCGAATTCAAAGACGCCCGTCGTCTTGGCTCTTTCCCGGAGTCGTCCTAAATGGAGACAGAGGTAGAAACTCGACAACGAACGCCCCTTTCTCCCATAGCGGATTCCATTCCTCGTTGTCGCCCATCTTTCCTTTTCCTCGTCTGTTGACCATTTTCCAAGGGTCTTTCCACGGTTTGCAATTGTCTTTTCCACGTCCTCGCGATTCTTCCACCCCGCCTACCTTCCCATTTCGTTTCTGCTTTGTCTTAAGGGCGAGAATTTCAACGATCCTTGCAATCAACGAAAATTGTAAGCCAACTATACCCGAGGCGTTTGGTCCATGATTGCGGCGCGGTCTGTTTCGCTGGTAGACGTTTATCCGTATTACATCTTCTTCTCCACCTCTCCTTTAACGCCGCTGTGTCGCTTTGTTACGTTGTCGGTCTTCCGTTCCCTCGAAATTGTCTTCTTCTACTTGTATCACTCATAACTCCTTACATCTCGATGCTTATTTCTATCTCGAGCACGTTTCCTTTTGAATATTCAGCAGAAATTTTCTTTTCTCATTTTTCACCGTGTCCTCTACGGCTCTGTTTTTCCTAGTGCTAGGATTATAATTCAGCGCACAGATTCTGAGGCTATGAAAATGGTGAAACCATGTTCGATAATCAACAAGAACGTGTGCCAAATTTGAACGTGATCCAACTTATACTTTCTCCTAAAGAAGTTCCCAAAAGATGACCCACTTTTCCAGACCCTAAAGAAGATATCTCGAGGTTACACCGGGGTGACGGGCCAAAAAGTGTAGTTACTTTGGGATTTTCTTCTCTGATACCTCTAATACGGAAAACATGTATAGAAGTCGATGTTTCTTAAATTATTACGACAGCGGCCCCCTTAAAATGGGCGTTCGTTGGTCGTCTATGTAGCAAAAGTCGTCGGATGCGACTGGTACACCAACGCATCGAATATCGAGGGAACGATTGATGTCAAGGTTAATTGTTAATCGCTAATCGGCTCCGATCCCATTACATTCGGGCATTCAGGCGTCCCCTTTCAGCCTCGGGCACGAGGATTCAACGGTAACTTCCGAACTAACCGGGCTCAATTTATGTCCCGGCACGAGTAATTATTAACCCACTTGGTGAATTTTAATGTATGGAAATTCGCGTTTAATCTTGTTCCCGGGACCCCTTAGACGGTACATGCAGAGGAACGGGTTAATCTTGTCTTAAAAATCTGATTACGCACGCCCCGAGGACGCTCGGCCACGAGGAGTCTGCGAAAACTCGATCCTCCAGATTTGCTCAGCAGCTTTTTCTAATTAAAGGACCACCGCTTTGTTGTTAACACGACCCAGATATGCGCCGGAAAATTGCGATCCAAAAATTAGTTTTATCTTGCAAGACGGTGGCCGTCGATCTTGGGAAGCGTCGCTGAAATTTTAAATTGACGATGTACAGTTCACGTACATCGAAAAGCCAAGTTTGTTCAAATGCTGCGATATTATTGAATCGGTAAATATTGCCCTGCGCATCTGTGACATATTGGTAGCTCGCGGGTGGATGAATTTATGCGCATTGAATTGCTCGGAGTGCTCGGCTACTCGCAGATAACGCGACCCCTGCGTCCCAGTGGAAAACACTAAATGGCTCGTTAAGGCTGCAAGTGTACTCCCACGTTGCAACCATCGACGATGGTGGTCCACCAAGTCTCTCGAATTAACGTCAAGGCACGTTGCCCGGGACCGTTTCTCGTCCGACGAGGACGTCGTTAGGCCTGACTGAGTTACGATCCTGCGGAACACTGGTGCGGGATGCTCCACTGTCGCTCGATCCAGCGACATGTCAGGGATGAGGGTAGGCGGAAGTTCTCCTCGAGGACCTCGAGTTCTGTAGCAAATACTATGAAAAAAATAATACTCCATTTTATTCGCGGTTCCCTTAATCTAAATTGCGGATAAATGCTTTGCGTTTCCAGTGATGTCGCTAACAAAATTTGTTACACTTACGAGTGCAAAGGGTTGATTTAAGAAAATATTGAGAGTAGGCTAATTTGGACAGCCTTGCGCTACACATAAATTTCACGTAAGTGTAAAACGAGGAGAAAGGTACGTGAAATTTTTAGGACGAAATATGGATGATGGACAGGGAACGAAAGAGGAGCGGCCAGGGGTGAAAGTATGGCAAGCTGCAGGCCGTTGCAGAGCTCCGAGTTGCACGGCTGCATTCTGCGGAGCCGCGATAATCGAAGGCATTTCAGAGGCTGAGATAGAAGCTACTCGTGGACACACGAGGTGCAGCGAGTTTCGGGCATGCCGAAAGTCGGCCGAAAGCGTTATATTATGTGAGTCTATAGAGATAACCTGGAATCCGCGTGCGCGCACATATTCCCACGGAGCATCCTTTGCGCCATCCAACACCCTATGAACCCTACTTTCGGAGCCAGATAGTGAAAGCCACGCCGACAGCGTTACCGAATTCAGGCCAACGATTTCTTTCGTACTTCTAATAAATGTTTGGAAAACAAGCGCACGTACAGGGACGGTTTCACCACGAAACTATTTTCGGATTGTCCGTTTGCAAAAATAAGAGGATGGAGAATAAATTTCGTAACGTAAGCCTCGTTCGAGTAAAGCTCCCCGTTACAGCTTCCTTTTTATTTCTAATGCGAAATCGTTTCGATCAGGTGTGTTTTAATTTTTGGACGGAATAGAAGTACTAGTTTAATTTGCCTCTCCTTCGATGACGGCAAGAAATCTCTCTCTCCGGAAATGAGAAATTCTCCCCTCGGTGTTTGCACGCGTTTTCCCTCAACATGCAAAAAAACGCTTACCACCCCTTAACCTTCACCTCGTACTTAGCAAAAACGTCCGAACCGTGCTCCGAAGAAAACTCAAACCCAAGAACTACAGAGCACCGCGAAAAACCTTCTCGTACCTACAGCATTAAAAAAAGTTTCGATTCTTTCCGTAGGAAGTTCTCTTTCCCCTCGAAATCTGAACTCTGCTTCCTGAATAAGTCAGCGTCGAGATTATTAGAGGAGTTGGAGCGCGTTATTGCACGTCAAACTTTATTATAAAAATACACGATATACTCTCCGATCGATTAAATAATCTGCATCGTTTTTACGCTAACCCCTTAATGGTAATTTTAATGGTATTCATAATAGCCTCTTCGGGATGCTCTTGCTCTTCCGCACCTTCGAAGTGGGTTTCCGCCGAAAAAAAAAAATCGTTCTTTGTACACCGCGATATGCTCTACATTCTCATCTAAAGTCTCATTTAAATCAGAATTTCCAGGTTCAGAAGCTCGCCTTGTAAGTGAAAATATGCGACTCCTTTCGCGCGTTCTCGCGGGATTCAGGTCGTCGACGTTATTCCTGTTAAGCATTATCTATTCGGGAGGCGTGCAGAGTCGTATACCGACTCCCGGCAATCCGGAAGTTCGTGTATACCGGGTGATCCGTCAGAAACAAGGCTCTTGGATGATATCTCGATACTTCGTATGCAGGGCGCAGTCTCGCCATAAATTCTGCGAACACGATTCAAGGTAATACACGCTCGATAGAGTCAAGTTCTATTCGAATGGTTCGGGTGGAGCTCTGAAGAAAATTTTGCAACGTCACAAATTTCTGCGAATACGAGAACGATCTTGAAAATAAAAATTTTAATGTATTTAGAATAGTAGAAGTAATAGTTGACGGGTGTTTAGTCGTTAAATTAATGGAGGAGGTATTTCAAGCGTGGTCTGTTTCTGACGAACCACCCTGTAGAACAGGGTCCTCTGGTTCTCCCCAGTGGGGGAGTGGCTTCGATTAACGCGCCTCTGCAGAGAGTGCATAGATGCGGTATCTGTGGTTCTACAATAGAATCTCGTCGCCCGGATGTATGTATTTCAATCGCGATATTTATTCGCTGCAGGTTCGCGCGGAATATGTAAATTCCGCTAGGCCCGAGTGCAAATAAAATTGTTGGCTCTTGCGACGTGTCAGTTTCTGATTTGTATGTTTACAGAGACCTCGCGAGAGAAAAGTATGCAAATTGAAGTCTTTCCCTTCGATTGCACCGCGATATTAACCAGACTTCTCGAGTTACATCGAGTAAACATTTGTACATGATAAAATGACTAATTACGATTATTAAGTTCGTATAAATATCTCAGTTCCACGATTCGGTTACATTTATTCATTCGCATGTAACTCGAGAAACGCGAAATATATTTTGTTGCGCCCGGAGAAAAAGGTTCGAGACCAAGGAGATTAAATGAATGGAGTACGGTTGAATGGTACTGAAAATAATGTTCGACGGTGCATTATTGATTCCCGTGTGCCTTGGAGAAATCAGCTTCCAATGAAAAGGAACAGGGAAAGGAAGGCGGGTGCAGAGTCGCGACCACCGATTTTACAATAACAGTAACTGATTTTGCGATGCAAAGGAACAGTCGGAAGGAGTCGGAGCTGGGATCCGGATCTTTAATTTCCTGGCCGAATAAAAATCCCTTCTTGGCAGTCCGGACGAGGAAAAGCCAGCTGCTTGAAAAGATTGAATATAAACGCGAAACGAATCGAAGAAAGACCGTGGAAAATCTGACAGTGCGAAAAAACGTGATGGAGATTGAATGGGTCGAGGCACGAGCCTGGACTGTAATTGATCACTCGAGAACCCTCAATTAATCCCGATGCCACTGGGTCGATTCCGAAGGAATGAAAATTAAATCGGAGATCGTTCCTCGCCGATTTTCTCTGTCGTCTTTTAAAACTTTTATTTCAAATATCGCGATAGAGAGTTAACGTGAAACGTCGAGCATCGAAGTCAACAGCCGCAATTTCCAGTCAGAGAAAAAACCCCCAGCCATCACCGCAGCGAGGGTTGAAATGAAGTCCTCGCCATCGCCGCTCGACCCTGGTGTCAGGGACACGTTCAGCGTCCAAGGACGCAGCCTCCGTGTTCTTTTCGGCGCACGTGTATTCCCCGACACGTGCAGAATTTCGCCAAGGCGTCGGTATGCTACGGACGCTGAATTAGGGCAAGCTTTTCTGGTTTGTCGGGTGAAAAAGTAAACCGTTCCCAGGAACATGTATTTTGAAAATTAATTAATGAATTCACGTTTGGCACGACGATGAGATTTATTTGCTCTTTGAAGTTGCGGACGACCGCTACGAGCTTCGATCGAAAACCTCGATACTTAGTCCCGACTTTCCATTTTCTTTTTCCCCGTTTTTCCCCATCGAGCACTATGCCGAGTATCGAATAGTTTCCACAGTGTCGCACGTTTCTGCATGTACTCGATAGGTAAACGTTGTTGTGCAAATGTTTGCCAGCGAATTTCTCATTAAACGTCGCTGATGAAAATGTTCCTGACGAGGAAAGAAGTGAGTATCTACAGGGTGGGCCTTGGAAACCACTTCGATGGGGACAAAAGAATAATTGAAAGTCTTCGTCTAATAGTGTTCCCTATTATACTCAGGTATTAGTTTATTTCATCTACGTATAAGCCTCTTCTGCAACCAATTACCCGAGTATAACTATAATTTGAGAAGATCAAAAATAGACGTGTAGTTTATACAATGTTTTTTCATTGTTTTTGTGTCCCCAATCCGCGACCGAAGTGGGTCCCATACGTTACGATACAACCTGTGCTTCGGTAATTTTAGATGCGAAATAAATATAGCCTGAAGAGGAACCAGAGGTCAAGGCCGGGTGGATCGATTGGGTAACCCACTTCTGATGAACCCGTCGACGAACGGATTGATTATTTTACGTCGATAAATATTCGAAATCGGGGGAATATTTCAAGCCTATTCAATTACAATTGTTAGCAATAATTATCAATTAAGTACTAGTGGCGCATAATGAGGCTTTCGATTAATTTGATTTCAAATTGCGTACGAATTTACTTTGAATTAACTGGTACATTACAGACGATTACAAATTAATTTCGCTCGTTTAAGTATTTGTTAAACGTTGAAATTATATCTTACCGCACCTTTGGGAACGTAAAATACGCTTGGCGTATAAAGGAAGAACAACTTGTCCACCGAAAATCTTATTTCATCTCTCGGAGTCCCGAAGTATTCCACGGATAAGGGATGGCTGAAAGGGTGGCCAGGCGAAGGAGTTGGTAGGAATGGACGCGAAAGAGGGGCGAGACGATCGCAAAGGAGATGCAGGCTTTATGTGCCGTTGCCGCAATGTCAGTGGCAGCCATTCCGACGCATACCAGAGATTTCCATTCCAAAGATATAACCCATCCCCGCGTAGACAGCGCTCGCTTCATTTTTTCCCTCCCCCGGCCGCGGAGAACGACACCCTCCGCAGCGTCCTCGAATTCCAACGTATAAATATCCCCGTGGACGCTAAAGGAATACCGCTACGTGGCTCGGGAAGGCTTTTTTCGTGCTCCTTTGAGGGATTCCGTGATTCTTGATCACAAATAACCGGGGAGGCACGCACGATCGCGTCTCTAATCGTACGCGCAGCCTCTTCGGCTATTCTTGTCGCGCAGCACTTCCTTTCGGCCGTGTTCCTGGCGTCCAGGATATTTTATTGCCTCTCGATAAAGCATCGCGAAGGGATCGATCGAAGTACTCGTCGAATAAAGTGCTGACAAAATAAAATGAAAAATTTGTCACGTTAAAGAATATCATATTCGCGGTAAATGTGTTATTACGAAAACCTTCACAGGCACTCGCATCGTAGGTGTTAATAACACGAGGAAGTTGTAAATAAACCACCAATTAATTCATGAATACGTAAACTCTAGTACCACTTTTTTTTTTTTTTTTTTGGTCATGTTGACGTTGCACGACCATTGGAAGGTCTGAGAACAAGTGACGGGACCCCGTTTAATATGCATTCGCGAAACTTAATACATATTAATGTACCATTTCGCGATTTCGATTTAAATCTAATTTCGTTCCGTGAATCAACTACGAGATTTACATTTAAAAATCCACGTGTAAAACCGAAAGCTTCGAGATTCGCGCAGCTCCATTTCGATTTGAAAATTCCAAACGAAACGACATTAATTAGCGGTGTAAGTGGTTACGTACAATCACCCGCGCAGTTTTTAATATCAATATCGGTCGATTCGCTAGTCGACAGGAGGAAAATGTCGTGTTGGTGATTTCGGTGATATGATTGGGGGCAGGTTGGCCAGACGACGCGGTTAACGGAGTTAAGCTGAGGAGTTTGATAGGAGAGCTAAACTACTTAGGTCTATTACAACTTGGACGGAGTTAGATGAGACGCTGCGAGACGTTTCGTCGCGTCGCAATCAGTTCCCATTGCGATCCGTTCTTCTAGGTGTGCGGAATGGCAGAGTTCGGGATCGTGAACACCTTGTCGAAAGTTCCGGAAACTCTACAACAGAATTCGATGAAAGTTGTTAGGAAAAATTAGCGCTGGTCGTTCTTTCGTATTAAAAAAAATTTTCCGTCATAAAACTCTCCTATATTTTTCCTGCTGCACCTCCTAGCCTAGCACTTTTCCAACACTGACTCGTCTCGCTGATAATTATACTCTTCAATGATAATTAAAATTGTAATTCTGCCAGCTTTAATTTTTGTATATTTGATGAAAATTATCCTGGAGAGAGATTCATTTATATATTTAATTTACGCAAATACATGCAAATTTACTTTATAGGTTATTTGGGGTTTCTTGTAAAATTACTGTAGGATAATGTCATCGAATTCGCGTAAATTAAATTGCAAACGAGGAAATTGTAAAATTCCATATGTGAACGTAAATGCATTCGATTGAATCATTCAACGATTTACATTAAAGAAGGGGTACATTAATGGCTAAACGTCGAAATGCCTTTTTTATTAGATCCGCTACTCTTATCATCGTTAAGTAACGAGTTTCATGGAAAAGCGAAATTTAGAGAATTTTCTGCCCTCTGTTCTCGAGAGTTGCAGTGGTTTGTCGACCTATATCAAAAATACATGTACCTCGACGATTTAATTGTACTCTCCATATACTCAACTGCCCTGATGGAAACCGACGAAATGTTTCATTTATGTTTTAATTGATCGATTCTTTTGGAAATTGATAGTCTAACAAAACGAACCGTTGCGAATTTAATTATTCTCGTAATGAATCCTTCCACTTCTATCAGCGTTTCTCAAATATTTTCCAAATATTTACCTCTCGATGTTTCCATGCGATTCGACTCGAACTTTGTCCGAAGGGTAACTTAACACCCCTGCTGGTACCTCGAGGAAGCATGTTGGTCCACAAGACGGTCCTCCGATGGTTCGTCGAATAGCTCCGCGATTGTTTGCGCACCCTCGGACGCGTCTGAGCGCATACCCGAGGAAGTGGATCCTGGCGGTAACGGTGCCAATTAATTGCTGGAATCCTGCGGTCGAAAACTGTGATTTACGTAACACGCGGTCGTCTGCTCGCCGTTGAGTTGCTTCTCATGCGGAACATTTACATTTGTCGCCCTTAAATTTTAATGAAATTACGCGCGCACCGCTTGTTGACCGGCCGTGTTTAATTGAAATTCGTCGCGGACACCAGTTAAATAATGTAGGTCGCGCGATTTGTTTAATTACGCGAAGAGACGTCGAATAAATATCTCCTTTCATCGTCGAGAATCCCTGGAACGTTGGAGTTTCGAAAAATTACACGTACCACGCTCACCTTTTCGTTACTTTGAAAGACGAAAACTCAAATGACGTTGAAGAAATTGTAGACAATCGCGGGAGGCTGACGAGAAAATTAAACAATCCCGCCCACTCCGTTTACAGCAGCGGCTCACGAAGGAACCTCTACTCATAAATTACCACTCATGTTCCGTGTTCCATCTTCTACGAATGTGTCGGAATCACGGAGACCTCGAATCCCGCAGAAGGTCTTCGTTATATCACGGAAGAATTATTGCCTCGAAAGCCTGGAGAACCAATGATTCCATTCGCTGCGGAGCTCGCCCGCATACGCGTCGCATTTCACGAGCTGTTTGTGCACGAGGCGATTACTAAATCGGAGCGTGCCCGCATCGGGCCATCGTCGTCGACAACGTGTGCGTTAACTGTTCGATATTGCGCGATATTGTAGCATACGTGCGGTCCAACCTACCCCACTTGTGTTTAAACGGGAGCTTTGAAAGGTTCTCGATTCGTATTCTTTCAACGGATAACACCAGTAGAATTAGCGAGCAATGGTCAGACACGTTTTAGAATACCGACATAAATGTTAGCCGACTCGAGACTTGATGTTAGCGAACGTTGATAAATCGGCAAGAATGATTGGTCGAGCCCCCGTTTAGACCTCGTCGTGACGGCGGATAGATCACTCGAACGATCTTTCCGCAACGACGAGAAGGAAAACATTGTTCCGTGGCGTCGTCACGTTCCGTTCCCTGAAAGCATTCACTCGTGAAAGTTCTCTAGGGTCCGCTATTTCTGAAGCAGCGCAGGACGACGGTGTGGAAACACGTTTCCTCTCGGCAAGCGAGAAAACGTTTCCCTCGCGAAGAGTGCAGCATCTCCGATCACGTTTCCGGAAGTCAAAAGCTTTTCTGCTCATCCATCCTACCGGCGCTTCTCTATCTGGCCGCGTCACGGGTTAATTTGATACAGAAACGACGGTCCTTTGTCTTTTCGCTACGCTAGCGGTGGAAGAATGTCGATATGATCGCGTGGAATGGGGTCGTCGTCGATTGATCTGTGAAAAGTATTTCGGTACACCTCGAAATTGGAACGGTTTGCACGTGTACAGGAAGCGAATTCGCCAAAGAATTTCGAGTCTCGAATTTTTCGAATTTACTCCCATCCATAAATCGTACGATTTTCTACAATTTCCACGTTTTTGTTCTTCTTCGCCGTGGAAAATTGCGAGCTACGGAATATTCTATAAAAATCTTTTTGAGCGAGGGAGAACTGAGTTCTTGTCCGATCGAAAATTGAATCATTTTATTTTCAATTCGGAAAGTACTGACGTTATCGATTCTTCTAACGGTTTCCTTATTTTTCTGTTTCAGGTAAGAGACATAACAAATCTCCAAACGTGTTCGAACTTCTCGAAAGCGTAAGTCAAATAATGTTCTCGTTTCGCAACGGTAGTATTTACCAAGGTCCTCCGTAGACGTTCACGGATCAGACCGTTCGAGCACGTAAAGAAATATCCGTCCAGGCGATCGTAAATGCCCGCTTGTTAACTGTATCGAGCCGCCTCGTCCCATGTATCTGAAATTTATTTCTTGATCCATCGCGCGCCCCTGGAATGCGTAGGTGGCTGTCTCGTAAAACGGGTTGCTATAGCGACAAGGTTACGAGTATCTTGAACCTTCCGTAGACGTCGCGACCCTTCGGGGTATTTTGCCTCTCTAATTCCGATTCCGTGGCATCTTAAAGTCGTTTCAGCCCCTAGCTCTCGCGCGGTTGGTAGGACCGTGCTCCTCGATTCCGTCGAATAACGATTTCCTGGACCGAACTCGCCGCAGAGAACAGTGGAAAGGAATCGGTGACCGGGAAAGGCTTCCTTAAATTGGTTCCCGACCTCTGGCTGCAAATCCACGTCGATTTATTCGAGATTTACGTCGGCGATGATCTCGGGGCGCCTAATTAGTAAAGAGCTTTCTCGTCTTGAGGGATGATAATGGAAGCAAGTTGCTCTACGTGTATAATTTTTAAATAAATGTGCCGCGGGGCTCCTCGATACATCTTAAGTTGAAAGTAGTATTATGCTATATAGTCTGATCAGTGATGAGACACGAACACCTTTCGATTCGGATATTTCGTAATGTCTGGTCTGACCAAAGCGTTCTCTGTTTCTACTGTGACTATTTTACTCCATTCCTGTCCTCCGAATCCAGTTCCCCATTTTCGCTCCTTCGACGCGACTATTTTCGTTTCATTCGAAACTGTCGCCACTTCATCGACTCGAAACGGCCCGAAATCACGGTCCTCTCGTTCAGAATTCAACGACGCGATTACATTACGTCCACTCCATCGTCCACGGAACCATTTACCCTCTCATGAATCCGATTCGTCCGACTAGAGAACCGTCGGGAACAATTCGTCGACCGCATTGACATTCCGCGAGTGTCTGCGCATCTGTCCCGACGGCTACGATGTTTGCCTAACCTATGAGCACACGCGTCTTTCCAGCAAGCCCGAGCCAGAGACCGCGAGGCAAAAGCCGCTCTGGTAAACTCGTGCGAATCGATGACTGCATGCAAATAACGTCGACACCAAGAATCTTGCCTAAAGGTGTTTTACGTATACAAAACAGAACACTAAAAGCTTTCGAAGCGGGGTTTCGACGCCTGTACGACCGTGTCTATAAGTACGAATAATTTTCGAAGATCGTATCCGTACGAAGTCCCGAATGGCGAAACTTTCGTGTTTGCGGAGGAAATGATTCGAAATAAATAGCAGGCACACGTCGTTTTCTCCAGAGTTTTATCGCTCGAAGTGGAAGCAGGATTCGCTAGTCAGACCACGGAAACGGATCTAGATTTGGTATGCCGCTCGAGAGTAAAAATTAATTCCAGACGTAAACTTTAAACTGCGCAAGAAAATACAGCCGGCGATTTAAAATTCAGAAACGCAGTAGAAACGGAACCCGTTGGTCAGACCTCACGTACACGGGAGATTAGAATTAATACTTTTCGAGGATGAATATCAGCTCCCGCGATGAATTTAAATGCGGAGGAGCGCGGCACTCTCTGTTTATAATTATGACTTGCAGCTGATACAGAATTTAGTCGGACCACGCAAAAGTCGGTCTTTGAAATTAAATTATAAGGAGCAGGTATTCGCCGTGGAGCGTTTCCGTTGTAGTAAAACCTGGAGCGGTCCGATCGGTGCATTTAAAATCTAAAATGAATGAATTCTGTTGCTCGAATCGTTGATCTTGAACACGGATCGTGATTAGGAGTAGGTTTACGCGTCGGTCTAAGGCGAGGTACGGCTCTAAATTGCTTTCATTAGCATGCCCATCGCGGCGCTGAGTTAAAACTTTCCCTTTGCAATATTCAAACTCGCAAACTAGTAGAATAGTCGAAAGGGTATCCGAAAAACGCTGGACCAGCCAGTCGACGAATAAACACTTGGTCTCGGAGTGGCCGCCTCCGTCCGTATAACACGGTTTTTCAACTTTAATAAGCTGAAAACCCAGACGAGCTACCCACGCAACCAGTTGCGTCATCTGCACCGCAGATGAAACTTTTCGCATGACGTTTACGCGCTTTGTAACGTTCATCTGTTAAATTGTTACGTCACAGTCCGTTGGAATGAAACGTATTCGACCATTCTGTGTAGAGGGCACATTTTTATTTTCATTATACCGTCAATATAAGTTACACTTTCGTCCAGAGCAATATTACACAGATTTTAATTGCAACAGCTTCTTCCAGTTTGCCAATAACCCGTGTTTTTTAAGGAAGATCGCGAACTTAAAGTTCGACCTCTTCTTTGAGGAGCTGCGAGTCCGCCTCTCGCTTTAATATTCGCTGGAACAAAGGGTATACGAAGGCATTGAACGAAAAAAAGGATTCCCCGAGTCGCTAAAAAAGTTATTAACGAAGTGAATCGCGGAGCAGAGTTTTTCTCGGTAAGAATTCCAGAATAGGGAGCCTACAGTGTCCAATTAATGCCGAATTGTATCTTATCGGAAAAGAAAGAAGGGAATTCGAGCACGCGATATTAAAGAGGTCTCGAAGTAAATATCGGGTACCTTCGTTTCATTGGGTGACCACATTTAGCTGGTCTTAGAACGTGGAAAGGACGAGGAAGTAGGAAAAAGTAGCGGAGGGTTGCAGAACGAAGGGAGGCTGGCAATCGATACTCGAGAGCCTTCATTTCTCCGCGACTGATTCCAATAACAAACTATTCGCTCGTTCCAATTTTACCGCATAAAGAATCCCGGATCCGCGCAATAAAATCAGAATACGTTTCCTCGGGCGACATTGTCGAGTTTATCTTTTTTATCGAAACGCAAACATCGGGTACGACGGATTTCCGTCGTGCTTCACCTTGTGAAATCTCATCAGACCTCGCGAGGAAATGGTCGTAACGAAATCTTCGATTAGCGGCGGTTCTTGTCTCGAAGATAATGTTTCTTATTCCGACTACGTTTCGACCTGCCCTCGGCTCTTTCTCCGAGACAAATTAAATACATCATTCATAATTAATTTATAATAACGAAATTAATTTGTTCCCGAAGTGGACCTGGGACGAGGTCGAAACGTAGAATGAATAATAAAGTTTGCATTTCAGGGAAGAGAATTTTTCCTAACCAAATTGAGTTTCCTCTCGCACCCAAGAAAAGGTAGATTAATATTCCTATCTTGCTAACTCACTCAAGATCACGAACATAAATCGTGAATTCGAATTGTGAGTTTCGATATTTGATACCTCGCTGGTTCATCTCTGCGCGCAGGTTTCTGTTTTGATTGAAACGGTGCGAGAATAATTAAATTTTAAGGACCTGCCATTGTATAAACCTGGAACGTTCGTTGGCAGTAGAGCGATCCTGCCTCCTCTCGAAAGGCTCGTTCCCGTCGGAGTGACAAGGATGAGTGGGGTTCCATCCAACGGAATCGATGCAAGGACTATTCGCTCCCCCGAAAGCTGAGTCCAAAATCGGGTCAAGGTTTCGTGGGAACCTTCAGGACCCACGAACTCGAAGAATGTTTGCACACGTGCCTGCTTGTGTGCTACCACGTGCCGTGCTTCTTGTAGCTCGTTGCTTGTCATTTCGAAGAAGTTTTATTTTATTTATCCACGTGACGAGGGTACGAATGAAACCAACCTCGAGCGCACGGCGATTTCCTCGGTTTACGATTACACGGTTGGTACTCAAACGTAGAAATCAGTCGGATGTTCTATCATCTTTTATCGGATGATAGAAGCAACGTCAGTATATTTCATATCTCGTTTTATAACGTTTTTAAAGAGTATCGATGGAGGAAAGTAAGCAATTACCTCTGAGCCGTGTCAGATCGAACACGGCGCGCGGTCTGACCAAAGCATTCCACTTCTACTGCGAGCCATCTAATTGCGCGTGACTGGCACCTACTCTTTCTAATTAAAATTGCCTGGTTCGTTGCAGGTATTGTTTTCTGGCCCTGAAAATGTTTGCCATTACTCGCGAATAAACATTGCAGATACACTTTAATATCGATATTAAAAATTGTTTTTCCCAAAGCAAATATGTTACGTCGAAATGAAATGAAATTGTTAAAAAAAAGAAACATCGGGAGTAGGAGAACAATAATTGCCAATATTTCGAGGAAAATGTAAACAATTGACGGTGACACGTGCAAGCGTAAACAGGCTAATCGAAACTGGTATTTATTCCAATCGAGTGCAGGGAACGAAAACAGAATCCACGTAAATATAGGGTCGCGATAAACAAACATCATTCGTCATTAAGTCGTCCAACGATCAACACGTAATTTGCACGTTGTCGAAAACAGCCAAGTCTCTACCAAAACGTGGCAGCAATATTATACATATTGCAAAGTTAATCGATCTCAAATCCGTCAAATAATGTCTATCGACGCAATTATACAAACGCTAATTAATACGTTGTATAATTAGCAATCGTCGAAGGCGAATCGTTCTGTCGGTTATTTTAGAAATCGATGAAACAAGGCTCGTAAATAACCTCTCGGTGATAAATTTACATTTCCTCCGCTTCTCTGTTAATCATCGTTTCAATGTTAGGGGTTGCATTTTTATCTACTCTCCCCCATTTTTGTATACCGATTTCCTGTCCCTGCCGCGACTCGTTATTAGAATACGTCGCTGGAAGGACAAACGAACCGATGAACCAACTTTTTCGCATTGTACATTGTCGAAAAGTTACGACTTCGCGAACAGTTACGAGGATATTTTAGTTCGAACGTGAGAATGTGAGACATTTTATTCGTCATACCTTAGCAGAGTATTCTGAAAATTCCAAGTCATGCGAAACTGAGAAAAATGATGTTTGAAATGCGCTAGACTAGAATATCCCCTTAATGCTTCCTTCGCCACGTTTTCGAAAGGGAAACACTCGAACAAAAGTTCCGATAAAAATGTCCGGCAGGATGGCTTTGAATCGTGAAATGTTTTGTACCAGTGTCGACGTTCGAGCCACGAAAAAGCGACGTGAGAATGCTGGGAGTCGGTCAAGGTTCCGCGAAGGGAGCTTGGAAGAAACGAATATCGCCGTTACAACGAAACGGAATTCCTTTTATATGCTCTCGAATCCGTTCGCGAAAATTTATTGTTCCGGGGGGACGACGAGTCGATCGACAATCAGTTTCTCGCTCTTTCGGCCGCGTGTTTGTTTCACCGGAATTGTTATAGCTCCCGTGCTCTTCAGGATGGGAAGGGAAATAAACGTTCTACGCGAATGAATTCTTAGGAAGGGCACATACAACCGTTAGGAGCTTTTATTTCAGCAGCGCTTCGAAACTTATTCTTCAACGTCGAGCGAAACAGTTTGTATTTGTTCCTCGAGCTCGCGTTCCGTGGCCTGGTATTTAGACGACACACCGTAATCGTCTGGGAAAAGTACGGCGCGTCACCTTCCCTCGCGTACGCGAAATCTGGTCAGGGTCAATCGTTTTGCGTTGGTGTTCTTTGGTGTTCTGGGTCTACATTTATAAGCTTTGATGCCCAGCCACGTCGGCCGTTCGGTTCACCAGATGTCTTCTAACGTCTCTCTTTCCATCTTTCGTCGAAACTCGGTCAGGGTTGCTTCCTGCTTCCGCGGTTGAAAGCCGCGTTTATCGGCTTCTTCAAAGTTTCATAGTCTCCGCCACCTTTCCCTCGTTTTTCTTTGCCGGAGTTCGATCGGGTCCCTTGAATCATTGTTTCTGGTCACGTTATCGACGTTCGTCGCGCGGAGTTTCCATTGTCGAGGCGATTTTACGTGGGAAAATGAAGTTCCCTGGAAACTCGAATCGAGATCTCCTGGTTACTCGAAGAAGCGTCTTTGTAACCTTTTTTCTCGTAGAGGGTACGCACGGAAGATTCAAGTTTTAATGACTTTTGCTAAAGAGCCATAGTATATAATAGTTTCGTGTATATTAAGTTGAACTCATTTAATTATCAAGCTTGATCATTGTGTCACTCTTGGAAACATAGATGTAGACGTCGTTCATAAATTTAAAATTTGTGTAAACGCATTCCAAAGCATCCAAACAATAATTGACGAAGATTCGCGGACAGCTTCACTCGTTAAAATTTTTTTTTTTCGACCGGCCCACCCTCTTCGTCACGCGTCAAACTGAAATTCGTTTAAAAATGTACCCACCGGAGGCTCGCATTGTCGCGGGTGACACACGTCCGAGTGGTGACGTTTATGAACGAAGTCACGACGAGTCTGTCGTGTCACGCGCGGATCCTCGTCCGTCGGTGCACTAATTTGCATGATTGAAAAACAATTTGGCAACATAGTGCTTATTTGTATATCTATACTGTACGTAGCATTCATTTTGTATACTTTTATGTTATCGCGATCTCATTTACAATTCCAGCAAGACCAATCGTCGATTTTTCACTCGAAATTGCGATCCACGCGAATCCGTTTTGCCATTGGTTGTCACTCGACCAGGTCTTGGTCCATTTTTCTTCGATCTGCAGTTTTACCTGTAAAGAATTGGCTCTGTTGCAGAAGCGCGCGGGAGAACAGAGATTGATACGATGCTCTTGATAGATTGCAAATCGTCCGCGAAAGTATTAGGTACGGTAGCAAGGCGCTGCTCCGCTCGACGTCGCGCAACATCTTTATCCTATCGACAGACGAGATTTTTCGATTACGCTCCTCTGTTTTCCTCAGTTTCAATCGAAACGTATCGCGCTGCACGAAATATTCATCGAACCGTGTTCCACCCGGAATCGAGAAGGTGATTTCGACAAATCGCTTCGAGAGCGTCGTAGGCGGTTTCTCGTTTGTCATTTTGGAAACTGAGTAATTCCTCTGGCGGATATTATTAATAAATCTGTCCGTTTTTGACAGGATCGTATATCAAAAATACTGAGACGAAATACTCCAGCACCCTAATGGTCCTCGTCTCGAATTTCCGTAGTCGAGAAAATCTCGGGGATGCTTCGTCAGTTGCGAATCTGGCTTTCTCGCTCTCGAGTTTATAAATTCAGTTTATATGCACGTTCCTGTTCATAAATTTAACTATGAAGTATAAACTATGAATACTTCATCGCGTTATTCGTTTCCACGCGAGGAATCGACGCAGGTTTCCAGCGAATGCTCACAAAAAGATTATCGCAAGCAACGTTCCGCGTTTGGATAACTAGCGACGGCGTTGCCGCTATTTCGACGCAGCGATTCGCAATTTCTTTAAGGTTCCCGAGGATCGAATACAAAACGTTAATAATAAAAAAGTTTCCTCCGTTTCGCTAAAAATCTAGTCGTCGATTGAACGAGGCAGCTGAAAGTTGTCGATGGAAGTTGCTCGTATTCCATTCATATCGACGCATTACGGACTCCGGTTGAAAATCACAGTTGACCTTTCGAGATTTCTCTGAAAATCCAAACTTTTCAGTGCCGCGAGAATGGCAACTACGGTCAAATGGAAACTGTGTATCGAATGTTCCGCCGACGAACTAGCGATTGAAAATAATCGCTTTGGTTGGAATTAAATTCAATTCGGTGCATTTCAACGTATCAAATGTTTATCGCGATAACGCGATAGGCTTGGAAGGAATTCGATATCTCCTATTTGTCGGTACTTAAAATACGGTGGAATATGTATCTCATCGTTAACCGAAATATCTATCTCCAAGCAATGTCGTTCATCGAAATTGTCCATAAAATAGAAACGACTTCCTCGATGTTCGAGTGTCCTCGAAGTGTGTCCCCTTCGAATATCGACGATCGCACGGTAATCCTTGCACGACATAACAAGATTGGTCGTCTTGGGAACTCGAAATGTTCGATTTAAAGGAGTTTACCTACTCGTTGAGCGATCCGTCGCGACTGCGCTAGGTAATCTTTGGAAGGCGAATCGTAGCTAGAATTGCAACTCCTTCGAGGAAAATTACGGTGCGCGTTCGTCGACGGTAAACTGCTAACTTCTATCTGGACCACGGGCAGAGTTGTTTCTAGCAACGTTTATTGCGCCCACGGTCAATTAAGTCTTGCCTCAACCCCCTTCGACGTCAATGTGTTTACATTTAAGTAAAAGAAGCTGCAATACGCGTGTATTTCAATTCTATTGCGATATTTATCGATAGTATACGTCAGGTTGAACGTCTCGACTTCCAGCCAGTGCGTTCGTTTCACTTTTCTTTTTACGAGCGTGGTAAAACTGACTTCTTTACGACACGCCTACATTTACGAGCTTCACTCCGGGAAAATTGTTTATGCAGAGGGTTAAGGCGTGATAAGGTGCATCGTCGAATGCGCGCCGCAATTAATAGTGGGCATTTATTTTAATTGCACGCGGAAACTGAAGTTCTTTCATCCAGCGGCGCGTTTAACGCGCTGAAATTCATTCGCGTGTTTCTGTTTCTGGTGTAACGAGGTGGAAAGAAACCTGTGGATAAATTTGCAAGTTGATAAACAAGGCAAAATATTATTTTCAACGACTGCCGCCCGGTTTTTCCTCGGGGGACGATGGTGTACCAATTTCTGTACTTTAAAACAGATCGTAGCGCGATTAAGTAGTAGTGGACTACCGCGTCTGACCATTGCACGTTGTTTCTACTGATATCGGAGACTGCGACTACTCCTACCTAGAGTTATTTACTTTACCTCGCTGTACATAATCCGATATTCTAGTACGTCGTCGATGTCATGAAACATCGCAATGCTTAAATAAACCATTACCTCGTTGTTTTCAATTTCCATTGAAATTCATCGCGTACGGCAGAACTTTAAGCTCGGAATAAATTCTGAAATTCTCGAATCGGCTTACAGCGAACGCTAAAACCAACAATGGAGGTAATCCGCTGTATTCGTGGTTCCGTCTGACCTTTGAACGTTCAATTTGAACCGCAGCGCGTAAAAAAGACCGGCGAGAAATACCAAAAAGCGTCGAAAAGCCGAAGTTCGTGGTCGAGCGCTGCAACCTTCCGCGCGTCATCCCCGTTTTTCGAGCGTCGACGAAATTTTCAATAACAAAGCCACTTTTGTCCGCGGCGCTGGGCGCGGTAACGGTCGTGTAAAATCCCCTTTCGACACTTGCTCGCGCGTAGGAAACACCCTCGCGGCTGAACGGAGGTAAAGAGGAGCGAAGAGAGAGAGAGAGAGAGGGTTTACGAGCGTGAACGAGAATTCATTCGTACGGAAATCCGAGCCCACGACAGGAGCGCGTAAGTGATCCGTGAATGGGTCATTCAGAAGAGACGACGTCTGATGCCGGGGCCTCGCATTCTAATTGAAGGGTGCTTCCACGGGTGCCTACTTAGCCCCGGCTTTTCGTCACCCAGCCACCCTCCCTCTGCCAGACTTTCTCCTGTTTCCATTGTGACAGCCTTTCCAAGCAGTCCACCACCGTCGGAATTACTCGCACGGTTTTTATTATCTCGAGCACGAAACTGGGCGACTTTTAAACTGTTTCGGTTGTTAAAATTAAAAGGTGAACGTAGATTTTTATAGTTAAATTTACCTATACATAACCCCAGGTGGTAGTTAATTTGGTAATAGAATATTATCGCGCACGAAGACTGGTCTAAAAAGTGTAGCAAAAATTTGAAACGATCCTTGGCTTGAAACAATCGATCCTTCTGTTTACCAACATGTTGTTATCCGGCATAGCAATAATATCGAAAAAGTTTACCTCGATGTGAAACACGTGTAGCCGTGGATACTCCTAACAATGGAGCCATAACAAATACATCAAAGCCTTTACAAGCGAGAAATATCCTGTTTCGGAAAATATTGCCTTTCACGGCTCAAAAAATTCACGGATAACCGCGTGTGGCAGATAGCGTTTCAACAAATTTCACGTCGCTCCGCAAAGTGTACATATCGGCATCGAGATAAAGAAAAATATCGAACACTCCTCGTTGAAAATGTTACAATTGTAATCGTCCTCGAGTAGCTAGAATTTATTCTACATTATTTAAGAAGAAGGATAATAGAGGTTCCATAAAAGAATTCGTAATTGGAGCTGTAATTCGAAATTTGCAATTTGGAAGAAATTGAAGTCTTGAACGTGCAATTTCGTCCGCGGCCTTGCAGTGCCGCATAATTATTATCGGTGAATAATTCCGTCAGTGAAATGAAGTTAAACGACACTATCGACTACCTATTGTACCGTGAGAAACAATGAAGGTCGTCCTGGTCGAACGCTATCGATACATCAAGGTTCCAGTCTAAAGCTCAAACAGAGGAGTAATGGAAAAAAGTTGTCTAACCGGGGCAAAGATAAACAAAAGTGAAATATATTCATCGAACCCCCTGTTACTTTTCCTTCAACCCCGAATGGCGCAGAAATTCACGTCCGTCCCGAACGTCGATCAAAACCATCGAATTACGTCACAAGTAACGCGCGAAAAGTTCATATAAAATTATGCAAATGTGTTCGAGACTTCGAGATACAGATACCAACATTTTTACTCCGATCTCGAAACCGTTTACTCGGTCGCGTTGGTCGAATCAACCCTTCCGAGGACATGGACACGCGAACTCGTCTAATTCTCCTTTAATCTCGAGTGACGAGGCTTTCGTTGGGCGCAAAAACCCACCCCCACCCCCGACGTCCAAACGGTGGCTCGTCTCCTCAACGTCTCGCCTTCCTTCTTCCGTGGAAGATCCCAAGGTCGTCGGGTCTCGTCGAAGTCGAGGCCACGCGCGTCCACGGAGGATGCACTCGCGTCCCTGGTAGAACCACGTCGACCAAGCAGAGGAGAGCGAGAATGATCGATACTGCTGATACACCGGATCCCGATCGGGTGCCGGCCGGCGTTCCCTCTCTAGCCTCCCCTGCCCCCGCGCGTATCTCGACACACAGAAGGGCGAATTTCGTGTCTCCTGTACCTCCTTCCATCAGCCAATGGCCCTGTCCCGCACTCCGACCACCGGCTGCGCCCCCTTGGAAAATGAAAAGGCCCCTCCACCGCTCGAGTTTTCCAGTAACGATCGGTTCCCTTGCCCGGGGTACGAATAGCGGATAACGCGTCGCCCCTCTACCCTCATCCTGGCCGCCCTCTGCCGCCCTACCTAGCGTCCTCAGGCTCGGATCGGCGTCGCGCAGCACCCTTGCGTACTAACCTCGACGCCGAGGGGCGGAATTCTTACCTGCAGACGAGCGAACGATGCACGCTCTTTTATTTTTCATAGAAAGAATTTTCATGGCACTTTTATGCAGTAGGGAAACACGTGCACGAACACGTAGGGAGTACTTAATTAGTCAATTAAGTAAGAAAGTAGATGAGGAGTTCTAATTGCATGTTACATAAACAATTCGCTTACGTAGAAATTGTGGAAAACATAGAGATCGATAGATATCTCTAGCTATCTATTAGTCGCGTAACTCTGAGGTGTACCTTGTTTATATAATTCGTCTCGTGTGGTAGTCGCCTGGAGCGGAAACTTTTGGAACTATTTGATCACGAATATGGGAGGGTCACTGTATTCGCCACTCATAGATTAGGATCTATCAGCCGCGTCTGCTTTCGCCCACGTCGATTAGCGTGTATCCACGTGCACATGGGTCGAAGGGTACCTGGGGGTGGAACCTGACGTGAATTGATGAACGAAAGTGTACGATGGAATAAAATCCCCGACACGTGGTCAAAATGCGTTATTAAATTTGTTCGTGAAACGATACTGGAATACATTAGCCTATCGTCTAAATATAAAACGCTGAAAAATTTAGCTGCAGCTCTTGCAGTTACATCCTCGCTGCACAGCTAAACTATATCGAAAAGATTATTCGCGGTTTCCTCTGTTCACGAAGGACTCCTTGACGAATGCGCAAGCTCTCTTACCTACCGCCCAATTATTCGAGGGAACTCAGGAAGCCAGAAACAAAAGCCTCGAAAGTTTTCGCTGAAATCTCACTTGGAAAACTTCAAGAACAGTTGCACGCGCGAATCTGTTACATTTTCGCCCTATTTCGCCGCGATCTATCGCGAGAGGTTTCCATCCACCTCGGTATAACATGAAAAATAGCTTTTTCTCAAAGTCCCAAGGTGTTTCTTCAATTTGATATAATGACTAACGAAGGAGAATCGAACCTAATTGTGAC
Source organism: Hylaeus anthracinus (assembly GCF_026225885.1). Lineage (NCBI taxonomy): Eukaryota > Metazoa > Arthropoda > Insecta > Hymenoptera > Colletidae > Hylaeus > Hylaeus anthracinus. Next base: position 4,552,958 of record NW_026534349.1, on the reverse strand, counting down.
AGTAATTTGCATTATTTTATATTCGTAATGCAATACTTTCCTTGATAATGAATCGTATTCGCGTTTGGAATATCGATGACTCGGTTCTTTGAATTTTAAACGAGAGGATGTTCGCGGTAGTTGGTGATCGGGATATGGATACTTTGTAGAACTGCTTCCGGAATATTTCTCCACCCTCGGAAGTTTCACATTCGTATTGAAAATTTCCTCTCGCGTAACCATTCAAAAATGCATTCCATTTTATTGAAATAGTGAATGATTCATAAATATCCCCATAGCTTTGCATCTACTTTGAAAAGTTCACTTGCAATATCGATACGTACTTACACGTCTAAGTCTAACGGTCAGTGTTACAATCTTCTCTGAGAAACTCTCTCCATCCCAAACGAAGGTTTATCGTTTATTACGATTGATGTGCCCACTCTCATCCTACTCGAAGCTCTTTAAAAACGAAGAATAAAATATCTCACAGTCCCTAATCGTCCTGGGAGCGATATCCGCCCCTGCATCAACCCCCAACAGAGCCAAAGCTCCTCTTCGCAGCCAACATCCCGACGCCCACGCGTCTTCGAAGCCCGATCGCGGTGCTGGAGTAATTTCCCAAGTTGCGCGCGCACCGCTTCCGCGATCGGTGGGTGCCACCACCCCCGTCGCGGTGCTCGGCGATCTTCGGACGCGCTCGTACGGCCCGCGACGAAGAAAGACGAAGAACGAAGGTCCGTCAGTACCGTGGACGCTCTTCCGCGGAGCGCACCTCGATCCGAGCGTGCATTTATCGCTCCTCACCCTTCGCGCGCGCAACTGGTGATCGATTCGCACTTCCGCCACGGGTCGGCCGCCTGCGAACTCTCTCCGGGATCTGTCAAGGTCACTCGGTGACAGCGAGAGACACCGTGCAGGTGCACGCCAACGGCGACTGGGTGTCCGCGTGCTCGTTCGAGGGGAAACGAGATTTTCCAGTGGACGTAACTTCGGGTGAACTTCGCGGACGATTTACGCGCGCAATTTGTGAGATTGATTCAATGATCAATTGGAAAGTTTTTGTTTTATTTTGTTTTTTGAAGAAGTAATAGGTGGAACAACGATTTAATTGAATATATTCGATATCGTCGTAGTGTTGAATAATCTGGTACAAATTCTTCGAATTGTAATAACGTCAATTGTGCACGTGCGGCTTTTTTTTTTTTTTTTTTTTTTTTAAATAAGGGATTGTGCTCGACGATACAGTCACCAGATTCTTTTGACAAATTTAAATTGATGCTTCCTCTGGGATTCAACCCTCAAGTCATTCGAGTAATATATTACCTCGTTAAATATTTGCGGGTATTCTTCAAATTCGCGTTCCTTTACCGTAAAAAATAGTACCAGGTTATTCTTCGCGCCTATGTATCTAGCTTTATGCAATTTCTCGCGTTTAATCGGGCCATAGTCAGTGCTAATTGCCATGTGCTAATTTAATATAGCTGTTTCGTGACCTTCGTGCAACTCGCGTTCGCAATAAGCGTTTCATAACTGTCACACATACGTAATCACAGTTGCTTCGAGTTTCGTAGGCAGCGAAATCTCCTCTCGCATTCAGTTTGATTCGACTGTCGCGTCTGTTAAACGATTGTAACGCGAGGCTCGGTTTTGGAACGAACGCAGACTCTTTACTAGGTTTTCAACGTTGAAAGGGAGTATTCAAAACAAAATATTGTTCCCCCGGGGGGGCTCGTTTTGTATCGTTTGATCGTTATCGACGTCTCGAAACAGGTGCAGCTTTTATTAGCGTTGAAACGATCCCTGGAGGACGTCGAAGCGGCGGATTAACGACTGCTAATTAAAAGTTTCTCGTCGGCTCGTTTTCAGTCGCCTGTCTCGTTTAGATGCAACTGGTGTTAAAATTATAAACTTCGATTGCAACGACCGATCGATACAAACTCTGCGAAGATACAACCACGGACACCCAGTCGCTTCGCGGTCGAAAAGTTTCCATTCCGAGCACTGTTTGATTCGAAAGTCAAATGTTAACCCTTTCGCAATTTGACCCTTGATCGATCATTGAGGCTGAAACGAGGTAAAAGTGAACGAGTTGTGTTTAACAATCTACTCGGGGCAGAGTGGAGGGAATAATTTTTTGATAGATAAAATTCGCAGTCATAATTGTGCGACGGAAAAGGATTTGCAGAGAAATATTTCAAAAAAATGCTCTAATAAAAATCACCCAGCAATTGCAATTTTATAAAGTGTCCGCGAAACTTTAACGCTTAATTGGTTACCTTTTTTTTCCATTCATATTAGCCTGACAGTTAATTAAATTGTTATCATCTTGAAAGGGTAGTTTAAACGTTTAACGTTATAATGCGTAATTTTTCCTTTTGTCGCTTTCAGTGTTACGGTAAAGGATTCAAAGGTTAAAGTAGACAGAACGTAAGAGCCCCCCGGCGTTGCAATAATCGTGCCGGTTCACTTCTACCGTTTTCATTGAATTTCGACGAAACAGTTTCGTATAAAGCCATCGATCATGTGCCATCTTTCTCTCTATCAATCAGTGCTTCTTGCGAATCGGTTAACATGTTCAATGCGGCGTGAAATTGAAAGCATTCGATCTTCGAGAAAATATTTAGTCGCTTCAAACGTTTGCTATTTATAAATGTATCGGTAATAACGTTTCTCCAAAGTCCAATTTCGAATTAAATGAATTGCTTTCATTTTCGCTGAAGTTCAGGCATTGATCGACTCGGTAATATTCGCTCCTTTCTCACGATCTTAAGATCACATCACCGATCATTATATCACTAACGCGATGGCACCGTTTTCAACCCTTTGCGTTCGATGCGTCATCCACAGTGTCTTCGCTTATTGTGTCGAAAATTTTAACTTGAAATTAATTAACAACTCGATTTAAATGCAAATCGAGCGCAGAGGGGTGCCTTCGTGGACTCTCGACATCGCCTGACTCGCTTTTCGACTCGTTTTCAACAGTCTCCCCCGCGTCATCTGTCATGAACCTCACAGACCCTATCGCAACCATAATTCACCAGTGACGAAAAATCCCCCGAAAAAATCGTGTCGCCTCTACATCGATCCATCTCCTAGATTGATCACGTGCGCAAAAAGAAAATATCGTGATCCAGGAATAGAGCAACCTCGAGCCGCGATTTTCCCATCCGGTCGACCTGACCGGTCGACGAGATATAACGGGCGAGGCAGTAGCGAACAAACACGAAATCCCAAAAGGAGGAGATGAGTGGGGTCGGTTTCCTGGCGGCCGTGAAAACGTTGGCGCCGGGCAGCCGCCGGCGTAGACGCTGCGAGAAGCAGCAGAAAGTCCTGGAGCTTCCTCCAGGATACACGATGCAACCGGACGTCGTGCCCTGTTGGGACGCGGCGCCCCCCATCACGCCCCCGGCCGCGTTCCTGCCCCCTGGATACAAAAAGGGCTTCTCAGGTGAGACTTCTGCTTAACTTCGGCTAGTTTCAGAAACTAGTTTGTGAAATTTCGCTTCCTGGCTTGGAAAATTTCTTGGGGGAAGGTAGGGAGGGTCGAGGAAGTCGTGTTTTTTGTTCTCCAGGTGGATGTTGCCTTCTGGAAGCAGAAGAAAACTAATACATTCTGGCTTCCTAAAGAAGACCTACAGTGAAATTTATTCGAGTTGGATTTCTTGGGAACTCGAAGAAAAATTTTCTCGTGATTGTTTTTTCCGTTGAAACATTGAGAAGTCTGCGCTCCCTATCTTCGAAAGTTTCAAAATTTGAACAATCCGCAGTCTTGACAAAGGATATTCAAATTTTAGCGGAGTTCTTCTTATGCTCCAATTAGAAAATTTAAAAATGTAGGAAAGGTACGAGTTCCCTTTTCAATTACGAATGGTCAATATTGAAAAAGGGTTGTAAAGGTCAAACTTTAGCTCCCTGATTTTATCATTTTGTTAATATTTAATCTTTAATATAGACCCAACGCGTAATATACTTGACTTATGGTCTTTTGAACTGCGAAAGAGAACGAAACGAATCGTTTTCGTCGCCCACGCTCAAATATTGATATTTCTCGTCGGTGTTCATTATTTAAAACGAACTGAGCTGTTTATTTACCGAGTTTCTGTGGCGTCGATGGCAAACCAACCGCGAAATCCCTTTTCTCTCGAGTCCTCGGCTGGTCGTCGAACGTAAAAAATAGAAACGCGATATTTTCCCACGTTTTTTCGTGGACGTTGCTACAATTTGTTTAGAGATAGAGATCCGCCGTGTCCCCAACTTGTACAAAGCGAAAAGAAAACCTCTTGCAATCACAGCTTCGATTCCGTTTCAATTTGGAATAATGGAATACGCAAAGTCTGATACGATCTTGTATTGAATTACATTTGTTAAAAGTTTCTACATTATTCGTTGCCATTTTTTGATGTCTTTGAATTTTTATTTTTTCTCCCGCTACGATGAAACTGTCCTTCTGCAGCCTCGACTCGGACGAGTATTCGTTTTTTAATGGCCACTTGGCAATCGCGGTTTCCCAATTGCCAAAATTGAGAACGTTTTCAGAGCCTCGCGACCGCGAAATTGGCAATTAGTCATTTGGGTTATGTCGTTTCGCCGATTACGCTTTATGGAGAACTGTGTCGTGTAAACACGCGTACCTGATGAAAATGTAAAAGTATTCGAATCGCGAATCGTTGTGGCTCGTTGAAACGAAACGCGATAGTAAACCGCGAGTTTTATATTCGAATATATCACCGCTGGAAACATTCGATCATGCGTCTGATAAAGCAACGATTTGTTTTTATTCAGCCAGAGTCGCGACGATGCACAAAGTATTTTATGGAATACAAATTTAAACCACCAGTGAAACATAAAATATATTTTGCTCTGAATATCAAAGCTAATAATTATAACCGCGAGCCAAAAAAAGAAAGTCTCTTAACTTTCGTAACAAAATTCAAAAAAGAACTCCTCACCACCTGAACTTGAACTCGTCATCGGATGTCTGCCTTTTTACCCCGAAGGTCAACAACATTCTCATCGTCGACCCGTCGCGTCGAGATGGTCTCGTTGGATCGTTCAGTCGTCTAGAAAATGTCCAATCGAATTTCGCGATCCCGAAATCGAATGACAAACACGTTCCACCCCTATCCTCGTTCCCAATGGACGTCGAAAGCGTCGTTGGCTGACCTTTATCGACTTAACCTTTCACCCTCTGAACCGTATGATTGTTTTTAAGAATATTAGCTTTTAAGAATATTAGTATTTTACGCTTGGAGTGGAGCATATCTTGTTGAAGATGAGGATGCTTTGTAAATTTATATCAGGAAACGTAGTCGATTAGTCATTTTTAAAGTTGTCAGTTGTGTTCGTCGAATGTCGAAGAACAGATGTAGAGAAAAGAAAGCACGCTAATGTAAGCACATCGAAGACGAACATTCGCGTACCAAATTACGCATGTGAAACGATACCTGTCTCGCCATCTGACCGATTTTTTGGCGCGAGAACGAAAAGGAGAGTCGAACCGGCTCGGCTGGTCGAGTTCCCAGAGTTCCTCCGTGAATGTTCACAGCTTATTAATGCGCGTCCCGACAACTGGGTCGAATTTTTCATTGATGAATCACGGAGGCGCCGTGAACGAATTTCGGTGCTCGTCCCAGTTTCGTCGCGAGGCGGTTCCCTTTCCCGCGATCCCCGTGTCTCCGTTTCGATTCTCAAATATTCTCTATTCGTTTTCAAAGAATCGCAATTACAAAAGAACGTCGAAGCCAGATCCAATTTTACGGAAGGGAGACAGAGTGATCCGCGGCGACGCGGTTCGATTTCATTTCGGTAATGGCACGGACGCGTTTGATCAGCGATTTCACGAATCGGTACACTGTTTGCCAGGCTGGTCGGTTCGTTTGATCGATGGATCGATTCGCTTCTATTTACCAGCGGACTTTGCGCTAAATGATATTTAAACTCGCGCGTTGCGGTGAACTGAAAACGAGGCCCGCACCGACGATCCCAAAGTAATTACGATGCTGCAGAAAAATCGGGCTCGTGCAACCACTGGCAACGTTCCAGTCTGCGAGACCTGTACTTTCGTGTAAATTTAAACTTTCCCCGCAGGAGTTTTAATATATCCGCGATACGTGGAAGCATTTCGGTGTTCGAACGTCAGCGTCATCCATTCATGAAGTTTCGCGAACGAGAGGAAAGACTTGCTCGCGTTTCCTTCCTCGGTTCCATCTTTTTCTGGCTCCCGAATTCGAAGAAATAGTTCGATTAGAATTATTTCGGTGAAAACCGTACCCTGAGAAAACGTTTTGGATCTTATTGCACAAAAGAAATTTACGGAATGTTCCTGTTTCGCGTCGAGTACGATTGTTTTCTTTGCTCTTCGGCGTTTAACAAGAATTTTAATTACGAAATCGATTTATCTCGCTATCGTTCGTTAATCCACCGGGGAACAACGTCGCCTGCGAATGAATTGGAACTTTCGAAGAGGGAATCCACGATCGCGGAATGTTTCCTGTGCAAATCAAGGAAAATTGTTCCCCTAATCTTCGTCGAACTACGACGAACGGCTTCCATTAGAATAAAGGCGAATTAATTAAAAACTAAAAAGAAGAAACGTTGAACATAAATTGCTGATTTTATTTTTAATCTTTGGAGCTTATAGCAATCGTAAACATTTATAAGAAGAACAAACATATAACTTTTCATCTTGTAATAAATTTTCCAAAAGTATCGGTTATCAGCCTCCGACAGATTGCGCATCTTCGAAATCTGCAAGTTCGAGAAACGACTTCATCAAGTTTCTCTTTCACCCAGAACAAGCCTATCAATTTTATCGTATACCTAGTCCCTTTTCAGATTTTCCCTCCGGTTGGAAATCTTTCCAACGACTTCTTGGAAAAAAAAAATGAGAAAGGACGATTCGTTACTCTTCCGACAATGGCTCCCTTTGGTATCGTTGCGCCCTGAATGAAAATGGTCGTCGCCAATTACGGTTCGGATCGTGGTGCACGGACGCGAAAACACGAAACGTGGCGACAGGCGAGCGTGTTTTTTCAATGGGTAATAACGAGAACGCGCCGCGTCGAGACGCGTTATTACGCGTGTTCGTTTGTAATAACTGTAACGCGTGGTTTCCATTCATGCGACTCTGGAGCCAGACGACGTCGACGTCGACGTTGACGTCGTGGAACTCGATGACGCGTTAGAGAAATTAACGTTCGGCTTTATGGTTGGTCTGTACTTTTCCCGGAGAAGCTGAAACGTAGTAATTATTGTTGATTTATCAGTGTATAATTTACGGAGTAATGGGAAGGATAAGAATTCCCAGTTGTGCTATTAATATCCGAGTATTGTATAAAAATACCGAGATTGATTCTCCCTCTGAACCAGGCAGCTATAAAAAGATGCATCCATCACAGAAGTCACGATAAACGATCTCCAACCACGGAAATTAAATTCAAAAAGAGAAATGCCTGAATGGTTGAAAAACTAATCCCAACAAAGAATGCTTTCGCGCAGTATCGAAGAGCAGCCTTCTCGAGGGAAAATTCGTTTCGTTCGTAGGAAAACTTAAATTTCATTTCGACACAGTTTCCACGTCCCTTCGTCGCGCGGCGATAATGAAACCTGCCCGGTATCTGAATGCAACAGATACTTGGGGGAGAATTACCCGTTTCTAGGAGATAGTTACACGATATTCAAGAACCCACGACATCGCCGAGAGTTGTTGCCGGATTGGTTAAATACGGTGTGTTTGACGTTTCTGTGTGCCCGCGTGGGTGATTTCATCTCTGTTTCGTCGTTTCATTCGTGCCTCCGCATGGCGAACAACGCACGGAAGTGTTAACTTCTCGTAATTAAAGCTGCAATTACCCGAATACCCGACGAGACCGGATACCTATTGATCGTGGATAATAATAGCACTCCGTGTTACTCTATTATTAATTTCTGGCTCGCGGATTTCGACGTCCCGTCTGCTTTTTGCTCGCGAAATGAATCGTTCCATCTCTTCGTACATTAATTCGTTTATCTTTGCAAATGGAGATGGAACGATCCATTTACATACAGGAGATGTAATTTAATAATATTACTAGGGTGTTGCGATGCGCTACTCCGCGCGATAGTTATAGTTACTACAATTTTATCGAGCACAACGCTCTCATAAACGCACGAGTAGAATTCATAAATGTCCACGAGTCATAACCTCAGTCTGGTGATTTCAATGCCACCGGGATGTGGAGCACGAAGAGCTCGCATGCCAAGGGCAACGTTCAACCACCGCGTAACCCCTGATTTCGCCCTGAACTCGCCCGAAACGACGCAGGGTAGGTTCCCGTGGCGATTTATACCGCGGAAAAATATTCCCCTCTGGTTTATGACGCACGTTAACGAAGCTCGGGGGAGCGCGCAAAACAACGTGACGCCAATCGAGAACGAGTGGGCGTTCTTTCTTCTGCGTTTGTACGTTGCGTGGCCCGTGATAATCTTGACTGTGGTCATTTGCCATTTTGGAATACTCCCACTCGTCGCCTGCGCCATGCGTTTAATTGCTGTTCGAACAACGCGCTGAAAATGTTACTCGGCGTCTCGCGAAACGGTACGTAATTTCTAACGATAATTGTCGACGACCAACGAGTTTTCGACGAGTTTCGAAACGAAGCGTTCGTGGACGTTGCAGAGAAAAAAGAACCATTCGCGTGTTCGTTGGCCGGGAAATTTTAAGGCGCTGGTTAGAATTAGCGAAATAAAATGTTTTCAATCTCCCTATTTGGGAATTTCGTTGTACGTATCTAATCCATGCTCTTTAATTCCTTTTATTCGAAAAGATTTAACCTCTCCTCCCATTAACTTTTCCATTAGTTTTCGCGATATTTCTTCGCGTCGTGTTCAGACTCGAAGAAGAATGAATGCAGGAAACATGGCGGTTCTCCCCCGCGATAAGCGTCGAGAAAAATTAAATGAGCCGTGTTGAAGGAAAGCGTATCGTAAGATGAGGTACTGTTGCTCCGTGTACAGTTACTCGCAAAAATATCCGTCCACCGTACAATGTTTAACATATCTTGAATTCATCCTCACCCAAATTACAGTGATCGAATTCTACGTTAAACTTGCCTTTTTAATCGTAATCTTTATCTTTAATCATACTTTCGCGATGAACTGTATTTTATTACTGTGCTAGCGTTACCAGTACACGGAACAAGAAACGACTTTCGCGCGTTTTATTTTAATTCCGCACGACATTTTCTCGTCGGACGTTTCTCCGCGGCGTTTCGTTTCATTCTCCTCTTTTTTGTTGCGAATTCAGCTCGCGCGCGCGCGCCGCCACTGTTTTGCATAATACACGCCGGGTGCAGCGACAGTAACCGAGCCTGTACACTATTCGCTGGTGTCGACTGAAAGCCGTTCGCTTCCGTCGAGGATCCGCGTTATAACCGAGCGTTTACTCGTAACCGCGAATCGCTCCTCTGCGGATAAAATTGCGAGCTCGCTCGCTGCTCTGTGAATATTACACGACAGACGAAATCTCGAGTCAGGAGTAGGTTTTCTTCCAATACTGGAAAGAATACGTTCATTTTTCTTCGTGGTATCCGACGCTTTGATCGATTCTAACCATGTTTTCACTTTTTGTTACAGGTACGTATCTGCCAATCCGTACGGTGTCGATAATTGTCGCTAGCATGGGGTAAGTGTTTCCACCGTTACCGTAAGCGGAAGGATCGTACGAATGGAATTCGAAAGGAATCTCCGTCTGTATGTACATTATTTCACTTGAAGAATCGTAAAACGTAGAAGCAAGTCTCGCATTTTTCTATAAAAATATTCTGACGTCAAACCGTTGTCCTGCTTAGATATTCCCGGGGTAAAAAGTGAGCGAATCGAAACTTCCTGTTTAATATTAAAACGAATATAAGGTAGAGAATGTTAACGTCAGAATATTAACTTTTAAGTGGGTTTCGGAACGAGTATGTAGCTACGTTCGTTCCATCGATAATCGATGGCGATGCCAATATCCCGATGCGAGATCGTTTTCATGAGACCAAAATTGTGGATAATTATCGGTCGCCGCGCGACAGCGAACCCTGATCATTCCCGTCGACACTGACGGCTAATTAGTGTCGCGCTTTCGTGAGATCGGTCGACGCTGATTTAACGATAGGTCGCAAATTCCAATGGACAGGATAATTCTACCGAAATTCGAGCTTCCCGTGACGCGTGGTATTTTTATCGGTTAGTTACAGTCTCGAACTGGATTCCTCGTGAGCCAATTATCCTCACCGTTGAAGTATTTCATCGCGCGTTGTTCGAATAGAATTTATCGGCGCCGTTGTTGAGAAATGAATACCGATAACGATAAATCGTTACCCCCCGCGAGCGATGTTCAATTTTAATTATTAAATAGTTCGAGTGGTACCAGGACACCGACTTTTCCCAGATCTGCGGTCGTGAGTCGTATCGAGCGTTTCGCCAGTCGCAGCTGCAGCTGCAACGCGTCTAGCTCCTCGCAGCTGTTTCCAACGAGGCGATAAAAAGGATCGCCGTTTGCCATATTAACCTCTCGCCTCGAATATTCCCTGCGTTGCTGAATTCCATCGCGTATTGAAGCTTCGAGCTCGGGGAAACTCGCGCGGCGATATCACGGAAACGATTATTCCCCGTTTCAGCCAATCACGGTGGCATTACACCGAATGGCCCTTAATCCATTCGCGACCTCGCTTTTGCAAGCACGGTTTGCATCGTTTCTACGTATACGTTACTACTTTGCTGTAATATTTTCGATCGTTTCTACCTCCCGATATGTTTTATCGGTGACCAGAAATAATTTTATTCTAGCTCGATTCGTCGCTTTTAATCGCAAAGGTCAAAAGGTTTCGAATTTCTCGCAACGTTCGCAAGATCTCCGAGGAAATCGGCGAGGTTGCCCTCGTTAGATGGAATACAAACGTTTCGATTCCTTTTAGGCCGAATCCGTGGTCTGTCCGAGGGAGGAAAGGGGTGACTAGGTTACGAGCAGACACGATCGCAAAAGCCCCACGGGGCATTAATCAGACGTTAAACCCACGAAAAGACAGAAGCCGAAAAGCCCCTGGTTTGATCGCGGTCGGCGGTTGTTTTTTACGAGCGCTGATTCCCGAGGACAGAAACTCCTCGGCACTATTACGACCCACTTTTATACGTCGCCCCCTCTCGGTTTTATCCGTGGATCGATTTTCTCTCCGATCTACTCTCGTCGATCGGTGTTCATTGCCGCAAATAAAAAACGTGATACACGTCAGTTGCGCAACGGCGATCGTGATCAAGAATTCTACGGATTTCCGTTCCCGTTTTTCGAGAAAACAATTTTCAAAAACGAGTATAGAAATAGAGAACGAGCATAGAAATTTATGCGAAACAAATTTTTTACGACTACTTCTGTTCTGCTTGGAATCGTTTTCGAAACGTTTCCCGCGTCACTCGACTCGAACGTTCCCGTGTTTCCGCAATTTTCCGCTAAATCCTCCCCGCTCGAAATTCCATTCGCCTCCGAACGGAACTCCCGAGATGAAGAAGATCCCAATAAAAGAAAACGAAGTGCCCCTTAATTGAAACGCCGCGAATGGCTTCACGGGACCATTTGCGAGAGGTCGCGGTGATCCTGTCGATGGATAAAAATTCATAAATGCGGAATCGACTGAGAGAGCAGTTTACTTATGAAAATAGAATCCTTCCTGTTTTTACGCTTCGCCTCTCGATCGTCACCGTGATCACGCGAAACTGGAGCATTCGCAAAAAGTTGAATTTTTATAAAAATAATAGCGAGTCGTACAGAGTGATTAACTAATTTTATCGAGCTTCGTCTGTAAACTGCTCTTTTATTCATCGTTCAAACTTTTTTCCAAACTCGACTGTTCGACCTTTATTTTGATCAATTTAGGCAAATGCAGAGGCCGCAATTCCAAATCAATTCCGATAACGTGGGTTGGAGAGTTCGATTCATTCCGACACTCGTCTCAAGCCATGAAGACTTCCTGCGAGCAAATGAAACTCGAGTTTCCCAAGATTGCTGTCGTTATCTCTCGCATCGCTGAGCATTAGCTTGGTTACGAACTGTCACCGAGAATAGTGAAACCCTTACAGCTATCAGCGAACTTAGGGTGCAAGTTAGTCGGAATATTCTATATAGCCGTATTTCCTCTGTTTCGAACGAGCTGCACTTTCGTTGTCCGAGTTTCCATCTGTGAATCTGATAAGAAAAGATAAGTTGGTCTTTGTCAATTAATTGTAGAGATTTTTAGGAATAGAGACACGTGCTCAGGTATTTTCACCTCTCTTCTAACCTACCGAATCGAATTTTTCTCTTCGCGCCTGCGTTCCCGACTCGTTCGTGAATAATGGAGCAGCCACTCCCATAATTTCGCGTTATCGCGATTTTCCAGAGAAGATATAGCGCTAGTGACGCTCACCTGACACGTTCTTGCGAAGTGATCGCGTTCGCGGTGATCACAGTAGCAATAATGTTGTCGTTGGACAAAGTCGTTGACACTAAATTGCATTTTACTCCGTTGCGTAATCGATTGGTCGGTGTATGGAATCCTCTGCGGATGATTAACACATGAACCGAGAGGAATATTTGGTCGGTTTGATTTCCACCGCTCTGTTTGCTCGGGTGGATTTGCATCTCAGTGACACTGTGGTTATTTTTGACACGGATGAATAACGAGGTCTGACGAGGTACTGTTTCTTCTTCGAAAGAATCGGTAAAAAAATCAGTCAAAAAAGGAAAACGAGAAGAATTAGTGACGAGGTTTCGATGACAATATTTTAACGAATCAAAGAGTGTACGAGAATATGGAATTCTTCCCGGAAATAAATCGTACAGCGAATGCCATTTGATTCGTTTAGCCAAGAGTTGGGAATCGTTGGAAGCAAACAGAGCCCGAGTCAGTCGAATCTCGACTTGCATCAGTTCAGCATAGTCTGAAGCGTAGTGTTTCTACAGTTGTTTAAAACAGCGTACGCTAAGTTTGCACGTAAAGTGTTCACTCGTCGGAAAGACAAAGGGGAACTTCATTTGATATAACAGCACAGCCAATTTCAAGGAAACATCGTGCTAACAGTGTTAGAGTCACCACGTTTCCATTTCGCTTATTTCCCCTATTGCAAGACGAAACTCTCCAGATTCTCTACGGTTCCCAGCTGCATTCTTGCCGACTAATTTCTTCTACGTATCCTTTATTCTCTTCTTCTTCGATTGTTATGCTGTACACCGAAGAAGATAGATACTTATCATTCGAAACATGAAAAGTACGATCGATATTCTTTTCGGACTTATCGAACTTTTAAAAAACCAGCTGCACTTAGTAACCACGTAACTGGCTGGTTGTTAGTCGAATTTGTCTCAAGAAACGAAATTATTGCAACTACCCGAACGCTGCAATTACCGTTGCCTCGAGCCAACGCCGTCATTACCAAGGACGAGCAACGCTAGAGCGGATAATTAATAGGAACATTGGAGGAGTCCGCTTCGAGGGCGGAAAATAATGAGTCGCAGCGGAGCGAAATTAAATCAGAGGGCCTGTATCGTATCGTCTATCGTTAATTACACGCGTCAAGACGCGACGGCAAGTAATGGCAATTAATTTGGAATCGATCGGACGGACAAGTTCCGTTTTCCAGGATTCCCGTGCCACGCAGGAGAGATCGCCGAGCGTTACGTTGGCTTGGTTGGTCGTGGCTTCTCTTTCGTTTCTCGCCCTTTAGCGTAAAGGAAGAGCGATCGATGCCAGGAGGAAAACGCGCCGGTGTCGTCGACCTCGTCGTGACGCACACAGAACCAACCCCACTGCTCGAAATCCGCACGCTCGTGCCACGGAATCGCTCTGCAGCGTTTTCGTCCGTTGTTTGCCGATGAATTTCTGCAGCGATCGCTGGGTTCGCTGGCCTACCAGACAATCGATGGCCTTTTTTCACCTTTCCAACCGATTTAACCCCCCGGATAGCTTCCGTTGAGGAGCCTGCCCATTTTGAAACCCTACGAATCGAGTGGTATTTTAGGTCTTTTCTTGAAAAATTAGACGTACTAATTTTTTCAAGCGTGAATCGTACTCAAGCACGAGTGCCCTGTAACGATAGAAGATATATCCGTCCCTCCTCGATTTCAATCTAAATAATTTCGTAGTCTTTTTGATAGTTTTTTCGTTTCGCTTCGAGATTCCACTTACAGATTCGATGGACGTTCCCTTGTCAAATAGAATCTAGACCAAACATTAATTCCCAGATGGTGCTCAAAGTGACGAAACGAACGAGTATTTAGGGAAACAACGAAACTGCGGCGACGCGTGAGGTCGTTTAATTGCGATCAGGCCGCCGGGTGTGATCAGAGTTTCGAGTAATACAGTAGTCAAACATTTAACTTGGCCGTCTGTCGCGAACCAGAACCGCCTGGAAGCCTCTCCGCGACGCGTCTGACCTTAGGGCGACCGAAACTACTGCCGAGTCAAACGTTTCTCTCCGCCATGATCGGACTAACCGAAAGTTACGAAACCAACCGTGACTACGGGCTGTTAAACGAACCGTTCGTGCGATGTGTACAAATGTAGCGTGAACGGGATAATTGCGGTCGACGCAGCACGTGCGAGACGTGGTCGTTTTTTAATTAATCGTCGAAACGGGAAACGTGAACCTGATTCGACGGACATTGGGTAATTCGTGTTCGTCGCTACATCTCGCGGTAATTTTATTGGGTTAGATAGAAAATTTTCAAGAAAGTCGTACGGTAATTAGGAACCCAACGAATGAGGTGATCTCGCAGCTCTCTTGCAGCTTTCATGGAGAAAAAATGCCTTTCGCCATTAATTCACTGTCAGAGAACGACATTGAACGACAATGCACTTCTTCGAGGAATAAATCACCGGTGACCTATATGATTCGGTAATTTGTCACGTTGCAAATGTAAGATGTGAATTACTTACGAAACTTACTTCCTCGAAAGTAATAATAAATTCTGACAATACATTACTCCTTCGAGAAATGAATCATCGGTGACCCATAATTTAGCAGTCTCGTACTTTGGGTCCACCTGACGAATTACAAGCACTGAGAATTAGAAGGCAAAACGTAGCGCGCGAACTAATTGCTGCTCGACCAGTAATTATTAATCGAAGTCGCGAGGGATAATTTGGTTGAGATGTTGCGCTCTACCCCACGCAGACGTCCGTGCTCGTGTCAGGCTAGTCTCGTCGAAATTACCATCTCAAGACGCGTAACAAGTTCTTACCGCGTAAAATCGATCGCAGGGCAAACTGGATGCGCCAGGGCATGTTCCCGTGGTATCTGACCTCTTGGAGCAGCGACCAACGATAACATTGCGCTCACCTTGTCTGTCCATCGGGTTCCGTGCACGACGCGGTAATTTCGCTATGTACGTCCGGAAATTCCTCCGACGCTCTATCGATCCTGTCCACGTTAATTTCGACCAGACGGATCGTGTAGCTTCCACGAATCGGTAGTCACGCGCGTTGAGACAACAAATCCGCGGATCGAGAATAGAACGAACCGCGATGAATCTGTGGAACGTGATTCCTGGAAATCTAGACGCTTATTTTTTCTGCATCGAAACAAGCGTAAAGATGTCGGCAAGGCAATAATTTTTGAAGCCTGACGAGCTCGTTTGTTTTCTTTCCCGTGGTCGATCGACGCATGGAGTAGATTAGTTAGTGGTTGTTCTCGTGTTTGGAAAGAGTGGCGAGATAAAATAATAGATGGTTGTTGAGTTGTTGATTCGTATGTAGGAAATAAAGGTAATTAGGTCTGTATAAGTCGATGTCAGGGCGCAATCGTTTCGAGAAACCGTACGAGAGAACAAGACAGTGGAGTAAGGGGAAAGAGATCGTCCATGGTCAGACAAGTCGTGTGTCCAATATGAAAGGAATTATCCTTCCTGTAACCTATGTTATCTTTGACGTAGTAATGAATAGAAATTATTTACGTCAAGAATATCCTTACATTACACGCAAAAGTTGCAACATTCCTAATAATTATCTCCTATTATCTAACATAATAATATTTCTTTATCTCGAAGCAACCGGTGTAAGAAGAAACTTCTGACTGCCCTCGTATATATGCCTTTCCGGAACGCGTTAAAAATTGAAAGTCCCGAGACAGATTTTCATCGGTTCATATATCCTCGACGTTCCCGCGAACGCTTAACGCCACAACTCTCTTAACGCGTGGGAGTAATTTCCCTTGTCTAAGAGACGGGGAACCTGGGCCAAAGGGCATCTTAAAGCTCCAGCAAAATTACTCGTTTCTTGCGGCGTTCGTCGTATCAGCGAAACCCGTGGCGGGCAAAAGTGATGGCCGCTCGAGGATCGCGCGTTTTCACTCGACCGTGACGAAGAACGTTATCGCTGTTCCCTGGTACTTGATTATTCTCTAGCGCGCATCCTCTCTCGTTGTATCGGTCGCAGGCACCCACGACTCGCCTTCTCCTCTCGCTTACTCCAACTCAGCTTTTGAACTTCGCGATTTACGCTTTGTAATTCTCCTCCAAGCGATCGAAAACGTTTTTCCTTTTACGTTTTGCTGGAAAATTAAAGTAACGCGAGGTGGAATTGATTCCATTAAAGTGGGTGAATTATTGCATGGAATATTTTTTTTTATTTGTAGTGTGTGACAATTAGAATTGTACAAAAGTTATTATTTGCTTCATCGAAAACTTCATTTCATTGTTTAATGATCTCATGCTGCTCGAGTAGCGTTTAATATTAGTACAAAATATTTTTATTAATAAAAATCCAACGGGTATTCCAGCCTAGAAAGATCGAGTAAATCATCGTTGAATACACACACCTGCCCGATTCCTAATTACCCGATCTCATTTCGCTGAAGAATTGAGAAACCACGAGAACAGTTTACCGAGTTTCCCACGATGCAACGGAACCGCGCACGCAATGAAAGATGTATCGGAAACGGGACGGGAGTTTTGATGGCTGCCATAAATTGCTTCGTGCCAAACGAAAGCATCTTTTACAACGCGAGTCGGTCGAACATCAAAGCGTTGGCCTACATTATTTTGCACACCTGTGTGTCTGTGCGCGCAGAGTATCCGTGCACACGCTTCGAACTGGATTCGAGACGAACCTGGAATCGAAACGAACGGGCAAGTTCGTATTTTTTTTTTTTTTTTTTTTTTTCATTTCTTTTTATATCCCTCCAACATTTCCTTCCCGTGATTCGAAAAAATGAAAACGCCCGCGTGTAAATCGATTATATTCTTTTCGACGAACGGAAACGCTGTTAGCTACCCTTTTCCTCTTCTTCGGAAGACAGTTTCGCGAACCAGGTCGCGTAAAAAAAGTGGGTCGTGCCACGGGGCGAGAATTGTTTCGTGAAATTTGTTCGAACGACGTTACCGCGCGACTATTCGTTGAATTAATCTCGCGGACTTGCATATTTTATGAATCAGTTCTTCCTCGAGGCTCTACTTTCGGAGTTGAATGCATCACCCAACTTCGGGTAGTTTCTATTAGCAGTTTTTATTAATATATAATTATTCTCCGCATTGAATAATTAACGATCAAAGCCGCGCTACATTTTCCATCCCCTAACTAGCTTCGTCTGCTCGCATACTTATTTCTAGACCAACCGAATTCCGTTTCGGTTCGTTCGTCGCTGAGATAGTTGAATAGAGGTGTATAATGAAAGAAAGTGCAGGAGAACTGTAGGTAGCGACGATAAGATCGGCCAGAAGCCAGATACTGGGTCATTCCGTTGGGCTGGTGGAAGCAATTACGAAAACTTCCGGTTTTTCGAAGAGGTTGGGTGGAAACCGCCGATAAACGGTCGTGGAGTTCCAAGGTGCAACTGTTGTGCACTAACCTGAGGGAAATAAGAGAAGCAGGGCAAGGGCGGGGAGGGGAGAAAAATCGGCGAAGCACCCTCGGAACTCGAGCGAACCGTAAACAATGCTGCTTCAGCGGATAACGTTGGCTTTTATTGGACGCGTTGCTGGCCCAATGATGCGAATCTGCAGTTTAGTATTATCGTTTCGATGGAGCTCGACGAGGGGGCAACGATCGATACGATTCAGCCATTGTCGTGTTTTCGGGCGAGAGACGCCTCGCGATTACCCCGTGTTGACTCTGATAACAGAAACACAGACAGCGAAGAATCGCCGGTATAAGACGTGGATTTCTTCGAGGTAGATGTTCGAACGTTCGATTTCTAGGGAGTGGAAAAATTTTGTTGAATTTTCGAACCTTGAATCGTTGATTCGTAGCGTAGCGTAGTTTGGGGACTTTTCGTCGGATGAGTTTGAAGAATTTTCTTCGTAGAGAAAAGAGATAGGAGCGGAATTTTGTTCGAAGCGTCGGAAAGTGAATAAAAGATTATGTAGATCCCTCAATCAAAAATGTTTATACTTCCTAATAATTCGCAGGGATTTCTTCTCGAGAAAAAGAAGTATGAAAAAGGTGATAAGAGATGGCGAACGTGCGACCATCTCGAACATAGAAGTCTGACCTTTCGAGGGTGAATAAGAAAGGAAAGCTATGTACATTTCTCAGTCGTGAATCTTTGATTCGTACCACTTGTTTGCAGCACTTCAGCGCTGAAAGTTTGAGAGGTTCTCGTTGCAGAAAAGGAAATTGAAAGGAAATGATCAAAGGCGGAGGGGTTGTGAATTAGTCGAGGATAAAAATCCGTTGAACCGATACAGCAAAAATTCATTGATCTCTGTTTCGTTAATGATCGACTCGTACTACTAGCTTTCTTAGCGTTTTGTTTTAAAATACGAAACCATTCAAACGTTGGTATAGATACCCAATTCTCTCCCGTAGCGCATCGCAATTGAATAGAAAACGATACCATTTCCGTGGTTTGTGTAATATCGATTCAATTATACTTTCATTTAATTATCTACAGTGATTTAATGAAACTGCAGCGTAAAGAGGAAATCGATACGATTCTTTTAGGCGATGTCGCGCAATCCATACGGCCCATATGAGACGAGATCGTATCAACAATTGTTGATAAATTGACGTATCCTTTTTACGTAATTTCGTTCGATAATTCATGGTCAAATGTGATTCATAAATATAGGGATTGTGAATATACACTATTCGGTAAGAGATATTTCATGCATCGAATGCATAACGCGTTATTTTTTACTTGAACGAAATTCAAGGTTGTTCCTTGAAAAGAAATCAATTCGTTCTCGAAGTTCTAAACAATGTAAACGTTTGTAAGTGTACAGTATTTTGTATTTTCCCATATCTTTGCCGCGTCTGGGGAAACATGACTCTTGGACGAAACTGTCAAGAAACATTTCTACGAGTCTCTAAACACCATCCGCAAAATAAACGATCCTCCGCGCTGCAATTTCGCATCTCGGCTTTGTTCAATTTCAGCTGTCGCTTTGGCCGAAAATAACGCCCGTTGGCTCGTGCGTGGCGGATGGTGATTCCAATTTCGCGCGTGCCGCCGAAAGACAGAAGAGACCATTGTGCCTAAAACGTGTTTCCAATCCATAACACCCGGACACGTGTCACAGTTGCTTCGCGGTGAACACGAGCGATGCTGTTCGCTCCTACACAATAGAACGCCCAGCAAATTGAGAATTCTCCATACGAACCTCGAGCTTTCTTGCTCTAAACGACGATCGACTAATAAATTTATTAAGAGAAAGAAAGTAGAAAAGGAGAAACAACTACCCTCGACTGAAAATATGAGACTGCCCTTTTAAAGCTCGAGAAACCCAGTTGCTGCGCAGCAAACGATGATCTCACGGTTTTAATGGAAACGGCGAAAAATAGTCGAATGCCTTCGCGAAGGCGTCACGGTCGCTTTTAAACGATAAACGCCGACTTCCGACAAGCGGACCAATCGGCGTCAATCGATTAATGCGTTTGAGATACACGAGGCAATCCGACGTAGCTTTGGCCGCGTCCGCAAAAATATTCCAGTAGAGAAACGTGACGTACTTAACATTTTTATTAACAATAAAATTTTAAAATAACCATCGCAGAAATTGTTGATGCGCAGCTTCTTATACGACGTCAGACCGATTTAACGTTTACGATCAATTTCCACGCAGGATGAAGTAGGTAAGAGGTGCTTTCCCACTTTTTATATTATGTAAAGATTTTACAAGTTCGCAGCCATTAGCTCGTTATTACCAGATCTCAGGACGTGGAGGTTGCTTGCGGAAGTTCTTTCGATGTATTTTGTAATTTTGTGAGTTTTGGTCAACGACGAAGTTTCTTATCAGGTGAAGCTAATTAAAAAGTACACCGCATTGGATAAAGTTACCTTGTTCGTTCTATGTAGTCATGCAACCGATTTCTGTGCTCTATTTAACCGCGTTGATATCGCTTTCAGAAACATTGAAAACTAATGAAAAAAAAAAACAAAAAAAAAAAACAAAGGACAAGTTTATTAGTTATGCGCGGCAAAACCGCGAGCTTGGTTATCGCAATTCAATCGAGCACGACGAACAAATGAATTTTTCACGTTCGACTGCTATCGTCGTTTTTCACTCGTTGCGGTTTGATCGATCAGTCGAGTTACTTTCTGACACTTTACGGGTGGTCTTCGTTGTTATTCGTTGCACGTTCCTAGTACGTACAAAATTCAGCAATAAATTATATCCTACTAAATGAACAACGAAAGCGAGTCACTTTTATTAGAAATATTTCATAATTATAAACTGTAGGATATTAAATATTAATAAAGATATTTATCAGATATTCATGGAAAGCACTAGAGATAGAGGCACTATTACGCGCAAGTAGAAAGCCGAAGTTTAAAAATAATTCGTTAGAATAATTCGAAAGCCAGACTTCGAAATTATTTTCAACCATAAATCGTCGCAATATATTTAACAGATTATGACAAATGCCCGAACAGGGGCTTATTCACGTATTACGATCTCGAGATCTCTTGGCACGTGTCTCCGAAACGTTTCGCGCGAAACCGAGGATGCGTGCAGGTGCGTGCGCGTCGATGCACTCGATGCACAGGTTCCTGCACTTGGCATAGAAAATGCAAGTGGAATGTCGAGCAACTGCGCGAGTCAAACTTGGCACTCAGAGCTGTATCAAACCAGCAAGAAAGTTGTTGCATCGGTTTCGATGCAGTTTGTGAATTATTTCGGTCGTGCTTCTTCCCTCGCTCGACAGATTTATACGCGATCGCAGCGATTGGATTATTGGAACTGTTCGAATTCTAATCTCGCATTCCTGCTGGACGTTGAACCTTTGACGTTGATAACCGAACAGCGCGAATACTCCAACAATTACTCATTTCACGTTTAGACCATCTATTTTAGAATTAGCTTCTACTTCGAGTTTGCTAGATTTGTACATCGGTACAGTAGGTACTAATTAATAATTGAAATTTAAATAAATCGATTACTACTTGCTTTGAAACGCCGAAAAATATCCGCTCGAAGAGCAGACGGTCTGCCAAAGACAATATGTACGCTTCGAAGCCTATTGTTCTTCGGGTATTTGAGGATGATGATGTTACATGCAAGTGCAAGAAAACGGAACGCGAATGCAACACGAGAGAATGCAAAACAGTTGGAAATAAACAGACTCTACCTATACGTGAATACGAGTAGTCTAAAATACAGCGGATACTTTGTATTTTCAGAACGCTGTTCGCGGCGAAGAATTCATTATCGACGAAGCGCAATGCTCGATGCTCGCTCATCGTATATCCACTTGAACCGCGATCGATTACATAACCGCAAATGATTTTACGCAACGCGATATTTATACGTAAAAATACAACCTAATTATACTCGCATTATTGTCTTGTCACACAGCAAACGCGTGCTCCAACCACGGAAACACGTAATGTTTAATGCTTGACAATAACACGAGAATAATATTAATTTATTCATTTCGCAAGGCAATAAGAATAACTGGAACCAGAGGACGGGAATTACTATAATAGTACCAGATAATGGCACATGATATTATTAAATGTGAATAGTGCAATGTAACAACCATCATGTTGTAAATTGTAAATATCATACTACAACGCGCTGCAATTGCGACATTGTAAATTAATAATTACCATTGTAAATTAATAATTACCATTGGAAACACTAATCAAAGGAAATTCTGTTGGTTACGGACCAAGGGATGGCAACCATAAACAACGGGACACCTGAGCCTAAGCGTAATTTAATAATTAAACCGAAACCTTCTTTATTTGCATTTATTTTTTTATTTTCGAAGCCTGAATCGCAGACGTTTAGCCTCTCCCCTAGATAGAAAATTCAGAAAGATCCCTAAACAATGGAGGCATTAGCACGCTTGTCCTTCGATCGAGTCGAGCCTAATAAATTTGCGTCTAAAGCGCGTCGAGTCGACTCCGTGGCAACTAATGACGAGAAATCTGGGGTAACGAGGGACGCCAGCGTCGAGAAGGTCGACGTTGGTGTTTGTCGCGCAATCCACCCAACGTTTCTAATCTATTTTCGTCCGTGTGAGTTTCTAGTTTCTAACAGTACGATCCGTGCGTTCCATCTACGCGGAACGACGCTCGCGTTCGCGACAAGTTCACCGTGATCGACTAGAAATCGATTAGGTTCTGGCAGCCGTGCTTGTTAACCCCTTCGCGAATGTTGCGCGATCAATCGAGGCTGGACACTTCCTTTGTTTTGACTATGGTCATTTATGACACGGAGAGTTAGTTTGCTGTTAAAAATACTCACGTAGCGTGGCTTTCGGAAAGCTGAGGAAGAGTCGGTTCGGAAGAATCGAGCATCAGATTTATTTGAATAATTGCGTTATACCTTTGTTGTACGAAGTTTAAAGAAACAAGAGGGCAGTGGGAATTAACTGGAATGTAGAAGTGTAAGTAATTCGGTGTGAAAAATAATTTCTGTCTACTGATTACATTTTTAGAAAACACATTCCTTTTTGTGACGAAAATAATAGCTACTTCGTTAAAATAATTATTGGCTCGAATGGAAGCTGGCTTGTGTCATAGAGTCGGTGAATGATCTTTATTACCCTTTTCTAATTTAATTAATCAGAAATAAATCAGTAAATTAGCTATCGGTTCTACGACAATATTCCTCGGAATTTGCGCGAAATATAATCGCATGCTTCACCTGCATCCCTTCCGTAACATGTTCAACGTTGGTTTCACTTTGTGGGGAATGTCCAGTCGGTCGACCTTCGGTCTCTCTACATTGTTGACGTTATTAGTTACGCTGCGTCGACGACTTGGTTTCGGAATTCCATTGGCGATCTTCCAAGTGGACGTCGAGGAACCCCTTTGGGAACGTAGAGGACCAGGTCGTGTGTATCATGCTATTCACGAGACGACGAAAATCCCATTTCATGCGGCGATACGTCACCGTCCGCGAATGATTTCGTTCCCGTCTGGGAATCCGTACGGGATAAATTCGATTTCTAGGATGCTGCGCATCTGATCGTTGTCTTCGTGTCATTCTAATCTCTGTTGGACCCCTTTGAATACCTCGCTTTTTTTTAAATATTATTTTTCACGTAATGTTCTTCTTGGTAAAGTACATGTGTTAAGTGTATCTTTGTTTTGCGTAGAATTAACCCCTTGCGCTCTGAGAATTTTTAATCTTCGTAGCGCGTTTTTGGCGCCCTTTTTGAAAATTATAAGTGTCCTTTTACTCGCCAAAATTTATAAATACTCGTGTAAATACAATGTGTATGAAGCGCAGCGGTCCAAAAAGGAACGCATGTTTGCCTTTGCTCGAAAATTCCTCGAGCGCGAAAACAGAGAAGTTAGTCACCCGGTGACGTTCGACTCCCCTCGATGAAGGATGACAGAAACAGAGAGCCTGACGCGGAGGTGGATGGTCAACGATCTGAACCAGCATCTGGCAACGCGATCGCGCAATTTATTTCTATCCACGGTCGTATGACGAATCCTTTGCTCCCCTTTTAAATTCGTAGAGCAGGAACGCGTTCGTAGCTTCCTGAAATGACCATTCCGACTCCTCAGATCGGTATTATTAGACGGTGCTTGTTTTATCGAAGTTATCGAATTTTTCCTTTTAAGCTTCGATTCCGAGGATTCGTAAATCTGAGAATCATTGGCTCCACTTCCAGTTTTCATTGAAATAATCGTCGACGATTTGTATCCGCCGCTGGTCGCACGTAACAAAGATAATCACGCTGACAAAGCGGACGCGGAACAAATGACCCAACCGAGGATTTGTAACCGAAAACGGCGACAAATACGGCGAAGACAAGTCTAATCAGGATTAATGCACCTGTGCGTTAGTGGTGCAATTTTTGTCCTCGCCGATAAATCTGCGAGAACGGGACGTAAATTGTAGTTTACGCGGGGGATCTAAACGAACAAGTTTATCATCTCCTGCGTTAAACAACATCACTTGGTAGCCACGACTGTTCGCGTTCGTGTTGCTAACAAGCACAATTGTGAGCTACTTTCGTGGTCGAATAAAATCGGTACTGTGGAAGAACGTTTGCGTGCACGTTCGTTAATTTCACAATATTTCTGCTCTCTTTCGTGAAACTACCCTCTGCGGGTGTATCTATCGTTGAACAGAAAAGTAGAAGCTATTTAAGCTTAGGTATCGGAGTATACAAGAACGAACAGTACAGTATGAACTCGCGTTAGGACACTCTGGACAAGGGAAGTTCGGCAACTCGATGATTCAAAATTGAATCCTCGCAGACACGAATATTTCAAAGAGAAGATACTCGCCAATTTCCACGAAGCTTGCAATATTTTCGAGTCTCTCAATCGTCGAGCCTCTCTTGACTCGGTCGTAGCTGGTCGCTCGCGATTCCCGAACGCTTTTCACCGCCCACGCTCTGACCGGTTTCGAATCTTTTTTTTTTTTCTGTTGCAGAGCCGAAGCAAGAAAAGACTGAACAGAGTGCAAATGGCGCGGTATCGCCGGGCGGTGAGCCGCAAGCGAATCAGGGCACGGCTACGACCGGCAACATGCCGGTTTTGGCCGAACCCCCGAATTCAGGGGACCAGCAAAAGCCGTGTAGGCCGCACAACCTGGTATCGAGGGCGGTATCCAGGGCGGTATCCAGGGATGTAGGCAGGAGACTCAAGCTGATCGACAGTGAGTACAGCGAATATAGGTTAAACGCGTTCCACTTTGTAGGTGTTTGGGATTGGTAAACTTCGGGAAATAAGTATTTCTTAGCTTTCGCTACGTTTCACGGGAACGATGATAAAAAAGAAAGAGAGCAGAGATAAACGACAAGTACCTCCTTAACGCTAGAACCACCGATGCATACCTGCTAAACGTGTTACTATATCCAAGAAATTATAGCAGCGAGGAAATGATCAGTTTGCCAATACAATCACCCTTAATCCTATTCTAATAACGATCGTTATTTACGCGTGGATCAAATCGATTTGCTCGGTAGTTAGAGCGTTAAAAAATTCACGCCGCAAACATCCTTCCGACAGTATAATGGATCGACGAAAGTTTCTACGGCGTTATCCATCACATAATCGCTGCAAGCTACGAAGGAAAGCTCGATCATGCAGTGACCGGACGCGTCTCGTATAACGCCAGACGCGACAGAAAATTATTGTAATAATTTCACGAGTTACGATGCCTCGTTAACCGAGAGTCTGGGAATACTGCTTCTCCGATAAGTTCTACGACACGAGGGCCTGGCAAAAGTGCGCGAATGTCAGGAACGAAGGTAACGCGCGATAAAAATCAAGGGGGCCGTTAACCAGTTCACCCTTAGAAAGAAAAAAACTTTTGCGTCGAATTAATCTCGTATTTTATTCGTTAATAATCCTGCTATTAAATGCACGTGGAATCTCTCCATCTCTCATCTCTGTATATCTGCGTTTAATGATGTTTGGTTAAAAAAAATATATAATTTAATTTTCGTGGCGTTTTCGTAATGACAGATTACAGACGATCGGTCGTAATCCCGTCCATGGCACGCTCTGTGTCGACGCGAGAAAGCAGTAAAAATAATACGAGCGGCTTATACAGATTATCGGCTTTTCAGATTACGTCCATCGGCGCCACGATTGAAATAATAGGTTCTGTATTGTGAAAAAAATTGTTCGACGCTCGAATAAGCTGCGCGTTATACGAGACAGGGTATCGATATTACACGTCGCGCGTTAAAACGCGATTTTACTATTATGAGAAACCTGGCAGCCAATTTAATACAGCGATACTCGTTCTCCTATTTCCCCCCGAGCGAGATATTAAATACCGCATATCGACTCGCGATATCTAAAAATCCTCGTCACCGTCGCAAATCACGTTGGCTGGAACGAGTTGGAGTTCAAGGTTATCGACTGTTAACGTGTGCTGCCCTTTGTCGTAAAGAATTTGTTATTAGGTAATATTTCTGCGTCGTATTCTCAGGCACAAACTCGTATACCATTACAGGAAACAGTTACGATAGCCATAGGGACAGATAGTTCGAATCTGGCAGCACAACAGAGAGCACTTCGTTTCTCTGAAAACCAATACTCCTTATTATAAAATTATCCGTCAAAGGCAACAAATAAAAGTAATTGAAATTGTAGACGTTCAAGAGGCGTGACAGTAGCGGAAAAAGGAGTCATCCATATTTTTCGAGAGGAGTCAAGTACGCGACCCAGTCGCGTCGGTTTTCAACCCAATGGCTCTCCCAACTCGTCGAACGAACGTTATATTTCGTTAACTCGTACCAAAGAGTTCGCTAAGCGAAACAGCTCGAGATAAAAAAGAACAGCATCTCCATTCCCAACCAGAACCGAAAGTTTCCGTCAATTTCGCGAGAAGTTCCCAAGAAGGTAGAAACGATAAACTTTCGTGTCTCTTGGTTCCCCGTCGCAAATCGCCTTTAAAACTCCCCGTTTACCCACGAAACTTCAAAGTTCGCTTTTATCTTCGACTTGTCGCTCCGCGAATTTACTTTCCGATAAAATCTTACAACGTATACACAACTGCTATCAAGGAACACGCTCTTTGGCAAACGCGTCTTGCAGATTTTTAAGGCAACCGTAGAAAAACATCGCTCCTCCGTGCAAACCGTTCCACGGGGTAGAACGTTGACGCGGAGTATCTCGCTCAGTGTTCTGAGAAAGAGAATTTTCAACGTCTTAGCTTCCATACGATATTTATTAGAATTTAAAGCTCACGTTTTCGAGTGGAAGATTTGTCTCAATCAGAATCAGGGACTCGATGATACTTTCAATTCCATGTCCCCAATAAATAGAATAACATTCTGATTGAATTGACGAGCGCGAAAAGCGTCGATTCTCGGTACCAGCAAACTTCCACGAGCCGAAGCACGTAAACGCTTCGTCGCGTCATCGATCGCGGAGTCTTATTAACTCCTGACAATAAAGGAGACGGGGAACGAGGTTCGGGCAGAACCTTTGTCGGCCAGCTAAAAGTGATAACGTCCTCCAGGAAATAGCACCCTCGTCGCGAGCACTTAGCCCGAAGCCTGGCGGAGACTCGTGACGCGCGAAAGACAGCGCCGTAGTTCTCTCCCCGTGGAAATAAGTTGGTAACAGGTTTTCGTTGCAGTTCCTCGGGCGTTCCTACGCCGGAGACACGGAATTTCGAGGCTGCCCTCGAGTTCTCTCTTTAATCACCCGAAGACTTCTCTTTGCGAGCCCTCCCCGATCCTCTTTCGCTGCCGGGAAGCTTCGTTTGTTCTTTTCTTCGGAAATCATCGTTCGATCACCGAGTCTCTCAAAGACTCGGGTCGCGTCCCGACGAAATTGCATCATTTAGAGCGCGATCGGGAGCCCGAGGATCGAGAGATCCTGGAAAAAGGAGACACGTGTCGTAGGTGATCCTCTCCTCGAGGAACGACGCAACCCTTAGCCAGTATTCGCCTAGATTCTAGGCCCTAGAACGTGACTCGAGTCAAAGTTTCGGGGATGATGTAGAAGTGTCAAAGCTTTTTCGCGTGAGGAATAACTTTGCGTGGCTGGGATTTCGTGGCATTTCCTTGATTTGCGCGGATCTCGAGATGCAGCAAGAGGAATTTTTGGTGATTAGGAAGAACTTGGGCTTCGTTTTTTCCATCTTAGAAAGATCAGGAATAAATTAGACTCAGCCCGAGGAGAAACATGTAAATATTTGTAGGAATATTAAACTAGTTGCTTTGATAAGGAATCCTCGCGTAAACGTCACAATGCGGAGACGAGTAAACGTAATAAACTTCCCAAGCGTGCCAGCGGAGCGGGAAAGAATTTCAATTTAAAAGTGGAATCTCGATTTCCGGGGGAATCTCTGCGTCATCGCTGAGATATGGAATTACGCGATTCCCTGTTGTAACGCCACCGGAGTCTTAATTTATTACGTTTTAGCGAGGGCGGCGCCGTTGCGTGACGAATTAAATCGCGACGGGAAATGATACCACGCGACGATGAAAAAAGGAGCAAGTAGAAGCGCGAATCACGAGGGAATCCGTCGACGGGACGAACTTTCAGAAAGGAATTTCGTAATTCGTCACGGGAACGCTACGCGTACTTGCCAAGCCTCCCGCCAGCTATACTCTTCTCGGTGAATCATGTTTCCCGAAACGATTGGCACGCGCTTCTTTTCCACCAGAATCCCGGTGTCTATGAATAACACTGTCCACCTCGTTTGTGACATTCTCGGCCAGGCATTAAATTCCTGCCATCTCGTGTTAGGTATGAACATTTCTCTGCGTTGCTATTTCGTAAGAGGATCTTTGGAGCGTTGAGATTTTTGGGGGAAATTATCGAACCAGTTCAAACTTTGTAGGTATTGTATATTTATTTGAAATGCATTTGAAAAGGAAGTTACAATCAACGTGTGTTCTTTTCGTTTGTTTTCAGGGAAGAATGGGGTCCTGGAGCCGAGCGCCGAGGCCCAGGAAGTAATCGAATGGTGCTTCCCCCTCCCGTCTCAAAATACGATGATGCTGTCGGAGCTTCCGGAGCCGCCGATTCCGTTGAGCGAGATCGGACCGATTCCACCCCCGCCGATGTTCAGTTCTTCGAGTCCTACTCTGTTATTGGCCAAACAGCGACAAACGAGGAACCCGTTATCGTCAGACTACGAGGAAGAAGGTACGCCATATATCATCCACCCCTCTCGTAGATCTTAGAACGCCACTGATATGACTATGTTCCCGGTGTGTCGCAGAAGACGAGGAAGACTTCGACGTGGAGGACGACGACAACATGTATGTGGTCAGGATGTCTCAGCCAGACCCGGCCATCGACACGTCGAGGGTCGAGGAGATACCCGCGAAGGAGCCTAAGTTTCACGCGGTCCCGCTGAAGAGCGTGCTGAAGAAGAGGGGCTCCGGAAGCGGGCCTGGAACGCCGCAGAACACGCCCACGCAGGAGAACAGGCCGTTGACCCTGCGCCAGGAGCTCCAAGCCTCCTTCAAGTTAGTGCAATTCCAAATGATTCTCCGCTGAGAGACGCCCTCCAGATTCGATCATTCTCGATAGACTCGAAAGGGCCTGTTTCGCCAATTGTTCAAATTAGAATTTCATTTACGCGTTGTCTAGTCGTAACGAATCATTAGTTTATCGTTTTAGACCGTGTGTGCTTGCGGTCATTTCAAAGCATACAGAATAATTTTATGCTTTTCGATTCGATAGAGATTTCTTCGTAGTTCTAGATTGTCTGCGATGAAAAGATTTTTACGTTCACCTCGTAACATAAATTAGGAAAAACTCAAAGACTAGTTTCATTCAGGTGATGTCACGTAACAATCTTAGCGTACTCTTCGGAAATGCTTTCCTCGAATCCCGTAAATTTTCTAACCCAGAGAGGACCGCAAACACATGTCCAATAGCTTTAAACGAACGACTAGTGACCCCATCTCACCTCAGCGAGTCTCGACAAAAGTTCGAGCGCCTTGGTTGAACGTCCACGAGTCTTTTCTTCGATTCATCGGAAAATTCGGGCCTCCTTCAAGGTTCGACGACGTTCTAGGCACCGAGGCGCGACAATTGTCCGTTTCACTCGATTCTGTTTTCGTTTAAGCGGCTGAGAGTCTCTCAGACGTTTTAATGGCCGACGATGAAAGGTCCACGGACTCGAGCCGACTGTCGCGAGCTTAATTACCGCGGGCTTTAATGGAAAACGTAGCCGAAACCCTGAAGTAGCCCGACTCGTCTTGGAACGTCGTTCTTCACCTTCTGGCCTTGTCATTTTCTCTCACGCGCACATGCACCGCATTCTATCTCGAATTCTGTCGATCACTTTACTCACACGGACAGCGGCATCGCGCTTGTTTCGGTTCTCTATCGACCGAGTGTCGTTGGACTTGCGATTTGTTTCGCGGGGAACTAATCAGAATCTGGATTAATTACTATTGTCGACTCCCTTTGCCTGAGTTTTATTTCATCTCGCGATCGAGAATTTTCATTGCGAAAACACGTTTGTTATTTCGATATCGTTTGCACGGTTATAATTCGATAGAACGAAGGCGCAGCGGGTTCTTTAGAGTTCCGAAAGCGACAAAACCAACAGTCGAGCGAGACTCGATATCGAAGGAATCGAGAACGATGCTCCGGGTTAAAGACGAATAATCTCACGCAAGAGTTAACGCACATCCATTAACATGTTATCAGTCATTAGTAAAGCATCGTATTTTTCTTATGCTTAACCAGAAGGCCACCGTTAGGGCCTAGGAGGAGAATATGGTAATTGGGCATTGCTCTAACTAAGCATGTAAACACCGATACGGTTTATATATAATATACAAACATATATATATCTATATGTATGTATATATATATGTATAATATTATAAATATTTGTCTTATCCGCGGCGGTTGATCGCAGAGAACAGACAGTGTTTCCGATCTCTTTGTCTCTTTTTATCTTTCAAAATTTTGATCGTATGATGTGCTTGTATTTGAATTGAAGTACATGGTTTCATATGGCGTCGATAAACAATTCATCGATCTTGGTTTCATGCTCGGAATCACTTTGGAATATAAATGAATCGTTTTATTTTATTTTAAAATTTATTTGATCCAACGATATTCCATAAATTAATTAAACCTTTAATACGTAATCTCTGTTTCGCATAATTTATTTTTTCATTCCGCGACATGAAACCAAGAACGTTCCGTTGTTTATTGGCTCCACAAGTTTGTATCTTTCACTTTCTTTCTCTCTTTTTTCTCTCACTGTTTAATTTTCCACCTTGTTGTATCGATCTTTCGTCTCTTCCTTTTTCACTCTTTCTCGTCTCTCTGTGTGTCAGCATCACGAGCGCCGTGAGCATGGTAAACTTGCGACCTTAAGCATGAGAAAACCTTAGGGAAACCCATTGTAAACTGTCGCCTAACGCTTCACACGTACCATTATCAGCGCGGTCGAGAACCTCGAACCATCGATCGACGAGAACGAGGATCTCACGGTGTGATAGATCAAGCAACACGTCGGGAACTCCTGACGTTTTCTTTTATTTTCCCTTTTTAGTAGTTTTTTTCTTTTCTTTTCTTTTTTTTTTTGTATCACTCTTTGTGTTCCATTGGCGTGGCTTCGACGCTTTTAAGCTCGTTCGCTTCATCGACTTGGAAACGCGTCGAGAATTCGAATACACCCCTTCGGAATCCTTTCGCGACTCTTCCTTCGACTAATCTCGCGGAGAAGCAAATAATTTCTAATTGCTTCGACTTTTAAATTATCCCAATATTTGAAAATCCTTTCACGTGTTTGTGCAAGTTTCTGTTAATATACCAATGTCCTCTATAAGTGTCGACTATGTATTCTTAATCCTTTACGCTGTAAATATTAATTAGTCCAACCCCAAAACATCGATGTTGTGTGTGTTTTGGCTCTCAATAATTTCGAGATTTAAACGTTAGGGCAAAGGGCTAGGAAAATGAAACCTTCAATATTAATTTACCCAATTCGAAATCCTACCATCGATTATGTACGATCTATCGATCCCAACAGAAAAATAAATGATAATCGAAGCAAACCAAATCGAGCGACGTTTACTTCCAGACGTTAGAACGATCGTTCATTCGCTAAACAGATTTATAAATGGAGAAAAAAAGTTACTCGCGACACATGTCAACGCAAATGAAAAAGCATACACGTCGCGAACGGAACAGTTATCAGCGTCGACGTCGTTGATAACACATTTCGAAACGGACGACGTCGGTGTCCGTTTCAGAGCCCAGCAAGTTGCTTCTGTTATCTTCATCGACGTCACACTGTGCATTCTCCACCCCTACAACCCACCTCACCAACCCTCATGTCACTGGCGTTGTTTCATCCCCTCCATATGCATCTCGTACTTGAAACGTCGTAGAGTAGAACATTGATTCTAGTAGCGTCGACCAACGTTACTATTGGACCTGTCCGAGATCCAGGGAAAAAGCAGACTACCTAGCAATTGCTAGTTAGCAAAGCTTGATTCAAACACCGACAGTTCGCATTCCTGAAATGTTCGCATATTCCAGGATCTCGAACAGCTCTGGCTAATAATAATCGGTACAAAATCATCTGGTCGATTGAAACCATCTCCGCAGTGGAAAACTAAAAGGAATGGCTTTGGGTAGAATTTCAATTGGTAAACAAAATTAATCATTTTAGAAATTTAATTTCTTCTTTTACGAGTTTATATGCCCCGATTTTCATTGAAATTTAAATACTTATCCAGAGGCACCGTTTGTAAGACCTCGTGGGGATTGGGAAAGTGGCCCCGATAGGCCAAGTGATTTTGCTCCGATGTTAGGGGACGTATCAATCCAACGTCTGATCATCTTCGACGCTTCTTCCAGCAGTCGACCAGTAAGATTCGGCCTCGCCCTGCCGAGTACTCTGGAGAACAAGGAGAACGCGAGGCCGTACGTGATCAGGGAAGATGTCGATGGCGACTCTGGTGACGGACAGGTACTTTACAGGGACGACTACGACGACGAAAAAAGTAAGTATCGATTTAATAGCTATTTTATAATGGAGAAGGCATGGCCAAATATTTATTAATTACATTTACAATAGTTTCGGTTTACGAAACAAATTATAATCCTATCAAAAAAAAAAAACAACTGGACATTACGTAGCCTTCAACTTTCGCTCTCGGAGCCACAGGTTATAAAACGCTACTTAAACGATTGATTTTGTAGTTAAAAGTTAATTCACGAGTCGAACAACGGCCAAATTTCATAATTTTCCGCGCGAAAGCCCCGCGGCGAGTTTTTAATTTTCGCTAGAATCGTATTACTTTCTACTTGAAACTTTTTCACGTTTGATATTATACCCCTCGGATCAAATTTATTTTGAAACTGCGTAAAAGAGTATCGTGTTCATAAAATATCAACATGGAACTCCGTGTAGAAATCGAGTACGTGACAACTTCGCATTTCAATCTTCGTCAGATTGAGCTACGAGTGAGAGATTGACGTTTCAAATTCTTTTTGATAAAATAATTCGGTCACCAGTGATTGATGCTAACTTTTCGGTCACTTTTCGACACCTCCTAGCACCTACTAACATTTCCTGACATTTCCTAACATCTCCTGACTCCTCCTAACACCTCTTAACACATCCTAGCACGTCCTAAAATCTACTAACACCTTCTAACGCCACCTGACATTTACCTTTAATTTCTCTTCATTTCCTAACACATTCACTCCTTTCCCTGGCACACCTCTTCGGTCCTCAAGTGCTCCAGATACAATAGGTAAGTTTCGGTTCAGAATTAAGAATTATAATACCACATCACTCATCAAGTTCTCCTGATACAAAAGGTAAGTTTCGGTTCAGAATTAAGAATTATAATACCACATCACTCATCAAGTTCTCCTGATTCAAAGGGTAAGTTTCGGTTTAGAATTAAGAATTATAATACCACATCACTCATCAAGTTCTCCTGATTCAAAGGGTAAGTTTCGGTTTAGAATTAAGAATTATAATACCTCCTCACTCATCAAGTTCTCCTGATACAAAGGGTAAGTTTCGGTTCAGAATTATGAATTATAATACCACATCACTCATCAAGTACTCCTGATACAAAAGGTAAGTTTCGGTTCAGAATTAAGAATTATAATACCTCCTCACTCATCAAGTTCTCCTGATACAAAGGGTAAGTTTCGGTTCAGAATTAAGAATTATAATACCTCCTCATTCATCATGTTCTTCCGATACAAAAGGTAAGTTTCGAGCCAGAATTCGATACATACCAAATTTCCTTCGTGCCACCTCTTCGCATATCATGTGCTCCTGATACCAAAATGCAAAAACGGCCAGAATTCCGATACGTACCGGAAAATTTGCCCCTTGAATTAGGCAACCTATACTTACAGATATGTCGGGATGGTTGCCTGCCCGTAGGCGCAAACGTGCCACCTCTTCGCATATTATGTGCTCCTGATACAAAAATGCAAAAACGGCCAAAATTCCGATACGTACCGGAAAATTTACCCCTTGAATTAGGCAACCTATACTTACAGATATGTCGGGACGGTTGCCTGCTCGTAGGCGCAAACGTCCCACCTCTTCGCATATTATGTGCTCCTGATACCAAAATGCAAAAACGGCCAAAATTCTGATACGTACCGGAAAATTTACCCCTTGAATTAGGCAACCTATACTTACAGATATGTCGGGACGGTTGCCTGCTCGTAGGCGCAAACGTGCCACCTCTTCGCATATTATGTGCTCCTGATACCAAAATGCAAAAACGGCCAAAATTCCGATACGTACCGGAAAATTTGCCCCTTGAATTAGGCAACCTATACTTACAGATATGTCGGGATGGTTGCCTGCTCGTAGGCGCAAACGTCCCACCTCTTCGCATATTATGTGCTCCTGATACCAAAATGTAATATCGGTTCAGAATGCGATACGTACCAGAATATGTTTCGTGCCACCTTCTCCGTGAATGTGAACAATCGTTCGCCTTCATCGTAGCTCTTCCGGTTTCTTTCGTTTGGAACGAATTACATAAACGATAAACGGGGCTGCAACTGTCGCCATTTCTAATTGGAATTTTTTCTCCTTTGTTCTTTGTTAACGTAACGTCGGCTACTTGACAATTAATTCCAGTGATTGGAACCGACTGTAACCATTTTTCTAATTGCTTTTTAGAGAATTTCTTTTGTGCCAGCCCTGTCGAGCTTAATGGTACACTCAGCGCAATAATTATTACGAAACCTGATTCTTTCACGGTAATATTCTTTCTCTTGACGGGGAAAGCAATTTTCCTGGATAGGAGATTGCACATTTTTTGTTGCAATTTTCTCGCTGTTTTATTTTAGATTCATTAGATTCGCATATTTAGCGTTTGGAGTCAAATTAACGATGAATCTTTAATGTTTAATTTAGTACGATTGAACGCACCTCTGCAATTCTCGTAAAAATTCCTCGAAGTAACAAATACATCAACGAAACGATTCACTCGAGTTTCAAATAATACACGATCGCACTTTAATTCAGCTTGTTAGGCCATCGTGAGAACATGTTTGTTTAAAATCAGCGCGCCTCAAAATTTGTCAAGCATTCAACTCCCAGGGATTGAACTTTTAAGTGACAGTCGTAGCTGTAAATGTGACAGGAATTTTGCATACCTATTACGAGTCCTCGCAGGACCTTTCCGCCGGAATTGAAGGCGCGAAGGGACCGACCAGTGGCAGGCTCGTTTGCCAAAGACCTCAGAATCAGCATTCGTAGACCAGACTAATTATACTCGCGGCGAGATACGTTTATTCACACAGACAGCCGCGCGATCACGCAAACATCTCGAAGGTTATATTAATCCCCGAAGATAGCTGGCAAGTGGCTCAGTATGCTTCTGGCCGTTGTTTTGCTTCGGTTTTCCACGAATCGTTTAGCGTCTCGATCCGCCACGCGAATCGAAAACTCGAGTTGCAAGCGAAAATTCATCCCTAGTGTGCGCGATTTTTCCATGAAATGTTTGTTTATGGAAGGTAGCTTCCACGTTGATGGTACACTTTGATGTTTCCTTTGGTATTTGCCCTTTACCAATTCTCTATTTTCGATCTGTTGGTTAATATTAGTGTTGTAACACTGGAAGAAGACCCAAACGTCGTCGTTTGAGTTAAATTAATTCCTAAACTAATCCTACATTTTGCTCTCATGAAATAAAATTCAGATTTAAATTAAAATCGCTGGTTTCCGATTCGACATTTTCTCGCGAGTGAGATCAGAATCCACGGAGGCGTCCGAGCTTGGAGTTAGGCGTGGTGGTAGTCGTCGCGAGAGCAAACGGAGCGATGACACCATGCTGTCGATCTGGACCGCGTCGGCCCTGTCGATCGCCTGTGGCTCGATCAAACCCTTCAAACGCGAACCGTCTCTGCGTCGCAGCAACAGCTGCTCCTCGCTCATCGATGGTAAATCGCGTACAAATCGGGCTTAAAATAGAATAAAACGCTTCGACGAGAGATTATTGCGTGTTTCGATTCCGACGTTTTCTATTGAAGTAGCGGAAGTTGAAGGTGAAACGTGTACCAATGGCCTATCAGTGTCGAAGAGGACATAGGATTGTCTATATTAGTTGTTCTCTGTTAGCTACGCGATTAAAGCGTCATGTCATTCTTAAAAAGCAACAGTGCAACGAGTCAAAACAATTTATCTGATATCTCTGGTTTGTAACTTTCACCTGAAAAAGCCTCGGCAAAAGTGACCCAGCTGTCGCGATTCGGGGTTTCACTTTGAAAAGGGAATAAATCCGAGACGAAGCGTGGTACCGAACGGTCCAGGTATGGTTTAAATTGTTTGTTTAATTGCAGGCCGGTTGGCAGCAAAGATTGCGCGCAAGGAGTCGCTGTCGCTGAAGCTCGCCCTTAGGCCTGACAGGCAGGAGCTCATCAACAGGAACATCCTTCAGCTGCAGACGGACAATGAGAGGCAGGAAACGAAGGAGGCAATTGGTGCCAAGCTCATCAGGTGAAAAGATTCTCCATCTTTCCTACAGTTTCTTTATTTTTGTATGTTCCATAACGGTACCAACGTTTCTGGATTTGAATAAAAGTAACCGAGGAAGAACGGTTCACACTCTGATTTACGTGAAATATAGATCCAAGCTAGATCTCCTTCCTAGTCAATATTCAATTGTTAGGTATTTATGATACAATTAATATACTAAATTCAGAAATGGTCCAGAAGCTCCCATATCCCCTTCAGAAAGGGCCCTTCATTGTTTGTATATGGAAACAAGTTTACTCCCTCGCGAAAAAAAGGAACATATTAAAGCTGAACGTCCTTAACAGCCCTGAAATGAAATCGGAAAAACGATAGAAAGAAGCGTGCCAGGCATTATTCCAAGGAACACCCCAGCCGCCATTCACAGGGAGCATTGAAGCGTCCATTGAATCCTCGCGTATCTTGCGTGGCCGTGAATAGCGACGCTACTCTGGCCATAGAAAGGCGAGTGCCTGAACTATTCGCGATATCGATTGCAAGCCCAACGAGTTACGTTGGAGCAAATCGATGCACTCGCATCGAGTCTGCTACGGAGAAACCGCCGGGGGGTCTCCTAAATTTAGCAATCCACCAAGAACGCCGAGGATTTGTTTCCCCAATCTGACCGTCTATGGATTCCGAGGCGATCATGGCCAACGCCGATGAATGGACCTGTTATCTAGAGGCGTGCTTCGCCTCTCCATCGTTTTTCTATGTTTAGAATTCATTCGTGTTTCCATATTTAAAAAGAGTTGCACTCGCTTTTGCTACGTAAGACAACATCCGTTGTAATCGTTGAAATTTTGAAGACTCTCTCGAATCAGTTCACGAGTTGATAATACCAACGGTTCCGGTACAATGACCAATATTACTCCAGATCTGCTGGCCGAGCTCATCGGTGAAGCTTATCTAACAGATCCAGTCTCAGACGCGACGCTATTAATCGCTCGAGTAATCTGCTCCAAGTGATTATATACTGATAAACCATCGAATAATTGGAGCTTCGCACCTAAAGCGGGATTTCCTCGATAAGCTTCGCCGATGACTTCGACTAGCTATCCGAGACGAAATAATATTGGCTTTTGTATGTAAAACAGCTGATCGAAGCACGTTTTAACATAAACGATAAGCGTATCATCAAGCCCTGATCTTGAATACATAAATGTAACGAAAACAATTTGTCCCAAAACGCCCCCGACGACGATTACACAAGTACCTTGAGAGATTTCAGGGCTAAAATGGCCCTCACCCGAGAGATTAGGAACGCTTAGGGACTGGTACGCATACTCCTGTCTGAATACACTCTGAATCATTCGTGGAGCCGAGTCCCCATGTTGATTGACGAGTCCTACGAGATCATTCCTGTCTTTAGAAGAGATTAACACCGGATCAGAAAGCAAACAGTTGGCTGTGGTGAATCACTTGTTTACCCCCGCGCTGGTTTTATACCCTGTGTTGACCGTTTGAACCCCCGAAGAGGATTAAGAAGATAGGCTGACTCGCGTGGCATTGTTGTTGCAGGCGGCTGAGCATGCGGCCAACCCAGGAGGAACTGGAGGAGCGAAATATCTTGAAAAGTAAGCTCCTATTCCATGAATAAGTATAATGTTGAGTAACTGGGTGTGGTGTTGCCGTTTCTTTTTGCTCGCGACGCGTGATAAATTAAGTGGAGTACCGTCGGGGATGAATGAGACGACGTGTAACGTGCTTGCAGAGCAAAGTCCTGCCGAGGAGAAGAAACAGAAGGAGGAAAAGAAGCGATACCTGCTGCGGAAACTCAGCTTCCGACCGACCGTCGAAGAGCTTAAGGAGAAAAAGGTACGATGTCTTCCATCTGTTGTTCGCTCCTTGTTACCGAATAGAATATAAACGACAAAAGTCACGTTAATATCGTAATACTTGTTAGTTTAAAGAGAGTTCAATAAAGACTAGAGTACCGATTTAACGAAGTGAACGAGTTATATCGCAAGTCGACGAGTCTGTTTCTGATACGAGACCTCTGAATGATACTCAGAACTGGCAGAAGACGAGATAACGTTCTGTTTCCCCTCGCAGATCATCAGGTTCAACGACTACATTGAAGTCACGCAGGCTCACGACTACGATAGAAGGGCTGACAAGCCTTGGACGCGGTTGACTCCCAAGGACAAGGCAGCTATTAGAAAGGAGCTGAACGAGTTTAAGAGTTCGGAGATGGCCGTTCATGAGAACAGCCGACACCTCACCAGGTACGCTGTCTTCTTTTCAACCCTCGGAATTATTCTATACGAAATCACGTTGGGACAGATTGGAACTTTCCTGGTAGAGTTAGAGGTCTAAAGTAATGAAGTAGCATTCCAAATTTAAGAAATTCGAGCTCCTTTCAAGTATCCTATCTTAAAACATGAGAAAAGTGCAGGTAAAATAATGGGCTTAATTCGAAAAATGAATCGATAATATCGGTAGCGTGGCTGACAACGTGTCGAGGACTCGTCGTAGAGACTCTTACCCTAACGGATGATATTCGGACCACGTTTGCTAACCCTCTGGGGACGGAGCACTTTCGAATAGAATTATTAATACGGACGAGGTTACAGATTACTCGAAAATTTGTTTCGATTCGTTGAATATTACGCGCTTACAGAGTGGAAGAATTCTTATTGATTCGATTGCGTACGTTACATGTTACAGTTTTCTATGAAATGGTATCTTTCGATCGCCAATACGAAGACCTGGTTTCCACCTGCAGGTATCGCAACGATTACCAGACTCCAGTCTTCCTCCCTAAATCTTTTCTAATAGAACAATTATTTATTTCTGTCTTGTAGTTTTCCGCCAACTTTCTGTTCCCTACCGGAAGTAGATACTCCACTTCAGGACGTCTAGATATTCCTTTAAAATTATTGTCATCCAACTGGTCCATCTACTTTCTCTTTTTAATGTTTCTTTCGATTAATTGTCTCC
The DNA here is from genome assembly GCF_026225885.1 of Hylaeus anthracinus. Lineage (NCBI taxonomy): Eukaryota > Metazoa > Arthropoda > Insecta > Hymenoptera > Colletidae > Hylaeus > Hylaeus anthracinus. Next base: position 4,513,180 of record NW_026534349.1, on the reverse strand, counting down.
GCCATTTTTTTTTCTTTTTTTTAATATACGCACACAAGTCCGCTAACCATCTTTATTCCACGCATATATATTTTCGCAATTTACGATAACATTCTGTTTGTTTACTCGTATTTCGGTATCTTCGGCACTCTTCTATTTACTTCCTCTCTATTTGTACCTATATGTATACATTCACTTCTATCTATTCGTTGTACTTCCAAGCATATTTCCCCCAAAACCAAGGTTGTCGTTTTTTGTTTTTTTTTAAGTAACGTCGACAGGATTATACAGATACCGTCCAAACCAGAAAAGAGTATGTTAATGGAAATGTTCCGGCATCCGTCCCCAATGGGTTAATCTTTCAAGGGGTTAATCCGATCCCTGAAGAGTTCAATTTTTCTTCTGCCCCTCGATGAATGTCACACGCCACCCACAGTACACTCAGTCCTCGCATGAGTTCTGTTACGAGAAAAAAACAATTACGGTACAAAGGGCTAAGGCTAAGGGCTAAGGGCTATACGTTACGTACGATATCCTAATTCTTCCAACAGTAGCCGAACGTAACAGAACTTATAACAGGACCAGGTACAAGTGCCTCGATCCCTCAACTGCACCCAACGATGGACATAGAAATTGTACACAACTTTAATACCACGTTCTTCTTCATCGGTTGCAGGTTCCATAGGCCATGACAATTGCAATGTGTTGAGGTGCTACAGTGTGGTGCGGGTATAGGTGAAGGTGCAGTGTTGTGGCCTCGCGTCGAGGCTGGATAGATCGGTTATCGTGGCTTACCGAGGACTTTATGACGAGGGGCGCGCGCGTTACTCGCCCGACGGTGACGGTGGTTTCTTTTAACGTTGCTGCGTCGTGTTGGTCATTCGTCGTCATCGTCGTCGTCATCGTCATTCTCTCACGTTGTCATCGCTACACGTCATTCGCCATCGTGTCATCACCATCACCGTCTACGCTGACGACGAACGTCTCCGTGACGTCGACGAAGATTGTGATAGGGTGGCCTGCAGCCAATGGGCTCTCACAGGTCACTTGCCGATTTCTCTTCGTTAAGACTCGTTCACGCGCGGGTTTCGACCGAGACTGTGCCCAGGTAAATCGTTATCGAGCGTCTAGCGAGCGGACACTTTCGAGCGTTTGCATTTATTCAATGCCAAAAATAAAAAGAGTTAAAAAAAATAGAACAGGAAACGCAAGACGGAGGATGAGGAGTAACGCTCGACGCGAGTCACTCACGTTGTTCGCGCGCGGTTCGCAGACGTTTTTGGAACGTTAGAGCCTAAGATTCTACTTTGTAATCGCAACAGGTCACGACTGAGAGAATCAAAAAATGCGTCGTTCGACGTATAATAAGACTCATTTTGTACGAACGTTCCCGCGAAGCTCACTCTTGTATATTAAGGACGAAAGTGGCTTCTCGCGTGTCTTCTTGTTCTTCGCGAAAACTTCGCCAATCTCTGAGGCGTTCACGAGCGCGTGAATCTGTTACGCGTACACTTTTGGAACGTAGTTAGATACCACGGTAGAGCCAGGGATGGGCAAAATTGTTATCGCTAGATAGAGAACCGAGTCACGAACGTAAGATGGACAACGCGGTTTTTACAAGTAAAATTTTGCCCAGCTCTGGATAGAACGTAGTTGAAGATTAAAACGAATCCTCTACTTTTAAACTCGCCGCCGCAACTCGCGCGTGAACGAACCTTTCTATGTGTAAAACACCGCTCTTTTCTCCTTCTGCCATCGAAGCTAGCTCATCAGTGTCACCTGGCATCATCGTGTGTATACGTAAACGATTTTCAAATTTTAATCCTTTATCGTTCGTGTGATATATCTTGTGAATATCTTGCGAAATACTCAGAGCCAATAAGGGAACGAAGCAAAACTGACCCGCCCCCCGCGTGGAGGGTGGGTACATCACGTAGTAAATTCTCTGAAACGAGTGAGAAGAACAAAAGAAACGAAAGGAAAAGAAAAGGTAAGAGACTCGGATGATTTAAGTTGGATTTAGATTTTCTTTCACGTTTTTTAAGGTACGTCAGTTGGAATATTTTTATATGTTGACGTTGCTAGAAAATCTACGCGAGGAATACCAACATTTTCTTGGCCGAGAACAACGGATATACCTCGTTTTTTTTTTCTTTTTTTTCGAACGGAACGAAGCTTTGAACGGCGGCTGAATGTGATTTACGATAATTCCACGGAACCGTGATTTTAAGCGATTTTTAAAAAATCGATGACTTCGTTGTTCGTATTCACGCTAATGTTATGTAGTTTGTTAAGCTGTTCGCCAAGCGGCGAGCACACCGAGGCATCGTTCGAGGACGCCACGGATTTATGACAATCTTGTTCGAATTGACAAGAAACTATTTTCCTTTACTGCCAGGTATCACACGCAAACACACAGACTCTCTCTACGTCTCCCTCTCTCCCTCTTTCGTGGACCGATTTTCGATCGATCGCTCAAAACAGTGGTTCTTTCTAAGCTCGCAGTTCGAAAGAAAGTTCTTAGTCTTTGTAGGCTTGTGACGCAATTTAGAGGAAAAAAAACTCGACATAGTTCCTAGTCCTGAATAATCGTAGTAAAAAGAATTCGATAGATCGCTCGTAAAGTGTAAATGAAGGATAAAATTTTGCCCGAAAGAGACAGCTGTTTGTTTTCGGTGAAACGTAGCGAACGATAGTCAATCTAAGAAAGAAAATAAAAAGGTTCTTAAATTGACGTTACGTCGCTGGAATGGATTACCGAAGAAGAAAATATTTGTGTTTACACCGATGTTTGTTTCGAGCTCGATTTTGTCCTGCATTGAGTTATAATAACAGTCTTAAGAGCTAAAAAAAAAAAATTCGCGATAAGAATCACTGGTTCAAAAAGTATCGATTAACGAGGAGGTCTGAAAGGAAAGATCCCTCGAAGCTTCCTATTTCTGTCGCTTGAACGAATAAAAGCTTGATCGAATAACTGATCGTATAAACATAACAAATAAATTGCTACGCGGTGTTTTTATTCGTCGTTATAGAAATGATGTTTCCTTTTAAGTAGCGTCTAGTTTTAACGATCGTCCAATGAGATGAGAGGATCGGATGGTCCGTCGGTGAACTCAACAGTTCGATATTAAAAAAATTCGTCAAAGTTCGCGGTCGTCGAAGGTGAAGAAGAAAAATACCTTCGAGCGTACCAATTCAATGTAGAGAGAGAGATGCGTCTCTCTCGTTCCCATTGGTCGAGCGCTGTGGCTACCGTGTAGTCGAACAAAATGAAGTGTCCATTTTTCTCTAGGTTACTTGTGGTTGCGCACAGAGACGGGCAAAATTTAACTGAACCGATATATAACGAATGAAAGCAAGCTTTAATTGAGAATGAATTTTGAGTAGTTAAATTTTTATTTGATCATTGTGAAATATTATATTCCGTTGTTGAAGTTCTAGTTTTAATTCAACGAGTAACGAATTTATCGAAAGAGGATTGTTGCTGTGTTATCTAATAAATTAAAAAACACGAAAAGTGGTCGATGACATCGACCTGTACAGTTGAGGTTGAGATTCGTTGTTAATTTTATCTCGTCTTTGTCTTGTTGTCGCTAGTTTATCCTTCGTTATTTGAGATTTATATCCGTGAGAGAAATTTTGCCCATCTCTGTCCAGTGTGCGAGTGTGAGCGTTTGGTGGAAAAAATTACGAGAAGAGCGGGAGAGCAACGAGATCAACGGAGACAAACGTTTCTAGGCTTCTCTAGAAGCGGGTGGAAAAAAAGAGAGAAATAAAACGAGAATGGAGATACGAGAAAAAGTTGAGAAGAATCCTTGCACGCGATTCTCTCGGAATTTTCTCGTATATTTTTTCTTCTTCTTTTCCCCTCTTTCTTTTTTTTTTTTTTTTTTTAAGTCACCCTTTAACGTCGTGCGCGCCACTCTTGAGAAATCGCATCGAGGGTGGAGCACGACGAGTGAAACATACGACTAAATGAAAGGAAAAAAAACGAACGACTGTAAATATATTAATTGAACGCGATTTAGGCGTAAATTGTAAAACACCGCAATAGAGAGATCCACGCTACGCGCTACGATATTACGCAATGGCAGAACGAAGGAAATACTTATAAATATTGATTTTTAGGTAAACTGACGCCCTAACGCAAAAAAAAATATATAAAAAACAAACGATACACCATATACATATATAAATACTATACATAGATATATATTATATATATATATTTATATATATATATATAAATATATATATATATTTATATCGAGGCGTACAAGCAGTATGTGCGTTTTCCAGCACATGATAGTTGGTATTTTGTGTACAAATGAGATAAAAAAAAAAAGAAACGGAAGTTGAAACGCGCACCAGAGGACAACTGTCGAATATTTTCTCCGACGTCGTGTCCAGTCTGCGGTATTATTATACAGTTTGTGTGGGAGTGACGCGATGAAATTATTGTCAGCGCTGACGGGGGTCTCTGTCGGTCGCGAGGACGGTCCTCGACCCTCGCACCGAGCAAACCGAAAATGCACCCTCTATGGAGAAGCTTGACACGTGACGGAATCGATGATCCAAAACGAAATTTGCTACCGACCGCGGTCGACCGCTCGTGCAGTTTTTGATTTGCTCTGTCCTCGCGTTGCTCGCGTTATGCGTGCATGCTCGATGGACACGTTCCGCGAAATTGCATCGGTGAACTCTGATAGAACGAATTTGCATTCAGAAACATTGCCGCGAAATAGTATCGTCGATTAACGCCTCGAGCCCGGGGTAGTTTATGACGGATATTTTGATGATAAAAGAGGACCTAAAATGGTTGACCGTAATTTTTTTTTTTCTAAAGAAACCGTTAAAGATTTTAATCTATGCTTACACTTACGTATTTACGAATCATTGTAGAAGATATGTAAATTTTTATGTAACGAAAGCATCGATGGTTGGAACCCTGTTTAATGGGGAACAGATATTCATTGTTATTGAATACGAGGCGTGGTGATTTCAATGCGCGGTAAGGGTTGAGCTCGGAGTGTTACTAGTACCGAATAGATTAAAGTTACGATGACTCGTAGATTTGATCCAATTACAGTAAATTAGGACAGTTAAATTTTTATGAAACGCTAGTCGCCAGCGTTTTGTACCTACCCGAGGTGGACAAAATTCTTATCTAGAAAATTTCGTATAACAAATAAAAGATAACGAATCGGCCGAGTAGGGTGGAACAAACAGTGAAACAAACCGCGAAACTCGAGCAGATTCCCAAGCAATTCGCGGAACGCCGACGGTCGAGCGCACGTGTAAACGCATAGCAAAACAAGTCAGGCTGTAAAAAGAAATGATCGCTGGCCGTGCAAAACGGACGATTCTACTTGTATCATAATATCTTACGATAGCGCTATTATAAACAATAACGACAGTAACAACAATAAGGTAACTCGTAATTTAAGGGAGCGTGAAAAGGGACGAGAGGAGATGATCGACTGATCGTGTCACGAGTGCCGATTAGCGATCGTTGCGTCGCTAGAGGAAGCAAGCTCGTGACAACGAACGACAAGGGCTTTTCGAGGCGTTCGGTCACTGCTCGCGATGGGATCGTGCACTGGTACAAAGCAAGTTCGAATACTTTAGAAATATCTCGAGAAGCAAGCACGGTACTTGCAGGTAGACTCGAGCTTAAATTAGGTGGATTCGAACCCATTGTGGATATTTTGTTTCGAATATAGAATCTTAATCTTCGTATATCGTATACGAATAACGATGGTAAGGTTTTTGAGCATTGATTTTTGGATGAGACGTACTTTGGAGATTCCAAAGAAAAATTTTCACTCGCCTCGACTCATTCAGGGGTTCGAAATCAGCTCGTATAGACTGAGTGCGTTGCAAGTAGAACGACTGAAACTTAATTTCTCGCAAACAGTACTCGAACAGCATAAAGTAAATATATACCCAGCTCGATCTCATCGCTAGTCGTCGGTCTCGCGATTTCCTAGCGTGGACCCTTCGCGCAGATAGCGCCGTAAGGTCCTTCAAAAGTCAGCAATACGCAACCTGTAATCCGTGATTATAATTACCGGATAATAAGAATCGATTAACGACCGATTAATGATCTGGAAGATTGCAAATTACTGGTTCAAGACTGGAAATGACGATGCAGTTTCTAATTCTGCTCCGAGTTGGGAGCAAAACAGAAGTAGCAAGAATCGCGAGGCACGTGACCGGTGCTAGCCCGACAGATTTTTACCAAAAGTGCGGAGGAAGCAGTCGATTAGACGTAATAATTACATTTCGTTCTGTTTTGTAAACGAAGCAGAAGCACGTCCAGGTCCAAGGCTGTCTGTGCTTCGTGCCAATTGTTGATGAACGGCAATGAGTTTGGCGTCGACTCGTCGAGAATCGCGAATTGGGCGAATTTAGCAGACAAACTCGACTCGCGAACGATCACTGGCGACGTCCAAAGGTTCTCCTATTTTATTCCCACCCTGTTGGTCGTGATCTTTCGTTATTTATTCGAGAAACCTTCGTCTTTTATTGGGGATTTTATGGACTATTCGTCCGTTCGTGTGACGATGTTGTTTTCTCAACATTTTGCCAAACTTCTCGCAAACTATGCACTGCACTATGACTTTATTTGAACTTCTATAACTCCTTTAATATGGAGATTGATAAAATTTTTAAATAACAATCATGGTGTCTCGGTGAAACTTTTAAATTCTTTAGTTTCCTAGAAAATATTCGGTGAACTTTGGCAAAGTGTTAAGAGTAATGGAATCGTGATCCTCGGATGTTCGAGTTTATTTATTGTACCGTTTTTAGAAAATACCTCTTACGGATTTTATTGTTCGTTGTTTGCTTCTGGAGCAGAGAATGGACGTTCGAGGAGCGGTCGTTCGCGAATGACGTTGTCTTTGGGGGACGTGAACTTTGAGGAGAAGATGCGTTGTATTATATATCGAAATCGAGAAACCCTTTAAGTGTAAGAATAATAATGTATATATAATTATTATAACGTAAAACTTCGATTGATCGCGGCTCCAGCTGAGCGGAGCCGCCCCTGTCGATTCCCGAGAGAGCAATGCGAAAGAGAGAAAAAACGGTGAACAAAATAATGGAAAAAAATTGAAACGCACGAAGACGAACGAGGACACGGAGCAACAAATCCGATGGTAATATACGTATACTATTCGTGGACGAATGCAAAAGAGACGAATGAAAGAATGCAGTAAAAAAAAAAAAAAACACGGTTCTCGTATTGATTTTGATGAAAACTAAACTAAACATAAAAGAAAAAAAAACAACAAAAATAATACACCGAAAAAAGACGCTGCGTTTTTTGATTCAGATCCGTTCTGTTTTCTTTTCTTTTTTGTTTGTTAGTTTGTACGCACTACGATTTATCGCAATTTATTGTATTATCGATGAAATACTGTAACAAAAATACTGTTAACTATTCTTAAAGAAATTAAAACTTTTGTAAACTGAGACTTACAATTTTTTCTCGACTTGTTGAAGATTCCAATGAAACACTCGTTAAATACCATAGTCAAGTAGTTTCATTTATATCAGGATACATTTGGTAGGTATCGTCACCTACATCAAAGCACACCGCACACGAAAGCCCCATACGTTTTAACATTCAGCGATACAAAAGCGCACCTCCTGTTTAGGGAACAGCACCGTTTGCAGACTTGCATACACCAATCACATAGGGTAAAAAGAATATCTGTTCTAGCTGCAGAATAGAAAAATCTAACTGATCATTTAAACTAATTTTTACCTTCCGCAAACACGAGATCATCTCGACGCTTAAACTAATGGATGGCATCGATGACGTTGCTCGGCAAGCAACACAATCGGGAAACCAGAGATGGGCGATTTTAATTGACGAACAACGGATTGTACTGACACAATTTCTTTTCTATTAGCAACGCCCATCTCTGTTGAAAAAATAGCTGAGGAACGACTCGTTTGTCTCGCGACAGCTAAAGCTAGAGATAAAGCTACTACTAGTGTGAGATCATCGATCCTCGGCGTGAGAGATGCTGTTGTCACCCAAGGACGAGTCGAAATTGGAGAACTCTCTGATCATCCTCTCCTGCTGAGTTTGAACCTTCCGTCCTAGCAGTTGAAATGGCGATTCCTCCGTGACAATAAAATTAAAATAAATGTCAATGGAATCGTTTCACCACTTAGCCTATTTGTGTACTTTCTAGGTCTCACCTTTTTCAGCATGTAGCTCTGTAGATCGTGGCCCATATAAAACGCGATTCTCTGCAAGCCGCGTAGAGACCTCAACCTGAGACAAGGGTCTGGCTCCAGCAACCGTTTCAGGAGATCTTTGGCTGCTGTAGAGATTTGTTCACCGTTTGAGGGCAGGGTTCCAGGTGGCGCGTAATTCGTTCCTCTGTCCTCTGGCAGAAGCTCGCTGGATGCACCAGCCGGGTACTGCAACAAGATACATGACGTAATCGGTTAGAAACGGATCCTAATCGCGGAGACGACGAAGCTGCGCGACGTTAAAAGCACGACCAGACGGGAATGCGCGCGTACTAACGAAGAAAATGAAAAATAGCAACGTTCAGGGACGAAGAGTGACTCTCAAGGATCTTCTCTGGAAGATCGAGGCAACTTTTGCATCGCCGATTAAATTATCCTGCCTGTTGCATCGAAATAACTAAACGTCCATCATGGGCGCACCGACCGGCCGTAATATTGTTAATCACGTTTTACGATTCGTCACATTCGAGTGGTCTGTATGTTTATTTCTTTTGGTTTATGTCCTGCGTGGTGCATTCGTTATCATTAAAAATACACAGGATACGAGTTTATTTGCGGGACCCACTTCGGAAGGTGGATCGGGGACGCGAGAGCTATGGCGGTGGCTTACGCGAACGTGTACTCCATTTGATCTGGTTCCATGTTGAGGAAGGTTGCGTACATAGGAGTATTAAAGCTGAGAGTAGCAAAATTGCCCAACACAAAGATAATTAAAATTGTGTTCTTGGTACTAAAAATACTGATCGCTAATTTAAATCGCAATTGGCTCTAAGAAATAAACCATGACGTCTATAATTCCTTTTAAGAGATTGTAATAAAAAAATGTATCCACAGAATAACACTGAAGAATAATCTTTGAAATTCTGTTACCCTGACAACTCGTATCATTCCCTGGCCGATTAATTAGGGGTCAAGCTGAGGCACGAGATCACCCCAGGTGAAAATAAGCCGCAATTAACAATCCTCTGGTGTCCCAGCTATGCCAGAGCTCGAGGACTCGCGAGACGCGGTTCTTTCGTCGACGGTGCGCGGCGCGGTGTTCCATGAATATTTGTTTTTACGAGTGGAAGGTCGGCAGACTAGAGAAGCTATTACCAATGTGGATTCTAGTCTGTCCTAGGTGGTCGTAGCTACACTCGCCGCTCCTGTCCGCGCAGGTACACACGTAGGGTCAACGGCCACTCACGACCCTCAACCTATTCGCTCGTTCGTATCCCTCCAGCGTGTGCCGCGACCTCACACGATCGTTTCCACGCGGATTTCTCTGTCCCGTTCGCATTCTGACGATCCTCCGTTCCGTCAATATTTTCCTTTTCCTGGTACTCCGACGATCGATCGTAGAACGTTCGTATAACAGAACTTTCGTGTAACCGAGCATCGATATTCGTGTCTTCATCGGTAATCGCGACAGGTAGTTCCTGAATCGTCGTCGAGCATCGAGCCATGGAGAAAGGAAGAAGGAACGACGCTGGAAGATCGCTCGCCGCGGCAATCGAGATATTCCGAATCGATCCTGGCGTAGAACCTTGACCGAGAGTAACGGTACAGAGCGATCGTTACGCGATCGTAGATAGATGAAGGCGATTTTTAGCGGCGTGACTGTTCTGCACAGTCGGGCAAACGATTCGAAAGTCGCTGAATCGGTTCCAGTTCTCGGTTGACCTGGTCGACCGCGATATCTCGAGTCCGATGATCTCGTAGCCGTTCGGTAACAGTATCTCGGCGAACGTGTCGAGAGGTTCCGGAGGAGAACGCCGGCGATTCTCCTTATCGTCTTCGAGATTGCAATTCGCGCCCTTCGTACTATCTTAATAAATTAGAAAGCGAGCGACGGCTGCGGTCCATGAATAGATACCGATTTACGGGGCGATGCGATTTATCGAGATGCCTCGAGGTAAATAAAGAAAATCCCGCGGCCACCGCGACTTCCGCAAAGACCGGTGTCTTCACGGCCACTCGGAGGCGTCGGTCTTCGTCTTCTTCGAAGCCATCTCGAGACGCGAAAAATGGCGGCCGTTGAACCTGACAGGCGCTTACTCGAAACGACTTCTTTCCCCTATTCGAGTCCCTCCCAGCTCCTCTACCGTCTCTTTTTGCTCGTCCCTGGCTGGCCACGAAAACGCAAAAAAAGGAAGCTGGCTACCGGTCTAGTGCGATACAGCCGCCGCGATACGTCAAACACGAACGTGCCATCTGTGAATTCCACTCGGCTAGACCAGCTAATTGCTGAGCAAACCGATGCCACCGTTGAATTCAACTGCACGGAGATGTATATACGTTCGTTAGCACCGTTGAGTATGTCTCTCTTAACCCTTCGAGTCGTGCCTGGTCGTGTTCGTTTATGCAGTTGCACCGAACCGTACCGACTCTCCGAAGATCGGCTGCATGGCACGCTCGAAAGAGAAGATTCGAGGTCACTGCCCTTGGAATCGATCACCGAGGGGTGGATATTTTTTATTGCTCGTCAGAAATTAGTAGGATGATATATATATATATAGGTGGATGATTTATATATCAATAGAATAATAGTTCACGTACAGTGGTGTTTAGGTCAACAAAATTTCGTTCTCCTTGTTTAATAACTAATGACCCAAAAAACTATAAACTTATTCTTCGACTGATTGCAATCAATCTAAACTTAGAGATATCGTCAATTGGCAGTGAACGGGTTAAATTCAGGAATATTCTCTGGCGAATAAACGCGATAAATGGAACCCAACGAAAAAGTTCTCAAATCTCCGCGATTATTGTCCCGCGGACAATGGTGAGAACGTTTTCACGTAGAAGAGGGCGAGAAGACGCGATTTTCTGGGCTGCGCATACAAAACTAACGCGCCGTTTCCTGTGCACGGCAGTCAAGTTCGTTCGTTAGCATTGCCACAATCGTGCGTTCTAAGTGATAATATTTCCTGCGAAGTTGGATGCGCTGCGTTTATGACTGCCATCGTACAAACACGCGCGCAGCCCTTGAGGTTTGCCGCTTGGCTGAGCTCGCAACGACCGGCACGAAAAAGGGTAGCGTATTCGCAGACTTCCATTTCCCGTGAGAATTTTGTAATTTAAAACAGCTAAAGCGGGAGAAGCATGGATCGTGAAACGTACTTTTCTTCTAATTAGAATGTTTCTTGCAATTACAGTCGTAACAAAAAGTACACGCACAATCGTAGCTTCCCACATTGTGGGTCTTTATATTCAATCACTTGTTACCCTAGTTTAAACAGATCTACTTGCTTGCCATTTTGGACATTAAATTTAGGATAAGAAAAAATTCTACTCTTTCTCGTTCCAATATTCCTCGTGACTTTGAACCCCACTAGTTTGATTCGGTCTACAATTTAACAGAATTTCAATCATCGTAACTATTTACTGCGTCGACCGTTTGTCTCGTGCCTGCACACGTAACAATGCATCGAATACGCGACGAGCGGATGTCACGAAACGAAGAGGAAACCCGAAGATAGACTCGGCACGTGTCGTATGTCTGCAATCGCGATGGTCTCGTATTTTCGCACGCATCGCTTTTCCCGACTGTTTTCTTAAATACCCTTCCGCAAAAAAAAAACAATCGCTATAAATATATTAACAATAACAGAATCACCGTGTAAAAAAAACTTATCAGGAACTATTTTGCTTCACGAATTTTTCAAGAAAATTCTGAAGAATATAACGTTCGCAGGAGTTTCCATGTCTGAGAATGCATCGAAAAGGAAAAGGTTGTTTCCCCGCTTAATTGCCGGAGCAAGGGGTTGGCAGCCATCTCAGAAAAAGAATTCTGAAATACATGTTCCTATGCGCAATAAAAACTCCTTTGCAAATGAACAACTGGAAACCGGTTTGGTCGAACGATGTCAAGAACGCGTACAAATATATCCTGCAATTAATACTAAAACGTTAACTCCGTTGACCGAGCAGGGAATCCTAATCGATTAATATTTAGACGAGAAAAACAATCGCGGGCCGAGTTTGCTCCCGGCGCCAACGAGAGCACTCCCGGCTGCTGACGAATGTGGACTTTTCAAAGCTGACCAATTAGCTTCGATTGAGTCCTTTACTTTTCTCTTACCGTTTTACGAACATGAGGAGACAAACAATTGTCTTCTACGCTTGCGAGTGACAATTAAATTAAAAAATCAAGAAATAAGAAACACGTAGCAATAGCTTCGCGAATTTCACGGTGTATACGGCTCTGGTTGTAGCAGGGCCAAGAAGAATTCGCGAATCGGAAGCAGTGAAGATAAAGGCGAGCGGCAAAGGTGGCGTTGATCGATATTACGGTCGCGATAACTCGTTTCTTGCTAGGTGCATCGACCAAGGGACAGGTTCTATTCTCAGCGCGATGACGGTGTTCTCACGACAGAAACTGCAAATAGAAACTGGTAATTACGAATCCATCATCGGGCTGAGCCTCGGCCGGTGGTAGGAGTCCTTGTCAGGAATGCTTGGTCAAAGGATAAAAGTAAAACAGAAACCCCGTCCACGATCGTGGAAAGGACGCATCCGTATAAAAAGACGCCGAACCGCGGGGAATACTAAAAGGATAGCCTACGCGTTGCGAAAATTCTTTGCTCCGCGCTTGGACAACTTGTTCGCGAAGCGTTTACGATCCTGCGCAGGGTGGTCCGCCAGAAATAGAATATCCAAGTAACTGTTATTCGGGATTCAACGAACTCGTTCCTCGTTTACGAGATTCCAAAGACTCTTTCTATAAAAGAAGCACATAATATTCTGGCTTCGTAAATATTTCGTGTTAATGGTGTGGCGGGAGGTTCCGAAAGTAGATGCCCCGGTTCAAGCAGCGATGGTAGGAAAAATCAAACTATATATGGGCCACTGACAGTAAACCTATCCCATTTTACCAGAAAACCTAGAGAATATAGGACCAATCGCACGATACCTTCTCTTTCCCAACGATCGCTATCCGTAGTGGGTGAATCCTTGCTTGTTTTCGAAAACATCCCATAAAACACTGTCTCGAACGTTCTGGTAAAGGCTCTGGACGTTCTCCGAGAGGATCACCGAGGCGAACAAAAGGAGGAGAGGCACAAAGAACTCTCGCGAAGAGCAAGGGTGCAAACATCGTCCGAGAGGGGGACGGTCGGAGAGCAAGAGAAGTAAAATGAGGAACAGAAGCACACGGAGAAAAGAGGAAAGCGTGGAAAGAGGAAGAGGGACCGGTCGCGTAGTTAGTACACGGGCAGACATTAACTTCCCATTAACCAGTCGGCCATTAAAGGAGCAAGGAGGAGAGCCCGCTGCGCTGGCGCCAGGAGTAATCGGCATCGGGTACTATTTAGGCGCCCCGCGCAATCCGCATACTACTCCTTCGGGCTATTTATAAACCTGCCCAGCCGTTGCACGCGGACTCCGCGAGAATAAACCAACGATAAAGTCCCCCATTCGGCGGTGTACGCGATAAAGGGTGAGCGTTTCCCCTGGCGGTTACTCGGATGCGCCTCCAGGATCAACGGTAGAACGTCCTTCGAGGATGAAATCGATGCTCCCGTGGATTTAGGAACTGGTCCTCCAGAAAGGAATCGGTAGTTGCACGGATTGTTGCGTTTGAAGACACGGACACGAGTGGAGGAGTAATCGAGGTTTCGCGAAAGATGGTGGGACGAGTAACTAGAGTCGACGGTGACCTGGTCACTTTGGAACTGGGTCCTTCGACGAGGAATCGAAAGGAATTGGTTGCTTTGTAAAAATAAAGCTATCGATCATTAAATTCACAGGTGCGCAAAGCTTTCCTAGATTTACACTCTCGTCGTAGAATGAATTTTGTCTCGACCTATGAAAATGCTACAACGCCGATTACAGCCTCCCACGAGATCTCGCGCTCCCGAGAGGTCCACGCATTCGCTGGAGCTTATCCCCTCGCAATAATATCGTTGCAGGAAGATCGTCTTGAATAATTGCATAATTCAGCTTGCGTAAAAAGGTGAGCACAACCTTCCGCAGGACGTGCTCGCGGATACCAGTCCAGCAAGGACAAGTTGGCGCGTTCCTCTTCTTCGGCCCCGTCGGATATTTATAGATCCTAAATATCAGCTAAGGAGGAGGTTGTATTGGCCGGGACTGGTGCTCGTTACATTTCTTTGGATTGGTTCCCGCGAAGGTGAGGCCGCGATACGCTCGGGCTCTATCTTCGTTCCTTCGACGCAATTACCGGCGCAGTTCCTGCGGGTTCTTCTTCTGGTACAAAGTGGTCTCGGTGCCGCTTCGCTGGTCGTCACTATTTATAGATCTTAGATCGTTATCCGTTGGTACGCGAGTCCTGGTATCGCATGCGAATGTTGGCCACCGACGAGTCGCGGTGAATATCACGCTTCTCTCGCGGGTTGATTGCTACGTTGAGGCCGTGTCCCCTTCTCCTTGACTTATCGATTTTCATCGAAATTACTGTCCTCCGTCGACCTCGAGCATCGGATGCACTTGCTCACGAGGACGCGCTCGAACGAGTCGCGATTAGAGGACTCGGAGGAAGCGGACAGCGAAGGTCAACGAAAAGTTTCGAGACCGCTTTCTACAAGAACGATGCGTTGGATCTCCGCCAGCTGCCAGATGTCCTATTTTAGGTGACCACCGAGAAAGGTCACCAGAGCAAAGAACGAAGCAACCAAATGGGTTCACCGTCCAGCGTCCATTTTGTTCCGGCGTAGGATCGATGATTTCGAGCAGCTATCATCGCGTTCCTGGGTAAACGCTCGCAGTGGCCAGCGTTACAAACGCGCGGAGCGGCACACACACGAGCGCACGCAGGCCCAGGTAATGCCCAAGATCTATAAATAGACCTGTCGAGGGTGCAGGAGGCATCTCGAAAAGGGAGGTGCACGCGCTGCACGCGAGGTGTCTTTTCCTCCCGGAGCCCGAGGATAGAAAAAGAGAAGGATCGACTGGTTCAGCTCGGATGCCTTCCACCGGCATAGGCGCCAGAACATTGTAAACCGAGATCGCCTGCGGTTTTTTGGCGGCTGCGCTCCAGCGAGCAAGTTACACCCGCGAACAACTTAATTCCACGTAATTGCAGGGATAAACGAGGTCCGTTTGTTTCGAAACGTAATGGCGATTCGAGGAATCTCGGCTGCCAGTCGAGGATTCGCCGAGCAAAGGCGGGCGTCTTTCGGAATTCTCGTCTGGACGGCTGTTTGGCTTTTATTCGAAACGAGACATCCCTTATCGGGACACCTGAGGTAAGAGATTCCACCTGCACGTTCGACAGACTATAGATTATCTTACGATCTCCAATTTCGCAATGTCTCCTCGTCTAGGGACTCTCGATGAAGGCTCGAGATAAAGCTTCGCCATTGGCGGCCAGATTGACTTCCAAATGGCCACGGAAAGCAGATGAATCTCCGATCTTCAAGTCCTCGGCGTTTATTTGCCAGGGGACTCTCAATGAAGTCAGCTCCGGGATTGGTTGACTGGATGTACCGAAGGGACATGCTTAAGGAGACACTCAAAAGTTCCAGATGGGAAATGGTACAGGTGAAATCACCTATTCCTACATCGTTTTAGTCGCTATTCGTCGAAGGGATATTCTTCGCCGAGATCAGGCATTGACGTCTGCGAGTAGATCGTTTAGAATTTTCAAAACAGATTATTTCGCTATTAGTCAAGCTTTCGTGTCGCGGAAACTAATAGCGTCGCTATAATGGAAACGTAATTTATAAATAGATGATCATCGAGCCACACCCAGGCGCTCCAAGTGCCGACAGAAGCTCTAGTCGTAAATAACATCGCGTAGATCACCGGTCACGATCGGCGCACCTAACTAATGATGCTTCGACTACGAGCCTTTCGTTGATCTCTTGAAAACGATCCTGGTCGAAGAGGGTCTCTCGTCCTACGCCAATGGATCGGAGCCCCTCTGCAGTGGCTGCAGGTAGGCTAGCTTCTGTTCGCTCGGACTCCAAAAGGGAAGTAGCGTAACGAGATGGCATTCTCCGCATCTTACGGAGATGCACCAGCCACGGTGCATCCTCGATGCTCTTGGTATCGCGGGATTGGTAACCGCGACTGATTTTTCACCCGCGAGACGGAGACGAAGGAGGAAAGGGGCAGAACGACAGATCTGGTTTACCTTGCGAAGGTTTTCTTACGTCCTGCGAAGACGGGAGCGCCGATCCTGGAGCCCCGACAACCCTCGAACAATTGTCCTGTCAGCGCTGCAGTCGTTCTAGTCAGAGTGCCGTAAACGAGAACTTTTTGCATCCTCGCCGCCACGGTTGAGAGATTCAAGGGCACCGATGCTCCGACGCTCGATTATGTTTACCGCATGTGTGCTGGTTGGTACCAAACCCTATACGAATAGTTCCCATTCTTGATGCTAGACGTGCTAGCGAATATTTTATATCGACACGAGTATTAACTATAAAGCAGTCTACTCGAATCTAGCACTAACGATGCAAATAACTCCTCTAGTGTCGTTTCAATCATTCGACGAGCTTGGATCGAATCGTTAATGTAGGTATGAACGAACGTGGTGTCTCTAAAAGGTGAGCGGACTCTGGCCTTGCTCGATCTCTGAGAAGTCCTGCTTCGTACGAACGAGAAGATGAGACCCGAAGGGTGGCAGAGGTATATACAATTTGGGCAGTGGTCTGAAACCCCTTGGGTCTCGTCTTCTCATCCGTACGTTGCACGAGCGTATCGTGAGCGTCGATTTTTGGTCCCGCGTATCATATTTTCTTTTTGAACCTTTTATTCGCCGACTATATTCGCCATAATGCTGTCCAATATTACCACCGTAATACAACGCTGTTCGAATCTCGGATCGTTCCTTTCAGACACTCTGCGCGATCAACGATCGCGGCAAAAGGGTTGATATCCAATTACCGCGAACACGTTCTCGAAGATTGTTTCGCGAGGCTCTTCGTGGTCGTAAATTGTCTCGTAAAGCTGCTACACGGTTGGGTAGCAGAAAAGGAGCAACACGTTGGATACATTGTTCGCGATGAACGTTCTCCAGGCGTCGGTAAACGTGGAATATATTCTTTTATGGTGACCTGCCACCCGCAGAGAGACAGGAGCAGCAATTAAGGCAAGACGAAGGCTGGTTCACCTTGCGAAGGTTTTACTTACGTTCTGTAAACGTTACACTCGACGGTAGGGTGGATTTATTTAAATAAATCGAAATTATATCCCATTGGTTAACTACTGATTGTATGACTCAAAATATTGAACGTTCTACGAGATATTAGAATTGTCTATTACATAAGCAACAACTCGATAACAATGTATCCTCGAGCCACTGGAACAAGAACCTAAAGGCGAAGAGTCGGAACGAGAATGGTCCCAAAACTGGTCCCGAGATGCACGATTATTAACACCTTAGAATACCTCCAACCCTTCCCAGCAATTTATTTCCGACCTGGTCGATTAAACCTATCGAAGATCGGGATCTAAGATCTACATGCCTGGAGCCCGAGCCTCGGAGGCAGACGCTTAATCTACATAGAGAATCTCGCGGAGTGGCGCACAGGGTCGTATTTTTTTCGAGGGTCGGACAGGAGAACGCGAGGGACCTGGCCAGCATATATCATGACCCATCGGACAGCCAGAAATTATCGCTGGTCTTAGAGTTCGTCCTCCGCGGATGAATCCCGAGGGGGCCCACGGGGCCCGAAAACTCGTTAATCGCGGCCCCGCGAACTGACTTTCTGTGCCGAAGCGAAAAGAAAAAGTGCTGGACAAAGGATGGAACCAGAATGGTTCAAAGGAGCCAGAGAGTACTCGGACCAAAGGGTACTTCGCGAGCAGCGAAATTGATACTCCAGTATCAAAGTTATGGCTAATAAAGCGTGTATACCGAAACATGAACACGATCCACGTGGACTGTAATATACGATTTGGTCTATCTGTAATTCATTCGGTTATCATCATACGTAATTTTTAACCAGTCGCGAAGGGAGTATTTCAAACAATTATTTTGAGAAACGAGCATCGAACTGAGTATCGAAAAGAACTTTCTAGTAGATACATCAAGTGCGAGAAGTTTATATTAAGAACCATTGCAAATTCGAATGACGACGATGGCGACTATCGGAGGACACCGAATAAGAAAACGCTCAGAATTCGAAGATGAGCGTCGGTTCGAGTGAGTTATTCAATAATGATCAGAATGATCCGTGAAAAGGTCGGTGAACCTGGCGAACGCAGCAAAACCTCGAAGGTCGAAGTCTTCCAGCGCTGATCCACGCTGCGCGTCCCTTAGCGACCGGTCGTTGGTTGTTCATCGCCTTCAGGCGCCACGGAGGGTGACTCTTTTTCTTCCTATCCCTTTTCTCCTCTCTTTTTCTCCCTGTTTCCCTCTATCCCTCTGGCCCTTCTTCCAGCTTCCTCCGATCCCCTTCCCACTGGTTTGCCATCCTGCGGCCGTATACGGGGATTCGCGTCGATACGCTTTGCTGAACGCCGAGCAAAAAGCTGAACCTGCTCCACCATCGCGTGTGCGCGTCTCTTCCTCTTTTATCCACCACCGGTGCACGCCCTCCCTCTTCGTTTTCCACCCTCCGCCGCCCACCTTTCCTGCTCCACTCGCCGGATGGATTCTTCTCCGCCTTCTTGGGACACGGGGCGACTCAGCCGAGGATTATTTCAGACGTTGCTCTCGTTTTTCTCCGCGGTTGGCCATTTGCTCCCCGAAGTCTCTCTCCTTCGACGCGCTGAATAAGGGAGCTTTCATACCAACCGCATCGCCACCGAACCAAACGTACATTCGAATCAACCGCTGACACGAGTTTTTCCTCTGACGCGGTGTGTTTGGTCGAGAGGGAATCGAATCTGGCTATGTTTGAAACGAATAAATGCACGTTTAGGAAACCTAGAGTTTAGAGGAGCAATTGAATCATCAAACTGAAGTATCGATCGCGTGATACCGTCGCAGGTCAACGTCGTGGCACCGGTCAAAATGATCGATTTTACTTTCTTCGCTTACATCATTTCCGCTGGGCGTACCAGATCTCTCTCCGTTAAACGTTAACGAGCGTTTTTTTTCAACGCTCGAATCCACCGTACAAACACTATTGACGGCGACGTATTTTTCGCACTTGTATAAAAACAAAATTCTCTTCTAAAAATGACACGACAATAGTAGACGATAGTTTCGTTTGTCCCTTTGCGGTGTGCGTGTCCCGAGGCACTTTCCAGCGTGGTTTCCTGCGCTACATGCGTCCAATGGTGACGAAGCTGCGTTCTTGATTGGAAATTGACGAGCGGAAAGCAAAAGATGTGGAAGAAAAGAAAACAAGGAGTCAAAGACGAGGAGGGAATGAGACATCGCAGCACGTCGTCCGCGCAGCTAATTTAGTGGCTGGCGCCAGGTTCCTCGTCTGAGAGAACACCCGTTAATCCTACGACCGCTTATTTTTATTCCCGCGTCTCTGTCTATCGAGCGACGCGAGCCGGCACACCCAGTTCCCTCCTGTTGCTCGTAATTCCTACGATGGACGCGCTGGACTCCCGCTGAAGAACGTTCCTCGTCAACTTCGCGTCCGATCAACTCGTATCTCCCGGGCAAACTGCCTTGTATCCAATTGCGACGGTTTAATATTTTACAAGATTCTTCCGATATTTGTTTCTTCTTTCCATGGTCCTCTTCGACGAACGTTCAAACAAAATAAAGGTGTTTAACTCCTTGCGCTACGTTTTACCCTAGGACAGAATTTTATGAATATCCTTCCACGAGAGATAAACTTAATTACTCTGATACTTCGGAGTCTCGCGAGTCACCTCAAAGATCCTTCGATGCAAGGCTACAACCGGCTATTTCGTGAAAAATTCTTTGCCGCGTTACTTCTACCGAGGATTCTTGCAGAATGAAAAAGGAAAGTCTGAACATCCCCTGTACATCTAGAGTTACTGGAAGCTACTCCAACTGGAAGGAGTAGCTGGTTGTCGAGAAGTCAACGCTCCGATCCATAGATCCGTGTAATTACCCCGCGGCCATGGAACGCGCGAATCTTCCGTGTTTGCTTTCGATCGGATCCAGGCCACTGATGTCGCACCGGTTATATTTAGATCCCGAGGATCGATGGAACGGCCAACACGCGACGGGGAAACGCCAAGAATGACCGAGGAACACGGGTGGAGCCGCCCATAGCATATGCGTCGCGATCGCGCGCAAACGCGCAGCCCATACGAGAATCGGAACGGACACGGGGGAATCGATAATTAGCCAAGCGTGGATTTAATGGAGCGTGGCGATCGTTAACGGTAGATCTTCGAGCGCCGATCTGCGCGGGAGATAAACGTCTCTCGCGGTATCCTTCCTATCGCCAAAAGATTGTTACAGCAATCTTCGATATAAAGTTAATCGATGGATACACTTTTCACCTACCGCATGCGGGTTTATGAAGAAATTTTCAAGAGGAACGAGCCTTAGGCAATTTTTTTTTCAATGTCTGTAGCACTTCTCAAGTAATGGCTACTAAAACAAAGCGCGAAGAATTAAATTACACGCGTGGTATCTACAGAACAGGCATCCATCTTCTTGTGAAGTCCGTTCCTCGACCCACCCCCGCGTTTTTAATTCTTTTTTCAAACTTCCAAGCCGTGCGTGATGTTCAGTTAGAGCCCAGACCGGGGAGGAGCGTGAACGAGCTAAGGTAATCGGTTTGAGGAGGGTCCCGAGAGTTCGTCGTCTCGAAACTTCTTTCACGCGTGTATCGCTCTCTCGGCACTCTCGAGCGACGCGTTGAATAACGGCGATAAAGGCGAATGCCGCGGGAATATCACGATAATCGACCGAATGATGGATAATGATCGGGGCGGCTGCCTTTCGCGCCCCTTCCCCCACCGTCCATGGACCATTATTCAATTGAATTCAATGCTACGCCGACTATTACGGAATTGACTTCGAGAACTTTCTTTCGGGCATCCGTCTCGTCGGACAGACGCTACTTCCGCCGGTCAGCCCTACGAGAAACGACCTGGAACTCGTTCCAAACCATCAGGGCTCGATGGAAAGCAACGCCACCGACTCCGTAACTATTTATCTATTTATTTATTCGTTTCTATCGACGGAAATAACCCATTAACTGATCGAAGCACGCGAATTAAAGGAAAAATAACACTCGAGCTACCCAGAATACGATCCCATTCAGATTTAAAATATATGTAGAACATTGCAGTAAATTCATTTTTCTAAAAATTGAAGAAACGCTGCAAGGAAAGGACTACGAGTCCTCTCACAGGATGCACAATACGAATATCCCTGGCTATCGAGAACTTGTTCATCGTGTAACGAAACGTAATCAGTGGTCTTGGCAAGGAACCGTAAACTATCTCAATTGAAACCGACACTGCATTTTTCTCCCTCTTATCTCGTTAAAGTAAAACAGTTATTTTCCATTTTCCAAGGAAATAATAAATTGCGCCGAGATTTTAATCGCCGCGCGTACTGCAATTTGTGATTCAAGGAGAGATGGTAACGCGCGCCAATCGCTCAAACGTTTTAATAACAATGTTGGTAAAAAAAAATTGAACGATCCTCGAGAGTAAGGCAAATCGAGTAAGAAAAAAATAAGCAAGATTATGTGACGACTACATGAATCAGTCCTACTGGAGCACGATTTAACTCCTCCACCGGTGAATCATGTCTACGACTCGCGAGCTTCGTTAAATCTTCCCATTGTTTCAACGACGCGAGCAGACGAGCGTGCGTACCATAGTTGTTAAGAAGAACAACGCGATAAGAGATTATTTCCATAACAATCGCTGATCGTATACGGCGATTTTGCTCGATATTTCGTCTTTTGGTGATAAAACTTAAACGTTGTAAAATTTCTTCAATTTCCACAAACTCTTGTTATCGCTTTAGGATTGATAAAATCTTGTAAAATTTTACGTTCATCGAATATATAAACTTGTTTCGTTCGATCAATCGAATTAATTCCTCCGATACAGCGCCTCGCAACAAGTCGAAGTGCCCGTCGGAGGAGGTCGAACTCGGCCAGGCATTGAAATCACCCAGAAAACCAAGAGCACCAAAAGTAAGAATCCATAAGTCCCGGGTCACTCGTCACCCAACGTTCCGTTACCGATGCGCCAATTTCCTCGTTCTCGTGCAGGTTTTAAACCAGATCTGCTCCCAATCCCTCTCGCGGACACGCATTCTCCGTATTTTGTTCCCCTTAAATGGCAGTCGGCCGCGTGATATCGCGCAAACAACGCGTAATCCAAACGTCGTCGTTTCCATTTCAAATTCCCAATCAATGTCACCGTGCGCGCTCGATTTAATCTGGTTCACGGAAACGGAAGAAAAATATTCCACGACGATCCAAGCGGGGAACTACTCGCGAGCAGGTTTAATTGCTCCTCGATAAATATCGCGTTATCGTTTCGATAAACGTCCCCGTCGCGTATACGACACGCTCGCCGAGCGTTTTGATTCGCCGATGAATCCACGGCTCGCCGAACCAACGACGAGGCGTCGTTAATATCTCGGTGGCGTAGTCGCGTCACGTACCATCGGTACAAGAAGAGAGGAGACGAGACGAGCGCAGGCGAACCGCCGTCGATTCTTTACTTCTTTCCCCCTTTTCCGGCCTGTGTGCTAGCTCGCGATGACTACCGACATTGAGATCGTCGAGAAACGACCATTGTGCTTCGCAACTTCGCACCCAGACTGCTAATACGTGGCTGCTAGACCCCGAACGCTTCCTACGTAACGACACGCCGCCCTCGGGGCTCGTGGAATGCGTTAATTCCGACGTCGTTTCACCGAAACCCAGTCACTTTTCCCAAACGAGGGTTGCTTTTTAATGCGTTCGCCATATATAGGTGACAGGGTCGAAGAATTCATAGCACCTGTTCTTTCTTACGTTTACTGTGAGACTGATTCGCAGGAAATGTCTGCAGGGCTAAAATTTTGTCTCGAGACAATTAGGAACTGTAGAATCTAACATTTATCGTATTGCTTACTTTTGTATCCTCGTCAAAATTTACGAATTCTATTCAGATTCGTTTTCATTGACGCTTAGTCCTCAGGATTAATTGTTCGAGTACCTTAGCGAAAAGCCCTGTCAATCATATATGGGTGTCGCGGCGTAAAAGTCTTATAACCATCAGGCTAAAGTAAAAGTAAGAATAAGTACTTTCATCGACCTTATGTAATCACACACTCCAGTTCGGAACTTTTTTCCACGAATAGAAACGAAACCCGCATTCCTACGAGATTCGTTCCAGAATCACGTGGACGAGGTTCGATGACCAGCGTTAAATCTATAAATCGAGAGACGATCGGTGACACATTAAAAATCTGCATATGTATGGACTGTATCTCGATTCGGAAGTAAATATTCCTACGAAAAAGTGTTTGGGAAAATATGTAACGCTCTGCTTCGACTCGCCTCTTGTTTATCGCTACCGATCCATGCTTAAAATTTTAGACCGAAGGTCGCTCATAAAAACGAGGATTACATCAGGCGTTATGTTTTCATTTAAAACAGGTTCCAATCTTCTTTATTGGCTAGCCTGGAATTCTTTCCGTTTCTTGCGCAATCGATTATCGAAAGTTGCATCATTCTTACGGAAGGTACAGAATGTATTGTGCAAGGGCCCTTCGAGATTACGTTTGCTTTACTTCGACTAATTATGGTCAGTTATGTTACAGGAAACGTAACACATACTTAGTAGGATATGAATATTAATTAACTAAGATTAATTATGCTAAGCGCTCTTCATCCTACGAAGTTAGTTTAATTACCGTAGTCTTAATAAATATTCATCGAAATTAATGCTGGAAGCAGTCCGCGCAAATTACGCCTAGGTACGCAACTGGAGGAAAACTATTTGGAGTTGTGAGATTATCGAGTTCGAAGAAACTTAGACGATGGTAATAAAAAGAATTAGGGAAGAAATAAGACATAAGTTAGACGTAAATAACATGGATGATCCGAGTTTCTAAACAAGCCCTTGTATGTACAAAAGCTCACCTTCGAGTTCCTTAAGCTTTTCGCGAAAGAAATTCCAATAATTGGCTAATTAAGCGCCTTTGTAATGGGTATCCCTCTTCGCAGCGACTAACAAACGCGCTCTTCTTCCGCGTGGATGCGTCACTCATCTCGAACACGACGTCCCGACGTTATTAGCCAGGATATTTCGCTAATGCTCACGAGCAGCGACGTCGAGGTCTTTTCTGATCAATGGTTTCGATAATAAATCACAGGCGGAGGCGAACGGTATTTTATTTTTCATCCAGGCACCGTCCAAGAGTCGCATTTGTCTCTCATACCCGGTGTCTCCCGTTATCCATCGGTAACTGTAAATCCGATCTCGGCTCCGTCCGTCATATCGATCATTTTATTTCGCTCCTGTTGCTCATTTTCCTTTTTCAGGGACCGTCCAGCTTCTGTTTACTTCTTTTTACGACGAACCGCGGCGTTGGCCCGCTCGATCGCCGATCTCGATCCATCATTTTCAAGGTGGAGCACCACAACGGGAAGTTAACGATCGTGTTGCCCGTCCGTTTATCTCTCGCGGCGATCTTCGCGAAGAGTATGATCGAATCGCTGAGCTTTCTATTTTTCGATCGTTTACAGGGGAGAGGATCGCCTAAACTGGATCGCCTAAACTGGATCGCCTAAACTGGATCGCCTAAACTGGATCGCCTTCCTCAAACTGGAATGTTTCTAACAAACGGAGAATATTTTTATCGCCTATTCGAAAATAATTTCGTGATAATGTATGTTTGATCTGGAGAACCTGACACCCTGCCTCCTCGACAGCAAGACTATCGATCTCGGCGACTAAACATTAATCGGCATTAGAGAAGCTCCTCTCTAATATTTTCTGGCTGACGGTAAAGTTTCAGTGGAGGATACGCGACCGTCCTCCGCGGAGTAAATATTGAAATTCGACGCGTACGATCGTTGTTAGCTAACACTATCGGCAAACAAACTTTACTCAACGATGTTTTTCTAACATTATCTAGCGACGTTTGTTTTGGCGTGAAGAAGATACAAGCGAAACTCAGCGTCTTTGGCCTTTCCTTGAGCCGAAATTAACGCCTGGCTATTTCCAACGGAGATCCTCATTAAACAGCGCTAAGTTCCTATGGCAAACGCGTTATGCAATTAGTACGCCTCTCCTAATTGACATCGTCCAAGGTTGGACAAAAAGGAAACGTCAGGTTCGACATTTATTCCCATACATCCTTGTGGATCGAAAAATGGACTAAATTCTTAATTGAATGCAAACTTTCAACGACGAATGGGAGATAAATAGGTTACGATGATTCACTCGAGGAAAAATTACTAATAAACGTAAGGAATATTATGAATCGCTATATAGCGTTTCCATTCGTCCTCTATTACTCGTATAAGACTTTGCATGGAGCATTTACGCCAACCTTCTCTCTATCTGTACACGTGCAGCCAATTATGCGAACAATGAGTACCTTACCAGGTTACTCTTCGCAGGAAAGACACTCGACAATGGTACTAAATTCTCTTTAGATCTCGGACGCTCTTTCGAGCATTCTAATTACAAACAAATCTAAAATATTCTCCACACAAAGAAACACTTGTCCTGCTTTGCAACGGTATTAACTAAACGAGATACATTGCTAAATAAATAATATAATTTAAGCGAAACGTTACCTTTGCGCAAACAATGCTTCCTTTCGTTCGTTACTCGGTGTAATTTGCAATTTGCATGAATTATCCAAAATGAGTTTCGATATGAGACGATGCCGTTACTTGGAACGCTAAAAATGGCATGGCGTTTCGGTGTTAATTAGAATGCGAAAAAATCGGGTACCGTTTCGGTATTAATTTCGACTATCGCGGTTCGAATACGTTTAAACGCGCGCAGTCCTCGGAGAAATGAAGTTACGATCGAAAATAAATAAATAAGAATAATTAAAAATAATTGGAAAAATGTGATTCAACGTGCCTAGGTTGATTCTCGTGGTAGTGGTCGACTCCTAGGCTCGCGCTATTCGAAGTTGAATCATCTTCGCGATTCCTATCGATCTGAACGATATTCCAAGCGTGACGTCGCGTTGCGACTCTGCCAGAATCGCTCGCGATAAAGGGAGCCCCCTTCATGAATGAAATCCGTCACGTTGGCACTTTTCAAATTTTTCACTCCGCATTCGATTGACCCCGGAAAGCCGAGCTGCTCCACACCCCAATCGTAGAGGTATTCCTGGAAACTCTATTGTATTTAAATCATCGCTCGTGTAACGAGACGCGGACACGCGAAACGTAATAAATAATAAAGATCTGTCGAGACGAATCTAGCCGTTCGAACGGAATGTCAAGTTGGACGCGGGGAGCTATAAGCGGGCAAGCTATTGAATGAAATTCGAATTCGCGTGGATGATGATTTGGAAGTGAAATTTAACCACGTTACTGACCTGGACTGTAACCGAACAATTTCTTGGATATATAAACAAGAATCAAACGAGCTCGATACTTAAAGAACTCGAATATTTGAACGCGCAAGTAATCGGGGGGCCTCGGTCGAATACGAGAGAAAAAAAATAAAGCTGCGAATGTATAAATACCACGATCCGAGTATTTATGAGAAATATCATTAGCCTTGAACGAGGAATGAATCACTGTTCCCGGTATTTTCGAGAAATGGGTATGAATTAAACATTCCTACCGAAGCGTGTGCCGACATTAATCGTAGCCGAGCCTCGAGAATCGTCGTCTGGCGACCGAAAACGTAAATGTTCTTCGTTAATCGCGCGATAAAGACACTATGACGATAATAAAACACCTATAATTACGATAATAGTCGTTTTTAATTCGTACAGCGAGGCGAACGGGCAGAAAAAAAACCACGAAAGACGTACTCGACCAGCAATCGCCGGCGCGAGCTTTCATTGTTATTTCAATTGTAAATTGAACCCAAGGCCGTCCGTTTGTAATGACCCTAATCGACGCCGTCCCTTCGAAATACATATAAGGGGGGCCCTTTTGCCACGGTCGCCGACAGGCTCTCGAGAGTGTCAGGGGTGATTATGAGCGCACAAGAGGATTATCGTCGAGGCTTCGCTAAGGTTCCACAATGCCCACCAATGGAATAATACCAAAGCGGATATCAGGCCTTTCAGGAAGCTCAGTTACGGACGGGAAGCGGAAAAGTACTAGGAACGAACAGGGGCAGACATCGCGCTATCGTTCCTAGGTGGAAAAATACTAGACCTGCTCTCTCGAAACGAATCACGCTCGTCCCTTCCAGAAGGTTCGAATCCAGGTACCTTTGACCTGGAAAAGGGTCCCAGGAAACAAAGGGACCGAATACATAGGCTCTGATTTTCTGCTTCGAGCAGGCGTTCAGGCACGACTTTGGCAAAAAAAAGATTGAAAATCAAAGTTAAAGAAGTTAAAATTAATTGAAAATCAAAGTTAAGAATTGGTTAGTTGGAAGGTTCCTTTTCATCTGTTACATGATCTCTGTATTTGTCTGCTGGAAGATATCAACAGGAGAAGGATCGATCTCTCAGCCATTTTGAAGCTCCACGATTATAATTTGGACGTTCGCGAGAACCTATGCAAACATTTCACAAAATTTTGCCCACATGCCTCTCAAGGATGACTTCTTTTCCTCGAAGAAGAATGAAATGGAAAGTGACACAGAAAACGCAAACATTGCACAAGGCGAAGGAATCAATTGTGGACTCCTCCGCGAAGAAAGAATTCTGCTGATCGTCGTTAATGTTGGCGAAGCGTTGGCACGTTCATCGAAAATTTATGCGCGCAAATTCGTTAAATATTAGCAAGCAGAGTGTTCCGTATACTGTCAACTCCGGGAATTCAGCACGTGAGAGCGATAAAATTGCAAATTTAACAGGCGCTGGTAATATTTAATGCCTCGTAACGCGATTTTATTGACTTTCTGTAAACGTTACGAAGCACTTGAATCCGTTCGGCTGCTAATAAAATAGCAATTGATTGCTGGAAAAATGGGCGAATAATCGCGGGTATCAAAACGGATGAAGAATTTAAATTATAAACGATGTTAAATGGAAGAAATATCTCTACTACTTTTGGGGTTGAAATTTATCGATGCAGCAATGGCTATATTCGATGAGTGCACTTCTGTTTAGAATTGACGTCTTCCAGAAACTTTCCAAGATAAAACTAAAGCGTTGTATTGCAAATAAACAAAGTATGTCGGCTTTTAGCTAAGTTTGAATAAAAATTTGTCCCATTTTCTAAACGGAGTACCGTGGATATTATAGTTGATATTTTGCATCCTTTTGCGGTTATGGACATTTTCATAGATTTCCCCATATTTCCATTCACCATAAATCCATAAAATCCTTTCAAAACTAAACTCGGGGCGTCTACGCGCGATGATCTCGTACACAGCGCCGAGGATGTGTTAAAATGCAACCGTGAGAACGGTCTTGTATTAACTACGTCATTGAATCTGCGTGACCCTGAATGTAAACGAGACAGTCAAGTTCGCGGTCGGCTCGGATTTCGTGATCGCGCAAGAGAACGACACCGATTACGACACGAGCGTCTGTCGTCAAATGTTAATCGAAACCCGTGTCGCGGCCGGGCAAACAGCCCCGTTCATGGACCATGGTCTTGGTTGGTTGGAAGGGAGACCTGGAAGCTGGTGCGACAAACCTCGCTACGAAAGAGAAACGAAGACAGATGGAGACAGGAGGGCGCGTTACGTACATGCGTCGCGCAAACTCGCGCATTGTAATTCATCGGCGATCGGTGGACGTCAGCTGACGGGGCGAAGTATGAATGAGCATATCGAGGCTCCATCGTCCAGCCTGTCTGCGCGTGACGAGCATAAGCTACTGAATCTCTTTCCGTTTTGGGTCATCCCGCAGCCGAACGCTTTTCACGAATCGGATATCTCGTTCAAATTTACATCGTGACCTTTGAGACAACTTGGACCGATAAATTTCGCACCGAAACAATACTCCAGGGGAGTCTGAAATTTTTGGCATCGTTGATTTTATTTTTGCATTGAATGGCGGCTTTGATCGAGAGCTAGCGACCTAAAGTCAAATAACCGAAACTAAAATGTGATGAAAATTAGAATTTCGAGCTTTTCAACCCACAAGACTATAACAACTTGAATAGATTGCCACGGGAGTCGACTGTAGCCAAAGATTTTCACACTTGTCAAACACCTGGAATTACCAAAGGCTGCAACGTAGCGCGTAGCATGGGGGCAACTTTCTGATCGCAAGGAATTTTAGTTGCACAGCCGACACTCTGAAACGGCGAAGTTAGGTAAGAAACGGTTGATGAATGACAAGTCACGTCTGGGAAGCTTAGGCGGGCAAGATGGCGCGAGGAAAGCAAAGAGAGAGGAGGATCTGAAAAGCGAGTGGGAAAGTGGCTGATGCGCGAAAAGGGCAGCATTGTGCTAAGGATGAGTGAAAGGAGGATGGATTCTAAGAAGCCAGTAGCCAGGGTTCCTTTCGATCGCGTTCCCTTTCATAGAATAATCTTGAATTTCTTTTGTTCCAGAATTTCCCACCCCCTCGGGACCCTTTTACCTATTCGATATCACGTTGCAAGTCTCAAATTTCGAATTTTGCCGATGAAGTCCGCAGTTTCTCGCTATTAGATTAATTTAGGAGAATCTATTCGGTTTAATAGAGATATCCTTCAAATTTGTACACACTGCCAACCATGCGCGTGTTATACGGATTTACATACGAATAACATTCGATAAGGCAACAACTTGTTGTCGTTAGGAGAACGAGTGTTCGAAACAGATATAACAGATCGTGACTGCATTTCCATCGGCGCAGACAGCTTACCGCGGCAATTTGAATAGATTATCTATCCAGTCATCGAGTGTCGCATGCAAACCGGCCAAAATAGTTTACGCGATTCTGAACAATCTCGATCTGCTTTCAAATAATGTTTATCTAAAAATACATGCGTGGCTAGCATACAAAGAACTAGTCGTTAGCAGACTGAAATACCTGTTTTGTAATTGAATTCTATAGTATTTCAAAGTGTATACGGCTTTTTAAGGGAATGTTTTTGTTCAACCGGAGGAATATTAGTGACGTCTCTCCCACGAACCACCCGCTAATTAAGAAGCGTAGACAACTTTCTCCAAGAAAAGTAACTGGTTAACCAAGAAAGCGTAGAAAGTACGAAGAGTGCATCGAATCTAATGGTACCGAGTATCTTTAGTCAGAGATCAAACAGTTGGTTTGTTGCTAAATTGCAAACATAGAAAACCTAACAGAGAGCATGACATAAATTCTGATTTATTTGAATACCTGTGCACCTTGACGAATTTTTCAAAAACAGCCTTCTGTTTTTAAACGTTTCGTACCGATTTCTGCGAGAAAATGGTAACTTCGCAGCAGCCGAGTAACGTAAACACGGAATAACAGGAATAGGATACGCAGGTTCCATTCTATGCCGACATTTCCCCGATTCCTAGCGGCGTAGGAAGCAAACGAATTGCGCGACGTAATTGATCGCAACGAGTCAACCATGCAAATCGATTCTCGCGGACCGGTTTCGCTAAGGTCGTGCACTATGTAACGAGAGCGTTCCGTAGCTGGCACCACGGTGCACGACTTTGTGTTTCAGACACATAATAGACGGCTTCCTTTTGCGTATGTAGGCTCATCGCGCCGTTGGCCGATGGGATAAACTAATTAGCAGCGAAGCTTGCGAATGTAACGAAGGAAGGCAAATGTCGAGATTCCATTATGCGTAACCTCACAATGGAATTTTTCTATTTATTTTGGCAATCGTAAAGTTACTCGGTTGAGAAATAAATGTGATTTTCAAAGAGAACGAACGATGAATTTTAAAAAGTTTGCCAGAATTGATACGCTCAATGATTTTATCGTTCGCTGACGACAAGTCCGCGTTAGGATCCTTTCTTAGGACCACGAAGATGGAGTCGCAGCTTCACCGTCATAGTTACATGCAACGTATGCAACCTGTCCCGGCATGTAAATGCACCGATGGGGACCGGTTCGTAAAGGTCGAACATTATACCGAGGTCGTTTTCACCGCGATCGACGATACCCGTCTCGTTCGATCCACGATTGCTCTATGATAGCGCAAAAGAAATAAGGGTCGCCAAACTGCCGTTCGAAGATGGACCAAATTCCTATCCAAATACGAATTTCAAACAACGAATAAGATGTGTCAACTTGTTCGTTGGATCAATTTATCGATGATATTACTCGAAAATAACGAGCACGAAGAAAAAGAACAATAAGTAATTCCTGGAATAAAGTGATTTTTTATCCCGAAAGTTGGCACTGATACCTAATCCCCGCCATGCTGGATCGATGACAAATAAACGAAGTGACCTCTTAACACGTCGGTTGGCAAGCCGATTACGTATGTAAATCTTCCCTTGGACGCTGCTCTGGGCGTTCTCGTGATTTATGCTCGTCCCGATACTTTTATTTTGACCACCTCGACTGAATATTTCTACGATAACATTTTCGAACCCATCACGTCCACAGGATTAATTCGATCCATCATCGCTAAGAGAAAATATATAATATAGTAAATAAGGCGAATGCAAATTCACGTTCCCAAAAGTCGACGACTCTCCCAAAGCAGCGTTTGTAAGCTTCGACCGCTCGGCTTGCCCCCGGGGCATCGACCCTCGAAAATTCCAAGAACCTCTACGCAATCTGGCATACGGGGTAGCGCGAACCAACGGGCAGCATAATCCCTGAGGCGAATGAAACAGTTGATTAACGTTTTACCAACCGGCATAATCGTATATAAATTTCTTTGCCTCCTCGATGAAAAGCCTTGCCACTCACGAGTGGATGACTTGACGGTCAAATTTTACGTACACCCAGATGCTGAATTTTGTCTAGGTCTCGGTGAAGATGTCGTTCACGCAAGAACAAAAGAAGGTTAATTGAAAATCTGCGACGTCTACTCCAAGAACTGAAACAGACAACCGCGTAAACATCCCCCTTGTACCTTTATCGACGAAAATCGCTCCGAATTGGCAGCGTCCTAATCCGCGTCAGCGCGGGTACGCTTCCAAAGAAAGTCGGCTGGCAAGGACGAGGAGGTGGCGACCAGTCGTCGGCTGTCGGAGAGCCGGTCTGCGCTGGTGTGTAATGCGTTACACAGGTATTACGGGTATTATCCGTATTACACGTATTACGAGTATTATACGGACGTACGTGCGACCTCGAGAGAGCAGAGGCCCACTGAACGGCTTCTTCTTCTTCTTTCTCCGATCCCCACCCCTCCCAACGTGTTCGTGCATCCCTCGTATACACGTTTGCCCTTCTCCTGCCCCCCGCGCATAGCTTGCACTTCGTCTCTGTCGTCCATGCCTGGTCCTCTTTCCTCCTGTCTCCTCTCGAGCTCTCCTCCTCCATCTCGCCTATCCTCCTCCTTCTTATCTTTTTATCCTGCGGCCCCACGAGCGGGAGGTTTAACGTCCGCGACTTTTTCTTGCCCCCTCCGTCCTTCCACCGCGTCCCTCCGCCATCCAGCTCTTCCATCTCCACCTCCTCCGGGAGCCGAGAAGCGAAGGAGTCTTCGACGCGAGCTCGACTCTCTCGCCTATCCATCTTGCTGGACGGTTTTACTTTGGTTTCCAGCCGGCTCCTCTACCTTTCCCACCTGTTGTCGAATATAACAGAGGGGAGGGGGTGTTCTCAGCCAGAATTCGATTGCCCTTCCATTGTGGGGTGCCTGGGATTTCTCGGTCCCTCGACGTTCGCTTGAAAGTTTCAGTATTTTCGGAGTGCAGGATCTTAGCGTCGAATTGTTCGAGATACCAAAGATTTTTCTTTTTCTTGTAGCTTTCCTAACTTCGAGAAGCTTCTCGACAACGCTCGGGGATTCGAAGGTCTAGGTGACGACAGGTTGCGTAAGCACGTCGATCCCGTCCAAGGGGGAGAAAAATCACCGTGGTACAGGTTCCACGGATGTGTCTCGCTCTCGGTGGAATCGGAGTCACTGAACGAATCGAAGGTTACGCTCGACCGAAGACCGAAAGGGCAAGCTTCCGAGTTGCTGCTCGATCCTTGAATTATGCGAGTGGGAAAGTCGAATTCGCTCCTGTCGCGCTTCTTCTCCTCCGCTCGAAGGCGGATTTGGCAGCGATTTTCAACTCTGATCGAGGTAAAGATAACGGTAGCAGAGACATCTGCTTCTTCTTGTTGTGTTACTTTCGAGAAACGATATCAGAGCTGCTGATTTTGATAAGGTCCTTCTTCTTGAATCTTGAGCAAAAATTTGACGGTGAAAAGGTTTTTCCGGTGGCTATTAATCTTGGAGAAAGACGACGACATTTTTTTGTACAAAATATTTCGATCTTCTCCCCGTATAATGGATGGTATAATGGATTTTCCTTGCTCGGGGTCACTCGAGCCGCACCTGTGTTGCGGCCGCAGGACGCGTCGTCGTCGATGAACTCGTTCCTTCGCGAGAAACGAGCATCGTGGAAAGAGGAAGGAAGAAATCCCTCGCGGATTCCATAGCTGGCGAACCACTTTGCCAAAGGCTGCGCTACGGTGAGCTATTTTCAGCTGACGTCTCCCACCCCCCTCTGCCGTTGGCGATGTCTACCATATTTATTTGGTACCGGGAACGGAGCTGCAGGAGCCAGAAACGGCCACCACCGGCAGCATCGGGGGAGAGCAATGGCGGTACGAGACCGATACACGCGGTGCAACTCGCCACGACGAGGAGACGGAGCCAGGAGTTGCCGTTCAGGTTTTGCTGTAGGGGATCGTTAAGATAATCGCCGCTATCCTCATCCTAACTTAGCCTTAGCCGATGTATCTTCGACTCGGCTCCAGCCCTGCTCCTCGCTCCTCAGGTGCGCTTCTTCTTTTATTTACCCCTGTCCGCTTCCTTCGTCGTTCTCTGTCCCTTCACCTTTTTGCTCCAGCGTCGTTACACGATACCACCGCGCCGGTAAGAATCGATTTTCTAATCGCGCGGATGAGCTTAAAAATATCCTCGACGAGTACTTATCCGGCAGCGCTTTGTGTTTTCATTTCGAAGATAGAAAATTCGCGATCCCCGCAGTGGCTACGTAAGTATTGCCGTTTCGTTTGAAAATCGAGGCTGAAGTAAGACTGGAGGTCGAACGACGAGAGATGCTTCGAGTCGAGATAAGAGTAATGGAAAGATATAAAAGGTGCGTCGTCTCTCGCGAGTCCTCTCGATTATAACGCAATATGAAATATGGACAAAGAGTGCCGCGACGTAATTTACGATTTACATCTCATGGCTTTCTTCTGATTAGCGATACGAAGAAGAGGGAGGACAGTGATGAAAGTACCTTTTACGAGAGGAATCTTTACGAACGCTGCTGATTTTTACTCCCCACCTCGTCGTGCGTGGGAGGTTTACGAGTCTAACTATTACAGAAAATCAGCGAGCAACCATTTTTTACCTTGGACTGTATACCGATAGTATATCTTTCTAACCAAATTCCTTAAAAAAGGGTGGCTAAGAATTAAACAACCTCTCGGTAGAAGCTCCTACGATAAAGAGAAGTGGCTCGCGTCTGCGTGTAACCTACACAATGGAATAATTTTTTCCTTTGGGGAATTCGAGCCGTGCGTCAAGAAAAAAGAAACAACGATGGACTTGGCGTTAAACGAAAGAACAATTACAATGCCGAGAGGGGATAGGAGACAGACCTTGGGCTCCTTGCGAGATAATCATAATGTTACACGATCCGCGCTATAATGTCGTATAATGTCTACGACACGACGCGCATTGCACGAACGCGACGCAGGCCATTTACGCGGTTTTCTATGCAAAACTGGGGCCCAGAGGAGGACCGGGGCACACCATCTTTCCTTCTGCTCGTTTCTTTCGTGGCGCTCGATACACAATCGGAGCGGACCACGCGTAAATTGCCTGTCACTGAAAAGGAAATGGAAAAGGACGCCTAGACGCGCGAAACGGGACAACAGTGAGAGGAAACGAAAGAAAAAGGAGGCTGTCGCCGTTGCCAGGATGCGTCGAGAGGCCTGTCATTTTCGCGGAGCTCGTCACCGTCATTTTGTAATTACACTCGCGCTCGAGAAAATAGAAAAGCGGCCGCAGAACCAAAGAACACCGTACGAACGGCGATTGCTTAATTTTTAACCCCCCTTTGTTAAGCTGATTGCCGACGATCTCGTTCAACGATTCATATTACAAATTCGAAGAAATTCGCGAGGAAATTGTCGTTCCACGCTTTCGCGATTCAATAAGGATGCAAGGTGACAAGTTTAAGTACGTTCGAGTGTATTATCCATATTGAATTCTATGGAAGTAATTAGAAAATCGTGGAAGAGAGAGAAGAAGCAATTTATCGACACCATTCTCAGACGAACGTTCCTAATTAGATGTAGATACTCTTGGCCTTGTCCCGAAACACACTTCTAAGGTTGTACGTACGATGTTCACGTGGTAACGAAGATGATACTAACTAAGCATCGAAACGCGTACGTGGAGTACGGTTAAGCCGTGATTGAATGGCTATTTGTTTAGTACTTGTTCGTCGACTATACCGTTCTTGCTCGAGTACCAAACATTATTACGCAAAGGAACGACAAATAAAAAGAACAACGTTCTTCTTACACGTAAATGTTTTTAACCTCGATATCCTTCCTGTAGATAGCTTTTTATCAAGGGTCCCCGAACATCGCAAAAAAAAAAAAATAAGACCCTGCAATTAATGCCACAGATTGGCTTTCGCCAGGACCTTTAATTACTCAATTAATTATCCAGAGGACCAAGTTGATTCCACTGTGTTCGCCGACTGCAACTTCGTTGCAGAAGGAGCATCTGACCATCGAACAACCGGTACCAAAACCGGCTCGAGTTTGGGTTTAAAATTAGAAGTCAACCAGAGCTGGGGTCCCAGAATGGCCGACGAATAAACTTTCGTTGGCCCTTTCTCCCTTCCATTTATCATGCCAGTACGCATCCTTCGTATACCCAGTCTGGTTGAGCAAAAGTATTTTTAGCTAGGTAGAAAAATCGCAGGAGCTTCGTCCAAAGGATGCTCGTCAAATAAATGTCCTTAATCGATACGGCAGAGTCTTTAATTCGACGCGAATGATCGTATAATCCCGTAAAAATGTAAAATAAGTTTCCAGTATCACCTGTCATCGAGTTTGGGAGAAAATTAGAAGGTAAGCAAAGTCTGTGTTCTGGTTCACCCTTTTTGCTTTCCTTTCTCCTGTCGCCCGCGACACGAATATCCTTTCCGAGCTCGTAACGCGGCGGAGCAAAGCAATTCGAACTTAGAAAACATTTCCAAAGCGTTGGAAAGACAGGGGACAGACTTTTCTCGGCGCGATAGAAAAGTGATCGATGTCATTGATGACGAATACTCCCGAGAACTACAATCGCGACGAGGTGGCCAACTTTCGTGGATCTTCGATGAAAGGAGCAGCGTTTTCTCGGTGGGACGGGCATAAATCATGCGTCGATCGGCAAGGATTACGCGGTGTTGCGTACGCGAAGGACGTTCGCGATCAATGATACTTCTGTTAACGAGCACCGTGTACGATAGCGGTTGCATAGGTATCCCAATGATTCACCGTGGGATTAAACGCGAAACAGCACGCGTTAAGGAGACATATTGCTTTGGTGCGCTGAAACTTGCGACATTTTTTCCAAGGGAACAAGTGAACGTATAAACGTAACCCGAGTGCTGTTCCATTTTTCTTGGAGATACGACCATAAAGATATTATAGATAGCGGTACCTGATTCTGTTACCCAGTATTTTTATATCATTTTTACGTTTGCAAAATTCACGTTTTCAGACAGGTCTATGTCTCGCCTGCTCTATCTATAACATCTCGATGGCTTCGACACGCGACACTTCCCCAAGGAATACCTGAAAGGCCCAGATGTCGCAGATCTGGATAGATACCCTAGAAACTACGTTATTATACGTCACTCGAGATGTTTGTTTCCTTTCACGGTTGCCTCGTTTGTGAAACATAATCGTGTCGTTCCATTTAAAGAGAGTCATTTAAATCTAGTTCGCAAATATTTCGAGTCCTTTAAGTAAACGTTTAATCTCCGTATACGAATCTAGAGATCGATATCGAAATGGAACACGGTTTAAGACAAAAAATGGTGGAAGTGAAAAACTGGAATAGGAAACGGAATTACTCATCGCGATGATAACGCCTGTATCTTTCCAGAGCAAACGAGAACCCCGCGCGCTTTACAACAGTACAATTATCGAAGGATTAACAACTGCTTCTCGTTAATTATCCCAGGAACGAACGAGCACTGGATTCTGAGCGCTGAACGTAAATCTTCCGTCATTTGAATACAATGAGCATGATTCATTTCTCAATGGAAACCGTAAAACGAATTATCAAGAATGCGATCGGTCCAATTACCAGAAAAAAAACTCTGCTAGATGGATAACAAAAGAATTACCGTAACGTAAAAAAGGTCCTTTGAACAAACGTTTGATCTCCCGATTTTCATCGTTTTTATCAATTTTTCTCAAGCTTTTAAAATCAGAGAATTTTTAAATCTCCCGTTGCAAACCGAAAACGAAACGTCGCTAGCATAAATCAGGGGTGATTTGTTCGACAGAAATTTTACAGTCCTGCGCGAACTAACGAACCTGTAATTTTCCAAGAATTTCCGAGTAACTGCTGCCCGTTTCGCCTGGTTTTTTGCATTCCGCCTAACGATGTCTCCAGTTTTAAGTGCGCTTCTGCGACGTCCTTGGGGCGCGTACTCGACTGTGAAAAAACGCGATTGTGCCAGCGGCGTGCATGATCGGGGATCCCTGAAGCGCCACGTCGCGACGAAAGTGACAAAACAACGAAAATTTAATCTTGGTATTCTAACATAACAAACTAGGAGTGAATAACGCGAGGAATTAATTTCTATGCCTAATATTTCAGACTCGAGCATCGAAGGAACTCGCGGTGATCGTTAAGATAAAAGAGAAGAGAAACCTGTTACAACGTAAATGTTCGGAACTGCGTTCGTCTGAGGATTGCATAATAATCAAAAACGAGGTATTTTTAAGGCTCATCGAGCCGTGGCTCACGTTTCTTATTATCACCAGGAAGCCAAGATCACGAACTGCCGGGCTAAGGACGTATACGTCCGAACGCTATTCGTAATTTCGAAGTACGAATGGTGAATTTCGAATTTTAGACGCGACCGGAATCCCTGAAGCACGCGTCGAACGCTCGTACGTGTCCAAAGCACGCGATAAATTTATTCATAGGCATTTATTCATAATCTTGGATAAGAATCACCAACAGATCCTAGAATCGTGAAATTAAACCAGAGTTGAAAGAAAGATTCTAGAGTCGGTGGCCTCGAGAGGATGAAGAATCCTCGGTTTCCACGGTCTGGAATCGAGACTATTTTAAGCCCAAGATCTCAACAATTACGGGACCGTTTCAGGTGCTACTCGGTGCACGTAAAAAGCTTTTTCGCCAGGAGCGACATAAACGATCGGCCTCCTAACGGTACGTAACGGTTGGGAATCGCAGGTTCTAAAGTAGTCGTTTCCTCGGCAACTGCCACGAGGATCCAGGAAGACCGTGAATTCACGACGCTACGAACGATCGTCGCGCGTTTTCCTGGTGGCAGTCCTCGCCATTCCTAAGAAAAGCTGCAAGACGCATTATGGAATCTCTAGCCCGATGGAAGCATCGGTGATTCTAACAGAAAGTTTACTTGGAACGTCGAGTGACATGTATCAAAAATATGGTGTAATAAAGAACTGCTATTCCTATGTCTTTCATCGTATGTCCTGACAGTAAGTGGCACAAGAGTACAACCTAAGATGGTACATACTATCTAAGATGGTAAACAAGAAGTTGAAATTGATATGCGCTCCATTCTAGTAATTAGTTGGTTGACTTTTCATTGCTAAATTGGCTCTTAATCGTCGCAGTTTAATCGTTCCATTCGGTTGATATAGATTCGGAAGGCTGCGCTCAATTGCGGCAATTAACAAATTTCGCGGAGGTGCTCGTGGTCCCGCCGTGTGCTTACATTCGCAAATCGCGAGGATTCGAGGAAGGAAGAGTCAAGCAACGCTCCAGTGGCGTCCGATAAAATCTCTTTGGGTAGATCTTGACCGAAATGGTAACTAGCCTGCGATAAATTATCGGTGGAGGTGCGTCCTCGGAGAAGTCTGAGGTTAACAGAAGTAACGAGGACAGATTTCAAGTACTTGTTATGAAAACGTGGTACAGAGATAGTCCATCTTAAATAATGGGGATTGGGTAGATCGAAAGGTTGAGAAACGCTGGTGTAAAGGACCTTCCACGGTTGGCCTGAGAACTTTTAGACCTCGCTAAATATTCCGAGATGTTATCTTTTCATCGCTTTGTTTCTGACCTCCAAAAAAAGCGACCGAAATAGTTGCAACGAAAAATGCTTACTAATGAGATTGCGTCCAAGTTGTCTTTTCGGAGTTTCAATTCGAGTGTGAGACGTAAAGATACTCGCATATTCCTCCCATATTTTTGACGCGAAGCTATCGCTACGAGAATATCGATGTAATATTATTGCTTCGACAAAGCCACAGTGTTAATACCTAAATAATATTCTGACGAGCACCTTAACCGTAGCTCGGCGAAAATTTCAAAAGACCTGAAGCCCAGGCGTCTGGTATCGTCGACCTCACATCAGGCGACGACCTTCGCCCTGAAGAGAACCGGTCCGAGCGTCGAAGATGCATCGCGTCGCTCCGTTGGCCCAGCTCCAGCGGTGCAACAGCGTTCGAGGAGTTCACGGATCGAATCGATCCGCGATGGAAAATCGCGAGGTTCGTCTCGGCGGAGTCGAGACCACGTCCTCGTTCGCCAGATGCGTCTCGAGCGCGTCCACCCTTCACATTTACATAATAAAACACGTAGCTACGCGCGCGACACGCGTCCAAGACGAGCAGGAAAGACGCTCGCCGTGAGTCACAAGCTTCTCCGACGTCGTGAAAACTACATAATTCAATGCCAAAATAATTAATCGCAAGCATTCTTGGTTCACCTCCTGATCGTTATCACTGTATTCGATGCTAAATGAAAATTAGTTTCGACTGGATTAGCTTGAAGTGATATCTTGTTCGCGTGAAATTATTAGGCCTTAACGAATACAGGAAGCCGTGCAACAGCATTGTTAATAAACTCGGTAATAAATAAAAAGCAACTCCAAGAAGTAGACAACGTCGTCCGAGACTAGGAGCAGAGAAGTGTCTCGCTCGTCATTGTTCGGCCGTCTGATAGAATTACCCTATTCGTTACGTAAAGCGATTCCTCTTATTGTGTTGTCTTTATGCGAATTATCGTTGATGCGACCTCTTAACGGTCGAGGGCAGACACCGGGCGTTAATTCGACCCGCGAAATTTCGCGTGACAGGAGTCACGTGTGTCTTTCTCTCGTTCCCGGGCAAGGATACTCTTCTCAATGAGCTCAAACGAATCGTCCCGCACGTGTCCAACATGCTCAAGCGTCCGAAAGACGCGACTTTCCTGGAGCTTGTTACCACGCGACGTATGTACGTCGTGCAATTTATAACAGACTTTAACTAATCCTAATTTCGCCACGTCCCGGTCGCTCCACTCGGCTGAAAGGACTTATCAGTGGACCGAGCCTCGGATGACTTGAACCCTTTCTAGAATTTTCTTTGAGGCGATCAATTTTGATTGTTCGGTTCGCGTGAAACAACTCCCACGATTTTAAAAAAGATACGAAATGTATATTCGTTGATTGTCAATGGGTAACGAGACCCGCGAAACCTTCGTTTCATTCGCGTTATTAAAATGATCGTAGGCAAGAGTCGACGAAGCAGAGGATAGGATGAGTAATAACGCGTAGTATTTGTGACGTCTCTTTTAACCATCAAGGTTCTTTGCACGTTTATCAAGTTCGCACCGCGCTACTGTTACACTTCCGGTGAACAGTGAATCATGCTGAACGAGTGCTTTTGAAACACCGTCGTGTGAAAAGAAAATCGAATCGCGCAGGTGTGCAGTGCGTCGCGACTCTAATGTCAACAAGGGAACGAGAGTAGATTTTTCGTGAAAAATTGTCAAACGCAACACTGATTTGTATAGAGCTAACTGCTTTAACGTGCGAAGCTTTTGGAACAACTTTAGGGACGGAGTCGTTTAGGTACACCTAAGTGAAATCCCCATTGATGGAGCACACAATTCTTGAAAATTGGATCTTTAACGAGAAGCTAAGCTTCCAGAATCCTAACGTTGCGAATCCCTCAGGGACGAATACGGCCTGAAAGATTCAGAAGCCTACATTCCACACTGATGGACCTTAACCACGATGACAAAGCACACGTTGCAGTTGAGAATTTCAACTCTAACGAAAGGAATCTCGCGAACTTCCTAACTTCCATCAAGTTCTAGAGCCCTAACAACTGGTCCCTCGAGCGAAACATCCAGGAGTCCGTGTGTTCGACACTGATGGACCTCGACCTCGATGACATTCTACATAGCACGCGTTGCAGTTGAAAATTCAAACTCTAACGAAGGGAATCTCGCGAACTTCCAAAACTTCCATCAGGTTCCAGAGCCCTAACGACTGGTCTCTCGACTGACACGTCCAGGTGCCTACGTCGAGCACTGATGGCCCTTACCCAGGGCGACATCGGCCCGTGGAGCAAGCGTTGCTTGAAAATCAGCGGAGGATCGCCGTTCGTTTTGCTCCTGGCGTGGGCCGCGAAGAGAGGAATCGACGAACGAGCCTGGAGATCGGCGGCCTGGGGAGGAAGAAGGAAAAGCGAACGCAGGGAAGCGGCTAAGTAACGAGGGAGGGAGGGGAGGACACTGGCGAACAAAGTGCAGCGATGCAGTCGAAGAGAGAGGAGACGAGCGAAGTAAAAGAGGGGCCCCTGGCGATACCAGGCGAAGAGGGTC
This sequence comes from Hylaeus anthracinus, assembly GCF_026225885.1. NCBI lineage: Eukaryota > Metazoa > Arthropoda > Insecta > Hymenoptera > Colletidae > Hylaeus > Hylaeus anthracinus. Next base: position 4,471,094 of record NW_026534349.1, on the reverse strand, counting down.
GGGGCCCCCTATGCGAGCCCCAGCCACGGCGACCTGGTGGGCAAATGGGTATATAAGCGGGCCCCGGACGATTCCATCTCGACACACGACCCAACCTTCATCCCGTACGCCGACGAACGGTTCCCCATCGCAAACGAGCGTAATCGCACGCGCGCGTACAAAAAGAGAGGATCTCGTGCGTCTATTCGACTCTCGTTTGTCCTGTCTGTCGCATCCCTTAACCCCGAGTTTTAACGAATACGCAATCGTAAAGTTCGACCGGTTCAGTTTAATCGGTGACAGAGAGAGAGAGAGAGAGAGAGAGTATCGCAGCGAGCATCGCCAGCAGGAAGAGAAGTCCAGGAGAACGTCAACGAGTCGACGACCAGATCGGTTACACGGCAAGGAGAGAAAAAGACGTGAGTACAGAGCCATTACAATTACATTATCGCGTTCACAGTTAGGGCTGTGGAGTCGCTGCACCAGAAATCGCTGATCCACATTCGGTTATCGTAATTAGACCATCGAGCCTGACGCTCCGTCGAGAGGACTTTGGGGAAAATGTCAAAATTTCTTTGGGATAGTCAGAGGATAGTCTAATCGAAATTCGATTCGAGGGACTCTCATTGAATTTCAGTTGCAGCGTCGCGAGATTGTCTTGGTAGCTGGAAGATACGGACGATTCTGTATCGAAGACCGATCTAATCGAGTCAGGGCTCGCTCCGACTGACTACTTTCCCTCGTACGAGAGTTCACTCGAGGATTCTTTTACCGAAAATGGCACTGGGTTCTATATGGTAGACTTGGTCGACTCTGCCCCGACTGCAAGATGCTTTTTACCCCTGCCAACACCTCCAGGCAACTCTCGTGCGACGCAAAGTCGAAAGTCTGAGCGGACCCTCATCGGTTCTTCTCTTCAAACTCGCGGCTCGTGTAGCTCTTCCAAATTTTAAAAATGGTACAAATCTTTCGAGTCACCGTCAACATTTTTGAGTATTCAGAGTCAGAAGCGACCATCAACACTGTTTATGTTTATTCAGCACGAGCAACCATCGACAAAGACGACCGAGCCTCATCCCGAAGTTGCTCCTATAAACAAACAAATGTATTCCGTTTCTTCGACAACTCTACCTTCTATCGTTTCCAAGTTCTTTCGTCCTAACCACTCTCGACATGAAACATTCTCTGCCCGTGCCCGGTTTATCGATAACTAGCCGGTTTCGAACATTATGCGAGCCACCACTGTAATTGGGATTCGGATGTCGTTTCGTAAGCCGAGGGATCGCAATCCCCAGACACGGTTGCGTCCCGCGAAATGGCTGTCTTCGAAATCGCGACGATTAAAGCGGGGAAAACGCGCGCAAATGGGATAATAGTCGGAACATATAATTTCCGCGGATTTCACAAGCTGACCCCGCGTTTGCGTAATCCTCGTCCTCCTCTCGCGACGTACTATTTTTTTTTCTCCACTCCCCTCCCTTGCCCTCGCTGGCGTTTCCTCACGGTTAATTAGCCTGTCGCTAATCTGCTCGATCCGCGAGGCTGCGACACACGAGGCGCGAACGAGCCAACCGAGGATCCTCTAATTCGTCGACGATCCCTTTCCAGAAATTCCGTGAACGATCATTCGCGGGACGTCGACACGATCTAAAACTTCTAAAACTGAAATCACGAATCGACAAATGGAGACCTAAATAAGGTGCCAGGATTTTCACATCGTCATCCACTGCACGCCATTGTGTCGACAGTTGAACACGAAATGTTTAATATTGATTCTCTTGCTAAACATTATCTTGTTCCATTCGCTTGATTTAGTTTGGCCCTTTGTTACTCGTACTTTGCGATTGTTCGGCATTCAACGTCGAAAGGGTTGAAACTTATAAGGTCGCGACACTCTGACCTGCCAGCAAGGCCGAGTCACGACGTGGACTTTAAGGGGTTAAAGTTCGGGAGCCTCTGCTATCCGGAGAGTCTCCAGAAATTAATTCGACGATACGAAAATCGTGGCACCCCTGAATCATTATTTTTTTCGAGGATCGTCCCGCGCACTTAACCCTTCTCGCGATACAGGGATGTTGATCATAGATCGGACAGGCATTCCAGCACGTTCGCGTCAACTGCGCCGCATTCTCCGTCCAATTGATTCAATATACGCAGATTAGATCGACAATCGCGCACTTCGAAAAGGATAGAGCTGGACAATGGATCCGAGAGAAAGAGAGAAGGGCAGAAAGCATTGTGAAGCGGTGAACCACTTGATGGGTCGCGTCTTCTTTGTAAGCGTGGTACCATTATTACATCTCTGATGATCTTGATAAGGTAATGGGTGTCCATCATCTTTCACAGCCGCGCATCCTCTCCGTCGACCTCGTCGTGTTCGCCGTTCGTTCGCGAGATCATGGGGCTTTGTTTTTCATCCTGGGGCGATTACACGACTTCCGAAACCGATACCGTCGACTCGAAACAGCCTAAACCGTTCGTATTAGAACCAGGCAAACGTCCACCGCGCCGCCACCGACTCTACGACCACTTTGTAATTAACTCTATTGCGGCCCATTACGTCCGCTCGCAATACCATCGAGCATGGACTCTCGTTATTAAAGCCGATCATGCGACTTGGTAATGCACACTCGTTCCTTAACCCCTTGAGGCATTCGACTGATACGTTACCCCCGTTAATTACGAGATACGGTAATGATAATTCTTCAACGGGACATGAACTCCGATGTAGAATTTTCCAGAATACTATCGACAGTGTTAGCATTATACGATTTCTTCTTATTCGTCTGTTTTTAAAATTTGAACCTTCGAGCGAAGATAACAGATAACAACGAAAATATTTATTTATCGCCGATTTCGTTTATCTTCTATTCGATGCTCGTCGTTTGCATAGATTTCATCCCGTTTCTGTTTGAACGCTTGTCTCGACGATATCGCGAACAAAGTGCCCTATCGGTTCCCGCAACCTCAAGTGCAACCGCAACAGGAGCTGTAGTTGCATTGCCAAACACATAGTCGTAGTAAAAACTGGATCGTTGCCTCCTGCCTCCCTCGATCAGCACTGTCGGCCAGTTTTTCCGTCTTTATCTCCGTTCCTCCAGGTTTCCCTCTCCGCTCTCCATCTCGGCCACGCATTCCACTTGGGTCGCGTTCTCCAGAAGGCGTGTCTTCTGGGACAACAGAAACAAGTTTCGTCGGCTCCTTTTTGCGCAACTTTTCGGCAACCCATGTACGAATAAGGTACAAAGACGATCACGTGTTCTTCGATCCTCGATCACTCGCGGCAGATACATCTGTGTTGATTCCTTTGTTTTTCTTTTCTCATCGATCTCAGCCATTCATCCTAGGAGGACCTCTGGTGTCTCGACTCGCATTTGTAGATCACTCGTAGCTTACTCTACTTTGGTTAATCCACTTCTCCTTTGATCAATTATAACCACTCTATCATGGGACGTTGAGTTAATATTTGTAAATAATGCACTGTCAGAGGTAAACATTGACGGAAGTCATCCCCAGAGGTAACTGACCTCTCGAAGCCTACCTAAATCCTCTCAAACGAGTCGCTACGTTAATTTTTTGTTTTAAAGACTATTTCAATGAAAAAATTGACTTTGGATTAATTATTTTTAAAATTAGATAAATATACAGCCTCTACAATTACCGAGGTGCATAATCATTTGTCGAGAAGATTCAGTAGACGTGTTTGGAAGAAGGACGTCATCCGAATCTTCATGCAAAGATGATTGTGAGGCTCGTACCCGTTTGAGATACCTGTGCGAAGAATTTGTCGTTTGGAATTGGATCGTATAATGCATCCAAAGCATATTCTTTCCATCGACTATGCCTCCACTCGCTTGGCGAGTCGAGAACAGCTTCCCCGAGTATAAATTACCCGCTCGATTAGCAGCGACTCGCGCCACACCGGAGCGGAAGGTCGTTCAACGGTAGCTGCGAACTCGAAAGAATGCTATTGGACTTGGTTTTTATTTCACTCGAAGCTGGTCTAGCTCGCGCGACCGGATTTCGTCAGCGTTTTGCGTTTCGCTCGCTAACGTCCGCGAGTAATGTTCGCCGCAGCAATGTATCCAATGGACGCCGATCGTCTCCGATTTCGCCTATGAGTTTCACGAAGACAGCTTTCGACTCGCCGAAGAATCAGCGATACCGATTCGCGCGCCGGAATCGATTTACACCGCGGTACACGCTGTTACGCTAAACTTACTCGAGACAATTGTAAAACAATACTTCGTGCGTTCGTATAAAATAGTAAGTACGACGAACTAACATCGGTGGTTTCGATCGATTGATTCCTGCGATAGGTGGAGTAGAAGGTTAGGCATTGTCTGGCTACAATGAAGCCAGACTTCCATGCAACATTTACTTTGTTTACGAAACAGTTGAATCTACGAAAAAATGTTTTACAAAGAATATTACTCCAGGTGAACACCGACTATATAAACCTTTTAGCTCCACTTTTCTAGTTTTTACACACCGCGAGTATGATAATTAAAATATGAATTGTGTAATAAATTCGACGCACTACTGATTAATTCAGTAATGAAAAGGTTACGAGCTCTTTCATAAAGACACATGGGAGACCCCGCATACTGAAAGCTGATTGGCACCCGAGTGCTGGTGCGAAAGAATCCTTTCTCTCGTCGTTGAGTCTGGGTTAAGCACCTATAGTCGCTAACCAAGAATAAACCTCGTAGAACCGACAATGCTGAATTCGATTCGACGTCTCGCCTCGTGACGTTCTCTTTCGATGGCTCGCGAGTTCGTTGAAAGTAGAATCCTCCGGTTTCGATTGCAACGGCCCGGACAATGTCCTCTCTCCTTCCGTTCGAGCGCGTTCCGGATGTCCCACCCACGTTTCCACTTTCCGTTCGCGAATCACGCAACGCAGTTTGCCTAACGGATTGCTATGCGTCACGTTCGCCGCTCCGTTTTTCGGGTACAAGAATCGTAGTAGCGGGTGGATAAGTATCGAATATGGGCGAAAATAAAATATAAAAAAACGCGGGAACGTACAACGAAAATAGACGTAGTACACACGAGGAATTAAAAAGCAGAGTACGTAACGATAATATCGTTCTTTGACTGACATCCAATGTAAAAGATAGCTCGTCTAATTAAATTCGCGTTTGAATTCGGAGAATCTGCGAGGTATCCCCAGCATCCGGCGACGAACACGCGAGCGCGGGACGCGTGTCCGCTTAATTGATCGTTCGTCTTCCGCGCGAACACGCAACGTGCCGGAGCGAGAGCTGGTACCAACGTGGAAGAAAGAAAAACGACGACACGGGCAGAGAAGTCGCGCGAACGCGCTAGTAACGAGCTGCGAGGGGCGCGCATCCTGTCATTAGCTCCATGACGCTCGCCTTATTTAATGCATTCGGTTCAATGTCACCTGTCCCTCTCCTTCCTGCCGGATCCTCGCAGCAGCCCCTTGTCCATTCCTCTACCTCCCGGTTCCCCCTGTCTCTTTATGCCGGCCAGCGTAGCCTTTTCGTCTCGCGGCTCATTCATACGGCCGTGTTCTCCATTCATGCCAAGTACGAGAGAGCTCTCGCGATCACGTCCGCTCTCTTAACTGGAAGATTGCGAGGAACGTCCACCGCTCGCTCGTTTCCTCTTCATCCGTGCCGTGGTCTTCGTCGAAACCTTTGCTGGAACCCTTGGATTCGAATCTACGCCGATCCCACGTTTGCGTTCGCTCGGCTTTGTGTGAACTTTCACTTTCACGAATTCGACTGCTGTTAGAAAAACGATACGCGGGGTGGAGAACTTTTTTTCTATGAACTGATCGAACTCGAGATGAAAGTGTGTCCAACCGAACAAGTATCGACGCTGATGGCGATATCCCTTGATCGCGAATCCAAGCATCGTTGAGATCTAAGCATTCCCTTTTCATTTGCAGATATCGAGATGAAGCTGATCGTGACGATGATGTTCCTGGTGGGGGCGGCGTTCGCCATGCCCGTGGCGGAGAACCAGGAATCACTTCAGGTGGTGCCTTTGGAGAAGTCGACGAGCTCTGTGAAGCTCACGATGCCCGAGTTGGCGGCTACTCCCACGGCAAGCCAAGAACCAGCAGAACCGGCGCCAGCGGAGATCGCGAAGCCGGCCGAGCTAGCTGAGAAGCCAAGCGTGAGGAGCAGCTCTATTCCGGAAAACGCTCAACAGCCCGAAAAGGCAGAGGAGAAGAAGGAGGAACTCCCACAGGCGAAGGCCGAGGAAAAGAAGGATGAAATCCCCGAAAAGAAGCAGGCCGAGCAACAACCTCAGCCACAAGAGTCCCAGCCGCAGCCTGCTCAGGAACAAAAAGCTGAAGAACCTCAGGAGCCCAAGAAGGAAGAGGAGAGCCTGAAACCAGCAGCTTCCGAATCCCACGAAACCGTTCAACCCGCGCCTCAGGAGCCCAACAAGCAGGAACCTGCTGCTCCCTTGGCTGAACAGCCTGTAAGTAGCACTATTGACGGTCGTTTGATAAAATTCCTGAAGAATTGAATAACTCTAGTCTCTCGTGTCGCAAGGACATTTAGTTTTAGGTATTCTCTAAATTCAATTCCTGTATTTCAGAAACCCGTGAACATCGAAGGCAAGAGCTCCGAGCAGGTGGACTCCGACGAGAAGAGCGAGGTTGCGGCCAAGGAGGAGCCAAAAGAAGAGAAGAAGGCCGAGGAAGCCAAGCCTAGCGTGAGGAAGGAGGACGAACCCGCCCCCGCCGTATCAGCCGAATCCTCCGAGGAGAAGGCTCAGCCAGCCATCGAGGAGAAGAAGGCTGACAAGCCCCAGGAAGAAGAGAAGAAAGTCGAAGAGAAGCCAGACCGCGTGACCCGCGATGCCGAAGAAGCAATCCCTAACGCGGCAAAGAAAGCGCCTGAACAACCAGCCGAGCAAGCCGCCGTCGCTGCGATCGCCGCGGAGGCCGAGAAGAGCCAACCAGAGCAAGCCAAGCTCGCGGAAGAGGCGAAACCAGCCCTGAAGAGCGAGAACATCGAGCCTGCCGTTGAGCAACCCGCCGCCAGCTCCGAGGAGTCCTCCAAGAGCGAAGAGAAGGCCGACTCCGCGGCTCAGCCAGCCAAGGAAGCCAAGAGCGCCGAGATGGCGGCTGAGGAGTCATCGCAACAGGCGAAACCCGCAGAGTCCAGCCAGGCCAAGCCCGAAAACGCCGAAGCCCAGCCCCAGGCGAAGCCCGAGAAAGCCGAGGAGAAGAAGGAGGAACCCATGAAGCCGGAAGCAGCGAAGGAAGTGAAGGAACGTTCGGAGGAGTCCTCGGAGGACAAATCGGCCGAGATAAAGGAAAGCAACAGCAGCGAAGAGGCAAAGAGCAACGAGGACAAGTCCTCCGAGGAGAAGGAGGCCAAGCCAACCGAGGCCAAGCCGGAGTTGCTCCCCAAGCCCCAGGAACTGACGTATCCAAGAAGTCAAGTTTAGATAACGAGCAACGACAATCGCGCGCGAGACGAAGCGGGAAGACGAGCAACGGTGTAGCCCCCAGCAGCAAAAAATGTCACCCAGAAGACCAGAAGGGCTCCTGACGTCGAGACACATCAGAGCGACACGGGGATGGGCGCGAGTTCTTCCCACGGATAGAGGCGCGATTCAGAGTGAGAGAGAGAGAGAGAGAGCGAGAGAGAGAGAGTGGAGACGGGGTGCTCGTGCACGTCAGGAAGTGTCAACAGCAGAGCGGGCGAAAAAGAGGAAAACGGAGTGAAAGCGATATCGGTGTGAATGGGAGAGAGAGATTGTTTCTCGATCGGTCGTTGGCAGGGTCCAAATACTTCCCCGACGCGCCACGGGTTTGAGAAAAAACAAAAAATTGTTCATCGATCACGGGACAGGATGACCACGTGACGCCTGGCCACGGAAGAGGAAACCTAACGGCTTGGACATCCACGCGAAGATCATGAAAACATCTACGACGACGACGTGGATGCTCGACGTTCGCCTACGTTTCGTGCGACGAAGATGTGTCTGCGCGTAGCCCGTCAGGAACACGTGGACCTCACCCGTCGAGGATTTCAGCTTTGGCTACTCGTCACCACGGGGTCATCCTCGCCTTCGTCCCAGCGGACACTAAGATTTGTCCACGGGGACGAACCATGCCCCTGATCAGAGTTATCCTCGTTCGAACAAGATCCCCTCCCACCAAGTTTCTTTCCTTCTCTATGTATTTTTTTTTTTTTTTGTCAAAAATCACACACGACCACAACCACAACCTCATCCCAATAAAACTAGTGTGTAGCTTCGACTCTGTCTTTTTTTTTTAGAGATACGTGTCATTATTATTATTAATATTATTATTATTATTACGATTTAGTACCAGTACCGCTATTATTATTAATATTATTATTTGTATTATTGCTATCATCGTTATAATAATAATTATTATTATTACTGTCAAAAGCCAGCCGATCTTTAATCGTTTCACCATGCCAACAACGCTCCCTCCGTGCATGACGACTACATTATATATAAATTTTTTTTTTTTTTTTGTAAGGGCACGGGATTTTCCTTTCATTCGAAATATTTCATTTACGATACTCCATACATCTTAAGTTAGCTAATGCGTCGATACATTTTGAATTTGAGCAGCTGCTTTTCGAGCCATTAGTTTCCAGCTGTAGAAACAACTCTTTCATCAAAAGAAAGGATAGCAGAGATATTTGCACTCTCTAAACGATATTTAAATAACCCCAGCCCTGGTTAATCAAATGGTAAGCAGTATTCTGAAATTCAAGATGAAGAGAACTTGCTTTAAATTTCCACATTCGGATCCGATTTTAAAGGAAGAAATATTTGCACAACTCGATCAGAAACGATCGATCACGATCCGTTCAGAAAATCGCGACGGCTACTTGACACCCAGATGGAACTCTACACGGTGTTGGCGTCGATTCCATACACATTCCAATTCACCAGATAGCATCAATTACGGTCGCCGTGACTAGAGTCGTGAGCCTAATAGCGACATTGCCTACTGTCGCGAAAACAATGGGTCTTGATCGTTACAATATGCTAACAAACGAGTCGAGAAGTAACGTTCGCGTACAAAGACTCACACCTAACAGTATAAACGAGGTTCAAATAATAAATACATCTTATAAAATAGTAGAAACACTTCTATCTTAATAAAGAAAATATCCTCGTTTAATTTGAAAAATGTTGGGGGGCTCCAATGTAGGTTTACGGTACGAATCCTGAGCATAATTATACAAATAATAATAGTTAAACAGTAATATTCGATTAATGGCGTTGAAATCGTGATGTTCGAATAGTTTGAGCCTTGCTCGAGGCGCGTGCACTTTGATATTCGCGAAAGGGGCGAATCTCGTCGCATCCACTGGGAATGCACTTGCACAAGACTTGTAGATTCGCGTGATTGGTCGTCACGCCTCGCGAGTAATCTTTCAGGCTGCACGACGACGACATTTCTCCGTGATGCATCCAACCAAGTGCATCGATTCGTCAAAGGGCGAATTGAAAACTTGGCGTGCGCGCACGCTCGGGTACGGTTTGTAAACAGTGAGGATACGACGAGGTGAGTGGACCCCAGCGAAATGTCAAGGCGCGACTGGGATTTTGCAACAGAACGGGATACGTACGTTGGTTTCTTCGGTTCGTGTCTCCACATACTTTTACGCAAGATCGACCAACGAAATGAGCCGACATCGAGAATTTTCTTCTTGGGAATCTATAGCCTTTACGAATTCAATTTGTTTTCATTCGAAAACATAAAGAACTACTTCGATAATAAAAATAAAACGATTGCTGTTTCATTTGCGATTGCCTCAAGAATCAAGGAATAAAGAGGAATAATTCTCGAATTTTAGATAATTAAAAAGGAGTGCTATTAAACTTTCTCAATGCATCCTTGTACTTTAAAATAAAGCAAAATCACGCGAACATAATATGCATGATACATCGATACGTCTATATTCGTAAAACATGCAAGTTCGGTATAAATGAGGTAAAAGAACCGCGTCAATCAACTGCCTCCGTGGCGCAATCGGCTAGCGCGTTCGGCTGTTAACCGAAAGGTTGGTGGTTCGAGCCCACCCGGGGGCGGTTTATTTTTTTACTATGCTTGAATTAGCTTTTTATTTTACAATTCCCGACTGAGAGGAAATTAAACGGTTGTATATCTACAAACTTATATTCCAATCTATGGAGAAGAAGGTTTATTAATGCTGCATTAAAGCATATGAGTAAAAGATGACTGCATTAAATTATATATACGAAATGTCATCTTTTTATTTTTTAAATTATTAGTTAATAAGTGTAACTAATTTTAAATCGTAACATATAATAAAAATTATGGAAAAAAAAATGACTTGACCCCGACGTGATTTGAACACGCAACCTTCTGATCTGGAGTCAGACGCGCTACCGTTGCGCCACGGAGTCAGATACTACAAACTTGCTTCAAATGGGTTATGAGGATGCGACGGAAATATTTCCAAGTCATAAAATATATATAACAATCTAGTACTTATCAATTAAAGTAAATTAAATTAAACTTTATATCCAAACTGATATATTCTATACGATAATCGATACTATGCGCTTAATAATTCTTATTTAAAATAGTAATTTCAGTCACATACCATGGCATTTGAACTTTTAAAATATAAAAAACATGGAGGTATGTCACATACCTGATTTGTAAGCATGAAGCAAGTCAGAACTCCCAATGACCACCAATCCACCTCTTGCCCATAATGTTGCCTCTTCAGTATTTCTGGTGCTGAAATGAAGCGTGCGAAACAAAACATATACTACTTTTTAAGCGAATAATACTGAGGAATTTACAATATTTACCCATGTACTCGGGTGTTCCGCAAAATGTATTTGTTCTTTCTGTATGATTCAACCACTTTGCAAGGCCAAAATCAATAATTACAGCATGACCCTCCTCATCCAAAAGAACATTTGTTGCCTTTATATCTCTATGAACTATGCCAGCATTGTGTAAGAAATCTAGTGTAACAATAAAGAAAATAACATATTTTAGTATATGCTCAACAGCTAGTTCAGAACAAGAAATACTTACCGATAGCTAAGGCAACTTCTGCTACATATATTCTAGCTATATCTTCTGGCAAACAACCGCATTGCTCAACTAGGGAAAATAACTCTCCACCGCCGACATAATCAGTTACTGAAATTAATAATTATCATAAAAAACATTCAGTAGTGACTAATAATACTATAACAATAATAGACTTACAAATATACAACGTCTTTCTGCCTTGCCATTTATGAGAACAGTTTAATATAAACGGATGGTGGCCGACTAGTTTCTGTATGGCAACCTATTATTGAATATCACTTTAAAATGTTTTCTTACTTAAACAAACACTTACTTCATTTTTAAAAGATACATACTTCCTGTTTAGCCTGAGTCACTCCATTTTCCGAGACCACCTTGGCTTTGCTGATTACTTTTAAAGCAAAAACTTGGCCAGTGTCTTGCTTCTGGATTCTGTATACTTTTCCATATGCTCCTTTAGCTATCACATTTAAGATAGTATAAGCAGCTTTCAAAGGTACTTGTCTTATTTGAAATTCTGGAAGAAACATTGTTTGAGACCGAGAAACTGGCCAAGATGTTTTTGAAGTACTCAATGGATCATACAATGTATTTTCGGTCCAACTGAAAATTCCAGAATACTTATATGTATCACTCTAAGTGTGTAACTTCTATCAATAAAGTCAATGGAACTACCTTCTCTGAGACGTACGGGACCATGATTTAGATTCCCTCTTTGTGGATTGCGCAGATCCAACACAACTTCCACCAATTATATCACTAAGACTATACTATATAAAAAAAATTGAAGTAACATTTACTAAACTGTTTTCATTCATATGTAATAATATTTGTTTGATTCATTAATAATACTATTTTTAACTGTAGAGGTTATAACAATTTCAAGCAATGTATACCTGACTAGTATACTTCTGATTGTTGTGATAATTGTTTTTCGATGTAGTATTACCCATTCGATCTAAAAAATTGTACAGAATCTTTTTAGCATTATAATATTTCATCTTAGCAATACATAATAAATATTCATTTTGTTCCCAATCTTTTATTTAATTTAAAAATGTTCCAAGACGCATAATAAATTCTTCTAAGTGCGATAAAATTGGAATTTAATTACGTTAGAACGATTTAAAATAAACATATAGGGAATAAAATGATTTGTTACAAAAATCAATTATCAAATATATGTACATGATCTACATAGATCGTATGAAAGCAGCTAAATTAATATTCATAACTGAAGGACAATGTAATTTATTAATAAAACGACGTAGTATTAGGCATATTTCATTGGCTACCCAATAATTATTAAGTACCGCAAATATACACGCGAATAATTTTAGATCATTTTAGACCGAGCGAACTGTTTTCAAACGGTAAGAAAAAAGTCACGGAAACTGAACACAGACAACACAGTAGTACTGTATCAATTTAACTGTAATAATAATGCATACAGCTACAACAAGTCGTTTCTCTTATGTCAAATGAAAAGAAGAACGAAAACAAATATCATCATTCGCGCGATTTGAATTATTACAAATTAAAATGACGGATGAATTGTCACGTGACCTAGGATAACACAGATGACGCACAAGGATAGGCTTACCGTTTTAGAAATTTTTCCGAACATAAAACTAACGTACCGACGTAACGTTACAATAATTTCATTGATATTTATAGTTAATTTATCTCTCATTAACAGCAAACGATTTCCTCAGACTAAATATTACTTCCTTACGAACTGTAATCACATACTACTCATTCAAAATGTAAAGAGAGAAAATGTAACCTACGATTTGGTCAGATTTACACTCGCAGCCTCTTCGTAGACAGACAAGTCCAATCGATTTTTCCTCCTATTACAAACGTTAAAACTTCAATGAAATGTATAAAAATTACTACAGAATTCATTCGCGTTTATCGGTTGAATAGATAATGAATTCTCCCGAGTATTCGATCACTTTGGTTTCGTAAATCCAACACTTGTACGTTGCACGTTATCTCAAAAGTTAAATTGAAATTTTCAAATTTTCCTCCTAATGCATACCGTACCGATAAACAATTCACGAATTATTAACTGTGAATAACGTCGGAACTCTTTAAAAAAAGACATAGGAGCGTCATCTTCCGAGAAGTGAAGCAACCGTTTGAAAGTTGTACGTGTAACAACTGAAATTAAATTCTCGTGATGAAAACGAAAGAAGTTTCAAGTTTTATCTTGGATATTCTAATGAAATCTCAATGCACACGATAATGTTTGAAGTAATAACGATACATTCGTTCTTATTATGATGTTAATATAGTAATCATTCTACGATGTATCGATGGGTTTTTCTTAAATTATATAGTATCGAGTTACTTGAGAAAGGATTGGACGAGTCTCGTAACTAATAATTTTAATGAATAAATAAAATTTTAGTAACGCCATTTATCGTTTCATATAACCAAATAACCAGAACTAGTACATACTGTGCTGAAAGTCGAGGAATCGGTAAATTTGGTGACTTTCCCCTTGAGCGGCACGAATTTGTGTGACTAGATGAGCTTACCTCATCGATTTCTAATCGTAGACCTCTGGTGGCGAGTTCAAAAAACGTTGTTACATGAAAGTCGTACCAGCAAACTGAAGTGAATTGAATCTAAAGGAGGAGCTGAATTACATTGTACAAAATGTTGAACGTTTCGAAGGTAGGCCAATTTGGCCATGTCTTCAAACGGGGTATGTCAAATATAGTCGAAACTGTGGAACAGCGTTGCCATGAGACTGGAGAAGGTAAATTACGTGAAGTTCATTAGTCCATTGCACGTAAAATGTAGCAGCAACGTACTGTAAAAATTAAAGAAGTGACAGTAGAAAACACATCTACAATACTTTCTTATTATTAATTTCACCATATCGTACGATTCATTTATAAGAAGATAAAGTAATAAAGAAATTCATTTTCACAGTTTTTTGTTATCATTCCACAAAGTGTAAATTTCGTTTAAGGTTATGGATACGTATTATATAAGAGCAATTACAATTTTAGGTTCTGTAAAGCTATGGAGGAACATCAGTCTTTTCATAGGCTTCCCTGCAATTGCACTTGCAATGGTTAATTGTTATATAAGACACCAAGAAGAAGAACACCATGCACGACCAGAATTTATTCATTATCCTTATATGAAGATTATGAACAAGGTACGAGAAACAAAGTTTTCTGGTCTCATATGAAGTTACGACACAATTTAATCATTTTGATTTTTGATGCAGCCTTTTCCATGGGGAGATGGTAAACATTCGTTATTCCACAATCCTAAAGTGAATTGGATACCTGGTGTTGGTTATGAAGAATAACTTCTCAACAGAACTATATGTGTAGTTTACATTCGATGATGTTATGTATATATTCATATCCTGTATTATCTCATAATAAAAGTAATAAAATATAATTTAATTTTGTTCTTTTAACTGTCCAGTGAAAAAAGGAACATTAGATAAAATTTGTATGCTGTAGAAATTCGTTAAATATTTTACAACAATTATTTTAAATTTTATATATTTTACGATGTTTATACAAAAGGTAATAATTTGTAAAATAGTTCTATAGAAAACATTAACATTCTTAAATTCTAGCTCAAAACAGCAATGATGAATACTGTTTAACATAACAGAGTCACAATGAAAGCACTTTGCATTGAAAGGAGTAAATATAGAATAAAGGAAATAACAGAATAATTTCACTTACAAATATATACTTTTTTCTATGGGTTTACAATTCTGGTAATGGTGTTGCCAATGTAACTTCGCACATTCTTTAGAGCAGTATTTAGCTTCCAAACATCGTTTACAAACTACAGTGCTTGGCTTACTGCAAAATAAACATATTTTTATTTCTTCTTCTTCGATATTTCCTTCTATATTAGTTGCAGATATATAACTACCTTCTCCCATTTCCTCAAAAGTCTCGAGTGTAATACTTCTAACATCTACTACAATGCACGATGTAATACTGTCTTCCGTCGCAACTTCGTTTATATCTATATCATTAATATATTTAATATCATTATCTGAACTTTCAGTTGCAATAAATAACCCAGTAGTAGAACAAAGTTCTTGCTCTTTTAGATTATGTTCTTGCTTCACAGACTCCATGCTTTCAATTTTTATCACGTTATCTTTAGTTTCATCCACATCTTTAATTTCGTTCATTTCTATTACGCCATCTTTAGTTTCGCTTACTTTTATTACGGTATCTTTACTTTCATTCATTTCTATTACGTCATCTTTAGTTTCATCCACTTTTATTACGGTATCTTTACTTTCGTTCATTTCTATTACGCCATCTTTAGTTTCATCCACTTTTATTACGGTATCTTTACTTTCGTTTATTTCTATTACGCCATCTTTAATTTCACCAATTACATTGGTATCAACAACTCTTACTTGATCGTTATCAGGAGAAATTTCTACGATAACTAAGTGCGAGTTCGACTGTTGCGCTATGTCTTTACTGCGTGCTTCTAACATAGGTGCTGGCAATAATTCGTTTTGAGTCGTGTCAGAAATATTTTCGTTAATCTTCGCTGATTCGTCTGAACTCTGTTTTTGTATAGAACTTCCAAAATCTTCTTTTATAACATTTGTATGATTTTCAGTATCCTGTAATGTTGTTTGTTCATCCCGTTCAGTCTTTTGTACATTTTCCTCTTGCGATATTCTTGATTCTATTTTCTCTCGAAGAACCGTATTACATTGCACTGCATCAGTTGTATTACATTGCTGTTTTGCTTCAGAATTACAAACTGAACCATTAACTTCATTCTCTTGTAAACGAATTTGTACTTCTTTCGGAACATCAATATTAGTATTTTCAAGCACATTATTTTTCGACGTATTTGTTTTACATTTATCATGTGAAAGATTTTTTATGTGATAATTCAAAGTTTTGTCTACAATGCGTTTCAAAACAGCTTGAAACTGAAATAGTAGCAACCTTTCGATATAAATTTCCAGCCACTGTTGCGAAGTAGTATACGATTGCTCGAACCATGTACAGCAACTATTACAGTAAAAGTTTACATGCCTGAATAACATAATTTTTTGAATATCAGAAAAATTTTGCAACATATTAAATTCCGTCGCTGTCGATTCCAATGAAGTTTGTACAGGTTTTCTTTTCGTCGTAGGGATTGGTTTTTCTTTAGCTTGAGAAAAATGATTGTTTTGTATACATGGGGGAGGCGTAGCTTGTTCCAATCCACTATTTTGAGATTTTTTCGTTAGTTCTTCTACAGTTTGTGGTATATTATTCATTACCGGAACATTCTGTTGTTTATTTTGAAATAATTGTGGTCTATCGTGTGACTGAAGAATTCCTCGTAATGTATCGAAATTCGATTGTGTATGTATAGTGTTTTGGAAATGTTGATTCGTAGATGTAATATTTTTCTGTTGGATTGCCTGTGCCTGATTAATATTTTGTTGCTGGTTCGCGTGTACTGGATTAATATTTTGTTGCTGGTTCGCGTGTACTGAGTTAACATTTTGTTGCTGGACAGTTGTTGGATATGCTTGCCGATTTTGTTGCTGATTCTTGCGTATTCCCTTAATATTTTGTTGTTGCTCTATTTGTGCTGAATTAAAATTTTGTTCCTGGATTATATGTGCTTGATTATTTTGTAACTGGTTCATGTATACTGGATTAATATTTTGATTTTGGCTCATATATGTTGGAATTGTATTTTCATGCTGGATTGCGTGTGCTGGATTACTGTTTTGTCGAATCATATGATTTGGTACAGACGTGTTTACACCGTAAACTCTATTTCCTGAAGATGCATAAGCGTCTTGTGGAACATGACACTGATGATGTAAATAGGATGTATTCGTCACTGGTACAAACGTATGTTTCCCTGGTTGATTTACATTAATGGATGAATGCGATGATTGCTGTAAGAGGTTGCCTTGCATTGCATGGACATTCATTACTGGGTTCTGCCTACCTAAATATGTATGATGTTTCTGTTGTAAGGCTGGCCGTTGTGTTGACAATTTATATTTATGATGCATATGCATTGGTGAATTAATATTAGAATATGCCGTTTGGTTTAAACTCGTAGAATTTTGAGTTTGTATAGTAGTTATAGGAATCGAATTTTGTGGCTTAGTCTGCGCGAGTGTAGCATATGGATTTTGCAACGTTTCAGTGTTCTGATATGAATTTTCATTCAAAGTTCTTTTAGTAAACGCTGACGGTGTTACATTAAGATGTATATTAGGATTATTTTTTAGAAGTTGGCTTTCTTTATCTAAGCTCTCTACGTATAAAGGTAAGAGTGATGGCGCATACATAAATAACTCTTGTAGAGTCAACAAAGGCATTTTGATCATTTTCTTGTTAAGTCCATTTAAAACTCCGGAAACGAGTCTTTTGAAGTTGTCAGTTTTCACTACATTCTTTAACTGTTCAAATTCTTTATATAGTAACATATCATAATCTGAGTTGGTGGCGTGATTAGAAGTGCGTAAATATTGAATTATTGTATATATAGTCAACAAAATTTTACGGATAGCTTCCTGACATTCCACGTTAGTCTGCTCTGTTCTACGAGAAGGCGGTGCTTCCTCGTAAACTAAGGAGGATGGAGCTGTAAAATTGACAAATACAGGTACAGATTGGGCAGGTATTGGTTGTTTCTGGAAGGTTGCTGAGGGCAATGGAATACTAGCAGCATCCGACTGTGTTATTGTATTTGTGTATGAAGAATTTAAAACAGTGGGTTCAATGGAATGTACAGGTGTGGGACACCATCTAGAACCTAGCTCTGCACTAGATCGTACCCTTAACCTAGGATGCGGAATTTGATTCGACTGAACATCCATCTGTTCTGTGGCATGGTTCGGTCCGAATTCCTGTAATACAGTTTTGGTTATATCGTACGACGCGTTACATATATCGTTACTTATTGAAACAGTTTCGACATCTGTACCCGCGATGGCACATGTTACCGCGCATGTACCTCCCTTATCTTTATCATCCTTATTATAGTTTGGTACTGTTCCTGTCAATACTTTCAAATCCGATGCAGTCAGACAACTTTCACTGGAAAACAATTGCATAGATTCATTAAAAATTCTAATATCTAAATCATTTCCTTGAGATTTTCGAGTATCTCTACTTATATCTACTTGAGCATCACAGTTTGCATTGCACGTTTTTGGAGTAACACAAAGTGTTGTGTTAGTGTCTGTTTCTGTTTTTTCTACAGGAACATTAGCTTGTGATCCCTCAATTGTTGGGACTGTTCTTGTAACATCCGTTGTAATAATTTCTGAAACACTTTTGGTTACTTCTAGTTCAGCATTACAGTTTGTATTGCACGTTTCTGGGGTAACACAAGGTGTTGTGTTAGTGTCTATTCTTGTTATTCCTACAGGATCATTGACTTCTAATTCCTCACTTGTTTGGACTGATCTTGTAACATCCGCTGTAGGTACAGTTTTTGAAGTGTCTTCAATTATATCTAGTCGAACATCACGATCTGCATTGCATGTTTTTGAGGTAGCATCCGTTGGAGTCGTCATTTGAACTACATCACTTGTACCGAAAATACTGATTAATTTCTCTTCAAGTGTTCTCTCCCTCGTCTTCTCCATGTTACATGTTTTGCATGTACTATCTTGTGATTTACTCCTTTTAATTTCATTAGAAATTATAATACTTTTATCTCTGTGAACTTGTGGTTTGTTAGTTATCTCAGATTTTATAGACATCTTCTTGGACGTATCTTCGTTAAATTCGTCTTGCATCGTTGAATCAGGTACAGCTCTTTGAATATCCTTCAGAACTTCCACGCAGTTAGAAGCCACATTTCCGTCGCTAATACACAATCCAGAATCACAAGAGTCAACAGAGTCCTTTTTCCTTCTCTTCTTGAACCTCTTCTGCAAGATATCTTTTTCCTGCTCATCCTCGCTAACACTTGTAAAATTTCCAAAATATATTCGAAATTTATCCTTCAAATGTTTCTTCTTTTTCTTGTCAATTTCTTTCATTTCATCTATGGAAGCAGAAATCTTTTTTCTCTTGTGTGAAGCATCCGAAGTTATCGCCTCGTTCGACTTCGTCTTATGTATATTCTCATTCTTGTACTCAGCTTTAGTATCACGGAACGTAGTGGTATTGCTTTTTGAAACATTGTTCGTCCGCTTAGGAAAATGTAAATCGAGCTTCATTCGATGTCTCTTACTTGATTCGTGATTAATAACACCGCCCACCTTATCAGATAACAAATCAGGAGTTCTTTGTGGTGAGCGAATACCGTCAACGAGTGTGACTTGAACTTCATCTTGATTGCACATAGACCTTTTCTTCAGAGGCAAGTTACCATCTTTCGTGCAGTCTCTGCCTCGCGACTTGAACGTCGTGTCTGCAGTAACAACTGTACACCCTCCCTTCTTCATCGAATTTTCACGTGTAGTCATTTTTACGAAATAAATTTGATTCAATTGCTGTAAAGCTTTATCAAATGAGTGGAACGTAGTTAATGTGTTACTGCCTGACTTATATTTATTGCTCGACACGAGTGATTCTTGGGGCCCATCGGGTGGTTCACCTTTAAATGCCTTTAGGTCTTCCGCTTTTTCATTGCGTATATCCTCTTCTTCGTCGTCGATTCCCTTCGTATTTTCTAAGGATAAATTCCTCGGGCTGGAACATAGTTTTAATATTTTAAAATACGAAGGATGACATGTATGAACAATTGGAGGATCGATACTGGTGTCTAGACATCAGAACACAAATGTTCAGAGATAATTCAAGAGGTGCCTCTTATCTCGATTTTATAATGTTTCGTAACTGCGTCTGATAAAACAATGTACACGAGAAATAAGAAATTCGTTATCAATGGCATAAAAAAACAAACTCTGGATCTGATGGATACATTACTTTCTCCAATCGCTGCAACGTCGAATGCTGTATCGTATTTAAAGCACATGTGCTCGCGTGTGCCAACGTGCGCCAAGATTCGAGCACATGTGCCTTCGGTTGCCTTGGCTTTCAGATCTGTACACGTTTTCACTCGAATTCAGACTCGATAATAATTCTTAATTAAGATGTATAATGTAGATAGATTAACCAAATAAATTTCAATTAATATGATAACGTTAATATTTTATTATCTACAAGTGCGTTTCTTCAGCGCACGATTCTCATATTTACGTAAATCCGCAGCTTAATCTCTACCACTACAGCGGTAATAAAAGTCAAGCATATTCGGAGTACTTATATAGGAAAGTTCCACGAGGTCATATAATTTCCAAAATACTCGAGTAGGATAACGTTTTAAGTAACGTATATATGTTGCTGTATTGTGATGTATATTGATAATTAGTTTTAATCAGAGTTACCTCTGATACAATTCTAAATATATATTGTTCAATTTAAATAATTAAAAACTGTCTCAAATGTACGTAAATAATTAGTTAAACATAGATCTATATTTTCCATTTATAAATTTTAACGAAGAACCAATCTTCAGATGCCCATTTATCACTAAAGCATTTCATTCCTAATTTATTTTTGACAATTCTTTTGTAAATTATTATTTATCACCATATTCCCTTTCTGCTTCAAAGGTCTCCATTACTAAACTGTAATCGGACTAAAGTCAACTGACCAGTCAGCTAGCGAGGCGTTATCTTAGCTAGAGGGCACCCTATCTCGTTTCTTTGCACAAACATGCCCCCTCTGAAAGAACAAGTAGGTTCTGAATCATATCTGACGCATTTGTGTTCAGAAATATAAGGCCTTGGACGACCAACTAAATTCTATCCGACTATACACGAGTGAGTCGTGCTATACTCGAGATAGCCAACAAATTTTACCAACAATTTAATTCACGCCTATTAAACGAACATGACGAACTTACCCATACCTTCGGCTGGTCGGTTGCCGTTTGAGAATTACACGTGGTTTCGTCGCGAGTTGGACCAACGCTTGATGAACTTGCCTCCGCGACAACCCAAAGTTCTGGAGGTCCTTACGTAACTGAAACAATCGCCACGGTATTTGGAAGTTAGATTTCTGCGACATAACTTCATCGGGTTTTCGTGTACAGCAAAACGTATACGAAACTCGAAGAAGAGAAAGGAGAGAAACAAACGTTTATCACGGTCGCGCTCGTGTTTACATCTCACGTTCGTTTGTTTTCGCCTGTGCGATGCTCGCCTTCCATCGCAACTGATTTTAAACAATGAACAAGAAGCTAGCTTCGTCGCAACGGAAGTCGTAACGCGGATAAATAGAGGACGAAATATTCGTTTAGACAATAGTATCGAGTAACGAATAAATGAAAGGCAGAAATCGTATGACCCTTTTCATCTAATATGCGGGATGGCATGTACGTACAAGTGACTCTTGAATCGTTTGAAAATCGTGAGATTACGTTAAAAACTTTAGCTGAAACAAGCCTCTTTCGGATGATACTACATAGCATAGCGTATCTTTACGCGTGAAGTGAATACGCGATGTAAAATAAATAAAATCTTTAACGAAACTTATACTATTCGGTCAAATAAACGATCTCTAACAGTATACTCGTCTCACGCGTAACATCTTCACATATTTCTACACTAAGGGTGTTGAATATTATTTGACAAATCACGCACAACACAAACTAGAGCTCATACGACGGCTTCATTCGTTACTTTGACTAAAACTTCGTTAAATTCATTATTCGAGGCCACCTCTGCGGTGGACATACACCCCACCTTTTGCAGCACTCCGTAGCGTCGCGGAGGGCCCACAAAATGAAGCCATTTTTTCAATTCTAAGTTGTCGAATCTCAACGGCACCACAGATTCCATTTGCGCGTTTTTCGGTATCGCAGCAAGAAAAACTTTACCGCGTGTCGACGTAAACGTCTCCCAGGACGGTCACGGCTCGACTGAGCCCATGGGAAACACACGCCGATGCCGTGCGCGTGTGTTTATAGATAGCATATTTCGCTTCCAAAACAATCGGCTAACACGACCAATCGACGACAAATTCATACGACGATCGGTATAAAGTATAAGCCAACAGGTAAATTGGAAATTCTTGTTTGCTGAAAATTTAGGGTACCTCCCTTTGACCATTTCCAACCTTTTCTGGAAATGTGTAAAACCTTCCCCTCCCCTCCCCCCCCCCCTCCCTGCAGCCAAAGGTCTTTTGTTCGAGGCGAACTGCTTGGAAACCGCCCACAGGATACAAAAGCAGAATATTCAACGAGGACAAAGTTGCAGAATTTTTATTTCAAATTCCACCATAAAATATCAATTGTGTTCGTAATTGGTCCTGCATTAATTGCTTGCTTTGAAATAGTTTCTCCTTGTTCGGATATTCACAGTATGTGCGTTTGCGACTCTGAGAAGGACTCCCATCCGTCTAAATTGCAATGTATGTATATTATTTGTTTGCATCTAAGGAGCATTTGGAATGTCTTTCAGAATCATTCATAGTTGCAAGCGATTCGTAGTCACTCATTTTGTAATACAATATCTTCCTTATGTAATTTTCGATGTAAAAGTTGCTGAGCAAAATAAACAAATAATCCACCCTGTCGACTACGAGGAATACGAGTGGAGACGTTAAAATGGCGTAGAGGATATTCGACGCCGGTTCAAGTTGCTCGCACTATTAACTCGGAAGATACCACTCGTTCGAAGGTTCGACTTACACTGAGTCTGGTGAACTTCCTCCAGCTATTTATACATATAAGGAAACAGACGTCGAACTTTTGAACGGAATACGCATTTTTATCTATTACGCGCTAATCATATCAACACGTTGGACATCCGTGGATACTGATAAACATTTCGTCACGTGTTCGTCTTGAACTTCGGGATATTCGGTATCCTCATCCAACTGCGTTCTTAGATGAGATAATGCAATGCAACACTATAGGTCGATTTATACGCGATACAGTATTAGTCTATCGGCTGTAGACGTACCATAACGAATCAGAGGTGACCGGATGACACTGCGTGGCGCCAAAACTCCAGTCGCAACAATGTAAAACGATTATTCCAGTGACACATAATTTTTGGATCTGATAGACTTTCATCTTTTATAGTTTCTAGAACTGCTATCGTCTATACTAGATTTCATAAATTTTTTTCAAAAATGAAAAACTACGCTATCCCTTAGTAATATAGGCTATACTTTATTTTGATCTACAACTTTCCTTTTAGCGAAGAAAACCATAATTTTAATTTGAACATTTTTGAACGTTGGGCACAAGAAAAACTTACAGAAAGTGGTGGATTCTAGAATACAGGGCTCCCGGGTTTCCCGGATGAACTAAAAGTTGGCCCTACCAAGTGTTTCAAGGACTACAGAGTTGCACATGTGGGAAACACAGTCTAGAGAGGGTACGATGGACGATAAGGGGTCGGTTGAAAAAAAAAAGGGAACGAAGAAGGAACGAACACTGTTGTATTAGATAAAAATACAGCGACGACATTTGAAAATGGCCTAATGTAACTCAGACCGCCTTCGAAATCAGATGAAACGATTGCTAACAATGGGACAATTGTTTCTTTGTGTTAAGTAAACAGTCTCCATGGCGCACGTGATCGTCAGAGTATCTTATTACACTTGAACGATTAACGAATTCTAGAAATACGATCGGGTACGTTTCAAACTGAAAGGTTCAGTGCTACGCAGTTTGAGAATTTGCTAAACAAAACGTTAATATTTTTCACTCGAGAGAACATTCATAAAAATGACAAATTGGAAAATGTTTTGTTTGCGGGACCAACTGGAAGGCATCGAAGTCTTTTAAGAACCAAATGCATTTTATACGAGCAAAAATTAATTGAATTTGATTTTCCCACGGGTATATAACTTAACCCCTTCTTCAGCCACAGGAAGAGCTACGGGTCATATTTTCACTCTTATCTAAAACTGCCCTGTTGTTCTGTTATCTTTTACACGATTTACTGTTATATTTATTGCAGACCCTCGCCACAAAAGTACTCAAAAGTTCCAACACAATTACAAAAGAGACGTGAGAATTCACGATAATGACATTCCTAGGAAACCTATCCATTGCAAAAAAAACTCGACCGACTAAAATGTAACAATTTTGTAAAGTACTTCACGCTATTGATCAATCGCGACGAATATGACGTTGAATCAAACAGGACTCGTGGAATACAATTGACACGAATTCGAATTCACGAAACGAAAATGAACGAGTCGAATCTAATATCATTTCAAAACTCACAAAATATTAGACCCGTGTAATTGCGGATTAAAATGACAACGGATGGATCATTGAAGATTCTGATAGGTAGTTTATAACCGCAAATAACATAACTAAAAAAATGTGATTGGAAGTTGATTGCATATGAATATTCTGATTGCAGCTGGTGCCGTCGGTGGCTTATTTAACGTGATCACTGGTCATCCATTAGATACAATTAAGGTACGATTGCAAACGATGCCACACGCGTACAAGGGCACATGGGACACGACTAAGAAACTTGTCCTGCAAGAAGGACCCTGTAGCCTGTATAAGGTACAAATTTTAATCGTTCAAAAGATCTATTAAAAAGAGTTCGTTTCAATATCCTGTATCTGCTCGATGATACTGTGTTTTTATTAAATGTAATTTATCAGAAAAACAATGCCCTAAACCGCAATTTTCTATTACGTTTAGTTTATAAATTACATTCGTTATAAATATATTGTCAAACTTTAAGTGAATTTAAGCTCTGAACCAAATTATATTCAGTAAAAACACGCGATCCTGTCATATTAGACCGAAGAGACCTACAAGAAAACATCACTGGAAATACATCATTAGACCAATTTAAAACTATTTACAAAGAACACAACTAGAAACACACACGGGACACTGAATCCTGCACGTTAACCTTAAATGTTCCTCGACCGTGGTACCCCGTTAATCAAGGATTTCTCAGCTATCTAACATTTGCAACTGAACCTTTGTCTGCTTCCATGATTACAATCACATTGAAACACCACACAACGCGGCGTTTAAATTTTTTCATTTCACCAGGAAAACAACATAGCGGCTGATGCTCGATTATATTTCACCGCGGCGTGTTATTATTGTTTGCGCCACAGTCCATGATGATTAAGGGCACTTTGACATTACCTGTTGCTTTGCGGGTCCTCTCGTCGACTGACTGCTTTGCCGTAGTTCGTGGAACCCCTCATGTTTGGTGGGGATGCGTTCTCCTTACGGGGTAACAGGAGCCGCTCTACTCTACAGGCTCTAATTGGTCACATTTTTGTCGCGTTTAATCAACAAGCGAATAAAGACGCAAGGGAGGGAGGCCTAGAAAGGCTCGCGTCAGTTAATTTTTCTATTCGTTATCGCGCTCGCTCTTCCTAAAATGCTTACTCGATTACTATATTTTATTACCCTCGCGCTTAGGTTCGAATTACGGGGCCGAATTACGCTGAATCCCGAGAATCTTTGATCCACGAAAACGCCAAGTCTGACGAGCAAAAGCTATTAGTTTTGAAATAAATAACGCACGATTATCTCAAAATCGTGAGAACTAACAAGGGAAGTCCGGCAATTGATGCGCTTTAACTTTAATGGAACTTTGTGAAATCATAGCAACAAAGATGTGCGTACCGACGCGTGATTGATCACTGGTGAATCGATCTCTAATGTTTGTATTCACGCGAGAAGCATTTGCGCAAAATGTTTATATTAACAGGAATCGTCGACTCGTACCTTCTACAACGTATACTTCTACAGCAGCGTGTCTCAAACTAACGCTCTCAAAAAGAAATGAAGCATATCTTTATTTTTTAATTGTTTTCCCAGGGTGTAATGGCACCAGTCATAATGGCTGTACCGATATTCGCTCTTGGTTTCCTTGGTTTCGGATTCGGTAAGGAGCTCGTTTCTGAACCACACCAAGAATCTTTGACTGGCACACAAATGTTTCTTGCGGGGATGTTCAGTGGAGCGTGCACCTCGATTATTTCGGCTCCTGTGGAACGAATAAAGTGCTTACTGCAAATCCAGGTGAGTTTATCCGGATTATCTGTGAATATAAATATAAAAATATGAAACTATAAGGATCGATATGCCTCGCTCTATATCGTAGAAATATCGACAATCATATTGGGTTTAAAATTGAAAAGCTTATTGTAAACTTTTCTCAAGTAACCCTGTGTCATAAAAAATAATTCGCCCGGAATTGCTCAAGGGGGTGGAATCTAAAAAATACAATGGTTTTCTGGATTGCGTCGTGAAACTATGGAAAGAGGGCGGAATTCGAAATATATATCTGGGCACCTGCGCCACGATGCTTCGAGAACTACCCTCCACAGGATTATATTTCTGCTCGTACGACTATATCTTGCGGAATCTTCCCAAAAAATCTGACGAAGTAAGGACGATATTAACCTCTCAATTTCTTCACTGTAATTGCTGGAAAGTCTTCTCACCTCACACAGGTAACAGCATGGCAATCAATGATGGCAGGGGGTTGCGCAGGAATGGTGCACTGGGCAGTGGCGCTTCCCGTCGATACGGTAAAGTCGAAGCTGCAGACGTCTCCTCTAGGACATTATCCACGAGGATTCAGATCTGCGTTCGTGGAAACTGTGAAAAAAGATGGTTTATCTATTCTTTATAACGGGATCGTGCCGGTTATGCTTCGCGCGTTTCCAGCGAACGCTGCATTCTTTTGCGGTGTCGAAGTAACAATGAAATTTTTGGATGAGCACGCTTCGTGGATATGAACATTTTAATCATCGAGGATTTTAAATGAATTGGCCATGGTGTAGTTAGCCGAAAATTCTACGGCCATCTGGGATACGTTTCATAGGACTTCTACAGTTTCGTTTCCGGTGTACACGCTGGACAAGTGACAAAGAGAATGGGCACGATGGACTTGAAAACACTGTAGGTGGTCGGTTCCTGGGGGTTGTAAAGTGTCCCCCATTTACAACAGTCGAGAGTTATCGACTCGAGAAGTTTTACCGTTTTACCTCAGCGCGGAAAATGATTCCTTTGCCCTGAAAAACACTTCTTTGTATATTACAGCAATATAACGGTTGACTGTACGTTTTCAAAAGAACAATTTTGTATTTTCCATAATGTCAAGCGTAACGAAGAGTCATTTACTAATTAAACAAATAAATGAAAAAGTGACTCTCGGCGATTCGAGGAAATTTAATACGTTTATAAATATTAATGCTAAATATTATTATTCGATTATCTCGAGTCTTCCGGTGCTGCAGGCGAAGTATCAATCTTAACTGTAGTAGTATGCCGTTGTGTGGTCAATCTGGTTGTAGCTCTTGTCGATCTGGTAGTAGTTTTGCTCGCGTAGTCTCGACTGGAATCTAATGGATCTAGTTGTGAAAATAATTATTTCCAAGTGCATTGTAAACGGAAATGTTTCGTTCATTTAATTTTATTCGTGAAATTCCAAGAAGGAAGTCCAAATTCCTTACCACGAGCCTCACTCGTCCTTGTAGGCCAAAGGGTTAATTTCATTTCAATTCACAATTAAATGGCGGATTCCTTTGAACGTACCTGACTTCGTCGCGATCGCAATATTCCGCTCCCTCTTTCCAAGATGAACGGCGGATAAAATAATGATGGTAATGACAACGAGAAAAACCGCTAAAGACGATATCCATTGCATAATTCCAAAAGTCATTGCTTATTTTTCGTGTCTTCTAAGTTGCTTTTTTCACTTTCAAGGTATGTATATCGCCTTTGTTGAGCGGTTGGGTCACAAGATCACATCCCATGTTTATTTACAGCCAACGAGTTCGATTGTTTTTAAGATCCATGTCGAACACTGATACGATAGAAAAAGGAAAACAAAAATAAAGCAAAACTCTAGTGAAATTTTATCGATATAATATAATGTCCGTTACCCTTTTATAAAATGACAGAAGTATTACTAGTTACTCTAATAACAAGCACCCACACACCACATACCCTTAAGTATATTACATACTCTACAAATTCATAATTTGATACGTAGTGACATCTAGTAAACTGTGTCGCAACCTTTACCACCTCTCGAATATGTCGGATAGGTCAATGCACTTGTATTTACCATTGCTCGCATGTTAAGTGACAAAGGACATCGATAAATTTTAATTTAACAAAACCCTGATCTGTCTCATTGAACGTACAACCAATCGATAAAACGTTTATGTCGTAGCAGTTTACTTATTCGCGTACAGAGATCGGTAAGCGCTCCGAAAATGTTTGTGACGTGATTGTAAGAAGAACTACATAACCTCTCTGGCTTTTATTATTACAAATTAACCGAAACCGTTGTGTTTCAAAGTATAACAGAGTTTTATGCTATCAGTTGCCTCGCAATCATGCGCTCGAATAGCAAACCAAGAGTTTAACGACGATTGTGATCGCAAGAGTGGATCACAAAAGTGTAAAGAATGCCGAATTGTAGCGGCTTACTTAGAATCATTCGACGGCGCCTCGTACTTGGACTGATCTTTGCTTTGTCTCTTACCTACTGCGCCTTTTCATTGTTTCGAAATGAGGTAAACTACTGATTGGACTAATACGTTTTGATGCTAATGATAACATATATTATTTCCTCCATAGGGAAAAACGTTAACTTTAGACACAGATCTCGACGATATGGATGCAATGATGATTAATGATAATAACGACGACTTGATCTCGGATGACGAGCCGTTATCGGAACAATTAAGAGCATCGGGTAAGCCACCGTTGTGGCAGGCAGCTCTTGATCAGGGAACGAATGATAATACGTTAAACATGGAAGCTATATCCAACTTAAATGATACCGATACAGTGGTTCGTCCTTGTCGTAACTCTGTCCAGGTACATCAAGTTCTTGTATGAGACCTATTACAATATCAGCATTTTCTACCGAGCAAATCTATTAATATGACACTATTCTGCTAGGGTAAAGCTCTAATCGTAGACGAGCGCGGTATCGTATGCGGTAGACAGGATATTTTGCCAAATGGGTGTTGCAATCTTGAACAAAAGGATCCAACAAAAACAGAGGAATCATCTGTTAATAAGAGAGAGAGGTATAGTTGTAAAACGTGTAACGTCCAAGGGTGCTGTGCTATATATGAATATTGCGTTTCCTGCTGCCTACATCCCGGCAAGGTGGTTTTCAATTTCTCGTATATATATTTATAAAATGACCAAGACATTAACAATGCATTATTATCAACAGCAAATAAAAGGACGGAAGGACGTGCTGATAGGTTTACTTAGAGACAATCATAAGGTGCATAAGGATCAGGATGTCGTGAAGAAACGTCTTCGAAATCTAGACCGATTTCAAATTTGCCTAGCTGCTTGTCGTACCTCCAGCGCGAGTGTCCGCCACGAGAACACCTACAAAGATCCACATTCGAAACATTGTTATAGCCTCCAACCACCGTATACGCATCAAAGACATCGTCGCGACACTGATTCGTTCAATAATAATGGCGACAACACTGTTGTCGTTGCATCTTTTTCTGTCATGCCGTTACTTACCCTTCTCTCTCCTTTCTGCCTACACACACATCCAAACAACTCGCTCACGACATCGTGCAACTATCGCGCCTTAATATCGCTATATTATTATTCACACGTACAACCACCTTGAAATACAAATCAAATTTACCGTACAGCGTTTTTTATAAGGATGATTGAATTCCGCGTACAAGGGACGCTCGGAAACGCCATATATCCGCGTACTTGGCCTCCACGTTGGGAAAACGTTTTTTTAAGTAATCCAGAACCTCTTCTGCGACTTTCGATGGGGTCATCTCGCTTTCCTAATTGTTGCAACAGTTATTTTAAAAGACAGCGGTGATGCCAGTGCTCTCAAACTTCAGTCTCGATGAAGGAAAAAAGTTTCGTCGTACAAAGTTTGAGAAACACTGAATCGATCAGGTCCTATGATACGAGGAGGGGATGAGTAAAACAGATCGTCGAACCCGGATCTCGCGTAAAAATCACATTTGTACAAATATTATCTAGTACACGAAAGTATTTGTTATACATTAGAGGCTTCTAGAAGGTAAGTGGTTCATACCTTTCTCTTACTATGCGAGATCCTGGTTTCGATCCGTTACTTACGTCCAGATAATGACACTCGGCTGCTGCATAGTGGCAAGAGATAGCTCGTCTCGTGTTCTTCGACATGTTAATGCCCGATCCGTGAATTAACAGAGGATGAAAGAATACCGTGTCGCCTGGTTCCATCTCAAGGTATACCCATTTTATCGATTCGGGCAGATCCTTCGACAAACAGGTAACAAAAAAAATAATATCGGATATCGTGATTCGAGGCGATAGAATGCGATCAAGCACGTACCAGGATGCCGTGGTAGAATTTGTTGAAGGAGCCTGGCTCCGTTCCCGGTGGGTAGTCGTGATCGTACAAACGATCGTGTGCATGCGTGCCAGGAGCCACGAAAAGACATCCATTTTCGCGGGTGCACGGCTCCATAGCTGTCCATGATGCCACTATCAGGTCTGCTGGCCGGAACGGGAAGTAATACAAGTCCTGGTGGGGCGGATGCCTGCAAAGGAATTCGTTCCGTACGGATCAACAAAAATCTGCTGCTATCTTCGGAGCGACTTCCTCAGGAAACGTATAAATCCGAGACCGTGTTCTTTCGTGGTCCAGATTTCAAGAAAAACAAGTCTAAACGTTTCGCTAAGTTTCACTATTTTTCACTCGTTCTCCCAGGGGTTTTGGAAAATAGAACTTTGTTTAATAATACGTAGGGTGAACCATGGAACTTGTCCACCTCTATTATTTTTGCTATTGTATCAGAAGTCAAGGATTCGTAATAAAAGAGCTACGTTACTTGGAAGAACCGTATCCGACGTCAGGAGGTTTGGCGATCAGCATGCTGTGCATAGCCATGATGTTTGGTCCAGTGAATCCCTCCACTATGTCGAGAACGGTTTTGTGAGCGATGTACTTGCGGAAGACTTCGTCGCAGCTTATGTCCTGTACTTTGTTGACCGATTTTCTGTCCTTCACGTCGTACATCACCGTTATTCCGTCACGTGGAACTTTGCCAGCTACAATGTCGTCGAACCTGAAAAGGTAATTGCCTATGAAAACTGGAGAGCAATGGAAAAATTGATCGTACGTTCGACGCGACGCAATATCCCCGGGACGAGTAGCTGGCGCTTAACGTTAGTAACGACGGGAAAATGATTAATAACCAGCCAACTTTCCTGGGCAAATATAACGCGATTCATTTCGAGCCACGTGGCACCGCGATTAACAATTTAAATCCCGAGTTTGCTTTGCTAGTAAATAATTAATGCGACGAGATGTAACGTTTGTCCACGCACTGATTGCGGATGATAAATTTATCCGAATGCTCGCGGTGTACATCGATATTATTTGAAACTTTTGCGACGTATATTTGCTCGCTTCGCAATGCATTTTGACTACCTTTAAGGTAGCTCGACTGTATATTTGGTTGATTGCTCTTTAATAAATGATACTGCAATTGTTTCGTTTTATGTAAGTTTATATAACTTGTCCATCCTTTTAGTTATAAATGATACGTTAATACACGAAGAATATTCGAATAGAAACAAACGGTAGACTTCTACAAATTTGTTCATACCTCTGATGACATTCGTCGAGTACGTCCTGGGGTACCAGACGACGGAACACCAAATATCCATTCTCTTCGTAAAACAATCGTTGTTGGGGCAACAGATTCTTGATGTTTTTCGTGTAACGTGGAAACTTCATTTCTTACGTCGTAAGGTCTCTGCAAAATGAAATGTCTCGTAAATAAAACCCGTAAGAACAACGCAGTTCGAGTAGCAGAAATCATTACTATAGGAAATCAAAGCCGAAAGGAAATAAAATCGAAAAAGCAATTTGGAAAATGCTTGGGAGTGTAAAGAGCAGTCATTCGGAGGAGGTTTGAAGACGTAGAAAATCGAGCTGCGTCGTTGATATCTGATGCACCGTGCACGCTCATTTCCATAGCTTACTCGCCCGTGAAAACCATAACGTTGTGAAAACAATTAGTTAATGGGACGCGAACAAAGTTTACGGTTCGGATCGATTTACGCTCAATGAAGTCAGAGCATTTAAAAGTTCTATCGTTCGAAATTATTGTTCGAATTCCCGCCGAGGGTTGCGAGCCTCGTTAACGGAGCGGTTGAAATTCAATCTGTCGAATGAACGAGGCTGAACTTCGACAATTTCCGTACTATGTCAAACGGGAGGCATACTAGTACTCTAAGAAAGCAAATTGGGGACAGTTAGCGTCTCCATCCAGATTCAAAGTCGACTTTATTCTGAGAATGGATGTCTTGATTGAAAGATAATATCATAATAAAAAGAAAGAAAGTCACTGTATTAATTCAAGTCTCTGAAAATACTTTGCTTGGAAACCATTACAAATAACTCTAAAATGTCACACTGAGGTTCGCTGAACCCCAGTCTATTTCCTCCTGTTTATATCTCTCATAAAGGGCGACATTTGGGTATCTACCCTCGGCAGCAAGAACGTTTATGGTGTCAAGATTATGGTTGAAGTCGTGTCAGCCTCGATATGCTCGAGGAATTGAAACAACGATCTTATAAAGTCTGCATGGAACCCGTTAGACCCCGGCCCACGATTCATGCATAAATCTCATTTGTGTAAGAAAGTATCACTTCGTTTGTAAATTAAGCAAATGATCAGACAATGAAATCGCAGCGTAGTTTTGTGTAATTTGTTGGATAAGTAACGCAAGAGTGAGTGAGGAATTAAAATCGAACCTATCAAAGTTATCCCATTTATGGTACGAATTCGTTAACTCGGTTTCATATGTTTTTCATTTTGATTCGAAGAAAATACTAAACTACTTGTCCCAAAAAATAATTGGCCAACAATTAAAAAAAAAGATTAATATCAGCCCAGATAACGGTATCTAAAAATGAAGCTTGACGTTCCAGGGATAAATCGGGGATCGACGCTATCCGTGATCGAGCGATCGAGGGGGTGGTTTCCCTCCGTCCCTCGAGCGGTTGGTGCGCGCGACGGTGTAGGCGTCGCGA
Source organism: Hylaeus anthracinus (assembly GCF_026225885.1). NCBI lineage: Eukaryota > Metazoa > Arthropoda > Insecta > Hymenoptera > Colletidae > Hylaeus > Hylaeus anthracinus. The sequence continues at coordinate 4,437,993 of NW_026534349.1, read as the reverse complement.
CGTTTTGCGCCGACGTGGTTCTCGCGAGCGATTTCTCTCTCTCTCTCTCTCTCTATCGCTCTCCCGGTTTCTCTGCGTCTTTCTTTTCCCGGCGACCGTTGAATTCAGCACGTGGCATCAAAGGGAAGATATACAGCGGGGTGGTCGCTCTTCCCAGCCAAACGGCGACGACCCTCGCCCGTCGCCGCTCGTTCGCGCGCGCGATTTCGAGAATCCGCTCCGACGGAAGCGTCGATGATTTACCACCGCTTGTGAAGACGAAACGTACGAGAGACCCAGTGCAACCCTACGCGTGAATTCGTGGTTCCCTCGTGAGAAAGAAGAAAGAAATCAGAGGAGATCTTCCCACTTTTCCTTTGGTGTTTCCTAGGGAAACCATGCTCGCGGAAGTTAGAGTTTAGAGTCATCGCCACGCTATGGAACACTTTGGTGAGTTCGACGACTCTGCTTTTAAATAAGGGGGGAGTACCAACAGGGAGCACCCTCGTTTATTTCATTCTGAATTAATTTAAATTAAGGACTGCTTTCTTTTAAACGAGGCGAAGGTAACGATACTGACTACCCTTAACCCTTTCGCTGATGAATTCCAGTGGTAGGAAAAACTACAATCCACGCGATCATATAAACTCTGTTCATTACGAAAGTGGTGTCCAAATGAAGTTTCCACGATCCACGCTTAAGAAGCATGTTTATCTTGTTTGTAACAGAGTTTTAACGGTAACGTGGTAGTATTTCCTTATGATCCTGTTAACCTAATTACAGTTGGTAAACAGAATAAAACGAGGATGGAAGTGCATTTGTGGTGGCCAAGAATATATTTTTCCTTAATTGGCATTCGTATTCTTTAAACGCTTAATAAATCTACTTATCGTAGGTCGCCGGAAACATACAACGGACCTACTCACGCTTATCAACGTTTTTCGATCGATCGAACCGTAAAACCTTTTTTATATCTCGAAACAAAGATAGATGGACTCGCGCCACTTCCACGTATTGTCTATTTTCTACCGAACCTAACTACACCAATCACTTGCTTCAACCACTCGCTATTTGTACCTACCATGTTTTATTCATGAATGAACAATGTTTTCTCGAAAAGGACCTACCGTAAGGGTCGGAAACGCATACACGACACGATTCACGCATTAGAGACACTTCTGAAATAAAAGGTCAAATGAAAACAGAAGTATCTTGGGACCAAGCATCGTTGAATATTAAAAATATGATAGAAAATATTGCATTAGGTCGTCCCAAAAGTTCATTTGTTTCATTCATGAGTAGTACATACACAACATTTTATGTTTTATGTTGCATCACAGAATTGTGTACGACACATTTTACTCCGTTACTGTTACAATATCAATTTCTAAGAGATAAGCAAAGAAAACAACTAGGTACAAGTTGCGAAAGAAACTTTTGGGATAACCTAACACTTAGTGCATCCTCAGACCAGCGCTGGAGTAATCAGTTTCCAATTATAAGCCCTGATCGACAAAGTAACAGGTACATTTTGCTACCCTGTATTTGCACTTGCTATGCCTGTTCTCAAGGTGATGTTTCCAGGCTAGGTTCTGATCGATGTCCAAGCCAAGATATTTGACCTTATCGGATCTTGATGTAGGGGTGATGTTCGGAGTTATCCAAGGAAAATGTAAATGAGAATCTTATCGTGGCACGCGCGTTTGTTTGGAAAAGAAGCTCCTTTATCACGGCTCGTCGTCATAGTCCTTGAAAGGACGCTAGAAAAAGCAAACTTGGTTCCGAGGACTCTTGTACGAGTTTATGGCAAGGATCGATGACAAGGCTGAATTCGTTTGGTTCTCTTTTTTAACATTAAATTGAATAATTTGATCGCGCAATACTCGATTCGATGCACGCTTCGCATGGTTACGCATTGCAGAGTTAATGCATCGCTACAGGCCGTGGATGCTCCTTTGTGCAAATAAATCAATGATTAAAAAAATTTTAACACCTAGCGGGGTCTCCCTCGTGGTGCTTCTGCGTTTAACGTTCGCAAGTTTCAAACTAATCTTTGTAATACGGTCTTCGGTGGCAGAATTTGTAATATCGCCAAGAGCTTCTTCGTTAGATCCTTCTCAACGTAAAAAGGAAAACTTAAAGCTAGTTTCACTATTAGTGAGCAAGTTCTTTCTCGCAGTAATTAATAAATATGCGAAGTTACTCGTTTCATTTGTAGCTGTAATTCATCCAGTCCGAAGTTCGGACTCTGCTACCACCCAGTTTCGAGCAATGTCAGATTCCTCGTGCGAGATGTGATCCAACAATGATGACATTAAACGTGGATTTGTGGAGTATTTTGCATCCATACGACCAGCACGATATCTGAGAGGAATGCTGTTTGGTTTCGGAACAACGGCGGGTCATGGCAGATCATCGTGCTTGAAATTCTGTTGTGTCGCAGTTATCGCATAATAAATTGAGACGCATTGTTTCCCAAGGCCTCTAAACGTTACCAAATGTTTCGAGATTCATGGTCGAAATCATCTTCGCCATGCAAACTAAACTTCCGGTGGCTACTTTGGAGGTTGTTTTAAGCCTGCCGGTGGTTTATTTCTTCGCGGGCTGCCGCGAGATAGGTCAGGGTACAGGTGTCGAGGAAAATCCTCGACGACGGATCGATTCGTTACGACGAGTTCGCGGTTTCCGCGGCTCGGTGGAATGGAAATGAGTTTACGGAGCCACGGCAGACAAAATCGATGTACATCGCGTTAATAATACACGGGACAAGGTCTACAACCTTTCGCGAATGAGCGTCGATGTAAAGACGCTCCTCTCCTACTTCTTTTCTCGTTCCTGATTCTCTCTGTTCCCTTCGAGCGTATCGCTCGCGACCACGCAGCACCTCGTCGAACCACGAATCGTCTTCTGCTTTGCATTCGAATTTCTCACGGAAAATCCTCGTTCAGGAAGGTCTTAAGATCTTTCACCGCAATACACTTCTTTACCAGAATTTTAAAATCAATCAGATATTCTTTATTATGGTAACAACCGTTCCATGGTGAATCGATCGATGATTTTCAACCATGTTCAAGTCATCGTTTTTCTAGTTTCTGCATTGTTCGAGTACTCCTTTAATTTCTAAAGTATGTTATATACAGATACTGCTTCTTCTTTTATCAGCTGACTGACTCTCGAGTTCCGTTTCAACTAAAATTCTATTTTCATCGTCGCAGTGGTCATTCAGAAGTAATAGCGAGTTAAAGTATGAGATTAAATACGTTTGAAACATTATTGCTTTAGGAGAACGCAAAAAGAGAAATCGGTTTTGTTCCGAAATCGGCAGACTGCACCATTATGGTTGCGGGACGAGTACGCGGACCGATTATCCGCTTATCGAATATTGGAGTTCGAGATCAATCGTGGACGTTTATTTTACCTCCGACCCTCGCCTAGGACGATTTCACGCGAGTTTCTTTTTTTATCCGCGCTATACCGCGTATGTATTCGCTGTCACGCATTCGACTATCAGATACTGGGTGTCGCGGAACGAAACGATCTCGAATGTGTATAGATTCGGTATGAAAAAAAAAAATGACGATCAACTTCCTTTTCAAAATGTCATTGTTTCGACTGTGTTCCTGGCCTCGAGCGACAATTCGAGTTTAGTTTTTCATTGCCAGACAAGATCGTCCAATTCGACTAGTGTAAACACGTACATAGGGGCTTTAGAGTAACACAAACATTCCGTGCTTTGCTTGCAATTAAAGTTGAACCGAAAGTCACGACGATCCGTGTACGGAAACTTTTTGAAATCGATTAAAAGTCTGCAGAAAGTTGTTCGCGGAAGTAGTAGTCGGTAAAAAATCTATGGAGGGTGACTGTATTCGGTATAGAGTATATACTTCTACCACAATGAATGTCTACAAACCATTTTACTCCAACGTGGTGGAACCCTTTAATTCTAAACCACCCTGTACCGTTCACTCGTACACACTAGTCTGTATTTATTTAACGAGTCCTCTCGACGTTTTGCAAAAAAAGGGAGAAACATGTTAAAAGCTTTTGTTTGCACTACTGAAAGCGGCTCTAACGATGGAAGTCCGTGTTCAATTCGCGCGCGTGACGATTCGCTCGTCGAGAATTCCATGCTCGTCTCGATCCGTGTTCTATCGAGGAGGGAACAAATTGCTCGGAGAAAGTGTGCCTGTGTCATGGTTGCTCGATAACATGGAAAAATGTGGGATATCGCGCGGGCGAACTGTTCTGGTCGATGAGAACGAAAGGGAATTACCGCTGATTGTTTCTCCTCCATTTTTCTCTTGTAACAGCTACTCCACGAGGAATAGATCGATGATATTTAAGTGTATTGTAGACCATGCGAAAGCAGAAGGGGTTTAAAGTTCGCAGTTTTCGTCAGTTGAATAAATCTTTAATTTCGAAACTTGGTACATAGATAGACCGTTTCTTTTCTTATCACCTGACTGACATAAATACACACCTTCGCAGACCTCTCGAGTTCTGTTCGAATTAAAATTCTGCTATTATTAAGAATAAATGTCTGTCATCGTCGCAGCGACATATTTCCCACGACGATTCGAAATCAGAACCTGCGAACTTTTCAAATTTAACTTCGCAAAAATACCGAACCGCCAAGCCACTCTTTCTCCCTTTCTCGCTGAAATTTAATAAACGATTAGGGATACGTGGAGGCACGGACACCTTTTTTTGGCATATCTAAGCGATACACAACCAGTGGGATGGTTGACACCAAAAATCAAACGGTGAAGTAACGACGAGGCACCTCAGGAAGGAGGTGTTAAAAGGAGGATATTTAAAAAGGAGGACCATTTAGTGAGAGAGCTAGTCAATCTTACAAAATCCATTCAAAATAGTTAAGTTCGTTAATAATAGATATCTTTTCTAAAAATCCATTTTTGGGATCGACGCTCGTGACAACACCGAAGCATTTAACATCGTCGTAAATTTGAGATTCCTTTTGAACGCCAATGAAACCTACAGAAACTCTCAAACACGTTGGAGATTGGTCAATGGCGAGTGGTTTCCAAGCACTGGAGTTTATGTTTATCTCGGAGGGGTGGCTGGCGAGCTCGTTGCTCGAACGTGCATCCACGCGTATCCGTTCGGTGTAAGAACTTTGTGATGCGAGGGGACAGAAGAACGCGGTGGCTCGAGCGAAAGGGGAGGGTTTTCTTGTTCGCCGTGTATACGTGGCGGAGTTGGCTCGAATACAGAACAAACTACTTGGCCAGACAGTCGGGCACCTTGCTCCCGATAAGGGACGACGTCTGCTGAGACCGGCAGTCGCGCCAGATCCGCTTGGGAAAATTTTCATCCCTTCTTGCAGTGATCGCGCCCCCACGCGCGTCTTCCAGCTTCGATTCCGCTGCCGGGATTTCTGTTTCTGCGGAACTGGCTCGATTTACGACAGGAACGGATTGCTTTTTATCTGCGTGAATCGAATTAACATTTACGATTAAACAGGAACAGCGATGATAATCAATTATTTTATAAAGTCGAATGTTCGAATACCTGAATTAAATCGGAGAGACGATTGGAATCATTTCTGGCAGAATTAGAATAAAAAAAAAAAAAAAAACAACAGAATAAAAGAAGCCCTCGTTGAATGGAAATTTGTGTTTCAATTACGGAATTAAATATCCAACAGGAAATAAATGAACTGGATAAACATTACGAGTAAATCCCTGTAATGATTTAGTTTTCCTTTCATCGCGTATTGTTCGAATAAAATCGCGTGCATCCCTTGTTCAAATGTTGGAGGAGGAACGTGATCGGAATGCAAATGCGATGGGCGTTCGTCCGCGCGAGTGACGATCGATTAATATTTGGCCAAGCCGTTTGGCGAATCAGTGGCGTAAATTGGTAAATTGTTATCGATAAAGAGGAGCAGATAATCCAAAGGAGGATTGCGCAGAGTCAAAGAGAAAATAATTCCACGTTGAAGAGGGCTGCAATGTCGGCGAGAATTGGATAATATACGCCGAGTTAAAACATAGTCTTACAATAGGCGTCGCGTCATTCGTACTCTGTTCTACTGGATATCGCATCCGATCGAAGAACTGAAACCCTTTAATTGGACAGAAAAAGTAAGATAAAATTAATTTCATTACCAGTTTTCATCTTAACGTTGGTTATAGAAATGTTTTCTTCTTTGCATTTCGTCAAGAAGCTCTTCTTTAAACGTGTCGCTGACCTTTTGGCGCGTGTCCAGATTTCTAGTAATTTTATTGCCGTTGGATCGAATTTATAAGTAACGTATTGCAAAATAGAGCACATATTGTTCTGACTCATAGTTCCCGTCTAGAAGAGTATCTATTTATATTTTATTCGTGTTATTTGCGTGTATTTCGGGCCGCTTCCGTTGCTTTTCGACCGAGCTTAAATTCGTAAAGCGCGGCAGACCGAATTTTCACTTCACTGTACGAATATTTAACACGTTCTAGTATCTTGCCAGAAACTCGATTAGTTTTAATAACGAAAATCGCGATAAATATCGATTCTTACGCGATGAATCGCTTCTCGGTCCATCCTGAATTTCTAAATGATAGATAAACCCGCCGCGTTTACTTGAAACGACAACGTGTAGTACTCAGCTGGTAGGAGGCGTTTATTTTTATACTCCCACGGTTTATTTGTATACTACGAACTGTTCGAGATGGGGAACGTGCCCCAAAAGACGAGTGCCCGAGTTCGGAGGCGTTCTGTATATAAAAACATTGGACCACGTGGTAATTGTTATCGTTACGTGACAACGGGGACGGGCCAGTCCACGCGATTGCCATAACGTTGGAAACGAAAGAGCATTAAGCTACTAAAGAAGGTATCCAGTGGCTCGATGGAACTGGGACACACTATGGAGCCGATACGTCAGCTGTTATCCAGTTTCGATTTGGTATTTGGATCAATAGCTACCGTGGACTCTCGCGAACTAAAGCTATGGTTCAAAGATCGACAAGAGGAGGACCCCATTGATTTTAATACAGAAAATCTAGATTATGATAGGAAATATTGTGAGACCAGCGGTGTCAATAGTTCGCGTGCTCGCCATACACAATGAAATTATCGTGGTATATGTACACTAATACAATCTGATCGACTCTGTTTCAATTCTTTGCACATAGTAATGAGGGCGGATACCCTATCATCCTGCAGGAGCACGTTAATATTAGAGAACAGGTTGGGTCCTCCCCTTGCGAGTGGTCAGAGCAACTACATTGTTCGTCGACGAAATGTCAGGACTGGCGTGCTTTCCGCATAATTCGATATCTCGACGAGCCTTCGATCCTTCGACACGTGATCAAGTCATGCCGTATGACTGTGACTATCGATTATGCGATAACGTCCGTCGAGATGTATGCGTTCCGTCTGTGACTCGTTCCCCCAACTTGCGTGGATTTTAGGCTCCCGACTGTTATCGAGCCCTAATCTCATTAGGTGGTTGACTAGCTTTAGCGTATTTTTATTCTGATATCCCAGAGCTGACCCTCGCAATTTGTAATACACCGAGTGCCTCATTTTAACGATACCTTCCTTTGGAAATCTGTTAATAAAATAATGTAATTCTACTGTTAGGTCACAGATTTTGCGTAATATTGGTAATGTTCTATTACAGTATCGTTAATTATTGCGTATGCAGAAAGTATCCAGTTAGAACGGTTGCAATTGCGATCAACGAGAAGGCCACATACGCGACCAAGTGGACGCAGAATTTGTAAAGATCTTCTCTCAAATTCGAAATCGCTAAGTATAAACAAGCGTCGTTGACTTTCTCCTCACGCTTCGATACTTCGTCAAGAGTCCTGCCTGCAACTTTTTCAATTGTCATACGAATCGTCGTTTGACGCGGGAAAATTATTTAAGCGCGCCATATTTCCTAGAATGATCGTTCTTTAGTTAGTGATCAGTCCTTCTCAGGAAGGAAGAGTCTAAGATGTTAATCTAGAATACAATGCAAACATTGTTGAGGAGTGCAGAGATTTTCACGAGTATGTCTAGCACTTGAAGTGTTTACCAACGATAATTCTTAGATCAACGTTGCGTTTAAATAACGTTCTCGACAACTTTGAAGATCTCCTCTCAAGAGCTATCCAAAAATTTCACCCTGCGAATCCTTTGCTGTTCGAAGCGCCAACAGCTGTCGAGTCCTCGAACGACAATTTCCGTTTTTCGAGGCTCGCGTCGGCCTCCGTTTGCGAGCTCGGTTTTTCCGTGGCCTTTCCGTCGTGTTCGTCAGATTCGCTCTCTGTTTCAGCGATAAAATATTACCCAACGCGCTTGGGCGTGAATTTGTCGCGGCGAGAAATATGAAGAAATTTCGCGTAAGTAGATTCCGACTTTGAAAAAGTAAAGTAAAAGTTCTAGCAATGACCTGCAGCTGGACCACTGCCAAATGATACTCGTCGCTTCTTTTCAGTACCGCGGCTCTCCATTTTCCGTTCCACCTTTGCGGCGTTCCTATTCGCCACGGCTCCCTTTACGTCTTTCGCTGTAATGGAGTTACGACAATCTCATTAATTCGTCGGTCGGTTTTTTCATTGCGTTAAGAATCGATGCCGGAGGAAAATTAAAAGCTCCGCCGTCCATGTATTTGCAGACGAAGCCAACTTGTTTATGCCGATTGAAATTGTTTATCGAAGACCATACAGTCGATCCCGTAAATAACAGACCCTCTGTGTCTATCGGAGAAGTTCGACTAAATTAAATAATTGATTTGTCATTTATACAAGCACACACTCGGAGACATCAAACCTACCATTTAATTTATACAAATTTCTTCGATAGACATAGAGGTTACGAATATTTATGGGGTAAAAATTTACGAGAGACATCGGTTTATACCAAAGTCCTAACGTGGTAGACAGATCAACCCTTCGCTCCCCAATATCCCCTAAGCATTGATTTTTACCTTCGACACCTTCCCCCTTTTTTCGCTCTTCATTATCTCCAGTTTTCGCGCTGTCGTTCGCTTTCTGGTCGGCCTCGCCCTCGCTCTCCCTCGGCTGTAATAAGTTACAGGAGCAAAGTACGATTACGAGTCGCTTAATCGCCATGAAATATCGAAAATCGTTACATCCCGCTCGCACGCTCATCCTATTTCAGGAATTACATCCCCCGCGGCGTTACTCGAATTATCGTCTCGCGTCTGATCCGAGGACTTCGTCTTTCCTCTCATGGACGGCTTACGTAATCGACGATTCGTTCGCGATATGCAAATCCAGACACCCGATGTCGCTTACCGTGACACCGAGCAACAAATTAACACCTCTGGCTGTGCGACACCTATTCCTTGTCGACCCGAATCCTCGTCTTTCTTTGACGCGAAGCGCTGCTTTAATCTTTGGGGGTGGGAAAAGTGAGTTTGGAGCTTTCAACGCGATGACGTGCAAAATGCACACGCTAACAGGATCAGAGGGTGCAATAGTGCTTGGTTTGGTGGCCACTTGGACGGAGGTGAAGCAAATTGACAAAGAATAAAAGAAAATTCGGGTGGATTTGTTCTTAGACGGACCTATTCGACTGGAAATCGAATTACGCTAGCTACCGATAAAAATCAAAGCTGCTCGAGACACGCAAAGGATAGCACACAGCAAAAATGGAAATTCCCGATTGACCGCAATCAAATCCTACGCTTTCGTAAGAACTCGCACCGAGTTCGCACTCAACAGGTATTTAGATTATACCTGCTCGTATTTGGGGAGCCGTGGTTTACGGCTGGGATTCCCCGCTGTAATCATCATTAATGGAATCGTTCGCAAAGACGAACGTTATATAGAAGTCGCCGAGAGAGGGGTGAAGCTAGTGGGGTGAAATTACAGGGTCACCGCCATCGCGAACAATAAAGTCGCAGAGGTCCCTTTTACAACGTTCACTCGCCTGACAATTCCAATACGTCCAGCTAGTAAAAGAATGATGGTTTTCTGCCAAAAAAACTGCCCACGTGTTTGACAGCAATTATCCTCGTACCTTTCCTGTTTAGCCAGGTTTCGTAGCTAGGTGTCGTACACCATCGCTTTAATACATACAGTTATCTCCCTCTCTCTTCTAATGTTCCAATTCCATTCCATTAACGCACGATGAGCATTATCAGCCATCGTGAATGGACTCCGTGCACGATTCTCTTGCTCGAAGCTGTAATCTATTCGCAATCGCTCGATTTCTTGCTCCAAATTATGCAGGGATAGTTCACTTAGCCAAATTTTATCAAAACTTACAGGACTTAAAGCTGACGCTATAACAAAATAAAAATCACGAGAATTGATGACGTTGATACGGCTATAGAACTCTAGAAATTGTTTACTTTTATACTTCTACGGTGGTATTGAACGGTCCTGCAAACTGAAAATATTCGATCTTATTTAAAAAAAGAATTGAGTGAACAGCCCCTGAAATTATGTGCAATCTCTTTGTCGTAATTGCGTTCGAGCCTTCTGGGTGCTGCAGTCGCTCACTCCTTCGCGCAAGGACGAAAGGACCATGGTTCCGTTTACCTTCTTCTAGTTATCTTCCATAGGTCAAATCGACTTCAATTTTATCGATCGCGGGGAACAGCGGTAGATGAATTAAAGATCATCGAGGTTACGAGCACCGGTAACCTGGCAGGAGAAACCGTGCCGCACGTGCGAAGGACTAGGTCGCTTAGGGTCGGCCGGAGGATCCTACCTATATGTATAGGGGTTCCAGATGTTACATTCCATCGTCCAACTTGCGCGGAGGTGATCCCCGAAGCGTGCCAGCGGGACACGTGTTGAATTCGAAGCGTTCCGAACGTTTATTGCGCAGGTAAAACGGTCATCGAAAGGACGCTAATTTTACGGTCTACCTAATAAAATTTTGACTTCCAGACACTAACAGAGGGGAAACTTGTAACGTGGTTATAAACCTTTTCCTACGTCGATTTTTTCGTTATTTTCCCGTCGCTGATAGCGACGTCGAATTTTTAGGTTAATATCCAGTTTCTCGCCCGTTGTTCGAGACGGAGATTGCGCTTTTCTTGTTCGGGCGTTGCGCGACGCCGCGTTATTTACTCTCCTGGTAAATGTAATTGCTTCCACGAAGACAACTCTTTTTACAACGAGAAAACGGTTAAATTGGTCTTTTATAGAACGATCAAACATTCAGAGATGAAATTGTCTTTTAGTTAGTTCGAGGTATATTCATCTATAAAGTAATTTAATTTTTAATATAAAAGCGAACGGACAGATTCGTGGCGATATCTTATTCCAAATAAATACTTTGTCGATTTAGAATCGATTTCAAAATGAATACAAAACAGGGAGCATTTCGAACAGCACGATTTTGACAACCCTCCCCTATCTTACGTACACCAGACGAAGTCATTGCGATTGCTTTTAACCCACCCCCGAGAAAACGTTCAAAACAGAACGAAACTTCAGAAGACAACAAAGTACGATCTCCCATCTGTCAGCGAAAGGGTGCGACGATGCTCCAGGCAGTCCGACGGAAGGGTTGAGTTTAGGGGAGAAATTGCTTACGGCGTCCTTGAGCGTCAGGTTGCGGGACGACTGATCCGTCATATCGCGGATCGATCCCTCTTCGCCTCGATAATCGACCGCGAAGAACAATGGACAGGGGTTGGTCGTGTAGAAGGGAGAAAGACAAGGTGTGCAACGTGATTTGTCGTTCGGTTGAGGTTAGTTTCGCTCGCGACAGGACCCATCGTTCGATTTTGTTCGCTATCGCATGTCGATCAACAACGGTCGATACAGAGTGGCGCAAAGACTCGCAACGTTATGTCTGCACGGTAGAACAGCATTAACCTTGAGCCCGTTTTTCTCGAGGCGTTGTCGAGTGACATCCTTTTCATTCACTGTGTGGACAGGGAAAAATTCGATCGCCCGTATTTAGTCGATATACTTGAAGAGTTCCCGACGAAACGCGATGAAGCATACCTGATACCGATGGAGACGCGTCGTTACTTTGCAATTCCATTTTCAACCCCTCTATGGCGCCATGAGACGTATCCGCTTGACTCCGTACACCTGTTCCACGATTAAATTTCTCAATTGTATAATACTGCGAGATCGTTTGAAACGGAGTACTGTCAGAATAATATTTAATTCAAGCAGAAATTTTCAAGAATATTTGCCAGGCAGTCGATGCGTTAATACGGGATCCTGTCGAAGTGTTCTTCGTTTTAATCATACTAATTCGCTCCCAAAGTGTTTAATATACATGATACTCGAAAGCTAACGCCGTAACGCATCAAACAGTACCCCATTAAAGCGAATGATTCACAAACGGTCGCAGTAACTCCGGGGGGTAAGTCTACACATTACAGCAACTAAAGAATGTTACATGAACGTAGGTCGCGCTTGCCATAGTTTTCCGAGCTATAAAAGATTAAAGTAAACTCCCGTAACGCCTTCTACCTCACCGCCTTGACCCGATCCGATGTTTACAAACAATTTGCTGTCCGCGAAGCAAAGTACCATGATTGATTCGCGTCGAACTAATGGTGTTTCCGACCTGATGAAATACGGCGCACTCGCGCTGTAATGGCGGCACGCGTTTACATAACACGGTTTGATATGTTCCTTTGAAACAAATTTATCTGGAACCCTTCCCCGCGACCTCTCCGAGCGCAAATTCACAAATTTTTACCTATCTTACAACTCTTAGCCCTATGGAGAACGCTATAGTAATATAATATTGCCCTGAAATGACACACCCTAATGTTCGATCTTCGTATCGTTCCTCTCGGGGCGCCGAGAAGAATCGAACCGTAGCTAGAAATGAATTATCAACCTTCTCCGTCGTCAGTGGTATTCTAATATCCTGTCGACTTCTGTGAAATGTGCGCGGAGTTTCGATTGTATAATATCCATAGAAATTTGCTGCAGATCCGACATCGGGAAAATGTCTGAAAAGTAGGCAAAAGGGTGGGTCCGTATATCTCAACTGCTTCAACTGTTAGGGATCGTCTTGGCTAGATGTATCGCTGGGGCGATCGCCCGCATTCGAAAATTACTTTTACGCTGACCCTTGAGAAGTATTGGCTAGCTTGAAGCGAACATTTGTTGGTAACTTTCGCAGTCGCTGAATCTCTGCCGAAGGCTTCTACTCTGACCGCCCTTTGACTCCCTTAGTCCGCGGATGGCGCTCAACGTTGTTTCATCGTACGTAACAGTGAGCAGTTTGCACTCGTTCCAGCTTTATTATTGGTTTTCGAGTTATTTGCTTGTTACGTCGGGCAGTCCGTGTTCCGTGTTCCCTGATCTTCTGGAGTATTGCGTTCTTGATTCTCCGTAACACTGTACAGTAGAACCTCTGTTATAACGCACCTTATTTATACGAACAAAATCAGGCTCGACCTCGGATATACGAACTCGTAGCTGAGCTACCCTCTAGTCCTTCGTAGGAGATAGCTTCTATTACCTGATACATGGTTCTTTTTTCTACGTGGTACACTACATACAATAATCTTCTAATATCCTGTCGAATTTTGCGTAGCAAAAATACTGTGCAGATGTACTATATACTATCTGATTTCCAGTAACAATGCGCTCTAGATTACCGTACATTACATCCGAATCTCTACAATATTGCACTCCGCGCTACAATACTATACTTTACACTATCTGATCCCCCGTATTATGTACAGCGCCAAGCATTATCCGATTCTCAGCAATAATGTACTCTAGATGTATATCCTCTGATCTCCGCGATATTGTGCTGCACACTATCTGCTTGTCACATAACGCAAGTTCCACTGTATTTATTTTTATTCCACGAGAGACAGGTAACAGCCAGACCATTATTAATACGTCGAATGAATGTTTTTGTACTTTTATCATCGAGCTCTATCGATGCCTGAGAGAAATGTCCAACGTATCCAGCAATTTCTCTTGCGATACAAAGAGCGCGGTAAATTGACTGTCATTCATGGGAAAACGTCGAAACGACGTTGTCCTAACGTTCGATACGCGTGGCGATGCTTCGAAAAAAAAAAGGGAAAAACAAGGGAAATCGATGGCTCGTTACGTCCTTCTTCGAAACAGTTAACTTCTGACGCGATCATAAACGAACGGTAACGAGCATCCGGAAGGTCGTGCGAATTACAGGCGCCGATGGGCATCTTTATGCGCATTGTTACATGCGCCAAAGGAAGACGAGATAGAATAAAGAGGGACTAATTTGTACGAAGTTTCGAAGAAAACACGGAGACCGTGGACGAGCTACAATAAACTTGTTAGGAATAACGCATATTCTCTGATAAGAGACGAAAAAATTGTACCTGATTGGATAAGTATTAGTTTTACAAGATGACCGCAAAGAAATGATTTCAAGATTTCCTGATAATTCTCAGTTTTCAGTTTGTCATGCATTTCCCCGATTCGGACTGTTTTTATTTATTCGAAGTGCTTCGCTGTTCAACTATTGCCCTATTTGGATGAATATTCCACGTGTTTTCTTACGAATATCATTTATCTATTATTTATTTTATCTTTCTAAGGGAAAAAGGTATACAAGAACCTCTAAGGTCGAGAACGTCGTGAAAATAAACTTCATGCCGAAGGACCATGAATGGCTTCGGTATCTGTATAACCGATCGATCGAATAAACGTCGTGAATAAATTACAATGGTGTGTTTGTATTCGTCGTCTATTATTCGTATAGAATTTTACCCATCTCTGGTTGCGATTGTGTAACCCAGGAACTTTCCGCGTCCGTGAAACGCGAAATTATCACGGTATGACACGTGCGTCCTTCGAGGGATGGAAATCAGAATTTTGTTCGACGATTCCCACGACATTGATCGTTCCGATAAATCCGGGAAGATCATTTTTCTCCGCCATCCCGAGCTACCCGTAAGTGAATTTTTATAACGATCGCCAAACACGTGTCGAACATCCCAAGGCCGTCGATGGCAAGATTTATTCGTGTTTCTGGTTTGGAAAAGACTAGCATATTCGATCGCAGAGGTCAATTCGATATTCAGAGACTCATTTGCAAGTAGGTTTTTAACAGAGTCATCCATCATGATTTAATTGTAGGGGATGCCAACAATCAAAGATACCTGAAGAAGATATCCGTAGAAATTTATGTTCTTTGAATTTAACGAATATAAAAGGTTGGAGATTGGAGCTAGCCAAGATAATCATACTTTCTTTTAAAGCTCGATATTGATCATCGATTAAATCCTACATTGTAATCGACAACGCTTTGGAAAAGTGTTTCATCGTTTTTCCTCGTAATTATAAGTTCAGTACGGCTCGAGGAAAAGTTGAAAATATGCGGAAATTCTTCCACCGAGTTTCGAAACTTGCCAGTTAATATCCTCAAACGAAGTTTCTTTCCGCGGGAAAATTAGAACACTCGAAGCGGGTAACATGGTCAATTTATCAACCTGTTAAATTCTTCGAGTGAAACTCATTTCTTAGCATAAATATTTATTTTCAGGGATCTACAGAATCTACACCTTCTCTCTACACTCGCATTCCTTTCAAATTCCCAACCGACCGAGCGAGTTTTATTTAAAGAAGTGCAAAGTCGTATAAGTTGTTTGTAACATCTAAAGTATTAGGTGCGTAATGTATAAAACGTGTTGACTATACCGCGTAATTCTTTACGTTCCTTTAATTGTCGCTTTACATTACTTTGCATTTGCATTTGCTTTAATACCTATCTTTATCACTGTCTGGTAACCCCATTAGGGATGTTTAGTACTCTATTGGGGCCCACTGACCCCCTACAGCTCGGGTATCTCGGGACTGCTGAGCCCGTACTGCAGCTCTAATCATAGCTACAGCCCCCGAGGGTAAAATTTCCATCTGACCTATCACGATTCTTGAAAAACGATTTCTTTTTCCAGTTCTGAATAATACCATCCAAGACGTGGCAGAAATCAGTGTGAGCTATTCGTCTCCGTCAATCAGATCAAGCACCACCGAAATAATCCTCGGTCTTAACCGTAACCGAACTAAAATCGGACCGAAGAACCGTCACCACCGAGCTCAGGTCGAATATCGTATCTTACTCTGAAAATATCGTCGTTTAAGGTGCCGCGGTATTCGTTGGAATCGTGCTGGTGTTATTCCGTTTCCGTTCCATCGGAGCGACACACTTGGACGAATATTTATAGGATTCGCGTACATCAAGCAAGCTGAATAATTTGTCGCAGTTTCAAAACCAGCAGCCGCGGCGGAGAGGCTTTTTCCTACCGAAAGCTCGTTCTATTATTCACGCAACGAATGCGCGGCACTGGTCAGGGGGATGTCTTGTAATTAAACGTCCTGGCTGTAGCGCAGCTGGCCGAGAAACGACATTAATTAAAATCCATTAACGACGCCCTGGTCGACGGTAACCGACGTGCAACGTATAATACCTCTCGGAGATGTGCGCCACCGAAACTTGAAACTGATCGATGTCCCGCGCTAACTCATCCCTGCTCGACGCTGAGGATTATTTTCGACATCCTGGCTATAGTGGAACCTCGATTATTGTAGGAAACCGCCTCTGGAACTCCCGCGATAATCGAAGTTCCTGCAGTAATCAAGGTAACCAATAGACGACGAGTAGCGATACAGTGTACCCCCATTGCTAGCTCTAACCTCGATTATCGCTTAGCGAGGTTCTACCGGGTGTTTTCTCCCTTCCATTTTTGTTTATTACGCGCTGGAAGCTGTACTTCGATTTCTGTATTATTGGGAATTTTTTAAAATAAGGCGTTCAAAAAAAAAAAAAAAAATGAACGTGAAATGCGAGAAAGGAAGTGTTCAGCTTGCAAGGAAAAACTAATTACCCGAGAAAATATTATCGGGGAACTCTGGGTGACAAATTGCATTACGAAGCGAGTTGTGCGAAACGTTAAACCTCGGGCAAATTAGACGAGACTAACTGGGATGTCGTCGAAAGACTTATGGAGTGTGTGACGACCAGACGCGAGATTACTAATAAATTTCTTAGTAGAGTGTAGTTGCCAAGATTTTATTTCGGTCCGATCGAGCAATGGAAATAGAAAATCTTAGACGTGTGGATAATCGTACGATATAGACGTTAAATGAAATAAATAAAGAACTTTTTGTAAAGAAAATTGAAGCAGTAGCAGTTACGATGCTCGTGAATTTGAACGTATCCACGTGTAAGGGTTACAAATCAATGTACTAATAAATTGTGGCATAAACAAGTATAGAATGTATCCTGATGAGTCATTCTTGCAAATTATTGTAGATCTTACACGCTCGCAAACTGTTGGTCAGGGGTTAGAATATTCAAATTTTGCTGGCGGTTCGTTGAATAGGTTGATGAAGTATTTCATCGTCCTGAGTGGATAGGTGCCGCGACAATTGATTCCATATGACGCTACAAATAAAAATCCAATAGATTTAAACGTGAATATTAAGCAGGAGGACAATCAAAACTCTGCGTGAACAGAGACGCACACTCGAGCTGGTTATTTTTAGTATTTTACGCTGAATTCCCCTGTGATTTTTATGAAACTGCAGATTTCCAGAGCAGCCAGAATTAAAGGATTCGTATTTCTCAGTTTCGGAGTGTCCCACTTTCTGATTAACTGCAATAAAAATGAAGCTTCGTAAAGCTTGTCGACACTGTTCATATTAAATACACAAAGGAACCTATTACTCTAAATTTTTTTTTTTTTTTTTTTTTTTTTTATGAGGATGTTGCATGCTTATTGTGCAATAGTCCACTGTACTTGTGAAAGAACTTGCGGCAGGTGAATACATTTATAGCTCGTTTCGTGCGCGTTAAACGACTGGTGGGTGGACAATTGCGAAACAGAAGACAGCCAACGGGATTTTCTGTTTTCAATAGAAAGCCGATAATTGAAAGATTTAAACTGCTGAAAGGGAGATCTGGATACGATTCCGTATTCAAAAGACACCGAGGAATGGGATCCGTCTTTATTTTTTGAGTTCAATGCCGACCGTAAAATTGGATAGGTTTATCAGCGAATCGAAGAGTTTTGGAAAAATACGCGATCAGCGGTACAAACATACCGAGTGATCCCAAATAACCGTCATCAAATTTAAATGTTTGCGAACTATTAAAAAAATGTACAGTACTGTGCACAATTCTTCTTTTAACGCGTTACATTCCAGAAGACGAAGCTAGAACGTTCCCTTATTTTGCAATTCAGGTACGGTCCTCGAGGTATCGATTTCAATTAAGGATCACCCTGTAGAGGCAACATTACCTTGGATTCCTCGAAGGCCTGTAATTTCTGATCGTCGCTGGAAACCAAGATAAATCGCACGTAACGAAATGAAAACCATTCGAACATTGTGATTGCCAGACATCAACAATTCGGTAGGCGTATGTATAATAATGTGCTTCTTCATCTGTTGTACCGCCGTTACTAAGAGACGTTAATTTTTAATGGAAATCGATATTTTCAACGCGCGAGCACGTACTTCAGAAGTCAACAGAGACACATCCATTCGTCGCCGGGACGTATTTCCAACTTCCAACGGGAAAGGACTTTCCACGAGTGCCACGAAATCCTCCAAAATGAAATATTTCGCGAATAATAACGGATGGCGTGATATTAAACGGACCCATAAAACGTTATTACGGCCGAACATTTTCGAGGATATCATCGTACAAATTGGAGAAGTCCGGGCAGTGGTTTAATAAATGAAACGAAATGAAAAAATAAATAGCACTTGATAAGATTGTTAATACTCACGCGAGTGAATGTGGCGCGATGCTTCACAAAAACAGTCACCTGAAATCAAAATTGAAAATTCCTGTGAGTCGTTAAAATTGATGCACAGTCGAGGCTGATAATTAATTCGAAATTACTGTAGCAATAATAATTTCCTTTCAAAGGTCGTCGAACGATAGATGTTCACTATGATTCTGAATCAAACATTTATCCGCGTTTCGTTTGTAGTTCAGGAATGTTAGTCAGAAATGTATAACGTCGAGGCGATCGCAAGGGACCATGCCTGGCCTTCGTCAATCGACACCCTGGACATTCGGGGAACGACGACGAGGCGACGGTCAGGCCCCATGCAGAAAAGGGTCTCAGTTTCGTTTTTGAAAGCACAAAGAGCCTTTTGAGAATAAGATATTCTAGCATGTATCGCGTGTGCATTTATTTCTCGAATCCTTCTGTCTTTCTGTCTAACAGAAACGTATAAATATAATATGAACTTTCTTATAGTAGTTTATATCTTATTTATGTATACTTGACGAGGGTCAAATGCCATTTATTATTAAAAATCAGAGAGCTCTTTAGGACTCCTACAGATTAAATCTAAATAATCCGACTTTAGATTGATTAGTAATATTTTGAAAGCGTGTCGCTCGACGAATGTTTCAACCAAACCATACATCCGTCTGCTGAAAGCTTTCACGAACACAATCGAGAATGACTGGAGGGTACACCGTTTCCAACGGACCACCTTGTGTGGTTTCCGGATCAATTATCCCGGTTCCTTCGCTTTTCGTCCTTTCGCTCAACAGGAAATTTCACTTGGCGTTCAGACACGCTACCCCATCCATTACATTCCGCGCTCTATTTAAATTTTCGTTTACTATAAACATTATTATTTACTCGGGAAGCACACGTTCTTCAATACAAGATAGATGGTGGAAGTATTCTTTGCAGCTTCTTCATAGAATTCAAATAGAAAACCGACGTGTCGAAGGGGTCAAGCTTTCCTGCTGTATCCAATATTTTTTTCAATTGAGGTTCTCGATTTAATTGCCATTATTTTCTGATATTTCGGTTTTTAAATACAAGTACTCCAAAGCTGTAATACAGTTTGGAGTATTACAGCTCCAAGTTCAGCTTCCTAACACCGAGTATAATAAATGGCCCTCGCTCTCAAAGTGCAAATTGGCCCTCAGGCCAAAATGGGTTTGACACACCTGGGTTACCCGTTCGCCGAAGGATTTCTCGTTGGCAATAAGAGGATACCCAGGCACGCGTTAAATTATAGTCCTTCCCTTCGAGTGGCCAACACGTGCACCGCGATCGGTCCATCGAGTTTCCGCGATCCTCGAATTCTTTATACCAACGAACACAGCGCACGTGTCGCGTCAAACTCTTCAGGGTGACGTCGAGAACTCGCTATTTTACAACGCCTGCCGTATCGTAATTCAAACACTCATCCGTGGTTCGGTATTCTCTCGAAACCTCGCGCGGACCCGGAAGTGGCAATATTTCATCGCTGTTGGAACAACGTGATCGTTTCAACGCGATGAAATTGCGACAAGGGAGATTACACGTGGCCGGAATATGATTTTCAACGATGGTCTGAGAAGCCAAACCCGATCTGAGGTGAAATCCTTCTTCGAAAATGATGGGAAATTCAGCGCCCTGAGTCTACCGTAGGAATTACAAACGTAAGTAGTTGGTTTTGATTTATTTATTTGACCGTTTGAGTACTGAAGAACTTGTTTGTATATGTATATCGAATCGCGACAGCGCTAACTCTTGTGTTTATACTAATTGATTGATCGCCTTCTCATTCGACTCGACCCGCGATCCGTAACGCTGTTTGTTGATAACTCGCGAGCACGGCTCGGACGTCAAGATAAACATTTCCTTACGTGATATGGCGACTGTGTACGTTGGAGTGTGATTTTATGAAAAGTAAATGTGAAATCCAGACACCTTGAGACATTTAACTACAGCAAAACTGTACTAACAAACTATTTCCACATATTGATTCGTGTTAGTTGTAAGAGTCTCGTCGAATACTCGAAAAATGGAGTAGTTCGTCTCGTATCGGCGAAAATGTCGAGCGCAAAGGGTTGAAATTCCGAGACTACCCCCTCGAAGAGTATTAGCTCGACGTGGTTCTTCGCGAACGAACGTGCGCCGGTTTCACAAGTTTGTCACTTGGAATGATCATCCCTTTTTCACCCATTTTCATTTTTTCCCCTTCCTTTTACCGCCGCGCGCTTACGAACGATTTAAATGCTATTCCTTGCTCGTGCCAATTTGCTGGATGAATTACTTCCCTGGATGGAATCGCAATGCGGATATTAACATGCACCGCCACGTAGGGCGCACCACGCTCCGCGTTCAACAAATAGGGAAATGTGACTTTGAAATTTCAGCCCGAGGGCTAAGTAGGGATTTTTTTAACGCGCACGTTCACAGTTTTCGGGTTATTATCCACGTACTTGCTTTAAAAGGTTGATCCACGCGGAAGAGGGTGGCGTCTTAGGGTGGCACTTTGTATGCTGCGACGATTGTTGACTCAAGATCGAGTTAGATTTTTAATTCCGATTAAAAGTGTAAACGTAGCATTTGTTCGCGTCGTTTAATGAAATTTCAGGAAACCGTTGCGGCCAACTTTCGCGCTAAGCACTTCTTCGGGTTCAGATGGTGTCTATAACAATTCCACTTAGGCGACCTTTGTCAATCTAAACGTCCACGTTGATAGTTTCCAACGCAAACGACGTACGTTTAACTTTGAACTTCATCGCTAATCGAGTTTCGCCTCGTAAATTTCTATGCTAACAATGATCGCGTTACCAACCATTTTTCAGCGCCAAATTAGCCATTAGGGATGCCTTCTCCGCGCGAAATTTTTCAAATCGAGATTCCCGCATTAGCGAGGCACTGCGTTTAACAAAGTTTCGAAAGCTTTGTCGAAGGCTGCGTTCCGAACTCGATCTATTATAGAACGAACGTTTTTAGCGTATCGATGGCGCGTGAGCAACTGCCTAATAGAAGTTCCCCGTGCTCGATGACACGGTGAAATCTAAATAGTTCCTCGAACCTGCTGCGGTTCGTGTACCGCGGTTTTCCACCCCTTTCCACCTTTTCGGAGCGATGCTTTCAGTTAATATTCGCAGGACGCGCCAAATTGACAGTCAAAATATGTTCTAAATTGTTTGGTAATAGCGAGCGATGAAACTTTCGTGTTAATCGTTGCACATTATGGAAACGACGCTTCGTCGGACAGCGTGGGACAAACAAGACTCTTAAACTTATGAGTAAGGGTACTGTTGTTAAACTCCGAGCGAAAGGAATTAACCGAGAGCACTGTTTTTTAGTTGCGTTGGTCATCCAACACTGTGTTTCAAATGCGGTTGAAAGAAATTAATGAAGAAAGCTCGAAATAAACTCACGTTTTTTTATGATTGAAAATCATTTACAAATAGTATGGATGCATATCTGAAAAATGTCACACTGACGTAACGCTTGATGAGTTGTCAGGGAAGGCGATCGATTTTTGGAACAGTCGACAGTCTGGGTGCATGTCTGAAAAATATCACACTGACGTAAAGCACGATAATAACGATAGAATAAAATAAATCGCAAAAATGATTTCGCATGTCCCTTTCCTGTATTGATTTTCAATCACCCGATTCTTACGGTCGTCGTGGAATCTGTAGATCTTTATTTAAACTCTCCAATGTCTTCTGTTTTGTTCAATTACGTAGCGAGTCGACTCGCGTGTTGTTACTTTGTCGATACTGATTTCTAGGTCGCGAACGACGCATCGGGAATTTCGTATTTGCCATGACATGTTTCTCCGCAGATCGATTTAAATTGTTCGACAAGTTCAACTCGTTTCTTTGCATTAGGCAGGATTCCTTGGGCGAAACTCACCCCTCGGACGCGATCACGCGAGCCTAGCGTAAGTTCGTCGATAATGCAGGTTCGACCCTCATCGGGGTTGTCTTTTTTTTTTAGTTCGTTAACTTCGTATAAGAATCCCATCGTTCATACACGCGAGGGGCCGATTTTTCCTCTCATTCCACCCTTTTTTCGCGGGTGTATTTCTTCGATCGTTATTAATCACCCCCTTGTCACTTTACGGGCGAATTCAAGGTGAACCGAAACGAGGGTTTAATCGCTGTCCAAGATGGAAATGGTCGATGCAGGAACGAAAACGATTGTTTAAATATTCATAGACAACTTTACGTGTGGATAAATTAATGGGTGATCATTTCTCAATCTTGAACAGTTTATTAATTACTTACGTTTCAGTGTCATATTAAATATCTACGAAATTATTAATGCTTTAAGTTATTTAAAGAAAAAATCGTTTGCAAGGTGCTTTATACTTATGAAGCTGAATTCTAAAAAGTTCTTACTCTCGCGAGAAAAGTACAGAAACGAAGATACATTAGTCGACGTTTCGGTCTATGGCAAGGGCCAAAACATGGTCTCATAATTGGCCTGAAGAGGGTTGTCATCGTATGCCGAAACGCCGACTAATAAATCTTCGTTTTTGTATCGCTTTCACGACCCTAAGAACTTATAACCTCCCTTATCACATCGCTCCAACCCTCTCGACCTCGATCCTTTTCCTTGGGGCATGAAAAAATGTGTTTCACGTGCTTCAATTTATTGACCCCACTCGACCGAGTCGAATGATATTTTATAACCTTAGTATTAAAACACCTAGGCATCCCTTACTTTCGACCGCTTTAAAAATGCACAAAGGATCGTTCTATGCCAATGCTCGGTAGCTTCTGCCTCGAGCAAGACTAATTCGATTCCCGATCGGTTGTAATTCGAATACCAACGTTTCGAGCATTTCCAGGTGGAGCTATCGCGCGTATCAATCTTTGATTTTACCCAAGGTGAGTTCCTTCCAGATAGCGAACACCGAGGAAGACGAATGGCTGGCTGAAATCGAACGAACGCCCTTGCTCTGTTAGTTGAGTGGAAAATGTTATCACGAACGGAACGCAGTGCCTCTCGGCGATGGAGGATCTTATTGAAATACTCGAAATCCCAGTCGAGTGTCATTTGTCGTCGGGTACTTGTTGCGCGAAACACTTTACACGTGCAGCGACGTGGGTGGGAAATCACGTCGGCTGAGATCGATAAGGAAAGCAACTCGCAGCTCGCAGTCTGCTATTTTCGACGTATCTGTCTGTTGCCGGGAATGTTGATGGGTTAAACGGGACCTCATCTCCTATTGAAATTTTAGGATAGTTCCGGCAAAGTTACGGTGGCTGATGAGCGGAGGGATCTCTAGAGTTTCGCCGGTTTCGCGTTTAATTGATGCTGGTTTCTGGGAACGATATTAACGATGATGAATCATTTGGACATCTGCGCGCAGATATTATTGGAAAATTCTATCGCGAAAATGTAGTTATATTACGGGTTAATTTTATTATAAAGACGATGATGGACGAAAACTGCCAGAAATGTAATAAAAAGTGAAAATATTCAACGTTTAATTTTATAACACAACAATATTGAAACACAACAAACGCGATTTCAGTT
The DNA here is from genome assembly GCF_026225885.1 of Hylaeus anthracinus. Classification (NCBI taxonomy): domain Eukaryota; kingdom Metazoa; phylum Arthropoda; class Insecta; order Hymenoptera; family Colletidae; genus Hylaeus; species Hylaeus anthracinus. The sequence continues at coordinate 4,413,800 of NW_026534349.1, read as the reverse complement.
CGTCGCGCATGTTGGGTCTATTCTTCGCGCTGCTTTGATCCAGGCTTTAATATGTATCATGTTTGCGGATATTGCATTTTTCGAAGGATTCCCTGCATTTCTCAAACCGAACGACCCCAGCTTCGAATATAACGAAACTGTAAAATTATGAGTAACGAGTCAGGGCAAAATGCGTTGGTGTACACATACGTATACTTCTGCTTTTATATCAAAACTGCCATTATTTACCATCACGATACCTCGTAGAATTAAAATATATAGGACATTAAAGCAAACCCGCATATTCATACGTCACAATCGATTTACAGAGCAAAAAAATACTTTATTTAAGATTCCTCCCACAAAAGGTTAAATCTCCTTCCTTGTTTCCCATTCTGCGTCGCACTATTTTCGCTACACACGAAATTATTGACTGTCCCCGCCTGGAAAAGGCATCTAAACATAGAAGCCGTCATTCGACCGCGATCCGACCTTTTCCTCAGCCCCCATTATTTCTGAACTTTCTTCCAGAAACGACGGTCTATTCCTCGTCGAGTGCAAACAGATGGAAGCCTAACGTAGTTAAATTCTAGCCGTGGAAGCGACGTAGTTTCGCAATGGTTTCTATGGTTGTAAACAACCACCATTTCGTGCGCCGTGCCCGATGGCTTCCCGCCGAGATGAAGAAGCATCGATGAGAAAACTTTCAACGACCACCCGTGCGCCGTTTCCCGCGCTTTCGTTTGTCTTCCACAGCCGCCGCTCGGGAACTGCGCCTCGACAAATTGAAAACGATTCGATGCTTGCACCATCCACGGAACGCAATTGCACGAAACTTCGGACGACTTGAAAACACGCCGCGGGGTAGTCTACGCGTTCCAGTTAGCCGTTAAGTAGTCGTAAACAATTTGACGCGCGCTTGAAGCGAGAACAATGGCTCGATGGGCGTCAGAACGGGAAATTTCGTGGAAATGGGTGCGCCGAGCTCGAAATTTTCAATAACAAAAGAGATTTTCAGCTACAACGGATAATTTCCCTTCTTGCGTTTGGTATTCAACGAAGGAGAGATTTTGTTAATATGAACGTCACTGAGAAATACAGTCTATCTGAATGATTCGACGACGCTTCTTAATAAGAAGTTCTTGTGCTGTTCGTTATCGAACAGGCGGTAAATATTAAAAATTGCAAGTTTCCTTTGGTTCGAAAGTAGGTTAATCATGGAATGTAATTATTCGGAGAATTCGCGGCAACTTTGACTCGAGAGACGGATTTTTATCAATGTAACAAGCACAGCGAAAAGAGCAGTTTTAATTTTTTCAGAAACACTTCATTCGGGAAACAAATTTCATTATCCAAATGAAAGGGGAACTTCCAGCGGAAAATAAAAGATAATTGGAAACTGTACGACGAATAACGAAACGTTAGGGAAGGAACGCATTCGCGGTGCGCGAAACCCTCGTCACAATTTTCATTCGTTCGTGATTCTTGGAGCTGTTGAAGACAGGCATTTAGACTTCACGGAGCGCATTAACGGTTGTTCGTCGATGGAATCGAGGGCTCGCCTCCGTTCTGAGGGTACTTTGCATACCGTACACACGGTTAATTTCATGGAAATCTCATTCCTTTAATTTGCCTCGCTAGAGGATATTTGCGAAGAGAACACACACCGTGCGCAATCTCGCGAACCTGCGAATCCTATCGTTTAATTCGTCGCGTGCTGAGTCGAAAAGGCTGCTTAATTGAAAAAACGTGGCGAAATCAAGTGGCTCCTTTAATTGACTTTTTTCTTATCAAACACCTTCGAGATCTTTCCACGAATATCGGAAAACGTTAAACCGCGAGCCATCAAGACGTTTCATAGGATCGAATGGGAACTTTTCGCAGACAAATGTTTAATTAAAATTCGTATCTGGACAACGATGAATGACAAGCCATACCCGTTATTCTATATATGCATTTTACAATTAAAATCTTAATCGTGAAATACATTGCTGGTAACGTTTCCTAAGCAGTTCGTTTCCATGAAAATCTCGACCTTCTGATTTCGCTGTAACAGTCGTCTTGCAACGAAACAGCGCGACGAAAATGAAACGCGGGTAATGGCGCGTGACTTATCGTCTTTACTCGGATTTTCGTATAAATCCGATGTTTAGAATTTCATTAATCTCCGTCACGCCCGTTACTGCGCTTAACGAGTTCTTAATTCCAGCGTTTACGAGGACGTAAATACTATTAAAATTCTATTTACGTAACGAATTCGAAGGAAACATACAAGATTAAAGAAGACCGTACTACTCTCAGAATTAATGTTTAACTACGAGGAGCTTTTATTTAATTTCATCTTTCAGAACCAGTGCAAATCGTTGCAAGCAATTTCCCTAAAGTTACTTAATCGCATCGTCTCTTCCTCAATTAAGAGACATGGAAGCATTCCTTGCTTCGAAGTACCAGGATCGATATTCGAGGACTAGACAAAGGATTCTTTCGGTCAATAATAAAAGCTTCCTCCCAGTAACGACCCAATTAATGATGATTTTAATATAATCACCAGACTCTCCATTAGCGAGAGGTCTTCGAGATTTCGCGTTGCAATGTCGCGCAGACCAATCGACGTACTTAGCGAGCTTTCCTTGCGTGCGCGATATATTAGATTTCGAGGTTGCTCAAACAAGGAATCGAATAACTGAGGCGCGTAGCAATCGCGAAACTGGCGGAGTCGTCTCGGTGGCATTGAAACCGCGTATGTTTAATAGTCGATAATGGAACCGGCTGAATGGCAGCATAACCAAATTATGCTGTCGGCTGGTTGCCTCGTGATCTGGAAAACAATGTACACGGACGAGATGCGTGCCCATTGTGCGTGTAATTCTCGAGTGCGCCATTGTAAGAGGACCAAGAACATTTTTACCGTAACCTGTATCGCTCTAATTTGAAACTCTTGCTACGTTACTGGTATAATTAGAACGTAGAGCTTGGTAGGTCGTTAAACGATCGTAACTTGAGTCAATGTTCCCTAAGAATTGCGTGCAGTAAATTCTGAAAGGATCTGAAAATGAAATTGAAAACGAAAAAGATTTTCTCAACTGCGGATCTTGATTCACGTGAAATAACTGAAGTTTCGAACGATTGAATCTTTAAACATCACTTTCAGGATGTAACGCCTCCAGGGACGGTAAACAATAACTATGACGGAGGGGATGAGAAACGATAACTTTTCTTCAGGATCCTGAATCGCTGGGGATCAGGATCGTTGTTTTCGATCAGACTCACACCTGATTGGAACCTTGTAAGTTTTATCGAGATCCAGTGTTTCCATTGCCAAATTTTGTATTTCTTCGATTCCTATTTCCTTTACATTTATCCTCCAGGATTAATAATATTGGAAGGTTAATTTGCAATATTCGATGGCATACGGTGCTCCATTGGCCCGATGGAATCGATGTTACTCCATGTTAATCGAAGGCAGAACTCTGGTGTACACGTTCCTGTAATAACTGATGTATTATTCAATATAGCTCTGCGGTAACGTCGTTAATTGATATATTTGGCGGTGATTCGAGGACCTCGCCTCGCGAGACCGACCTTTCGTGTCCTAATGTAACGGCCTTGACCAAACCAATGCCTCCTTTATAAATCAATATCATGACTCGAGCGGTAAAAATTGTAAAACCTCGTCGCGGTTCTGCTCGAGATTCCTTCGAAATATTCTGTTCACTCAATCAATTTCAATTTAGCTACCGCATACATTACATCGAATGACCTGCAACCATCGGTGCCATCCGTGACAAGATAATTCTGGGTTTCGCGAATCACTGTGGTTCGTATATTAAACAAATATATGTTTTCTTGGAGTATGCTTAAATAAGCATTCAAAGTTTAAGGGAAGTATTGTCAATGGTAGTCGAATAAGAAATTCGTAAAGTAACCAGTGTTCGAGAGTCGATAGCCTTGAAGGAACTATCCTGAGACCAATTTTGGGGAATTTGTAATAGGAAACGTGACTAATGTAGAAAGGTCAAATTTAGACACAAGAATGTACGGACTTTGAAGAATACCTTGGAAAATTTTTAGAGAGAAATATTAGAAAACGAGTCATTTACCATAGGTCCTCCGAGTATTAAAAGACAAATTTTTTGTAAGCGCTGGCCAACACAGCGTGTTTCATAGATGTTTCAGGTGCATCCGCCGTGGTGAGGCGGCCGTGGATCCCGAGTCAGAGGATCGACACCGCGGGCAGGCTCACCTGAACGTCTCGAGGATAGAGCCAGGTAGCTTCCCAACCCCTGGTGCCAGAATCTTCGACGGCGAGGAAAACACGCGGGAAGAAGAGGAATGGTCCCTTGGGCCTTTGGCGTGCCTCTCGTCCTTGTTTCTGCTCTGGGTCTTCTGTTCAACGGTTACGTTCTCCTCGTGGTCCTTGGGCTGGGCAAGCAGGTAAATACCGACGAGTGATTCGAGGCTTTGAGTGAGATCCTCCTATGCCAGGGATTGCGGCTACATAGCTTCTTTAGGGGTCAACTGGCACGTTGATACTGGCGTGTAGCTTGAGACATTCATGACCTCATGATACGATTCACCGACTACCAATCACCTAGCACTGTCTACCAATCGACGAGCTCGTTGCGTGGTTCGCTGGTCATTAGACCTCTGAAGAAGCTACGTGGTGAAACATTACAGTACCTTGTTCAAAGAACGTGACTTATACACGGAAGCTTCGGTTGATACGAAGTATGAAATGAATACGAAATTCATTCACGAGTTATCGATGGTCCATTGAGTATGAATCCGGCGCCACGAGGCCATCCAACCGAGAGGGAGTTGGTTACTCGAAGACAATGGATCATCGCGTTACAGGAATAATTCAATAGGCTATCGGTCTTCCTTGATGGTCGTGTTACCGTCGACAGGGGACACACAATGAAGTTCGATAACGCATGAAAGCCCTTCGCGATAAATCTCCGATGAAAATTTGCTGACCCAGTGGCAGCACTGGATGCGTCCAAGCTAATCGTGGTCGAGAATAGAAAAGGCATCGACGTGCTTCCGAACGGAAGCTGTTGCGCATAGTTTCAATCGAGTTTATTCGCGTCGAACCGATCCACGTTAGAATGCAGTTTGCGATTAGTTCGATCGGGAAACGCTATTGGTGTTTCCTCGGCGCGGGTGATCGTGGCAATGTTTCCTCATTGTCGATGATACTCTTACGCAACTGGTAGACTGGTAGAAGTAACTTTTATAGTCGAGAGATAATCAACGCAAACCGACGATACGTTAAATAAAATTAATATACAGCTTCTGGATATTTGATCAGAGTTCTAGAAGACGAAGGTAGACAACGTGAAACTATAGGAGTGTTTTCCGGTATCGTCATCTGGGATATGATCGTACCAGTTTTCCGTGTATACGAAGGATTCCACGAGAAACAAATTGTATTATCTAAAGTCGGTGCGTCACAAACGCCGAAAATTCTTGGCACAATCCGACCCCCTTAGTCCGCGACTAGTTTGTGCCAAAAAATATTTTCAACTTGACCTTTTGTAATCGAATCATTAATTCATGTCGCGATTCGTACGTTCGGCGCGTGGTATTGAATGTTTCACGAAAACAATCTTAATTTGGTACACCAACAATAGCTTTGACCCGATTGTTTATCAAATTAGACGAACTGCAAAATATAGAACAATCGATTTCAATAAAATGTTGTCTCTCGTGATCCCAGATGACGATACAGATAAACGGTTCGATAACCGTGTAGATCGTCGTAGGACCGAATGAAATGATCATAGATCGAAATACGTCATCTTTGCAGGAATGAAAGGATATAAGAAACGATATATATAAACCCTGATCCGCTTACAGCTGGATTTCCCGAAGCTTTTCTATTAGAGTCTTTCAATCCCCGGCGAAGAAATTAATACGGGGTTAACGGGATTTGAAATGGATTCGCAGAGTTCGATGAGGCGCGATTTTCCCGATCGCGGTAATCCCACCCTTTTTAAAACATTTTGTTCTCCCCCTGTAAGAGAGCCACTCCTTTCGCAAGCATGACACATTTCTCGAAACGAGAAATGAAACTCGCGGAAAGGAGAGTGGCCACCCTGGAAATAGCCTCGCGCTTTTACACGAATCGTTTCACTAAGCGTTACTCGCTGATCATGACAGGTCGAAGCTGTGTGGCGATGGTGGTGGCGGTGGTTGGAAAAGATCGCACGGTTTTCGATATAATATCGAAGGCCGAGACACTGAATGACAGCTGAGAAAGTAGGTCGTGTGGAATGCGTTCCTAGAGCTTTGAGATGCTTTCGGTAAATGTGATTGTATTGCATTCTTCCTGGTTGAATTTTCTTTTCAACGGGGACAAACGACTGTCGTACTTCCCAGACTGGCTCCCTCACGTTATTGGATCGTGAGAAAATACTGGAGCGATACTTAGGGGAGATATAGGATGTTTCTTGGCTAACCATTTAAGGCTAAGAAAATTTTAACGTATAAACCCGATTTGTTTTAGACGAGAAAATATTTTATTCTCCAATTTGTTCTATCGAAAATCCTAATTAAAATTCGCCGCTCAAGAGGTTAAACAATGGACACCCAAACCGAACGATATTTTTGGTCAACCTAACGCTTTCTAACGCTTAAAACGTATCGTCGTCGATGACCAAGGGGAAGGGTTCCAGGGGAAGCAAAGCGTCGAATAGCGTGCAAACGGCGAGAAGCGTAAATTTCGAAACTCTCGCTCGTGATTAAGAACCCGGAGCGAGAACTTCTGACGGGGCGGGAATAGGAAAAGTTACGTTAACGAGTTTAACAGCGTATCGCCGCGATGTCCACAGACGCAGCAGCAACAAACAGCCAATACTTTGTTGTTGACACACTTGGGCGCGGTGGAGGCGGCTGTCTGCCTGATATTACTGATCTTCGCCACTGGTTCCTGGCCCATCGCCGGCACCTGGTGCGTGCTACACGGTTTCCTCTTGGCCCTCTTACACCCAGTCGCCCTCTGGACCGTAACTGGACTAAACTGCGACAGGTGAGTCTCGCGATATTTCTCTCATCCCGACCATATATCCGCTGGAAACTTTTCATCGACGTTCAAGTTTGTTTTTTTTTATTCTTTTTCCGACCCACGCAGCGGTTCGATACGTCTTACGTAACTCCTAGGGTGGTTCGTTTAATCTCGCGAGGAGGAGGGAACTTCTAGTGTTGCTGGTTGCATAATCGATGCAAAATTGTCCGATAACGAATAAATTGAACTTATTGCTTTTGAAGCCCGAGCCTCTTGAAACTCATTACGTGTATCGGTAGGGGAGAGAACGACTTTTTGAATAATACAAGCGGAATGGTACCATGGGTGGGCAATCAGTATAGTTAGTCCTCTAGGCCCGTGTAATTTTCAGGTCACATGCTAATATATCGAGGTTTTTCCAAATCTTAGTTTTCTCACAGGATAATCTACGATGTCTCTGATAACACCATCAGCTCGAAATGTCAAAGTAAATGTCTAGTAAGGTTGCCTGTAGAAAATAAAATTCGGCTCTTAGAGGATTACAGCTAATCCCACTTTTTGATATTTTATAAAGTGTCCAATATCTGGGGTGAAAATATTTGTCAGTTATCCATCCACCTAACACGTCGTATGGTCTCTGCGTTGAAGAATGTTTGTCAGAACGAAGCGGGATTTCCAGCAGAGTACGCGATTTGTATCCATAAAAGAGTTCGATCCTTCGACCGCAAAGTCGGTAAGCCGATGGATCTGGATTCCGGAGGTGCTTTATCACGTGGAATACGTGATATAAAAATCGAGTCGAATCCTAAGCGACGGTTACGTTCGAGGGAACGTGGTTTCACGAGGTACAAAGCTGGCGAACCATTCAACGCTAAGATGTCGATAGAGGTCCTCGGCGTATTCAGCCGATATCACGTTGGTCGTCAACCGACGCAAGATCTTCGATTCAATCTGAAATTTCGCGACAAATCGTGAAAGACCCGGAAAATGCCTTTTAAATCACCCCGTGAAACGTGCCTCTGATACAGATAGCACAATACGTATACTGATAACAACTGAGAATATCAAATAATAGAAGAAGAAATAATAGGTATTATAATTAGAACCGTACAATTACAGTATGGCTCGTATTAGTAGAATCCAGAGATTGCTGTGAGCATTCTTTTTATTCGTCATCTATTATTCGAACGAATTTTTGCCCGATACGGTCGCGAGGATCTCTGACGTTCATCGATAATGAATGAATGCGAGACACCGTGTATCGGCGTTTGCTGTCGATATCAGACGGAATGGAATAAAATCGCGGACGCTCAATGAAAAGGTCAGGAATAGGGTAAACGTGCCAGTAATCGACAATGACCCACTGACCAATTTCTCGCACTTTTAGTTAAATATTAAACTCTGAAATGGCACTGTCTAGAACCAACCATTGGACGAGTAATCACACCCCTGTCGATGCAGTTAGCCTTGCGCGACTCGGTGATCGACACGCCTAACGCCTAATCTCTTTTGCCGTTCTTTCTTTAAAACATTTCCAGCACGGTGGTCTTACATTTTCCTTAACTTGTCGATTATTCGTATCTCTACCTACGACAGATATCGCGACACTTGGAGTGCACCGAAAGGTTGTATATAGGGATGAAAACTCGGTTAAAAATACAGAGACGCGTTGCTCTTTTGTCGCCTGGAAATATCGCAGGTCCTGATTTCGGTTGGATCGAAGGGAATATTTTATTCAAGAAGCTATCCGTGGATTTAAGCGGTTGCATTCCTCTCCGTCAGCGTTGCGACCTTCGCGCTCGTCTTTTTTTTTTTTCATCCCCCTATTCATTATTCATGCGCGCATATTACATACCGCCGATTCTAGACCGATCACTCAAGAGTAGCTGTTTCGGACGGGTTCCACCAACACACTGTCAGCGATTTAAAATTACTCTTTACTCGAACTGGGGTACAAAGTGATGTATCAACTACAAAAATTAAATAAAAGCGAGTTAAAGTCGTGGAAAACGGTACCAATCATATTTCTCCTTGTTTCATAAAAGAACTACTTTTGTTCCGCCTATCCCGTCGATCCCGTAACCTGCATTTATGCGATTTTTGCGCAGGTATTACGCGATAGCCGCGCCTTTGCACTACGCTGCATTGGTCTCGCCACGACGGGTTGCAGTCGGTCTGGCTGCATCTTGGACAGGGGCGCTGCTTTTGTGCTTGCTGCCTTTCTGCGGTCTGGTCCCACCTTACAGGTTCGTTCTTTTATTTATAAGGCCGTGAACCTTCAAAGGAACCGCGAGCTGATAACGAACTTCCACCCTGCGTGGTTCGTGGCCGGCGAAACTTGTCGCGAGCGCGAGAACGAGCGTGTCGTTTCTAAAGAACCGATAATTGCTTCTTTGCGTGGAAAGGAGACCGCGAGAACTAGGGTTATTATTCCAGTTAATAGCCCGGCTCCCTTATTAACAAACAAGTTTGGTCTGCTTTCTCCTGCTCGCGGGATTTCATTTCCGTTGAGCCTTTTCACCGCGCCGAAGCTGCAATTAATTAAACTCTCAAAATTACGTTTCGGTACTGTCTGAAGTTTCCGCGTACAGAGAGGGGAAGGAGGAGAACGCTTTCCGTGGTTTAAACGTAAATGATTGCTCGGGGGATTAAAAAGACTGCTCCATAAATTTCCAATGGCAAACGCGTTCACGTTTTAAGTATGGATAAGATATTGTCCGACTTGCACTGCTCACAAGCTGATAGCGTCAGGTATGATTAAGTACAGAATAACAGTGGCTATAAATATTATCTTTTTTAACTGAAAGGCTTGCTAACAGTGTTTTCTAATATTCTATAATATTTTATATGAAACGAAATTTTTTGTTTTTGGTTATTTCCCAAATCCCTATCCAACATAACCACTTGGACCTTCGTTCTTGCTGTCACATGCAGATACAGTCCGGGTCTGGGCTGCTGCGCCCCGGATTTTGGTAACTCCTCCTGGGGCCTCGCAGCGGTACTTTACGGAGCAGTGTACGCGATTCTGGGTCTGGCACTGCCTGCAGTCCTCGTCACCGTCTGCAATTTGCGTGTACTCGGCATAGCGCGTTATCACCGACACCGCATCGCCAGCGCAATTTACGAAGTCACCTTGAGCGCCCAGGTGACCATCACCCACCAGCGGAATCCGTTTTTCGTCCCAACTGTCACGGCACCCTCTGCAGTCAGCCCACCCCGTTTTCACAGCGCGGCCAGCACGGTTTGTACATTTCCAGCTAGCGTAATTGTCTACCAGCACCGCATAATTCTCCCTTTGCGTGACGTTCTCTGCGCGAAGCCACTTTTCCCTGGACATCGTTCCGTCGACGGCGAGTCTTCGAGCCCACGGCTCGCAATTACGACCCAAAAGCCGCGCGTAGAGACCCGACGATCATTTCGAGCGGTGTCTCTGGTTTGGAATGTTTCACTGCGACTGTCGGACATTTTTTTGTTTGTTTGTTTGGGATCCTTGAAATTAACTTCAGATTTGGAATTTTCGAGTTGACGTTGACTTTGGCGTTGGACGCTCATGGAATTTCAATTAACCTCGAGATCCCAGACGCTTGCGTGATTTCGAAGAAGGGCATTCTTGTGGTTTACGATTAATTACGGATTAACAAGTGCTTGACGTAACTGTAACGTTTACGCAGAATTATTTCTTCTTGTGTATGCTATACGATAGGCTTCCATGAATGACAGCAGTGTGCGTTGCGGGATGTTAACAACGTTACCTTATCGAGTAACTAGTGAATTTAATGTGACCGTAGTCTATAATGGTTCGAAGGGAGAATTTCGCGACATCGAATTTCGGTTTCGTGGATCGATAGTTCTAATTAACTCCGGGCACTCGACTTTGGCAGTGCTTGCGTTTCATCCGATTGAAAAGTTAAATTGAATTTTTAATTATAGCAGATGAACCGAACGCGTCGATTCCCTGGATTTAAATTGATCAGGTTGATTGGAGGAGGTCTTAAAATCGCCCCTGAAAGCTAAGTTTCCGTCAGGCAGACAGACCAGATGCTTGGTTTGTTTTTGCGATGAATTAACTGCTGCAGAGAACGTTTGAACGCTATCAGCCGCGTATAAGCAACGCTTAGATCATCTTGTTAACGTTGCAATTTCACGCTGCTGTCGTTTTTTATTCCCTTGTCGTCGGATGCAACGGAATTCGAGCCCGTGTGCAGTCGAGTTAAATTTTTAGGTAATGCAACTGGTCGGTTCCCTGTACCTGCTTTATTTCCCGTATTGCGGCCTGATCCTTTGGGAGGTTTGCGGCGTCGGCAATCAACCTCACCTCCACGATCACCCGAAGCTGGCTTCGTTGGCCTCCCTTCTACTCGCTTGTTCTCCACCTATCAACGGGCTCCTCTACGGCTTAAAATCACAGACTCTTAGACGATCTGTGCAGAACTACTGGCGGAAAAAGGCGACCAAGTCGGAGCTGCAGCAAGTAATGACCTCGATCTCGGAACAATTTCAGCCAATTTCGTTCCATTTAACTCCTTTTCTTTCTTTGCGCCCTTTCCGAGAACTCAACGGGCCGCGATCAACGTTTGAGTAATATCGAAACTACATTTTAATGGGCCGAGAAGGTTGGGGAGGGGGGGGGGGGATTCGAGAAAGCGTCGAAGTGAATAAATCGCGCGCTTGTAAGACGCCCAGCGATCTATTTAAATGCGGACTCGTTGCAAAAGTTGTAGACTCGTACAGAGATGGAGAAAATGATCGCATTCCGCGATACGTTGCACAATTTTCTACCACGCGTTGACACGTCTCCTTCTCCCCGAGTACGATAACTGAAAATGGTTGGCGTCTATAGCAGTTCTAATTTAGGAGATCCAGGCAAGGACACCGAGTGCGGCAGGATCGAGAAGGCCGTCCGTGAGTGGAACAGGTTCTTTCTTCCCGTTTCCACCGTTGCAACGAAGGCTCAGCGAGGCGTTGCTGGCGCTGGGTTCCTGCAGAGCTGGGAACAGCTTCGAGACCAACAATCTCGGATTTCATCGAACCAGGCTGCAGCCTGCTGCCTCGTGCAACACGCTTCGAGTGCCAACTTCCGAATCAGGTTGGCGACGAGTCTCGATTCGTTTTCCCATTTCATGAATTCCTTAATTTCATCCGAAACGCTCACTTTCCCGCCGAGAAATGATGGGACGCTTCTTTAAACCCTGAAGGCGAAGGTAGCAAACTGGTCAGACCTAGTGCGAGCGCGGTCAGCTTGATGGGTCCCCATTATCGAAGCGATTTCATCGGAGCGGACGCGGCCACTGGATGCTCTATAGCGATGAACGAAACCCCGAGAAGGAGTCCAAGGATCCTCATTACCCGAGCATGCAGCGAGGACAGCCAGGACGGAGGAAGTCCACTGTTGAGGAAGCCCTTCCTCTCGAATGCTCTTCCGTGCGATAGTATGTCTTTAGCTTTAGCGATAGTAAGCTTTATCAGCTATTTCAACTGGGTCATAGGGATCGTGGTAGCGTCACGGTGGACACTTTGTCCTTTGATCAATCTTTGGAAGATTCTATAGCCAATTTTAATATTCCTATATATAGCTCGGGTACCTCGGGATTGCTAAACCTGTACTGTAGCTACAATCAAACATAGCTGCAGCTCCTGAGGGCTCGCGTAATCGTCCTAGATTACATCGTCCTACGTTTACGATCGATCGATTCCCGAAATACTCGACGATACCAAAGAAAATTTGAGCATCGCTCACTTATTGTCACTTCACGTTATCGCTAGCTTTCATTGCCGGTTTTTCTCAGTGTCGTAGAATTGCTAAGGACACGAATAGCAGACATTCACACTTGCTCTTTTCTATGATGTAAAAGAACGGAGATGGCGACATTGTAGCACCGGAAGCGACAGCAGCACGGGCAGCAGCGAAGCGAGCGTGTGGACGACGGGAGTCGCGCAGAAACTGGCCAAAGGCAATGTAAAAAATACATCCGACATTTGGCCGTCGTCGCGAAGGTTCGCGAGGGGGAAGAATTCGGAGGAGGGGGCATTTTTGGTCGGCATCAGACCGAGCAATAACAGCCAAAGCAGCGATACCACGGATACGACTGCTACGACCACCACCACGACTATGCCAACAAACACAACCATGATGGTAAGCGTGAGAATCGAACTCTGGTATAGCACATAAAGGGTTAATCGTGCTCACAGGAGAACGGAGGCTACCGTGATAAGAGCAAGGAGGAGCCAGACGGCAACAAGAGGGACAGAGATCGCAGCGAGAGCGACAACAGCTGGAGCAGCGTCGACGACATCGACTCCAAGGAAATGGCAGAAAAAAGTATGGAGGAGGACAATCTCGAGAAGATCGAGGAGGAAACGGACGAACAAAAGTGCAAGCAATTAAGGCGGAAATCGAGAACGATTCGCAAGCCGGACGTTCCTCAGGATTGCAAAGAGGCGGCGCAGCGCAGGCCTCTTCTCGCCTCGTCCTCTTAAGCTCGATTCGAACGTACCTTGCTCGCTCTAATTTTTTCCAATTGTTTCTTTTTTTTTTTTTTATCGTTCATCCAATCGAGGCAATAGACGTCCACGTGCTCGTTCGAACCAACCGCGAATGATAATCACTCGTGACGATTTCGCGAAGCACTCCCCCGATCGAGCGTCACGGTTCACGATGGAGCGTGTTATTTTTTTAAGAAACGTCGCGACTCGAGGCTGACCCCCTTATGCTCGATATCACTCGCAATATATCGACATATCCTGAAATTATATTTTTATACTTCCTACTCGACGAAGAGAGCAGCGTAAATGACAAAACCGCGACTAGAGACGCGCTCGCGAGCAGACTCGCAAGCCCCTTAGGGCGTGGAGGCTGATTAAACGCGGCCAGTGTAATCTCGACGAAAAACTTGTCCCAGGCAACTCCGTGGAAAGTTGATCGCCCAATCATCCTTGTACAAGCGGCGACAACTACCCAGGAAAGTTTCGCGCCGGCTCGTTGTAATAATTTTCCTCGCTGCTACGCCGACGATACTCGTCGACGGAACTTGGTCGAGGAAAACTCGCGAGGTGAAAAATGGCACGACGAAGTAACGAACGCCCGAGAAAGTTCTTTCGACAGCAGAGGTGTTTACGAATCTACGGGATCCGATCAGTGGACCAGGGGTCGGCAACCTCCTCGAAGGAGGAGACAAGATTCCTCGTACAATGTTTGTTGTTAGGACCTCGAAGCATTGATAGGAAATTAGGTTTTCGTCATTTTCAGAATAACGTAAGCTAAATCGTCACTGGTTCTCTCCGATTATAAACTGAAGAATCTAGATCGACTCACTACGATATGCACTTATTTAGTAAATAATCGGAAGATCTACGATCAGGTTGCTGACCACTTTCAGAGATCACTCGACGAATCCTAAACGTTTTAAACCGCGGTTCCACGAATCGTTTGGGTACGAATTTCTAACAATTATCGTTCTCGTCCCTTTGCAAAACGATGTACGATAATATCTCCTACCGTTTCTTGATGTTCCTAACAAAGTAAAAGAGAGAAATTTGATGTTCGTCTTCGGTTCTAAGTCCGATTAACCGTGCAATAAGTATTTAACACAGATGCAATCGTTTGTCTATAATGTATAGCTCGATAAAGTAGTCATATATATTTTTTTAAGAAAGAGATTAATTTATTTTAGTTTAATCTAAATTAATTTGTGTATCTATTGTAAATAAATTTTATTTATGTATATACCGTAACGCTTTTTGTTTTCTGTGATATTTTTATCGATTCAAGAATAAAACGCGCGTACTTGCTCTCACAAGGAAGAAGTTCAAAGTTTGTTTTTCTGGATTCTATATCTCTGTTCGTGCAACGCTAATACAATGAACATGTAAAATACGATACTCGACGAACAAAAACAATTGACAATCATAATCATAATACTTGTATGTCCGACGCACATGATTGTTGATTATTATTTCGGAAAGTATACGTGTATAAACTGTATGCACTGTATACGAGCGTTATTGTCAAATTTCTGTCTTCTGCGAGGAATAAAAACCACGTTTCGACGTTAATTTCATTGAAAAACACCGACAGACGTCTCGGTTCTTCGAGGAATGAAAATTCGCATAGTCACGCGTCGAAATAGGAATAGAAAATTAGACGATTCATCGTTCGTTGAGGAAATTTCGCGATCGACCTGCAGTTGGATTAACGCGCGCGGTCGCTGATCCATGTAATTGATAACAAACGATGGAAGCATTGAAGCGATCACGCGGACGACTAATAAACGTTAACGAAGAGCGGCGTATCATCGTGCGAACTCTTTTTACTAGCGAAGTTTGTACAGCTGTTTGTGAATTGTGATCGACTACTGTGTTTGCACCGACACGGTGATAATATGCAATTTAGGTGTAGGAAGAATCACCCAAAGTTAACCGACGTTAATCCTGGTGGTTACTGGAATTGATGTTTCAAAGATTTTGTAGAACGCGAGATTGTGTGCGCGAGCATCTGTATGCGTGCGTCTGTGTACTCCCGTGGCGATTAGGCACGTACAAGCCAAAACGTTTTAGTTCCTGACAACACGTGAAGTACCAACCATGTTCATTTTCATCCCTTTGATAGAATATCGCGGGTAAAACTAGAGGAGATACTTTAGAGTCAAAATTGGTCTAAATTAGAACATCTAAAAAGTACAAATCTCATTACGAGGAAAACGCAATTTCCTCGGTTTAAAGATCAGCTAGCTGTCCATCGTCGAGCCGTACAAGTTGATGTTGGAAGCCACGTGAATGTATTTATCTTTAATTCGCGTGCTCGAGCTATGGCTTTTAAATTCGTCAATTAGAGCACGATAAAGCGATCTCGTCGTTTGTCGACTTCCGTTGACACGGCGTGTTACTGTACCTAACATTCCGGCGTGAAGAACTTTATGGGGTTCGGGTGTTGCGTTAATGTTAATAATAAGGTATCACCACCTAAAACGATGTCTGAGTGTATGTTGTTAGTGCAAATAAAGAAATTATTTGAAAAGCATTAGTTGCTTCCTGTTCTTTACTTTCCTTTAATATTATTCCCACGGTTCGATTAATGATGGCATGTACCATTTTAAATTTATTATCATACTCAGTCTTGATACAACATAACATTGCATTTTTATTACCAACGTCCTTCCACTTGCTAGTGCATCAAATTTCCCCACATTCGTTCCATTGAAGTCGACGAAAGATGAGATAAAAGGCAATTATTACCGATGAATTATTTCTATAATTTCATCGATGATAAGTTTACCCATCGCGTTTTTTTTACATTAATGTCTTATACTTTATTCCCATTTCACTTCTTTCGTTTGTACGGTAAACACTCGTTAAGGAAAAAAATCGATGCGGTGCTATTATCTGGTACTACGATAACGACAGCGCATTGTATGCAACTTTTCAGCTCCCGTCGCTTAACAAGGTGCACGATAAAATGACTAAACTTGACATTTTGCGAATCGCTATTATGCGCGAGTCTTCAACTACCATGCAAACTTGCAATAGATTCCCAGGGAGGATGGCCCCTGGATGCTTTCATGTCGATGGACCGCACAACCGCTAACTCTCAAACCTCATTTGTGTGTGTAATCAGGCTCCAAACTTAATTTCGACTGGCAGATTTTCGACCCGACACTGCTATCGAATTATCATCCCGGGATGACATGTTCGTCGAACGTGTTCTCGCGAATACAATTTTCAAACTGTATATCTTCTAATCAATGTGAAACAACGTGGAACGATCCATGTACTGTAATAGAAACGTAGACGCAGATAAAAATTGAGTGGCTATCTTTAGGTAGAATAAAAATCATTTTCTCAAATCAAGGATAACGCGATCATGATAATATAATAAAATATATTCTATCTTTGAAAGACAGTTCAGTTCTATGTTGTTTTATAAACGTATCTGCCTATGCCACTGAAACCTGATTCTATTATTTTGAAAAATTTCCTGCCGTGGACGTTGCAACCAGAATTAAAATTCTGTATTCTAGAATTACAAATCCGAAGAGGACTCTCGTAGGAGTGAAAAACATTTGATCGAGTAAACCCTCCAAAAAATGTGTGTTATTCTCTTTTGGAGAGGAATTCTGATACCCAATGTTTAATTTCCAGCTACTTTCTACCAGACTTCTCAATCCCCGTACGTTGACTCAAGGAACGCGGGAGCAACGGTCCGCAGCCGTCGACTCACGCATACCATATCCTTTTCGACCAGAAAAGCTCGTGATCCATTTGATATTACAAAAAGTGTGCGTGGGCGTGGCGTGAAACCACTGTAGAGTTCAATGCGAGAAACAAGGCCTCCATTTAGGGTTCCCCGAGTCTTCGAACGCAACCTTGTCCTCCGTCGTCTGGAACTCAAATAAGGGGCATTAAATTCAATGGCGGGGGGCAAGAAACCGATCCCTTCTACCACGATCGGGCCCTCGCAAACACGTTTCGAGATGTTTTCGTCGAGAGTTCAGCCGCACGGCGAACAATCTCGCCGCAGCACTGCGTGATAAACCGCGTGCAGGGACGACACGTTTGATGTCCCAAGTCGCAACAGGTTTACTCGTACGTTTACGGCTTCGTTTTTCGTCGACAGATCGTGTCTAACGTTATTTCCAAGATCGTATTTGGGCCTAGTGTATCATTAGTACCATCCAAAGACGGCGATGAAAGAGTCAACAACCTCGAGGAAGATGCACGAGCTCTAATCAAGGTACCAAGAACAATCTTTTTTATTCTGGTTTGAAGTTTCGAAAAGACAACGAAATCCTATTCGATTTAGTATATTGATTTGGACGAAAACCTCAAGTTTAAATGAAGGCCAGAAATCAAATTTGATTGGGCAGTTTCTTGATTTAAAGTCTCGATCTAAAGTTTTTGGAGTTGCTTCATACCGACTGACACTGACTAGTGCTTGTTAAAATAAATTAATCAACATTAATAATATCCATTGAACGTTTCGACTCGTCCTGTGGGTTATCTTCAAGTGTACAGTTATAGTTCGTTAACCCACCATTGCCTGCCAAGGACATTTCCGTTTGTCTCGCTTTCTTACATGATCTCTAACACAACATTTTTTACACTTGAATTTTCTGAAGTAAGTAAATTATTCTAAGATTCTAATAACTTTCTACAACAATTCATATACGTTAGTTCTGCATATCTTTGGACATAGAAATTCGGAGTTGTAAACTATGACACAGCGACCAATTATTTTAATTTTGTATTGCATAAGTGCGTGAGAGAATTTTTGCGATACCTTTATCTTCGCTCGTATTTGGCCAAATGATTTACGCTGATCGACAATCGTACAACGTAACTTTTTAACTATTCGTTAAAGTCTGGAAGTACTGAAGAAACATGACGCGGAGACACAGTTTTGCGAAAATCGAAGAAACGAGGAGAGAACCGAGGTAAGATGGCTAAATTATGTTTTCTAATGCTGTATTTCTATTTATTAGTTTTATCAAATTTATCGAACTAGTGGCGTCACTAGTTTGCATACTTGCCGCGCACTGAAACGAGCATGGTACTCGGTTATGCTTTATATTCTACGAATTTTATTTTATCTCTGAGAAAATGTCGATGTATAATAGTTGATGGCGTTGCTGACGTGTATATTCAAAAAAAAAAATGTTTTTATTGGCGAGATAAAAATACAAATTCAGATTTCTTTTATCAAGTGACCTTTTTAGAGCATGTTACGTTATAAAACGAGGCGGCGCAATCGTCAAAGCGTTCTCCTGAATCATACTATACAGTGCTTAGTGGTTCCTATAATCGTCGAATATTCGCTATAAATTGTCGCAATTGCATGCCACTTCCCTGTAGTTCGTCCGCGCTCAACGACCCAGATATATAAACTCCTCTTAATATGTTCGCCGCTATGCTAAATTCGCGCGAGTCCCGCCAGGTCATGGCCAGAGACGGGCCAACATTATTTGTTTAGAAATCAACAAATAAATGTACTATAGCAATTTATTTAACCATGTTCATTAGATTGAAACAGAAGAAACCTATAAAAATAAAACAAACTAACATAAGCGATGTAAAGAAACCACGATAGGTGCAGTAATTGCTATTCAGGAGCTATCAAGACACTACAGATCCATACAATGTTCCAATTATATAGTCATGTAGGAGGTACAAGTCTGATTCTAAGATTCTACGAGTCTCTATTTGAATATTTACTTAAAAAATCATTTTATATCTACAGCACATGAGACAGACATTGTGTTACTGTCTAAACCTCAAAGATTTATATTAAATTTCTAAAAGTCACATACTAATCACACTACTATCTAAGAAATGTTAGTAAATCACCAAAACTTCAAAACATAACCTCAAATGTAACCAACGGTTCTCGTTGGTTAGAATGTTGGGGTATGTAATAAAAAATTGTGACCCCTGTAGCTAAGGATCGCTATAATGTGCACGCGACGAGACGAATCCTGCGCAAATGATAACGAACGCGCAAACTCAGATTGATTTTCTCCGGTCAGCTGACGTTCAGCCATCGAACGATGTGGTTAACGTTTCGTACGATTTTCAACGGTCAATTTTAGCTAGCAGTAGAAACGAGATGGCAAAGAGGTCCTCGGTAAAACGGTATCGGGAAAGGTACAAGATTAATCGGTTGTAAATGGTGATCAAGAATCGTTTGCTTCGCATTGTGAGTGTTCGGTGATACGAAAACGAGAACGCTATATGTAGAACCTGTCAACTCGTGTTCCGTCGAATCGTCGATAGATGGCGGTAGCGATTAATTTTTCGATAAGAAAATGGTTAACTTTGCATGTTTTCTGATTCTCTCTTGTAGCAAAGAGAAAACATGACCTCGTCACCCTCGTCCAGCACCAGTTCCGCGTACGCCAGTACCGACGATGTTCGTCAGTATTATGGCAACGACAAACGAAACTTCCTCGATTCGGACGATGTTGGAACCGCTCGACTTTTGCGTTCGTATTCGCCTGGTCGCAACAGAACGAACGGATTCTTCACGAGACACTTTGTCAACAAGTGAGTTGCTTTTCAGACAAGTAACTCCGTGATGAGCAACATTTCTAACTAAATAAACGTTTTATACGTACTCCATTATTCCATGAAATTTGATCTATCTCTGCTCTGTTTATTCGTTTCAATGCGAAACTGCGAAGGACTCTCAAAATTCAAGTGTTAAAATGCAGCGCAGATGGCGCTTTCGCCAATCGTACGCGAACACGTTTAAAACAAAAGATGGTTTGATTCGTCAGCGTGACAAGTCGCGGTTTCAAATAATCGCTCATTGTTGACGTTGATATATCACATAATGAAAATAACATTCGATAACGTTAATTCAGAAACGTCATGCAAGAATGAACGAAAGCAAGCAATACATTGAAACAGCTTATTCGTTCTTAACGTCACAAGTCTAAAAAAATTCAAGTTCTCCTGCTCGACACACAAACGCTGCATAAACAACTTTGTATCTGAGTTTGCGTGTTTCGTTATTGCACAATATGTTAAGCATAATATGTTCAAACTCCACTAATGAATATTCAAAATAAACTGGTTGCAGTAGAATTAATAGATTAGCAATAAAGTGCACTCACCAAGTGGAGATCCACGTAACCTTGGAAGTCACAGGTCCTCTTTTCGATGATTTCCTTATAGTACTCTGAAATCAATATCGATTCGATTAGTACATTATACGAATAGTATTTATTATAACTTATTTAGACAATTACCCACTAAAAAAAATCAAGGATTTACTTGAATAAGATTTCCATAATAAGAAAGTACCGCTTCGTTGCACTCTCACTCGTAGACTAAATCGAGATCGTAGAATCGATTAGTTGTAGAATTCGATGTACATATTCGATGACGCGTTCGTATCGAAACGTTACTAGAAATCAACTTTCGATTTGTTTCGATAGCTCCCGCCAAAGCGCATATTATTTCGAAAGAATTCAAATTATAATTTTGACATAGAATCTAATACGATCAATCTTGTTATAGTTCAACAATGATTAATTTTCAGGTTTTACCTCACAACTAAAAATATTATAATAGTTGGTATAGTATTGGCAACGATGATTCTCGCGATAATAGCGATTTGCAGTATTTATGGAATCAACAGCGAGTTGGTAATACAGGAAAACGAAGTAGTACCACCTGATCCTGAAGAAAATTTACCTCCATCGTGGAGTAAGCTGAGAGTATTTAAACGAGGGGCTGTTTGCGCGGATGGCGCGCCATGCGCTGCTATTGGAAAGTATGTAAAATATAAGACGATATATTACAATTAGTATTATCTCTCTTAAACAAACACGAAAAGTTATACCACCACGATCCTTTGCAGAACGATTTTAGAGAAAAATGGTTCAGCGGTGGATGCTACTATAGCTTCGATGATTTGCAACGGTCTCGTAAATATGCAAAGCATGGGTATTGGAGGTGGATTCTTTATGACAATTTACGATAAAGCGGCAGGACGTGCATACACATTGATCGCAAGGGATCGAGCTCCTTTGGCAGCCCATGCTACCATGTTTGAAGGAAAACCCAAAGAAGCATCGTTTATCGGTATACTTTTTAGTTACTTTTTTTTTTCTTTTTTTTTATCTATGAAACATTATTTTAAATCGATACTTCCACGAATACCATCAGGTCCGTTAGCCATCGGCACTCCTGGAGAAGTGGCAGGTTACTGGGAAGCTCATAAACGTTTTGGTAGATTACCTTGGGCTGATTTATTCAAACCTACGATCGACCTGTGCGAGGAAGGGTACAACTTGACAAATATCCAATACGACGGATTCAGATATAATTCGCAGAATATTTACAAGGATCGCGTACTAAAGTAATCACATCCACTTTAATTAATTTTTTACTACTCTGACGGTATAGCGTTTATAAAATATACTTATTTTCAGGCAGTTGTTCGTCGATCCGCAGACTAATGATTTCTACAAACCAGGATCAATTATCAGGCCAAAGGTACTTTGCAAGACCCTGAAAATGATTGCTGAAAACGGCGCGTCAGAATTCTACAACGGTACCATAGGCCAGCTTCTAGTGAAAGATTTGCAAGAAAAAGGGTCAATAATAACGATGAAAGACTTGAACGAATATAGGTAGATGTTATCGAATTAACTGAATATTACAAACTATTTGCAGGCTGCTAAATAGTAATTACTTGTAGAGCGACGTGGGAAGAGCCACTGCAGACAAATATCTCCAATGGAGTAAAAGTGTACACTGTCGGTATGCCTGCCAGCGGGGGTCTGCTGACGTATATCTTAAATATTTTAGATAATTTTCAATTCTCCACCGATAGCATAGCCGATTACAACCGAACGATTCTTACATATCACAGAATCATAGAAACATTCAAGTACGCTTACGCGTTAAGAAATGACATGGCTGATAAAGACTTCGTTGACATGAAGGAAGTGAGTAAACTCGTGACCAAATAAAATAAACACACGAGTCTTGCAACTGAATTATTTTCTAACTTGCCATTATGGTTCGTTTCTCCAAGTTAACCGAGAACCTGACGTCGAGGAGCTACGCGTACAAAACTCGAATGAAGATAGACGATCATAGAACGTGGGATGATCCAAAACATTATGGAGCATCTACGCTAAGCGTTGCGAAGGATCAAGGAACCGCGCACGTTTCAGTATTAGCACCGAATGGAGACGCAGTATCAGCCACTGGTACAATTAATTTCTAGTATGTTCGCTTAGCAGACACGTACTTCATCGCTCCGTTTTTTTCCAAGGTAGCACAAGAAAACTAATCTATTCCAAACGATTCTTTACTTCGGTAGCTTTGGAAGTGGAATAACCAGTGAAAGTACTGGAATATTACTAAACAACGCAATGAATGATTTCGGTATACCATCGACGATCAACTACTTCAACATTCCACCTAGTCCAAATAATTACATTGCGCCTGGAAAGAGACCTTTGTCATCGATGGTACCCTCAATTTTGGTTGACTCCGATGGCAACGTGAAAATGGTCATCGGAGCCTCTGGTGGCACTAAGATCACCACGACTGTTTCTCAAGTTAGTATTTGGACAGTGTTACAGGAAATAAGAAAGAATGAAGAATCAGCTATGCGTTTCGTAATTTCAGATAGCGGCCAAGATCATGTGGATGGGACAAACGGTGAAGGAGGCCGTGGACGCACCGCGAATACATCATCAACTGTTCCCAAAGGAGGTGGCTTACGAATACGGCATTCCAAAGCAAGTGATAGATGGTTTAAAGAAGATAGGTCACAAAACCGCGAGATACAGAATCCGCGGTAGCGTGGCGTGTGTAATTTTCGTTGATAACAATACCGTTTATGCGAACGCGGACTTTCGAAAGGGCGGTGACGTGTACGGGTTCGATTAAACCCATTCGAATAATTATCGATAATATATAAACATTATCTTCCAGTATAAGGTATAGGTCTTTAAACATAAAAGCCAATGTTGACTACAAGTATTGTTTCATTCTTCGACACTAAATTTTTAAATCTTTGACTTTGAAAACTACGTTATAAAATTTGTCCTATATGAAATTGTGCGAATTTGAATGTTCTCAATAAAGTTTTTCCACGTGTTACCTCTACACGTAATTCGTTCATTTTCTTTTACGTTTCAATCTACCATATTCTGGTATGTAAAATTTACTGAACATGCGATACAAACGATCTTTGTTTCATAAACGTAACGCCAACGGAATTGTACCGCGTTATTGATCGAGGGGACAATCGTAGAATGTTCTAGAAAATTTCAATGCGAACGAGCAAAGCAATAGTCGATACTATCCGGCTACATAATTTGTTGGGCTCCGTGCAGCTCATTTTTATTATTGTATTATGTTTTCTACTTCATTTGTGTGTTCGCTATAACGACGAATATCAATTTCTATAAATCTATTAATAGTTTCGAGAAAGTAGTTTGTACTTTCCAGTTATAGATGTTTCTACAAATAAAGTTTAGAAAAATGGAATGCAACGGCTCGACCGTAAACATGTATAATATTCACGGAGGAGAGACTAAAATGGTAGGTCGTAGATGGCGTTCAATGTTGCTATACATTCGCAGCCTTTGACATTCTCTACCTAACTATACTGAACTATACAGTAACAGGTAACAGGATTAATCGCATAACGAGATTATACGCGTACGCGGTATGCTCCCGACCGATTCTAATTTCACATAGTCGACAATTTCTGACAGTTTCGTATTGCCTTACAGCTAAAAAACTACGTTTCAACTTCCATATGCTGAGAAAATGATAAGCACCTACCACATGTGGCACAAGTGCAGCAATGTCGCGGTTAATTTTTTTTATTTATAACCTTGAACAAACATGCTACGCCCCAAGGTGCAATGTTTTCATAGCTCGTTGAGTCATATCCCCGATAAGCAATAGCAGAAATTTAAAAGTAATGTCAATTTTAAGTCTACCCATTATAATTTATAACACACTCTACCTCCTAACAACTTGAAGTTTGTTTGTTGTGTTTTAATGTAATCCTCTATATTTAGCTATGCCAGGCAGCCAAGTAGTTATACACAAAAAAATTCTCAGAAACAATTAATATCGCAACTATGACAAATGATTAAGATACATTAAAATACGTTTCAAGCATATTCTACACACCTGTGGCTACAACGTGTCACGGTACACGTAACGTGGATACTTGGGACGTAAATAAACACATCTGTCTTCACAATCGCACGAACGTGCACAATGTCACACATTTTCGTATACGAGGTCCAATTAGCATCTGATAATTAGAGCCAATTAGAGCATATCGATACACCAACCCTGATACCATTCGACAGATTATACGACTCCATGTAACCTCAAATTTGATGATACCGATTCGAAGGTTCTAGTCGCCTAATAGAAATTATAATGCATTCTATGGCTGTATGCATTACAAAATTATACTTTTTACTCTAATCCTATTACCCTCTCACTTTGGACCCCTAATCATCGTTACGAATATCTTCTGTATTCTTTCATAATGTTGATGCGGCTATCGAATCATCAAAGCTTCTTTCATCGAACGTGCGACGTGGTTCTGGAACATAAAAAGAGGAAACGCAACTGATATCGGTTATTTATTTCATTCCATGTTTGTAAACGATAGAGATAGATCATCTACCGACGTGGGACTCGCTATGATAAGAAGTCTTCTAGAAATAAACGTAATAAGGCACCAAATGCAAACGCGATAACGCCAATGTTTTGTTGACAAACATACTGATTACTACATACGAGAGTAATTCAATATAGGTCGAATTTTTCGAGCATTATCGATGCTCGTCCATGTAAGAATACGCGGCACAAACAATGTGTATCTTGTTTCCAGAGTCAAACAAATGCTTAAAACAATGTGGAATAAAAAAACTTCAAGATTACAGTTGTATATGTGCAGTTTTCTAAACTGCGTAATTGTGCTATCAGGGCCGTGTGTATACCTCGCAAACGAAGCGTTTCGAATGTTTACTATGTTAGATAATCTCAATTATTGTTGGGTCGCATACAATACCACAAGACGATGTATGATGTATGTGTAATAAAAGGGCACTCTCAATATGTTGAATCTGGAAAAATTTGTTCAGTGTTTCACTGAATCATTTATTGAAAGATCATTCGTTGAACGTCCATATACGTTACGAACTTTCCAGCAGTCATCGCAAATGTTCCGTTAATCTGTATAGCCGGTAACACGTCGAACGTTTCAAATACGAATTTGAGTTCCAGAACATTCTCTACCGATGCGTTTTCACATTAATTTCATTTAATCGCATCCCAACTGGCCCATGACGAGTATATCTATGATTCTCGATTTTAATAAATTGAATTAATGCTTGTTTATATTATAAAATAAATTGGTAAAAGGATTGAACGGGCGAAAAAATATTCGCGTCAGGCACTGAAAATGCAAGAGACGTTACTGTAAGTTACGCATGCGTAGCAGTTTTGGAGCAAGCTATATAAGGAACCGCGAGCCGTCGCATCGAGAGAATATTGAACCAACAGTGCGAGCGTGAAAGCGTTTCGGCAGTGTTTCCGCTGTTACTTTCAAAGTATATTTTTTTGAAAATTCAAGAGCTATGTCTGACTACTACGTTGACGAATACGAGCATTTCAACTACGATTACGACAAGCATATCTTTACTGGCCACAGTGGTAAACAAAGAAGCAAACGCGAAGCTCTGACACATACAAATCATTTCGATCCGAGCGGCCATTCCAGAAAGATCCTGACCAAATTGATGAATTCCGAGCATAACAAACGAAATGCTGGAAAAACCAAGGCATAAATTGTAAGTAAAGAAAGTTTATAAAATACGTCGTAATTTCTGACGCGTTGTTGCTTGAGTTACGTTATTGATTCGAATTCAAACGGGGAGTGCGCAACCTTGGCCAGATTAGCGAGTGTTTACGGTAATGATGTTTAACTGCGTACGTCTAGTTTGAACTATTCATAAATTCGTGTATTCTCACGTAACGTAGAGTTAACGTCTTGAAATTAAGCTATTTTTAGTCGCGTATTATCATTTGCCTTTGAAAGTAGCCTGTGGGTATTACTGTTCTTTGTTCTTTTTTTTTCACAACTGCGCAACCATTTTAAAGGTGACTCATTTCTTACTCGGCACTTGTTGCCTTTTAGTCCTTTGCAATGAGATCAAAAAGAAACAATGTTTTCGAAATACACGGCTAGAAATATTTTACGTTTTTTTAACATTTATTTTGTTCTTCTGTTTCAGGACCTTGAAGTTTGCTGTCTTATTATTCGAAGAAGTGTTTGTTTGTCAATTTTGACAGACTAAAATCTTTTGAATATATAATAAGGAACAATTTTTTTTTATTTCCTTCATTCTCAGCAATGCATTTAGTAGCTAAACATAATATTCTTGCTTAGAATAAATAATCATTAGTACTTAGTAAAAGAATAGGCAGCATCTTGTAATCATCATTATTTCTCATGGTATATCCTATCATTTTTAGGATAAATATTTCCTAGTTAGACTACTCTTGATCCAAGATCACCAGAATCTAGAGTTTTTGTGATACGATAGGAAGTTGATATGTGTATATTGGATTGACGCACATTGTGAAACTTCATAGTTCTCAAGTATCTACTTTGAAATATGAGTACTGACTGTAGTATATAGTGATTTACTTGAATCTGCGAAAATTTTGTATTCAATGTGGATATATTAAAAAGTTGCATTCATTTTGAAGACATAACTTAAATTTTCGTTAACTTTACATGACTTTATTATTGTTTTAAGTCAATTAGAAAGTTCAATGTATTCAAAATGATTAAAATGTGTAATTATAACAAAAGAAATAAAAATTAATAATTAGTGAAAACGTGGTCATTTACTATTGTATTAACCTTCTCCAACCATTTCTTTCTCATCCAATTTCGTGTTCAAATATATTACAAATGTTATACAAATTTATATACGTTTCCAAATTTTTACAACTTTTGTGAGATACATATATGTACATATTTATGCATTGAAAAATTAAAATATCGCCCACCAAATCCGACGCAATGTAATTCAATTGTACGGAACTATGTATGTAAAAATATTTAAAAAATAATTATATACAAATAGACTGCACATATCACTTATGATACATGTTACTTCCGATTTATGAAATCTTCGTGTTGCTTGTAAAAAACGCCATGATTGAAACAAGTTACATTAGCTTGTATTTATTAAAATCTAACTCCTGTCTTAAAATACCAGTTAATAAAAATTCTGTTGATTGAACAGTGACAGTTTTTGGCGCTTTCGCGATAAATTTTGTTGCATTCGTTAAATCGCTCTCTTGGGAAATGACCACTGCTTTTTGTGGCCATGTTGATGGTGGTCGTACTAATGGTTTGCCACCGCAGGAAGTAATTATACCTGTAAAAACGTTAATTTTTTTCAAATATATACGGTCAATAGAATCAATAATTTTTAACATAAGAAACATACTTTTTAATTCTGGTAAGGGTGGAGGCGCCACGTTGGGTGTTAATACTACAGTGTATCCTTCTAATAGTTTTTGATCCTTTGCTTTTTCTAAACTTCCCCTTAACTTGAAGCCAAACTTAGCTTCAGCAGCAGGATCTTTCAGTATATAATTTTTTACATCCAAAAAATGGCCAACTCGTTCACTCTCAAGCAACCAATCAATCGAAACTATTGGTACAGATTGTCCTAATGCGCACAAAAACTTAAAAGTTCTCCGTACTTTGTCTGTAACCAATACACTACATTTGGATGGATCTTCGACTTGCGATGCACCTGTACATAAATGGAAAGGAAGGTTATACTGAGGTCAAATTATAAATCCTCTTCGTATATTTTTCATGCTCACCCAATTTTGTTAACAACTTGCTGAAGTCGTTTGTGACGCCTGTGAATAAAATTTTATGTTTTGTTTTGAACGGCGATGATGTTGAAAATGAAGAATTGTGATCAACATTTTGAGCACGTGTTGATTGCCGAGTGCCCCTCTTTTTTTTAGTAACAGGCTCACTTAAAGTAGTCATTTCAGACTGTACGGTATCCAAGTTGGAAATACTTGCGGAATCCACATCAACGTTAGTCGATTTGTTCGCACGTTTTCTAGTATTTCTGGTTGAGACATTTTTCGTTTCTTTTTGTACCTCTTTCTTTTTTTCCGAGTCTGATGTGATACTTTGCTCTATGAGCGAAGCACTCATAATCATCTCTACTTCTTGCGACTCTTCGCTCTGAGAATTTATAACTTCTACCTCAAGTTGGCGTTTAGTGTTCGTTGCTTTTCGATTCTTCTTTCCTCGCGTCCTTATGTTTGAAGTAGCCTTTTCAGTTTCGATTGCGGCGGCTTTATTTGAAGCGGCTCGATCAACGACGCTTGTACGAGGAGTTGGTTTGGTTTCATTACTGACGATATCTTCAATTGTAGACTCTGTCTGGCTTCTTAGGGATACATGCTCTATTGGACTACTTGGAGAAAATCTCATGACTTTGACCATCAACTGTTTAGACTTTATACTTTCTTGATTAAATGACAGCTGCGTGTTGCGCGAAGTCTCTATACTGACTGGTGAATTTCGCGTAGTCATGTAATCAAGTATAGTCTCAGAATTTTTTTTGTTGACGGCAGTTTTTCTGGTTCTAGTTCTCCTGTCTTTGATAGTTTCAGATAGGCCTTCGTCGACACTTTCTCTACGTTTTTTTGTTTTATTAGTATCAATAGCATCCTCCGAGCTGAGCGATCTCTTTCTGCCACGTGAAGAACTTAAAGTAGTATTTTTCGCAGGTTTGGTAACTACGCTTCCGCCCAGAGCTTCCTTTTCCACCTGAAAAACAGACGAACGATCAACATTTTCTTTGCTGGAATTACGAGTTTTCCGGTTGCCCTGAATGGAAGGACTATGTCTTGCTCCCTCTTGCGAATCGATAGAAGAATTTGATTTTTGTTGCAATTCAGATCCACTCTTGGATTTACGTTTCTTGGCTGCTGTGTTTGTCACCGATTGTTTAAACGTTTCGATTACTTTCTCGTCATCGCTTTCGTCTACGTTTATAGACGCTTTGTCGACGTTAAAGTTATTAAACTTTTCCAAAATCGGCGGAGAATTCAACCTGCTAACAGAAGGTTCGGTGTCTTTGTTGCTCTCGCGTCTAGGTGTTTTTCGAGTTGATTTCCGTGGAATGGATTTCTTTTTGGGTTCAGCCTTTTTTCCCCTTCGTTTCGAGTGCATCCTGCCAGTATTCTGCCCAGATTCTGACAACGTTGGACTTGCTGGATTCGATAGAGTACCTGAGATTCTAACTTCAGGAAACGCGGCTAAAATATCATCATCATTTTCCTCCAATAATAGAGAAGCGAGTCGAGATACTTGGTTATCTGTTTTGGAAGATTTTTCTGATACCTCTTCGTTACTTTTAGGAACGTCTGTTCTTTCTAGTACTTCTGAAGTTCCCAGTGTTGAAGACATCGATGGCGAACCTCGAACATTATCCTTTTCATTATTACTTTTTTTTTTATCGTCTAATGTGTCTGCAACAGGACTATCCACATCTTGGGAACCTATTACGTTCTTTTTTCGCGTCGAGGTTAGATTGGTGAAGTAATTGTCCGTATTTTGTGATTCGTCGTCAGTGACGGTATCCGTTAAATTAGTCGTACGGTGTTGTCTTTTCGATGGTAAAATGGAAGCTATATCAATTTTGCTTTTCCTACTTCTTGGCAATCTCTTGGTTTTACTAATTATCGGCGATGTATTATTTTCGTTAGGCGAATGGCTAATGGTGGGTTTATCTTCGCCTTGTGATGACTGTAACATGTTGGTGAGAACCTGAGTTGACACCAGCTGATGCTCTTCTATATCATCATCGTTTATAACATCACTGAACATTTTTTTCAGATTTTTTTCCAAAGAATCATTTAAACTGGACTTGTCTGCGACCTTCTTAACGTCAGTAGTTGATGCAGATTCGTTTTCGTCGACTTCACTGATTAATTGAGTGGGCGCCATTTCGTAATCAGTGTCCTCGGTCCTATCCTCTACCACATCAGAAGAAACGGGCACTTTGTTGTTATCGAATTCCGAAACCTTCTCCGAAATGTTAACTATTTGAGTAGGCGCGTTATAGTCTACTTCTGTCTCACTACTTGCTAAATCGATAGAAAGTTCGTTTACTTTTGGAGAAGATTTAGTCATTGGAAGAATTTGTGTCGCTGCCATGTCGTCGTTGTCGACCTCCTTCATTCTTGCAACATCTTCAGATTTCTTCGTTTGAATCACTTGCGTTGGCGCGTCAAAATCCACAACAGTAGTTGATGAATTTGTACTTTTTCGATTTATACGTTGCGTAGGTACATCAAACATATCTTCAGAGTCACCGCTCGTAGCTTCCTTACTTCCGTTCAGTCGCACTTCGAACGACGCGGATGCTCGTTTTTCTTTCACAGCTATTTCTGCGAAATGACCTTCTTCATCTGTGTCCGAATCTTCGCTATCGACTGATTGACTCTTCGAAGGGGTTTGACTATCTTGACTAGCAATGCGCGAGTATCTTTGGAATAAACAGTCTTGATTGGACTCGTCGGAGTCGTCTTCCACCTGAGAAGCTTTGGGTTGGTAATTAATGCGTTGAGTGGCGGCTTCGAAAATATTTTCATCTTCATTTTTGACTTGCGTTGCAGCGTCAAATATGTTCTCTTCGTCGGTGCTCTTGTCAGTTATTTCAGACGTCGATGATTTCAATTTTGACATATTCAGTGGATCATCATCCCCAAGCAAGTCCTCTAATAAATTTTGCGAACTAACTAAAGCGCGGCTTCTATCAAGTTCTGAACAGTCATCTTCGAAATTTGTCGAAAGCGATAACTGCAAACATTCCTGTGAACTTTTTTGATCATCTTTCGTATGTTCATCGGACGTAGTAGGCTCTTCTTTTATATGTACAACTGTTTGAAATGTTTCACATTTATCATCTCGAGTATCAGCATTATTGGAAGAGTATTTTCCCTCTTTCGTTTCATTATCTTTTATATCTTCCTTATCGTTATTGCTTTTACTCTCATCTGCTAACCCTATCTCTTCTGTCTTACATTTGTCGACATCACGAATGTTAATATCAGCATTTCGTGCTGAAGCATCATGATGTCCGATCTTGTTCGGTGCTTTTATATCATGGATATCTATATTAAGTTGAGTCTCCATATCGTGGATATCAACGGCATTTTGCGTCTCTATATTCTCATCGTGTTGCGTTTCCATATCATGAATGTCAATTGGCTTCTTGCGGACATGTTTTTCAATAGTTGCGATGTCGTTTAAGCAGACCTTTTGAGTTTCAACGTCATGGATATCCGTTTCGTTATGCGATTCGAACGCCTTCTGCGTCTCTACATCATGAATACTGACCCTTTGTTCGCCATTTCTCTGTTCCTGCGCAGTGTCACTTGGTACATCTTGGTAAATCGTGCTGTCTTCAGAAAAGGAATCACGAATTACAGTCTTCTTAATGGTGCTGCTAGAGTTACGCTGAGGCGCAGATGGACGTCGAAACACGGCTCCTTCAACGTCAGCTTGCGTGGAAGGAATAATAGAGTCGTTTCCCACCGAAATGGACGAATTGTTCTGCACAAAGTACATATGATCATGTAATGGTTTAGGGTAGATAGTTGAGTTTCATATGGTAAAAAAAGAGTCTCAAATAATTTTATTTTAGCAAATATTTCTGTGAAATATTACTCTATATACAAAAAACGTAGTTAAGGTAGAAGATACTATGCTCTTACAATTAGTTCATAATCTGGTAATACTAATAATCTGAGACAAACACGAATATTACTGACAGATAAGACTTATTCTGACGATTCCTGTCAAAGATGTGACGCTATTACACGGTCGAATAATCTCTTCAAACTAATTACTAGAATACTTTTAAGCTATTCAAGAAACGCGTAATAGTACCAGATAAGAATTAAGGCAAAATCTGCCAGGTAAGTCCTACCGATGACTTCAATTAGCAATCTGGGACAATACGGAATAGTTACCAATGACGAGTCAGGTGTTCCTGGAATGATCATATTTTTTTGACGATTTGGTGCCGGTGTTTCCGGGACCACGGAATCGTCCATTGGAGGATACACATTGTAAATTGCGTGTACCGTGCCAAAGTTGAGTTCGTTTCCATCTTTCAGTTCGTAACATCGGCCTGGCCTTAAAATCGTCTGCGAAAAAAATATTACGAGATGAGTAGAAGACTCATCGTTGTAGTCTACAATATTCTGATTTCATCGTATCAATTGGGGGTTCATTAGGTTAAATTAAAGGGTCACAAGATCCGGGTCGCAACACGGTTATACGAATAAGATAAAGTTGTATTACGTTATTGAGCCTCGTTTTGTTGGAGGAATTCAGATCGCAGATCCACGCTGTTTCACGACTGTTGGCCTCGATCTCTGCGTGCTTCTTAGACACCGTCTGCAATTAAAAGGAATATTTTTGCTAATTAACCATCGTTGCCGTAATACTATTATACATTGCACTAAATTTATGCAGATAATAAATGACAATACTTCAATTTATGTTGTATGTTATAACTATGTCTCCTGCAGTAAATGGACAAATTGCGATAAGGAACTTATCTCCGAGAGTCAACGATGGCGTAAACATCGACGCATCTAAACAATATATCTTTGCGAAAAGTTAAAAATAAAAGTTATTCTCCAAGGTCTCTATGGACCAAAGAGATCTGCAAGGATCAAATCTCTCATGGAGTATTGTCGGTATCACGAAAACAAATTACGTCCTCCGTAGCACAAGCGATCTGCTTTATCTTATCATACGCATACAGATATTTCAGTTATAAGCAGCAGTAACAACCGTCCAGGTTACTATGCATAGCAACTTATCGCTAACACATCATTTCAATTACCGAAGAAACTCCGAGAGTAGGGATTGTCACACTGGCTAATTTATATACAGGACTACTGTTACAGAAGACTTCAGTGCATCGAAAATGTCTACACTGTGGTGTCTGTTGTTTCTGCTCGGATCTGTGACTTTCACGTGGAGTCTGGAAGACGGGCCAAGAGTTAGAACACCCCTTGGTGCCGTCAAGGGTCATTATAAGCTCGCCGGTAATGGAAGACAGTACGAGGCCTACGAAGGCATCCCTTACGCGTTGCCTCCGATAGGAAAGCTTCGATTCAAGGCAATTAACACATTTTTCTAAACTAATTTCTCTTCTATATTGTAAAATAATCGATGTCTTGATAGTTCGTCGTGTTGAAATGTTAATTATGAATGAAAAGTCTGCGATTACTTAATTCCGCGTCAATATTTAGCCTCCTCATCGTTTACCTCCCTGGGTGGGCGAACTATCTGCAACAAAGTTCGGTTCTCGATGCTTGCAATACATCCAAATGCCCCAACCACCGGAATACGAAAAGGTAATCGGTGCCGAGGACTGTCTCTATTTGAACGTTTACGTGCCAGTCCATGAGAGAACGACCACCAAACCGATGCCGGTGATTTTCTGGATACACGGGGGGGCATTCCAGTTCGGTAGCGGGCAGGATATGGGCGCTAAATATCTTATGGATTATGACGTCGTCGTTGTTACAATCAATTACCGTCTGGGAATATTAGGTACTTAATTACACAATTACTTAATTGTGAACATTGTTAACGCGAAGAATGACGATGTGTCCAAGTCTAATTCTTTCGTAGGTTTCCTTAGTACAGAGAACGAAGTAGTTCCCGGTAACATGGGACTGAAGGATCAAAGTATGGCTCTGAGATGGGTGTCGGAAAACATCGAGTGGTTCGGTGGT
Organism: Hylaeus anthracinus; assembly: GCF_026225885.1. Lineage (NCBI taxonomy): Eukaryota > Metazoa > Arthropoda > Insecta > Hymenoptera > Colletidae > Hylaeus > Hylaeus anthracinus. The sequence goes on along the minus strand of NW_026534349.1, from coordinate 4,379,449 downwards.
GACCCAAAGAAGGTGACTTTGGCCGGTTTAAGCGCGGGTGGCGCGAGCGTTCATTACCACTACTTATCGCCCATGAGTGCTGGTCTTTTCCAAGGTATCGAAAACGTTATCACAGACTTCCTATCGCATGTCGATGAAATAAATAATGACTGGTTCTTCTTTCTGAAATCTGTTAGGTGGTATTTCAATCAGTGGTACAACTTTTGACTGTTGGACACAGGCAGAAAATATGTTGGAAAAGTCCAAACGCGTGGCAGCCCTTATGGGTTGCCCTACAGGTAATGCAAGGGAAATGGTACGGTGTCTGAGATATCGCCCGCCTACAGCTATGGTTGAATCCACTAGTGAATTTATGGTATATATTCTCTACTTTACAAATTTCTCGATTTATTTTTAAAACGGATAATTTGGTTTTAGCGATTTTATTATAATCCGTTCACGCCATTCGGACCAGTTCCGGAAAGATACGGAGATGAACCGTTCATCGATCGTACACCTGTTGAAATCGTGAGTAGTGGCGACGTTCATGATATTCCTTGGATTACTGGAGTGACCAGTGAAGAAGGATTGTTTCCAGTTGCAGGTAAGAAATGTACGATAATGATTAATTACTTTTTTTTTCAAAACGATTTTTTTTTTTCAGAATTTATCGCTATACCGGAAGCCTTAAAAACCTTGGAAGACAATTGGGATGTTCTCGCGCCAGATTTTCTCGATTATAATTACACTTTACCTAAAGAGAAACACGTTGAAGTTGCTAGACTCATCAAGAAACAATATTTTGGAACAAAAAAAATTGATGAAACGACAACGAAACCTTTGATAAAAGTAGCCGGTGATCGGTTTTTCGTTGTTGACAGTGAAAAAGCTGCCAGACTGCAAGCTAGCGTTAATAAGCAGCCTGTTTGGTATTACTATTTCTCGTACAGAGGCGCACATAGTTTGAGCGAATACGAGAGTAAATCTACTACTAATTATGGTGGGTTAAATACATAAATAGGAATAATAATATCAAGAAAAAGGAGAGTTATATGCATTAGATACTTTTTATAGGTGTGTCTCATGGGGATGATGCATTCACTGTTTTGGATACTCCTTATTTAGATGCCACAACAACACTGAATGATCGTAAAATGCAACAACTTTTGATCGAGTTATGGATATCATTTTCAACTAATGGGTGAGTAAAAAATTTAAGGAAATTATTCTGTGGTATTCTTATGTAGTCTTCTTTTACAATTTAGAGTCCCAAATATGGGAGGCGTAGAATGGCCTAGAGTAAATCCAAGCGAAAAGGCACTTAATTACTTGCACATAGCTGGACCAGACAAAATCTTTATGGAGAGTGATGCAAACTTTGGACAGAAAGATTTTTGGAACTCTATCAAATTCAATGAAAATATATTAAGCAGTCCATCTGATGGACATACAAAAAGAGAAGAATTATAAATATGTTTCCTTACCAATCTGTATCATATAAATTATATTGTATAATTTTATGTTGTCACAAAATTGTCCAAGTAAATCCTATATTATTTTAAGAAATTTCTTGAATATTATAAACATTTAAAATACAATTATTGTATGGAATTAAAAAACTTACCTGATCAGTTAACACGATACTGCATTCTGGTAGTCTGCCAATCGTGGTAATTCCTTTCTTAATTGGGTACGTGTTGGAACCAATACTCAATGTTCCCACCTAAAATTTTAAAAACGCTAATGACAACAATAATGAAATTTACAAAAATATTTAATCGCATTTACCTGTATTACTCCATCTCGGCTTGCATCATTCTGCGTAGAATGAGACAATTTCTGCGTCGGAGTAAAATCATAGTCGTCGCAAATTTGTGTCGCCGGAATATCCATCACGAAGGAAACTTACTTAAACGATCTAAATTATACGCGATTGTTTATTTATGTTTCTTTTTGTACAGTTACGAAATTTCACAAGATAACCCCACATGACGCGTAGTATCTCAGGAATTCATTAACAGTCATTGTGTGCGTGTAAAAAATTAGGCATGTAAGGAATACGAATACACGTTGACAGAACGAAAAGATTCCACATTACACAAACCACAGTTCAAAACGAACGATAAATAGTAAATTAAACAAAACACCGCAAACACGAAACATTAACCTTATACACGCACTTAACTTCCATATATTGTATTCCCGAATTCCGCCGCTCATGACCACTCGAATTTTACCAAGTTCTACAAGTGTTAAAAGATATCGTCATTTTATTGAAAACGTACTCAATACGTTAGTCATGCCTCTGTATGTATTAATTTGTAGGAAAAATACTCTAATAGTATCTACAAATGCTTCTAATGAACTTTAATTTAATAAATAAATAGACATTCAAATTTCCCGCGGGAAATGGTGTTGCCATCTAGCGGTGAACAGGCTGAACTATTTTCGGAGTTTGATCAGCGCCTCTATCGGGAAAATGCCCAAGTTTGTCCTCAATAGTTCCTAATTTTACTGCTAGATGGCACTGTTAACAGTGTTATTTACCGACGTGATGGTAATGTATCGACAGGTCGGTAAAACGCACAGTAAACAGCGCCATCTAGAAATGAAAAAATGAACTATTGACGACAAACTTGAGCGTTTTCCCGATAGAGGAGCTGACCAAACTCCGAAAATTAGTTCGGCCCGTTCACCGCGAGATGACTATTCATTTGAGTGAAAATACAGGAAAACCACAAGAGAAATTGTGATAGTTTAAATGTTTTGAAATGAAGGCCAGTTGATCATTAATGAATTAATGGTTAATACGATTCATGGCTTTATAACACTATACTATATTACTTTAATATATTAATTAAACTTCAGACTGCGAACCTATAATCACCAATTCTGTTCCACGAAAGGCGAAGAGAATTGATAGCACGTCAAAGAAGTTCCAACTATCGAAAGTCGAGGCCGCGAAGAGCCTCATAGAAGACGAATGGCGTTAAACGACTTTAATGGAGAAACGATTACTCTTCAAAGGCATTCGGCAAGTTCGCGTGCACGTTACTATATAGCAACGATAATGTTGGTCAACGAACCCTTCCGACGCTAGTCGACGGTTCAATTGAAATTCACCCCTCGCCTCGTGTGTCCCGTTGTTATCGTTTCAAGGGTGAAAGTCTATTTTCTTCGACGAAAGCCCGCTTTCTGGTCATCGAAAGAGATTAAGAGACGCTGGCCGAAAGACACTAGGAAACGTCGACGGGGTGTTGACCTCGATGGTAATTTATCGTTCGTTAAATAATTTATTTTAGATTAATCCAGCGATTTCTAATAATTATCCAAGGACACCCTCGTACGCGAAAAATAACGCGCGTTCCATCGACCCCTCGCCACGGTCGTTGTTATTGCAGTAATCGCTTAAATGGCAGTAATACTTATTAGTGGTTCCAATTGAAAAAAAACCATTTCTAACGTTTCCGTTAATAATGGTTTTGTTTCTTATACCATTATATATTCTTTACATTACGCAGGTTAAACGCGAACCGAGATTGTTGCATTCGTCTTTGAACAGGTTGGATCAATAGAGAAGATAAACATCGAATAGCTTTTCTTTTGTTCGCTTGACCGTTTCGAAATGCCTGTTACTTGGACCAAATACACAATTGCGGCAGTTGCAGAAACGTGGCCTTCTATAACACGAAGAACACTATTGAAGACGTTTCGAGAACCGATTTTCTTTACTACATAGTTAATACTCCATTGCATCATTAAATAGTTACTTCCAACGATCTCAAACAAAAAGTGTGCACAGCTAATGATCAAGCGCGCTCGCTTGTCGCTTTTACCATGGATCTGGAAGTTGATCATCTGGAAAGCCGCGGAAATATTCACGGTGACGGTGGAGCAATCTCGGAGGCGTCGTATCCGCGCGGAGGAGACCGAGAAACGAGATCATTTCGTTAAGTGTATTCCACGCTAACAGCTCCGTAAATCACGAGATACGAAAGCGTCTCGTGCTTTAAACGCGCGAAGTTGGAAGAACCTACGAAGGCGAGTTTTAAATCAAGGATATCGCGTGGCTGAGCCTACGCCCGTCTTTAAAAGTCTAGATGAAAACAACGACGCGGTTTCCCCAGTGAAAAAATTGAAACTTTCAATGACGAACCTCCGTGATTCTTCCGAGTCCTGCGGGTGGCTCATCAGTGTTTCCTGCAATAAATATTAGTTTTAGTTTTACGATTATTCTTTCTTAAGTCTTGGAGGGGATCGTGTAAATGTTTCTGAAGTATCATATTTATTTTGATGTTCATACTTATTCGATCTCCTCTTTTATTGGTAGGGTTGAAATTTGACTTCGTACAAAGGTGTCGCGATATATGCGCAAATACTTGCTTGAAATAACAGTAACAAACGAAGATGGAATTGTGGACGCATCAGGGGGTCGCGGAAAGGAATAATTAGACCAACCAGGCGCGTGGCAGAGGACGCATCGAAGGGTCGCACCTATTCCCTTATTCCCCTATTCCCTGAGCAACCGATCGCAGGGAGAATCCCTCGGTTTGGGCCGCGTGCTCGGGGGTGCGCACGCGTGTACTCGCGCACGCGCTAAAAATTCCCTGATAACGGCGGGCGTCCCGACGTCCTCAGTACTGGCTGGAACGCCGTAACGTCGTCACGCGTTCACCGATCCTTTCAATCGTTAATTGGTCTATATTTACCGATCGCTTCTATCGACGCAAAAAGTCTTGACGACCGATTCGATCGCTGCAGAATGAGATGCCGATTTTCCGTAGACGCGAGAACCGCGACTACGAGACCCCCGCGATTTCAGCGCCTCGTGACACCGACTAGCCGTTCAAGGCCAAACGATAACACGTTCGTTCGCACGATCGACGAATAATCGAAGGATAATAACGCGAGGATTCGTCGAATTGGCATAATCGGTAGTCGAGGAGTAAACGCGAGGATTTGTTAAGTTTCCTTGGAATATTGGAGGATAATAACGCGAGGACTTGTAAAAATTGCAAGGTCGTGAAATAATCGGAGGACTCGAGAAATTTTCACGAGCGACTAACGAGTGGAGAATAACGCGAGGATCTATCGAAATTCTCTAATTCGTTGCCTTATCAAATTTCCCTTGGCAAATTCTACTTCTGGTTCAACTGTTAATCCATCGGACCCATCGGGGATCAAGAGTCGCTCGAGATGCGCGCCTCTTCGCGGGAAAGACGGTGTCCCTATTCAAGTTTCGCCTGGATGAGTTAACGCGCTTGGATGCTCGTGAAACCTACGTAAACAGTCTTCGTGGAAAGATAACGATCGACGGGGCGATCGATACAACCCTTAAATAGGAAAAACGCAAAGAAAATTGTATCCTCGATCCGCGATGAGGACATAGTGACGCGCCGAGGATCGTTTCCAGCGAGGGATCCTGCAGAAACGAGCGATCCGTCGAAGCCGACCATGATGATGCTTCTTCTGCTACTGTCGCTGCTACCTCCGCGGGTACCTGCCTCCGGTAAGTCGATATTTGCGATATAATCGTCCTGTCGTCGCGATATTTTTATCTCTGCGTCCGAACAGACAGATATTTCTGCACCTTGGCGTTAACGATACCTGCAACAGAGACCTTGTGGTGGCCTGGACTATTATCTGGATGCAAGTTTCGAGTAACGAATGAAACGTAAATATTTGTTTATTCGTTACTCGGTAACCGACGTCCCTACCATGTTTTGCGAATGGACAATTAAAAATCCAACCGAGTAAATTGCTTCCAGGCTAGCTTCATTCGTCGTATGTTATTCTGGCAAAATTTCACCTATCTCTGGGTTGCGCAAAGTCATGCCACCTAGTCCGTGGGTAATTAACGCGACGTGGCATTGTATGCTAAAATTCGCGTGCACCGTGAACTCGATTTCAGCGTGGCCGACCGCGAAAGCGAACATAAATTTGCCTACGGTCGGAAAGCAGAGCGCGAAAATCGCACCTCTACCTGGTTCGAATCACGATCGCCGCGCAGTGGTTTCAAATACCAAAAATCGTAGTTGTAATTGAACTGACAGAGCTTCTATTTAAAATTCATTAAGTGTTCTATCGAATGCACGAACGATTCACCTGTTACAGTCAGCTATTTTTACTCGAAGGTGTAATTCGCATAGAGATATTATAGATAGAGCAGAGAGGACATAAGCCTCCCCACCAATCTCTGCGAATGCGAATGTAAAATATAATTATTAAAATTATAAACGACAACCATATTTATTATTAACGTAAAAATGATATAGAGATGCGCTGCTAGACAGAGACAGATATAGTACCGCCGTTTTTCTTTCTTTTTCTTAGGTGAATCTTCTCCCCTACTCTATCTATAATATCTCTACGATATTTCAATGCTAAATCAACCCGTACACAAAGAAACTATTATTTTCGAGGAATCAGTTTAGTCAGTTTGAGAAACAGTTTACGATTACGGACACTCACCTTCCGGGAATCGTTTCTCGGTCAAATTTTGAACCAAACAGGTCCACGCGAAGGTTGAACCGACGATGACATTCGCACTTGACCGTAATCAGAAAACGCGATATCGCGATGTCGCGTGCAACCTCGGTCTCGCGTGATTCCAATGCAGGCTAAAATCGATACTGCCCTTCGGTCGACTTTACACGTTCGCGCGTACCTTTTCGAGCGACTATCGCTGACTGTTTTCGTACGGACGTAAGATAATTGCCCTGGCAGTCGTTACCGTGGACAGTTCTCAAGGGAAACGTAATAGACACCATTACCAGAGGTGTTTCTGTAAACAAAATAGGCTCCGTCGATGGAACATTAGTCCTTTTCTCATTAGCGCGCGCTGGAAACAAGTAGCAAAACTATGCGACCTAAATGTCGGACGGTTACGCGTGCCTTCCTAAATGTAATTGTTAAACAGAAATACGCGCTGGTTACCGGCAAATTCATTAACCCGCCATCGTGCTTGTTTGTCTGGCGCTCGATTAATTACAAAATTCCAAGTGCGTGCGTATGCGCCGGTATCTCGTGAAAATGTAGAAACATGCAAACCAGTAATTTAATTGGAGGAAAACACGCGAGCGTAACGGATCACCGTAGAAATGATCGTTTTTCGGATGATCTTCACTCTTTTACATCGATCGACAAGAAATGGAGCTTCCGCGCAGGATGCGCGCAGGTGTCATTTAAAAGAGATCGAATTAAATTTGATGCTTTGGAGGAGTACGCTAAGGGTAGAAATAGTAGCTTCGAGCACGCTATCACCGATAATGAAAATGTTTCAGCTAAGTCTTCTTTGGTATAAATGATTGTAAATATTTCAACTCCGCGTGTGGATCCTCTTCGTGCTACTGCAACATTTTCAAACCTAGAGAAAACAAAGACGATACAATACTTTATGGTACAGGAAAATACAAATACTAACGTGAGTAAACATACCTCGGAATTTGCATGCAGATTCGGATGAGGGTATTCCAGGTCCAGCGCATACGAAAAATCGTCATAAATTCGCCAAAGTAAACTCCGTTGACCCGTTTGGCCGGCGAAAAGAGCCATAGTCGTCGCCCGGTAAGCTAGCAAGGCGATAAAATAGAGAAGAGAAAAAAACGAGTCGATTGTGCGTTCCTCGCGAAACCCGACGTGTTTACCGACACGTCGAACCGGCGGGCCCCCGTTTACATTCGGGGTACAATGGTTTTCTTTGTCGAGGGAGAGAATGCGACGAAAGGCTCGCTCGAAAGCGAGGATTCGATCGAGCCGACAGGAACGATCGGATTGAGTTCCGAGGGAACGCGAACGCGACACCTTTATCGGTCGTTCGCAAGAACGGTTCTCCATTCGCGTGCAAATTCTCCGCCTGGGAGGGAAAAAAGTCGATCGACTCGACATGTTACACAATACACCAGCGGACGTGGATAGCAGCGGCCACGACACGCTCGAATCACGAGTTCACCGTACGTACGATCGATAAAACGAGCCAACCCACAGGCAGAAACTAACGCCGATCCAAGGGACCCGTTGCGTACCTGCGATTAATGTTGCCTCGCACCCGCATGCGTTCCAGCCGAATAATTACGGAGTCCCATCTCCAGATGCCACGACTTTGGGAGTACAGGACCGATGACCCTCTTGCTCCTGCTTAGGGCTTCCGCTTAGAGCAGAGACCGATCAAACTATCGCCTAGGGCCCCAAACATAGCACAACATGCATAAACTAAATATCGTTCCAATAAATTACTCGATTCCGAATGTATTTCCACTCGATACGTCGTTTTGCAACGACTTGATCCCGAGTACAAGGGCTTAACAAACAAACAGCTACCGCGCTTATACATATTTGGGATGAACCGTCGCCGTTATTCTCGTTCTTACCGAATCTCGGCGCTATCAGGACGATAAGATAGAAAACGAAGCGTTTCAACTTCGCGAAATTGCTGACCTCTTCGTCGAAGCGAGAAGGCAACGTTAAGGTCGCGGGCGGTGAAATACGAACGTCAAATGTTGCGTGCAAACCTCGAAATCGTTAATCAAGACGGGTCTTAAAAGCAACCCTCGCCCTTACTGCAACTACCGATTCGTAATCAGAAAGGGGGGGTGTGAGCCAGAGGGAGGAGAGTTCGTGCATTATGCGCGCCTGCGGACGCACGCGGTTCGACCACTCTGACCGAAGAGAATCGATTCTTACGTTACCTGTGAACGTCTTGAAGCGTTGCGCACAGCCAAATTTTCTGAAATGATTTAAGGAATATTGGAATTCCGAATTGTTTCTACACAATACCCGATGACTTTACATTCTGCTTAATGATAAGTAAACTGACCAATCGTACGTCAATTACCTGGGTGATCCATCGCATGAATTATTGGGAGATGTTCCATCAGATGTAAGTGTGATTTATGCATGACGGTACACCGATTCATTTCAGTCCAGTGGCCAGACAGTCTTCGAAGGAACGATTTTCAAACAAACACGTACGTCTTGAAGAAGCTTGACCCGCTTGTTTTGCATAAGTATTGGATTTTTATTTTTGGGTTCATCTGAGAACCTTCACTTATTCAGCACTCATCGACTGCGTTGGATTACTTCAACAACGAGTGTCAGAGATAGAGGAACTATGACAGGCCGTCTGCAGATTTATATTTGGACTTCCGACGAATATAACTGGGGACCAAAATGGCTTTAACCGGAATATAAAAGCACCATGGTTATTTATACCAACATATTTTTTTGCTACTTTCACGTTCTCGATCGCTGAGATTCTGCATGTTATACGCAACGCTGTATAAACGATTTCTCCATTTGTATATAAATAAGATTGACGTCGGTTCTGGTCACGTTTATACGTATTTCGATTTCTTCGCGGATATCCTCTATCGTTATTTCATACATGTTTCCGTTTCAACTCGATCGAGTCCAAATGAAACGTCCCTCGAAACGAAAACCAGTTCCGTGATAGCAAAATCGAGTCGACGTTCCTGGAAACCTCTCGAGAGTGTCCATCGAGCAAGGCTTTGAATTTAATTCAATGTATCAAGCCTTTTAATTCAACAAGTAATACAGTCGAGATGAAGCTGAAAAAAATAATCAGCCATTCTAAAATGTATGACAAAATAGAAATAAAAATGTAATCAGTAATACAAACTGAATTCGCATTCTTGAAGTGATAGACGACTTCGATATCAGGACAGGTAATCAGCTGATTGATTAGTTCATATACAAAGAGCAAGACAGCCGTACGACGTTAGTCGAGAGTCAATAACCCCAGTCGCGACTGTATAGGATCATAATTATGGTAATAAACAGGCATGGATGTATTGGTGGTGTAGGAAGCAAACCGAGGAAATCTATGCTGTGCTATCTCGATCGCCGTGTGTCTCGTAGTATGGACACCAGATGATGGAACCATATTACAATTACAAGAGGGACAAAGAGAGTGAAAGTTAAATTTCGTTACTTTCAAATAAAACTACCTGTACTTAGATTCTATTATAATTTAGAACACAAGACAATACGGTTGGAAACGAACGACATGGCACTTTGAGACATTAAAATAAAGCTTGATTCTTGTCGGTTTCAATTGAAATGAAGCTTCATTCTTCTGCCCGTTAGTAAACCAGTGTTTCCGGTAGCATTGGAAATGTCGTTGACGAATCGATGCGTACGAATGAGAGTTTTGCGGAACACCTGGGTGCAAAGCAATCTCTTCGGAGTAGCGGTCATTAAATTTTACGATCCGAGTTCTGTCAGTTATAAAACTAGATAGCCAGAAGAAGAAGGCCTATGCATACCAAGTACCCCAAGTTATGAGATAGAAATGGGATGATTTACAGACTTGAAAGCTTTACGAAAATCAGCGTGTACAGCATCCGCTTGGAAACTTTTCTCGATGTTGTTTCACGTGTACTAGTGGCGCATAAAACGAGTTCGTTACACCAGGATACAAAATTATAGAAGGTCCTGATCGGATGATTCGATCTTTCTGTTCTCTTCGCATGTTCTTCTCCATTTTCTCAACGAAAAAGGAAGGAGGGAAGAGTGAAACATACATCGTATCACGAGAACCTGCACGGAACCGAAACTCCATGGTTCAATCTCTAATTAATAAATCACTGTTGAAAATTTAATCCATTAAGTATCAGGTATATATTTCTCTGCCCGTGAATACACAATGATGCTTGTATTTACGCCTGAAATGGTCATTTTGGTCTTCATTTTGCTCTTCAAGCTTTCTGATAATCTCCAGGAAAAACCTATTCGATAGCAGACCTGCCATGTTTGAAGAAATTGTATTATTCATTAGGCGCACTTAGACTCCACTTCTAATTATTACATGTGTTCAGGTGGGGGTATGCAGTGCCCTATTGTAGCGCTATCTGGGTCACTTACAGGTGTAACACTGCAAATTTAACGAAGTGGTTTCGATTAAAATTGCCTGACTCATTGGAATTAAATCGATCGTTGACGTTAATGCAGTGATTCGCAGATTTTGTAGCGAGGGTACATAGAGCAGAAGTTCGTCCGAGGAAAAGGACATTTCGGTAGATCGTAAAGGTTCTTCTGTACACCGTGAGTAAATCTATCGATCAGAGTACCTCGTGTTTGCTGTTCACGTTTCGCCTGATACGTATAGTACACGTACGCGGACCGTGTAAGCCAGTTCGTCGATTCGTTGCCTCCGAGAACGATGGTTTTCGACAATGAGCGTAATCCCGACGTTACATTTTTCTTCTTCCTATTTTTTCGTCTCATAGCCTTTGTTCTCCACTGTCTTTACGCTATTCCAATCTTTTCCTGCGATATCTGCTTACTGTAATGCTCACTGTTTATTTACACGCGATACAATGCCAACGATTCTTGCCTCGTTCGCCAGGATATTTTCGTTCTCCGCTGCACGCATATCCGATCATCATTTCCTGAATACCCGCGCAATATTGTCGTCACCGTCATCATTCTCTGGCTATGTCGTTCGCGAAAGTGAAGTATGTTCTTTTCGGAAAAAACGAAGCAATGGCAGCGTTGGAAAAAATATATCGATGCATAAAGGAGAATCGAAAGTAGAAATAAACGATGTGTCGACGAAGTCGAACGTTCATACGATCGATAAAAATTTACGATAAAAATTTTACGCTGTAGATCTGTAACAGTAACAAAATGTGACACGATCAATTTCTCGCGGTACACGCCATTTCAAAAGTTTTCACAGAGATAATAACAACGAACAATAGACTCCTGCATATTTGAATACTCCAGAGCTAAATAAATGCTTTCCATTTATTTTAATGTTACGTATTGTTTGCTTGTATATAAAGGAGTACCCATCCCCCGCTAATGAAATTATTATTATTGTTGCGCGACGGTCTTTGCTTGCTCGCGTGGATATCGGGACGAGAGCCGACAAATGAGGGTAATAAAAGGCGCGACAGTGGTTGGGGTTGGGGTCGCGATAAATTTGCGACATCCAGGAGTTACTATAGCGTTGGTCTCTTACGTTTTCTCGCGTAATAGATTGTAACGGTGTAATTTAATCTAAGGTTTATTAGGAATAGCGTTAGGTATGTAGGTGAACCGACATTAACAACGACGATCCCACGGGGCTTCTCGGTTTTGCCACACCCCATAACCCAAATACTAAAATGTACGTACGACCGTTTTGTCAAACCTTCTTTTCAACGGGTCCCGACCGTCTACCGCGATCGATTAATTAATTTGCAAATGCGACAACTGGTCTATTACCCTCGATCCTCGTGGATCTCACTATTTTCTCCGCGGAAGATATCCTAAAACGCGGTGTCGCATTTGCTGGTTGGCGTAACGATGTAAATTAAATGCAATATACCTTCTTCACGAACACACGAAGCTGCCATTTCTACGTTTTCGAAATCTAATCCTATTATCGACGCGTATCGAGTAATCTGTTTACAAATATTCTCCAATTTCTCGCGTCACGGTGGTTGGAAGATCATGTTTATCTAAATTTATCTCCCAATTTCCACTTGGTTTGTGTATCGCGTAATTTGCATTGAAAAGTCAAAGTCAATTTATGCCTCCATAGCGCAGTTTCGGTTCGGAGCGTGGCTGTCGTTGAAATTACAACAAATGTCGCACCTGGGAGGCCGCATTCGACGAAGCCCCCCTTTTTTCCGTCTTTCGCGCGAGTCCTGGCACGCTCGCCTTCGTTTTTCGTTCGACTAAAGCGACTCTTTGAATAGGACGATTAACGTACGAATACCTAATTTAAAAGTCTAAACGGAAAGACTGTTTGCTAGTAGGAAGACGAACGCCTCGGCCGGTCGAAAGTGAGTTTACGGTGGTTCCTTTCGGGTGGACGTATTACGCGTATGCTAATGCCGAGCCTCTTAAAGCTGGCGTTAATTAAATGCAGATCCAACATGCTACGAGGCTTGTTTGGCTCTCCGTGGAGGCCACGATTCTTTGTTTGGAAAAGTTGGCGCGTTAAAGACACTTTTGCCCCGTGTCTCCACAACGCGCCCCGGCAATGGTTTCTGCTTAAACAAAGACCAATATGTATAACGCGCATAGAAAGGTGGCCATTCCGTTCCTGGTAATTCAGATGCGATATTTTCTTCGTATTTCACGATTATGATATATCGAGCACAAGGCGAGAAACAGGTTGATTAATTGAATTTGCTATCGATATGTTTCCATCGACGGTAGAGCACATTAGGCGAACCCTCTGTGTCTGGCGAATGGTTAAGCAACGCCACTCTGAACTCGGAAGAACGTAAATCTGATAATGCATCGCTAATTAGGGATAATCGATCAAACACGCTAATGCACCGGTGCGCCGACGTACGTGCACGATGCTAATTAATCGAATTGTAATCGACTCGCCTCGAACCTTACAATTAAGATTATTAGAGACCAAGCTTCTACGCAAAGACGCAAAATAAAATACGAATTACAATACAAGTAGAATCTTTTAATCTAGAATTTATGAAAGAAATTTCCTAGTCGCGAAACGAATGCACAGCCAGAAGCGATCGACGAACCAACGGCGCACAGTAAAGAGGAAAATTAACCATCGCAGTTTGTCGTCCAGTGTATCGTTTGCACATTGCATCCGCAACATTATAACGCGGGATGTATGTATACCGAGCAAACAGTGCGTCGAACGACACGCGGTTGACCCTTGTCAACATCGCTTAGCTACGTATGTATTCGTTGATGTAACCACGATCGAACCAACGCTAGACACGAGCCACGATAATGAGAATACAACTGCGCAAATGTTTCACCTGTAGCAACTTTCGACGTTAAGTTCCCGTAACTCGATCGTCTGTTTTATTCGTGTTAAAAGTTACTTCCACTTTCAACCGCCGCGACTGGGAGGACACCAGGAAATGGACGGTCGTGTGAACAATCTGCTTCACGCGGTTTACGCCAGCTTCGGGCACTCGCGATTAAATTCGTTTTTGCGATATCGAGGAGTGGATACAGAAGAATGAAAAAAATAGATCGATCGATCGTTCTCTAGTAAAATAGATTACGCCGAATGAAACGTAAGAATTCTTTCACGCAAATCGTGACATCTACCGAGACGCGATATCGAGCGCTTGTTTAATTCACCTTTTTATGCTCTATTATTGGCACTTGGATGAGCTTGTCCCAAGACCCCAACGCAAACATATCGGGGCAGTTTTACTGGCAATAAGGTGCCGAGCGCTTAATCAAAGTTGCGGTAAACATGGCCTACTTTTTAAGAAGCTGCCCTCCTTCATCGATCAGGCGGAACGATCGATCGAATCCCGAGGAAGGTTTCATAGCCACCGCCGAAGTAAAGGGCTCGATTGAATTAATCGGGCAAGGTCGACCGTAGAATTGATGTATCTTGCTTAATTGTACGGAGAGTACCGAGAACGCAAGCTCTCTCCTCTCGCATTGATTAATGGTACGGATAGTCGCTTAATCGAAATTATTGTCAACACTCTTCATCGAGTCTGATTTCATTTATAATAATAATCATCATTGACGTGCGAACGAGAGTCGTCGCACGCGCTTGGAACGGGATCGACCAGAGCGAGAAGAACGATTTCCGCGATCGTTAATTACGCAACGTAACGCAATGCGTCACAGCAGCCGCGAAGGGAATAAGAAATTTCCTTTCGTACGGATCGAAGATGGGTGGTGGCGTTGACGGACAGTTTTAGGCGAGCCGGGAGCCGGGAGGCAATAAAAATCACCGAAGATTTTAAGAAGGTCGTAAGTTCGTTGTTACGGCGCTTAACAGTTGGTCGGATCTTTCGACGGGGTGTCGAAGTAACCTAAATATAGTTAAGCTATTTCCGAATTCGGAGCGCCTCGGAGCGTCATCGAGGAACTCGGAGGAATAGGTGAGAAATGGAAAAGGAGGAAACTGGGTGATAATTTAAGGAACGACAGGGAACGCGCGCCGTTATTTATCGATGCCACATGCGCGCAGGTGTCCATGCGTGTGGATCGTGCTCCACCTACTCCGCGTCACGAGTTTGCTTCAAAGTCAAGAAGCAGTCCGTCTCGCAAGCGTTACGAGTCGATAAGAAACACATTTCTCCTACTCGGTATACAATCGAATCTCCGGCTCGAGGAAGGAAACAGTCCTGAAACTTTTCCTTTGGGAAATTAAAAAAGCCTGCATGACCTACTCATTTTTCATTCTGGTAGAACGAAATTCTTACCGAACGTTACATGTTCATAGGTGGTATAGATACGCTATTCCTTCATATATGGCAAACACGAGATGGAGAATTTATCTCCGCCTTCGCACTTACGATCTTTGCACGGCAAAGGCGGAGATTTATTTCTACCCTGGGGCCCTGAAAATTTAAATGAACAACTTACACGAAAGACTAAATAATGAGCTCTGTATAGCAAAACTTGCGACAGAATCATTGGTTTTCCTGGAGCATAGACTTCGGCGACGAAGATTGACTATCATCGTCAATTCATAACCAAAGCAATGTAATCGATTACTCCATCGTTCATCGTAGACACAGTTATAAAGTAAGGATTGTAAAGTGTACGAATACTAAAGTTGCTCGTCTCGTTGGGTTGGGCGACCGAGTCTCGATCAATTTACAGGGCTCGCGCAAGGATCCACGGGGAAACACTGTCCATGCCAGGGAGTTAGGGTGGCTCCCATCGTCTGCGTTGAGTCTAGGCCTCGTCCCGACCCTAAACGCGGAAGGTCCTTGGAGATCGCCGACCCTGAGGGCTGTACCTCGCGAGTTGTATGGCTGCGCGTATCGTATTCACGGTCTCTGTTTTCGGGAATTGTAACTCGATGTGCGAATAGGGTTTCCAGGTGCAACGATCTCGTGCCTGCGCACCTAAAGCGCCGTTCTCCCGTTTTCCTGCCCGTTGTCGCGGTGATACGATCCTAATGGGTTCGAAAATGGTTCCAGCACCTGGAAAACACGTTGCTTTGGTTGACGTTGGATTTCTGATATACGCGTTCGCAGTCCGAAACGAATGGTAGAACTAAGAGCGAAGTAGTGGCAGCAAAGCGCGAATTGGCCATCGGTGCAAAGCGAGTTTGACGCTCCTCTTCGACCTCGGCGCTACCGAATCCACCCACACGCTCGTTGGAAGTCGCATATCACGAACAGAGGACGTTGAAGCTGTTTAATAAATCCCCCAGCTTCGAGCTCGGTTAGGTCCATTGAAACGCGTTGAGTATCATTTTCCAGGTTCGTCGAGGATTCCTGACGTCCAACCGGTGACACCACCTATAAACTGGGATTAGGGGAGACAGTTACCGTCGCAATGGTTCTCTCGCGCGAGCGTCCCGTGTCTAGGTCTCGGGGTTGACTGCGTTCGATACCGCAAATTAATAGTCCATTTATACAACTCCGGTGGAGAGTCTCTTCTCGATCTTTGTCGTAACGTTAATGGCTCGAGAGCACCGACGCCGGGTCAAAAAGTCGATAATAACGGTTCGAGGAAGCGTGGAAATGAGGAACGGGGAAAGGACTCTCTACCCGGCGGAGTTTGTTTCTAAGCATCCTCGACTAAGAATAGAAGATACGAGGCACTGGAGCCGAGCGTCGAATCTCGCGATCTCCCCCCAGCTCGGTCTGTTAGTAAATATGCAAATAAGTGTGCGTAGACGTGTGGAAACAACACTTGGATCAATCTGTAAATAGCGTGAATAGATCTAGCGTGAAATTAACGAGGGTTCGGCGTTGAGCACGTACAAGTCCTACGGCCACCGATACAGGAATCATTGTGTTTCTAGAATTCTCCAACATAAAATTCCGCGATAACCGTTACTATCGTAATTTCGACTCATCGCGTACCCTTTAAAGCACCCACCCCGTGTCCGAACCGCTAAAGTGCCACAGCGGTTCGAGCGAAATTGGTGCTCGAGGGGTTAAGGAGCAAAAATGGTTCCCGACGGTGCATCATTCATTCGAGTAACGAACCAACGGTGATCTATATATCGGTTTCGACTAAAAGTTGCAAAGTCGTAAGCATCGTCGACTAATAATAGAAGCGACGCTGTACTTGAGCCGAGCGTCGAATCTCGCGATCTTTCCAACTCGGTCTGCTCGTAAATATGCAAATAGCGCGGCGCTTAGCACGCGAAGAACTCTGTACAGGGTAAACCATAAGCGAGATCGTATTAACATGCCTGGAGAGGCGTGCACGTCGTACGCAACGCGTCGGAGATACCGTGGATATAACTCGACTTTCGCGTGACCGACGTCTCGCGGCTGCACGCTTTTCCTGACGGTCCCTCTCCCCGTTCGCCGTTGCCTCGCCTTCGCCCTCGTTCGCTCGAAAAACCTACCACCGAAATATCTTCGTTCCCAGTGCTTTTCACCGAATACCCTCGTTCGCTCGTAAACTCACTTAAACGCAGCCGAATCGCTCGCGATGGCTCTCGACGACAGGAGCACCCTTATCTTCTCCCTTTCCGAAGGTTCCTTTCACGATGCGTAATATCGGCGACTTTAGCTACCCCCACGTCGGGAATGCATTGTCTTTTGGGCTCAATTTGTGTTCTCCGATGTGTCCCCTCGAATAGTTGTTACTGCCGTAAGATTCCAGCACCGATATTACGAGGGCAGCTGCAATACGACAATGAAATAGTTAGCAAATCGAATAAGAGTTCTTATCCCGAACGGAATCTGGGTTTATATTAGCGCATTCGAGTCAAATCTCTGACATGGTGTCCGTTTATTTTAAAACAGACTTTAACGATAAATCAATGACGACCACTGCTTTATAACGTCAAGCTCATCCATCTTCTGCAGAACCGTCGGCTGTCCAACGTAATCGATTATTTAAATGTTTCTATTGTACGTACATGGTAGGCCATTCTACATCGGTAACCACGAAAGAGCTTTGCATTAATGGATTCATACATGTGCTCCACTTCGGCAAACCGTTCTAAAATAACGGGATACACTTTCTGGGGCACCAATTTTGGGTCGTTCTTTGAATAATACAGTACTTTAATGTCGAACAAAATTAATACCGCGAGGCATCGATTCGATGAAATGGTATTTATTCCGAGTGATAATTTGATTGACAGTTTATCGATTGACAGTCCTAATTTTTAAAATATATGACTTCGAAAGTGTGTATAATAAGGAAAGCTGCATCCCTAGAATGTGTGCGATGGCAAACGACTTGTATGTGTACTGCGCGTAGAAATTTTCCAGCTGACTTGCGATAACCGCCCTCGGCACGCGACGCGGAGCGAAATGTCGCGTGGAAGATCGAAATGCGAACCTGCACGCGATCACCCCCGTGGATCGATAGCGAGCATTTTCCTGAGAGCGTTTTTCCGTCGTGTGAAATATCGTCGAGTCGCTAATCGAACGATTAAACGTCGGTCCAAATCTTTCGGAACCGTAAATGGTCGAGTCCTGTTCCTGGAAGAGCGACGACGCGCAAAAACATTCCGCGAAAAAGAGAGACTCGTGCTCGCGATAGTATCGTCAACGTCGTGTGCGAGATCTCTACATAAATCGTCAACTGCCTTCTGTGTATCGATTAAACGCTCACCTTGACACAGGTTGTTTCCACGAACCTGACCGTGCGTGAACCCTCGTCGTTGAACTTTACACTTTAGAGTCTAAAGTTTAGACCAACGCAAGACGGGGCAAGTTTATTTCCGTTAGAGCCAAATTTTCCGATCCTACGCAAGCTGTGTATTAATATAAATAGTGTTTTTTTTTTTAGCACTACAAATGTCCACGCTTCAGACCCGAGTTGCTGCTGGATCGTCGCTTTATCTGATTTGTACATGCATGATAAATGTTGCGCTGTCGTTATTCCATATAAAAGGACATCATATTTTTTTTCCGCTTACATATATGTTTGTACTATTAAGAAGCTAGTAAAGCTATTTTACTTGCAGTGAAGGTTCCTACGTCACGGCCGAGGTGACAAACGTTCCACACGGTAAAAATGGCAACGTCATGTAGGAAGTGACATATGCTCGTTAAGGATTAAAAATTGTTCCTATCTTCTCGTGACAAGGTCCACCCTGGTAGCAACTACAAGTCCACGTACAAGTACCATCGCCAAAGTCTCGATAACTTTTCAATTGCAATTGATAGCTGAAACATGAAACCATCGATGAAAAATCGTGTCCTATAACGTCTCGATACTTATAGCGTCGATAACAGAATTCACCCCGGTTATTTATCAAAAGGACTGCGTACATCGTCTTTACGATGCTTGTACACCGTATGCATCGGCATCGAGTAGTCGTAAAGCTCATCCGTTCGAACGAGAAACGTGACTCGTGTAACAAACGGCACTCGTCCTTATCTTTTCGAAAAAGGCACCGCGTGGGCGATGGAACCTTCAGCCGTTTCGCGAAAACTTCCGCTCCCTCGCGAGCTTTAATCGATGTCGCGCGCTCACGCGCGCCGTCGGAAAGTTTTATCCACCGTTTTTTTTTCAACGCCCAGTGCTGGTGGTAAATCATCGCGATAAAATTCGGGGCCCGGAACTCTGTTTGTTGGTATTTATATGTAGGGTTTGCTGAGATACGACTGCAGCTGCATCTCTGCATCTGCATCTGCCCTCTATTACGTTATGTAGATGAGTTATAAGTGTCGATAACTGAAGGAAAATGGGAATATTATGTAATAAAATCGATATTAAATTTTTGTCTTATAATAGACCTAAGTAACGTCCAATCTTACACCACCTGCGATGTATCCCTGTTTCAGAATTGTACTTTCCACAGTCGGATTTGAGCTTGAGGCTTCCGCAGTTGACGCGAAACGATGATAGATCGTCTTGGAACGTGAAATTGCTGGAGCTGAGGACTCTCAGGAACGACTCGTCGGAACCAAAGAACGTCAGCTACCGCGTCACCGTGCCCCGCGAGGAAATTGCCACTATAGATCCTGAAACGAACAGTCTGTTATTTCAAGGCTCACCCAAAGAAGGTAAGCTCTCATCGGTATGTAACCTCGAACCGTTATTATTCTTCACTGGTTACGTAGGCGAGTCCGAATACGACACGGTCGTGGTCGTGGCGAAGGAAAACGGGGCCAGAAACGAGGCTGTCCTGGAGATCAAAGTTCAACCGATTCGCGTAGACGGGAAGCAAATTAATTGCACGAATCATGTTCAGGTAATTACGCCAGCCGCGTTCCTCGCTGAAGCTTTGAATTATTGCCCGAATAAATTATTATCGGGCAAAGGCGTCCGAAGCATTTCAGATTTATCAGTCGACCTTTTTATTCTGTTCCCTTTCAAACGGGAGACGGAAAATTAATCTAAAGAAACAATGCGGTGGAACGTGAAAATGAACGAAGGAAATGTGTTTCTACGAATGTGCGCGATGGCGAGATAATAAAAAGTGAAAAATGGACATACGTATTCTATATTGTTTTTAGAAAGGATCAAAATGAAATGGTCGAAACGTCGATGCTTGCGACGAGTTTCCCTTGTAACGATACGTTCAGGATTTGTTTCCATGCGTCGTCACTTGTTGCAGGACATGTGCTTCTGGAACTCGTCGAGATACAAGATTTACGAAAACCAACCGGTCACTATGATCGGTTCCTTCGGGCCTGCGGCTTACGCTGAGATTTGCCCTACTTTTCGCATCACCGACTACAAGCTGCTGAACGGCAAGTGTGACAGTGACGTTCCATTAGCGCGTCTCTTGATACCTGAAATCATGAAAAATTATTAAAAAATCGTGGGATCGGAGTTCGAGTCGGGTCGACGCGGCTTTTCTTCTCTCGACAGGCGAGTTCGCTCGCCAAAATGAAAATTAATAATTCCACCACAGCTGAGGTGGAATGGTCCCGCGGAATCTATCCGATCCACGAATCCCTGCATCGCATGATTAATCGACGAGCTCGCTTGCCCGCGAGTGCGTGCATAACGCTCGGAAATTGCTGCTCCGGCATTTCTGGCGTGCAAAATTTTCAAAGGAAGTAGATCACGCGTGGTCGTGATCAAAAATTTTGGACAATCGTTTAAATAAAGTAAATTAATCGATCTCTAGGCACGGAGTTCTTTCACGTGGTGAACCATACGCTGTTCGCGAACGCATCCTTGGACAGGGACGCGTGGGGTCCGCCAGGAGGTCCAGGGCCACGCGTCAGCATTCAAGTTCAGTGCATAGTCTGGGAAGAAATCACCGGGGCACAGCACGCTCCCATCAAAGTCCTGGACGTGGACATCCTGGATCAGGACGACAACGCGCCCGTAGTTCAAGGGAACAACTCCGACATCGTCCTAACTCTTCCAAAATTCACCGCGGTGAGTCGATCGTCGCTTAGTCGAATCCTGGATCTCGAAACAATCTTAGTATTCGAGTATGATTCGCGACACGTTTAACTGCGTTAATCGTTTTCGAATCGATCTGGTCGCAACGGATAGTGTAAAGATCGGACTTAATCAGCGCAGCATTGTTCTTGCGATCGTTTCCGGCATTGTTTTGGATAGCGGACGTGAAAAGACGCGGAAACGAAGAAAGAATCTCGAAGAACGGGTGAAAGGATCCGGGCGCGAGAAGGAAGAAAAAGGCTTCGGGGGCTGATCTTGATTAAGCTCGGATCTCTTTTTCCTTCGGCCGTCTGTCTGTCTGGCTGTACAACCGTCCCTTCCCTGCGCAGCTTTTCACTCGTCTCGTCGCTCGCAGCTTCGCACGTTTCGCCCTATCCTCGCCGCGGATAAAAGAAACGCCGTAACTCGCTAACACGCGCGTCGCCTGCTGGCAATTCGTATCAAAACGAATCGTGGAACGCTGTGCCCGCCCTCGCGAGACCATTATGGGGTTGCACCATGCTGGAAGCTCTAAAACATGAAACGAATTAGGTAGTTTAGCAAGTTCAGTTTACGCAAATTAAGCGCGAATGTCTCGACGGAAAGCTGCTACGGACTAGCTATCAGGAATAATTAATAATTGTACATGTGTAGCTGGCACGAAGAGAGCAGCGTGGACAACGTATTTGCATAATGTTCGAATGATAAACCGTCGAGGCACCGAGAACCGTCCTCTAGAAGCGTCAGCTGGTGTAAGTGGAGAAGAGCTGAGGCAAGAGGGAAGCCTGCAGAGCATCTTCGTGAAACAGCTTCGAGTCTTCGTGTCGCGCGGGCTATTTATCCTGTAATATATGAAAATTTCAGTAACGATGATCTCCCCGAGTGTTGCTTAGTTAGACATTATGGAAATGGGATAAAAACCGTCCAAACCGCAGTATATATTGCTGCCTGCATTTTCAGCGAATGCTTCGTCAGTCTACTGGGAATCATGGGCGCGACGGGTATAATTATTGGTCCCATCTCTGCTGACGTTGCTCGAGACATCGCCGAGGCACGTATTTTAGAGACTGGAACAGCCAAAAGTTCTTCTTAAAGGTAGCCATTTAGAACAACAATCTCCAACCTGGTGTAACCTCATAATTCGTCCATTACCTTTGATCGTTCCTCGAGATTCGATTGCATGGAAGTGCTTTGAAACGCGAGTGCGTTGAAATTGCTTCGAACGCGTTCGAGAGGCTCGACCCTATCGAATCAGTCACAAGAGCTTGGTCAGAGCTTTCGTTCCACAGGCCGAGCAGTTTGTGAACAAGATCGACTTGATAGTGAGGGATGCGGACACCATGAGCAGCAATCGTTACGTCATCCGCATCCTCGGGGACACGCACGATGCTCTGACCGTCACCTACGAGCCTATGTCCATCGCGAAGTCCACGGAAGTCCCTTACACGGCGATAGTTCCAAGTTAGTCTACCACTTTGCTTGAATTTTGTGTCGTCTAAGACCTTTGAATCCTCGTATCGTTAAAACGTTTGCTCTCGCGTGATTCTCTAAGCTGCAGTTGGAGCTATTCGTCCACGTCTGTTGCAGGATTTTCGGTTAAAACCACTCTGCTACCAAGGTCACCTTATCGCGTGACGCTTCGAGTGGAGGACGCGTCTCTTCTCCCAGGATACGGCGAGAATACGGTGAGTGTCGTCGCGAATACTTAGTAATTCCAGTACTTCTGGTATGTTTTAAAAACGATCGAAAAATAACTGTTCAGTAGTAAAGCGGTCGACTGTGGATCCGAGGATCGTGGCTTCGAATCTCTGTGCTTTATTTTTCGTTTAGACTCGCACAATATTTTCATACTGATTACACTTACTTTCCGGCGACCCGAGCTACGTTTATCGCAAACAAATTGAAAGCTTCGACGATTGGGTTAACGACAAAATTAGGTCCACTCGTCTAACCACGCGGTTGAGTGCGATTCGCGCCAAGGGGGTAGCACGTATCAAGGGAAAGTCCGCGGGGATTCTATGGCCAGACAGGCTACCTGCGTAACAACGATAGAATGTGCTCGGTAGGGTAGATAACGCGCAAAAGGACGTCAGGTGGTTTCGACCGATCGACCATTGCCAAAAGCAACTCGGGAGATGAGAGTCATCGACGAACCTGGAAGCCTCGACGAATCAATTACGAGTCTCCCTGGTCTCTTTTTCTCCCCTCCTCCGCGCTATCAAAGAAAATCTCTCGAAGCGATGCGTCCGTTCCGATGGTAACCCTCCTCGAAAAGCTCTGCTACCCTCGCTGCCCTCCCCCCCCCTCCCCTCCCGCCCCCTGTTCGTTTCGAGCATCGACAAACGTTCCCTCTCGATGGAAATATCGTTCGAGTGCACGGCGTCAAGCCTGCCGACCAGTCCCGTCCGGAACTCGACGAAATTATCCCAATAACGAAAGGGAAGGCAATTAAACGCACCTTGTACCGTTTGTTCGGTATCCGCTAGATATAATCGCGGCTCGTTAAACAATTAGACAACGAAAGCTGCGAGAAGCGTCGGGTGGGCGAGGCGCGGTTTCAACCACGGTTTCCACGGAGCGGGTTAAGCGGGAATTAATGGGATCGTTTCGCGCGAAAATTGCTCGATGGCCCTAGCGTGGGCGGAACTTTCTTATTATCTACTCGTCAAACTTCCGCCCTGAACATTTTCGATCCACTCTTTCGTACCCACGCGGTTCAGCAATTTTTGGAACTTTGAATCGGTCCGCTTATCTTTCTGTCGTCGATTGCTGCGATCCGATTGAAATAAGTGCTCGTCGAATCGAGTAGTCGGACGACGCGCAGCTGCCATTCTCGATAACGTTGTCTGCTTTTGAAAATAAGTGTTCGATCGGAGCGGTACAATTGGTCGATAACGACGCTTAATGGGGGATAAGTAATCCTGTGCGCTTTCCAATAATTCCCTGGGAATCCCCAATAACAGAAACGTGGAAACTGCAAGGGAAATACTTGTTTTCATTGTAAATAGAAGGGACGAAATCCACGTGAAATAATGGTCCCAATCGAAGGGCATAAATCGGACCGTCGAGTGACCAGAGATACTGCAACTCCGCAGATGTATTATTTCGATAACGCCCTTTAAAATTAATAACAACGTAATTTAGAGGCAAGCTGAATTTTCATTCGAGTGGAATCGGTCACATTTTATCAGTTCACATACAAATTCTGTTCATCTTTGACGTTGCCGCGAAGTGCAATTACTTTCTAGCTTCTTTGTCCAGTAAATGGTCTTTTCTGTTCAATTTCGTCGGCAAATGATTAAATCGATGACTATAGCGTCCTGCAGAGAACGTTTCACCTCGAAAGAGGAGCTCGTAAAACAGTGTATGTACCCTTTATGACCCATCGGATAGCGAGATAGGCCTTTATGGCATGAATTTTCGATTTTGCACCTAACGTTAATGGTTAACTCTTGTCTACCAATTAACGTGCGCGTTTATAATTATTTTGATGAAAAAAACTTTGTACGTTGCCTGGCAAACAACAAGACGCATATGTTCCGTCGACGCGTTATGTTGATTTTAGAAATGTTTCCACTATACGCTTGACAACTCGATTCTGGCAACTCTGTGCAAACCTTCTCTAAGCAAAATCCACTTAAAGTGCACTGGCAAACTCGCTTCTGTTTGTCGTGTATCGAGTACCAAAAGCTTGTATCTGTAAACGTGTCACGCGATTTACATTTCGTTATTACGATAGTGTATATTTTTGTGTTTGTTTAAATGGGTAAAAACTTTTATCTGGAAAATGTAGTCAGGCAAAAGGTTTACAGAACGATTCGTCTCGTTAGTTGAACGTCACGTTGACCGTCTACGGGCCGGATCACCAAATTTCGACGACGACGACCGTGTCCTCCGTATCGAGCAGACAGCAATTATCCTATCCTTCGAGTGTGAAAGTCGCTCGGCTGGCTTCTCGTTACTCGCGAGTCGCGAAACCGTCGGGCGAGCTGCACCCTTCTGTAAACTTCAGCATCCACGGCTCGAACGCTTTCGGCGTCACGCAGAAAGGTGGCATCGTCTACGTGACCGACGAGAATCTCCTCAGGACGCAGCCAGCGAACCTCACGTAAGTCGCACGCTCGATTTAACGCGCTCCCCGCGGTACCTTTTCTCGTAGACTTTAATCCTCCTCCAGGTTTCCCGATTTCGGTACGTTTCACGTTCGAACTTTGTCGGGCACAATGCATTTTGTAATTTCTGAATCGAGAAGATTCTCTAAGCTCGCGCATCGAGGTGTCGACCTGCTCGTGGCCGATTTAACCGTTTTTCAACCGGTACTTTAGTCTGAGGATCAAGTGGAGCGGAAAGGATCGCGCGGTGATGTCTTCGAAGATAAGGATCGGCTTGACGAACGCGTCAGCCTCGAAGGTCGACGCTTGCAATCACACCAAGTCCGGACGATTGCATTCATGCGCCAACGCGGAAACGCCGGAGGACTGCGAATCCAGCTGCGGTGTCGCCAGCGGACTTTTCAGGTACAACTGTTTTCTCTTCGCTCCTCGCATCCCTCGCGCGAGTAACGTCTGCCGTGCGAAAAATTCTCCTCTCCGCTCCCGCGAGATTACTTTTCCACGAACAGCTCCGCCTTTCGAAATTCCACAACCGCTCGTATTTCTTCCTTCGATGGTGCCTGGGAGCCTCTTCCATCTCAGCCTTGCACCAAATTCGCCTGGTCACGAGCTTTTTGGTGCAACGTTAATCTCCGAGGGGTTGTCTTGGGTTGGAAGATAGGCAATCGATGAGATCTTACGTTATCTTTAAGGAGAGAGAGAAAAAAAAATTAAGTTTGCCAGTTTAAATAAAGCCACGTGGAATCGTTAAGAGAGAAGGGTTAAAAATACTTTAGAGAGCATTAAGTTTTTTGTCCAAGTGTCGAGGCGAGAGAATCTCGTTAAGACTTCCAAAGAAACTCATCGAAATTTCAGCAAGGGCAACTTTAACGGGCGTTGTATGTGGAGGTGGAACAATCGGTCCGAGTTCGCCACGATGTCTGATCATTACCCGACTTGTTCCCCTGACTTGACGCACTGCCCGGACAACCACTGCGACCAGCTCGAGCAACTCGACCCCCGCATTTGCCCTCAGGATTGCACGGAATGTAAGTAACTTGATCTTCTTAACGACGAGCAATTAAAGGAATTACTTACTTGAAAATAATTCGAATATTAACACATTGTTGATTTGGTCACGAGTTAACTCGTGTCTGAACTTACATGATTTATTCCAATTTATGAAATTGCAAAATTGTTTGCAAAAACTTTGCTCATCGTGTTATGTATGTAAAATATTTCGTTTCAATTCGTTAGGTAAAATATAAATAAGGTTCATTGAAGTTTATTTAAATTGTCTTAATTTCACATTAAATTACGAAGAAAGAGTCTTTCAGTTCTTGAAATTGGACAGTTTACCGTAGTTACCACATGTTACTGTACATTTTAAAATCCAATTACTTTACTCGCTATAATCCACGGAAAGCTGCCGCAGTTCGTAGATTCTGTACATGAACGGTAGAAAAATTCCTGACTCGCGTGCGTTCGAATCGTCCAGCTCGAGAAGCATAAATGCAGCAACGAGGAACTTTGGGGTTTTCAGTGGACGTGCATTGGGCCAACATGAACAAAGATGGCCGTGGGATCGAGAGCGGTGTGGGGACCTGCAAGTGCGACGATATGCTGCAATGCACCTGCAACGTGGATGGTTTCTCCGCGCGAAACGACAACCACGGCAAAGGCAATAAAAATGGGACGGACGGTAAATTGCGAGACCGAGAAAACGAAGTTCTCGTGCCAGACGCACGAAAAGGTTCGTCGATTATTTTACGAGCACGGTTGCGTCGTGTATCGCGGACTAGCTTAAATTTCTTTCATCTTTTCTCGCAGCATCCAGTGGTCCCTGCGGTCCTTTCTGCATGGTAGGCCTGATCGGTGGCAGCTTCTTTCTGCTGATCGTGATCGTTGGCTCCTTCGTCACTTCGAGATACAGGTAAGCACTCGAATTATCGAAAGGTAGAATGGGCTTGGGACTGTTTCAAATATCTGCCGAATATAGTTCAAGCGTTACGTGTTACGTTTGGAGTCCGAGCTCTGCTTTCAAGTAAACGAATAGTTACAGTCGATTAGTCCCAGTCCTCAGAGGTCAAGAATCTCGAATCAGGGAAGCGAAACGTGACTAAAGGCGAAACGATTGTATCAGCGGTGTTTGCGACAGAAAATATACGGTGTTCGTGCGACAGCTGGGGAATCCCAGCTGGCTGAATTAGAGATAATTCTCAAACGAACCCCTTGTACGTTGAAACGAAGTGGCTGATCGCTTGGTCAACGAGCTATCGATAGGGGAGCACGAGTGTGGCCGCGATTCTTTGATACTGCATTTCCCAATTTTTTTTTATTTACCCAACGCTTCCCACGACACGGTGTATTTACACGCTTGCATTCTTTTGCAAGTATTTCATTTTTTAAAGGAGACATACAGAATTGAATCTATGCTTGAAGATCGACGCTGTATTCCACGCAAGAAACATTCGATACAGAGTTCAATGCATAGTTTGGGAAACGCTGGGTCTGATATTTCGGCGATGCACGTCGACAGATACGCTTATCAGGGTGCACTATCGATTTCTCTCGAAGCAGACCTTCCTTTTGTCAACGACTGCGTTCGGTCGAGCAACCAGTGGTCACCTATTACTCGTTCGCGTCGTGAAAGGCGATCGTAGGATGCCACCTGGAAAGTTGCGAAACGATCCAGCGCAACGATTCCGATCCCTCGAACTCCTATCGTGAACGTAAACGGGCGAGAAGCGTTCCAGAAGCGGGCGCGAAATTAAAAAAGTTTCCCCATCGTTTGCACGGGAAGCGCTTAAACTCCTCTCTCGGAACAAGCGTTCCAGCTTTCGCGGTATCTCTCGTTGGAACCTGGCTTTGTTGCTTATGTATAATATCTCGTCGTCCAGTTTATGTAGATTAACCAGAAAATAATCGCCCCAAACGATCGCCCAGGGATGTAGATGGTACGAGGGACGGGCTAAGGGTGGCTAATTGGTCTTGAAACTAATTTGTTACGTATAATGAGACCTACGTGAATTACCTGTGAACACGAATAAAACCATACTGATTAACCGTCCGTAATCTCTGCCGGAATGTAGCACGCATGAAAATTTTGTCTTAGAATGGCTGCGAAAGGAACACGCAGGGATAGCAAGCGAAAGGCAGCGAACGGAGACGCAAACGGAGTTGCCATACTGCCATCCGATTACATCGATCGAGGCGATGGACTGCTGATCGGCCTGGACACCTTCACCGCCGCCAATCGTCACTTTTTCATTCCTAAGAGCTGTCCTGTGAGTAACGTTACAAAAGCTTTGAACAGGAACACAAAATCGTAAACGAACCGAGCTCTGCTTTTACTTAATTTCCAAGCTGCCCGTTTCATGCATATTCCCCCCACGAAGCTGTCGTGTCGTTCTTTCTTGAAACTGCAAATGCATTTCCCCGTTTTCTGGGCTTGCTAAACGAGAACTCATCGGCGCGTGAAACCGTGCACGTAATTCAGCGCTTCCTGCGAATGCATGCGATAATCCTGAATTTCGAGGAAACTTGCTCGAGCTGAAATTAACTCGCGACGCGTTATCCAGTTTCCCAATTTCTCCTGGACACGGTTTTTGCAAGCACGTTCATTCTAGTTGGTTAAATGCTGACGATGGAATATTCTTATCCAAGTTCCGCGCGATACATTTTTAATACACTTTTAGCCTCGGAATCTAGAGACCGAAGCAAAATCTTAGTCTATATCGATTCCATTGGAGATCGTTTCGTGTCTCATTAGCCGGATCCGAAATGGGAATTCCCAAGGTCGCGGTTGACCATCGAGCAAGTTCTGGGCGAAGGAGAATTCGGTCGCGTTTTGCGGGCCAAAGCTATCGACATCGGAGGAACGTCAGGCCCGACGACTGTCGCAGTCAAGACTCTAAAGGAGAACGCGTGCGCCTCGGAGCTCGCCGATTTGCTCTCGGAGTATCAGCTCCTGAAGGAGGCCCAGCATCCCAACGTGATCAGACTACTAGGTGCTTGCACCAGCCCTGGAGCCCCGGTCTACCTCATCATCGAGTTCGCAGAGTTTGGATCTTTGCGGTAAGCATACAACCCGAAATAATACGAGGAATGTTAGTATACAAAAATATTCTCCAAATTCCAGCAATTTCAATGTACCCTGATACTTGCGTTATTCGTATCGAGCATTAAAACATTACGACCTAATTTATGATTCTTTATCACTTGTACATACCTTGAAGCGTACCCTTCATATTTCGAATACACGCACG
The DNA here is from genome assembly GCF_026225885.1 of Hylaeus anthracinus. Classification (NCBI taxonomy): domain Eukaryota; kingdom Metazoa; phylum Arthropoda; class Insecta; order Hymenoptera; family Colletidae; genus Hylaeus; species Hylaeus anthracinus. The sequence goes on along the minus strand of NW_026534349.1, from coordinate 4,349,868 downwards.
CATAACAGTGGCCGAGACAGGAGTCAACGAACCGTGGAATTTCGCATTGCGGAATTCCGTCAACGTCGGGACAATAATCGCTAGGGGTTCTAGCAACATCCCAGTAATTAAATTCTTCTTCCGTTTTGCGTTCCGCGAGAAAGAAACGCGCGCGAAATACCTTACTAGATAGAGGAGAGCGAAAAAACGACGACGCAGAGGCGACGGTGTACGTGTCGCGCGATATTAAGATGATACGCGCTCTTTGCAGAAATTACTTAAGACGCAGCCGTCACTTGGAATCCGAGGGGAGGTCCGGTGGATGCTCCTCGTTGTCCAACCTTGGCGAGGAATCGCGAAATATGGACTTTACGTCGGCGTACACTGTCACGCCTCGAGACATACTCTCGTTCGCCTGGCAGATCAGCAAGGGAATGGCCTATCTCGCAGACATTAAGGTAACATCAGGGTAATTTAAGGATTGGTCTATATAACATGCAAGGACTCGCGGTATGGAATTTTTGTTGGCTAACAAAACCGTCCGGTTGTCCAGCTGGTTCACAGAGATCTCGCTGCCAGGAACGTTTTATTAGCGGCAGGAAAAGTCTGCAAGATCTCCGATTTCGGGCTGACGCGCGACGTGTACGAAGATGACGCCTATTTGAAACGCAGCAAAGGACGAGGTACGCGAGTTTGTACATTTTAGCTGGCTCACCTTGTATATTAACGTAAACAATTCTATTCCCAAGAATTTTGTATCGATTCGCAATGGCTCGAATCTGTTGACCCTCCGCAGGCGTCCAGATGCTCCCAGCTCGTAACTCTCGAAGGATTTGGGAGAAGAATGTTTCAACCAGGCCTGCGAGCCTTAAATCCTCGTTTAATCCGAGTCTTTGTGTCTCTAGTACCCGTGAAATGGATGGCGCCAGAATCCCTGGCCGATCACGTGTACACCAGCAAGTCCGACGTGTGGAGCTTCGGAGTTCTCCTCTGGGAACTGGTCACTTTGGGCGCCTCTCCCTATCCTGGCGTCGACGTACACAATCTCTACAACTTACTCAAGGCTGGATACCGTATGGAGAGACCAGCGAATTGCTCGCAACATTTGTAAGTAGAGTCTGTTCTCAGGCTTGGCCTATGGTTAATGATAATGTGTGATCGTAGGTACAAGCTGATGGTGTCGTGCTGGCACCAAGAACCCGGAATGAGGCCGTCTTTCAAAGAGCTCACCACTCACTGGGAGAAAATGTTGGAAGACAGCGTCGAATACTTGGATCTGAATCCGAGAACCGTCCACAATCAGGCCTACTTCGCCTCCCTTCATGCCTTGGACAGTCCAAGCAGTGCGTATCGCCCTTTTTCTCGTCTCTTCTGTACGAAAGCGTTAATCGTCGACGAGCAAAGTAACGACTCTTAATAGTTCCCAAACATTTTTACGTAACAGGTTCCGGCAACGACGAGACGGACAACGTCAACGTCGATACGTTCAGGAACGACGTCGTCAACTACCTGAAGAAGCCGTCTTCCGATACAGTGACAAAGTGCGACAACGTCGACAAGCTTCATACCCTGTGGCAGGAACCTATAGCGTCCTTTCCCGATGATTCTGTCAAGTTGTCATACGTAAACGATCTGTCGCCGAGTATGCGTGCGAATCACTATGAAAGCCCTATTAAATTCAGAAACGCGAGCGTTACCAGCGACAGCGAGAACGACCTGGTGACGCCGACGAACGAACGGCCGCAGTCCTACATCGACATGGAGGGGAAGAAGTCCTTCGAGTCCGAAGACCTCCTCGTCTTCGCCAATGTAAACGGCGACGACGACAGAGGCGAAGGCAACTGAAGAGTCTGCGAGGAAAATTCGGGGATGAAAACCGACGAAATTCGCCAAAGAAATTAGCTAGAAGCTACTTTCGCATGAGCGAAAAGAATCGCTGCGTTGTGCCTGCGTCGAATTCACGATTCGAAGGAATTGAATGACGCGATACCCGTGGCAGGATAATAACCGATATCGCGTTGTATTTCTACGCCTATTTTTATGTATAAAGCATCGGGACCTATATCGAATATATAGGAAAAGTACTTGTATCACGTCTACTTAGATCTATCTAATCCATTTCGATGCAAATAGCACGCCTTTGTACTCTGATACTTTTATCGTCGGACACACGCGCACGATAGAACGCGCAAGAAATCAACTCGTGCGGATAAATTATTGCGAACGATCGAATAGTTCGCTGATTCTCGCGCTTTCGTCGTTTACGAGTAGCTTAATTTATACGGAATCAACGCAAAGTTGTGAAACGTTTTCACGTCGATTGTTTTCGAGTAACTTTGCACGCGTCTCTGTTAGTTACTTAATCTTCCAACATTGTTTACAGCTATGCGAGAAATTTGGTCTAGAAAGAAAATCGTAAGAACTAGAGAATTGAATTTAAATCATTAAACGTTTAAGCTTCCAATTGAATAAAATGCACCTCGCGCACGTGCTTCCCGCTTTCGCGTACACGCTGGAACAGAGGTTCGCGGCGTTGGATAACAGAAACCGAAGACAGAGATTCGATAACCGTCGATGCGCTAATTTAAATACGACTGTATCGGTCAATTTAATCATATCCAAAGAAGACTGCGTTTCCATACCTCGTCGAATAAATACGTCCCTTTTTGTATTTATGTATAAAGCAGAGCATTCCATTACATTAGTTAGTTATTCGTTTATCGTGCAAATTGTACACGTACAAGTTCAGTTTGTATCGTGTTCTATACTTACTTTTCAAGAGTTGACTAGTTTTAGCGAAGACGCATACCGTGAACGTAACTGTTATCGTGCCATCGTTATTTTCTTGTACCTAAGATATATATATATATATATACACACACATACACACATACACACACAATAAATTCATCAAAGGAACAATCATATGTGAGTAATTCCGAGAAATGGGCGTGACAAGTTGTACAGCGACGAAAAGTTGTCTCGTTTATTGAGTCAATACAGGTATAAGATATTCTACATCTTTAAAAACAGTCTTACGCAAGATAAATTTGTTCTTGGACGTTAACAAAAAAAGTACTGAAAAGTATAAAATCACAAGTTTAATTCGTCGACGCGGAACGTGCAGTCATTGCTCGACGGTGATTTATAAATTAACGATTCTCCACCCTCTCCGGTCTCCCCGAGCAAATTCAACTCGTCGATATTGGTCGCGAAGGATTGAGGTATGACGCCACCTTCGGATACCGTCGCCACGGAATTCTGTGTGTCTGAAATTTGCTCGCTTTCCGACATTAGAAGATTTTCTGCAACATCAAGGTATAATATTAAATTATCGAATCCTTTAATCCGAGCACAGTTTACGATCGATAGATACCGGTTTCTCGTGTTTCTTTCGTCATACTCGCGTCTTCCCCGAGTATCTCCAATTTCGCTAACTTTACGCTATCTAAAAATTCCTTATCGCACACGGTAACCCTTCTCGAATTTTTTATTTTGTGAATAACTTTCACTAGTTTGGGTAGCTCTTTGGGCAAACAGAATCTCTTCAAGTGCCTCGTTTCCTCGGGCACGTCGTTCGGCGTACAGTACGGTAATTGCACGATGTAATACCTCTTTCCTTTTTGGAACTGATTTTCTTTGACTAATCTTAAAAAATAATTATCGTTGTCTCGATAAATGAACGACACGGCAGGCTGTTTAGGCGGCGGAGAAGTTGCTACAAGAACAACGTCTGCGCTTCGGAAAGCACTGCTGCAGCAATCTTCGGTATCCTGCGTCGATGCAAAGATGTGAGACTAAGGTTTGCGCAAAAAACGATCGGAACAAATGATCGTTTCTTATACTAACTTTTCTCGTGGTATCCGTGACATCGACCATATCTATCACAGCAACGTTAGAATTTCTCAAATATTTGGCCAGCTCGATCATCGCGTTGATATGTGTTAGGCGCGTCGGTGAATAAACTAACAAACAATTAGGTTTTCTTCTCCCTTTCAGCCCTACAACGATACCCACGTGGAAGAACGTAAATGTAATAGAAGAAAAGGTATTATTATGAAACTTATTGTATTACAACATTACCCCTTTTATAAAATTTGTAAATGAGGTAAAGCACGCAAAGGATCGCCGGCGGTATCCATACAGTGCTGATGATCATAATGAGAAGACGGTGAGACGGTTTCTCTATAAATTAAAAGCTCATGATTGCATTTAACTGAAAAAATTTGGCATAAACTTATACGTATGAATAATTTTTCTTTACTCACGTATAATGATGAATGGCGTTGTACTGTTCGCGCACTCATTTTCGCCGCAAAGTGGATGTATAGCAGAGACTTTAAAATAAAACACACCAGTGTGTCCAGTGAAGTCATACGAGATATTTCGTTCACTTGTCGTTGAGAAAATAATCGAACTCGTATTGTTGTTTACCAACCGAATTCTGTATTTTGTAACATTATATGATTCTGGCATTGATTGAATGTGTAACAAGTGAAGAGGCGCATGAGATACATCAATATATACAAATGGTGTGTATTCTTTTATGCTTATGCCTTCTTCTGCAAAAGGAGGAATAATATTAATAATATCAAACTGTCTATGGAAAGTTTCCATTCCATGTTTTGTATGCTCACCGATAAATTTATGCACAGGTACATTGAAAATATATTGTTTGCTATAGTTGTATGTTTTCCCAGTCACTAAATAATCTAGTCTGTAAGGAAGGGATTCGTAAGAATCATTTGAGAACGGACAGGAAACGTATAACTCTTTTGGAGCAGGATCAGTTTGATTCCCATAAAGGTCTATACGTCTACAAGCCAACTCATTTTCATCCAGCAAACTTCGGTAAATTGTGGTTAACCCTATTTTAACATAGACAATTACATGTACTATCGAGGTACTCTATGAAAGTTCACATGTGTCAAATGCTTACGGTGAAAATTTGCATCGGTAATGCTTAAATTAAATGCAGTAACTTTGACTTCTTGAATAGATCCTCGAAGAGGTTTTTTGAACACATAAGTACGTAGACTAAATTTGGTTGTATCATCTTTAGGCGCTTCATGGGTCTTACTTTCGAAGGTGAGGTTAGAACAATCTACAAAACATAGTCTTATCATCTGCTACTATTTTTATGCTTTAGATCTAACATTCATATTTAATAATAATTCTATACCTCCACCCCTTTGAACGTTTGTGAGTACACACTGGAAACCGTGTATGGGAGCTAATCTCGTCTGTAACAAGAGACATACTCCTTACAGGAAAATAACAAGAATGATTTCGTTCAAAGTTCACGTGAATCAAACTTGAGGTGTGGTCTATTGTTTTAGTACCCATTTACGATTAAGATACAAATAAAGCTCATCGATCTCGAAGATCTAACATACGATTGCAAGGAACTCGAACGAAAGCAAAGATAAGATAAGATAAGAATTACCGTGTTTTGACAGTAGTCTGGATAACAAAACGAGGCTGCAACGCTTCTGCTGAAGTAACAAAGAAGTATCGCCAAGTTGACGATATTCCACATCGTAAGGTTATAGTTACAAGTCAATGGCAGTGACTGAACGGAGAGTTTATTGACGCGAACATATTTACGTTGCATCAAATGACGTTTTAATACTTCGATTTATTAACAACACAATATCACAGTCTACATCTTTCGATACGAATTTCCTCGACGCGATTATGACAAGCAATAGACCACATTGGACGCTGATAACTGGTAGTCGCTATTTGGGTGCAGTTGGGTGCATCCAGAAAGTGCATCGCTCACTGAGCCGCTCAGAGCAAGATTCAGTACTACTGGCGCCATCGGCGGGAAAACGCCCAAGCTTGTAGTGAAAATAGTTCCAATTATTGCTACTAGATAATGCCACACGAACTAAACGGTCGATAATTATTGCTGCATTAAATAATTATTCATTAAAATGATGACTTTGACATACTAAAATAGTGTATCGTTGTGTTATAAAGCTAGGAATCGTATTAGCTATACAATTATGAAAAATAAATAATAAGATATTAAAAGGAACTGGTGGCGCCATCTAGGGACAACAGTGAGAACTATTTTCACTACGAACTTGGGTGATTTGCCACCGATGGCGCCACCAGTAGTAACTTTTAAGGGTTCTGATCCAAGCTATTAAAATTAATAAAAATGAAAAATTCCAAGATTAGTTCCTTCTATCGACCGCGAGATGGCGATAGCAATTTTGGGTCCATGAAGCGCAATTTGATATTTTAAATAATACATTTTAATTACACTACCTCTGTATTCGTTTATGTAAGTATGTGACTCTTTAGGATTAAGTGAGTAAAACAGTGGTCAATCTTCTGCATATCTTTATTTTATTAAAAGACTTTCGTAGAATACAATACAATTAATTATACAATTTTTGTTTTACCTGATCGTTATCATCGGCGACGTAAAAGTGTTGTTTATTACAATCAATTAAGATTTAAATTATTCTTATTACAGTATGTAGTTCTTTGTTTGTCGTCGACAAGCATCATGCGTGCTTAAAAATAACGAAAGTTATAAGATATAGACCAACGAAAAAGATCATATTTTTATCGTTCGTTGCAAAAGAAAACAAAACGTATAAAACCAGGCGAGACATCTTAAGTGCGATAAAGTTGATAACGCTTGTACGATTATTCGAGGAATAATCACAGAATCGTCTTGCTTTCAGAGAAGTGTTTCTTCAGGCCTTCCCAGCACTTGTTGTAATCGTTGTCGAGTTTGTTGCACGTTTTCAGGGCCCATTCGGTGACCGCCATGCTGTACGAGGTCTCGAACATGAACGCCTGAGTTCCATCGGCGATCCGCTCGGGTTTGAGCTCGGTATTAGAAGCGGTTTCGAAACAACGCGTATCCGGTCCATGAGGGGTCATAATGGAATGCAACGACGCCCCGCCTGGATGGAAACTATCCTCTTTAGCCTCGTAACGGCCCTTTATGAGGCCCATGAACTCGCTCATACAGTTCCCTAAAGGTCGAGGCGTATCGGTTAGGTTCGAGAATATTCGAGAAAAAGAGGCCCGCGACCGAACGACGGAGAAACGATACGTTTCTCGGGGCGAAAGAAACGGCATTATCGTCGTCGGAGTAAAAAGGAAATCGATGGATATGATCAGAGAAAATTCCGAGTTTTCACCGATGTATCTCGCGATTAAACGACTTCTAGAACCGGTCAAGCATGACGAAGAGCGTCGAGCTGGGAAGCTCTCGTCGGCGAACCGTGCAATTGACAACGAATCGTCGTAGAAAGGCAAAAGGACGGAACCACGGTCGCGAGTCGTTATCCGCGTTTCAGCTGGAAAGCGAAAAAGCGAAAAGAAAACGGGAGGAGGTGGGAGGTGGCGGGCCCGATCTCGGTTTCAATTATAGATCACGGCACCGACACCGCTTTACGCGGACGGACACTCTCGAAATTTCACCGTCGGCCGTTCGTTAAAGTTCCCTCTTCGCGTTTGCGCTCGAGTAGAGGCGTCGTGCGTCCACTTTCTACTCACGGTGGTAATAAGGAGGCCGGAAAGTGTGCTCCTGCACGGACCAACGGGGTGGGAATATCACGAAATCGGCAGCCGCTGTTCCTGGCTTCCTCGAGGGGCAGGTCAGGACCGTGAAGATGGAGGGATCCTGACGGACAAACGAAACGAAAGCTGTACAACGTTGAATATTGCGCGTTAAATTCAACACGGATCACATGCAGAGGAAGAACTCCACGGTGTTAGCTGAAGCAATGTCAGACGGTCGGAGGGTGACAAGGCCTGGATTTAATCGAGTCAATGCCATAAATGTACTCACGCAGTGGTCAAAGGAAACCGAGTTGATGACCATAAATCTGGCAAGGTCGTATTTAAAGGGCACGTAGTTTCCATGCCAGGCCACCACGTCGAACGGGCTGTGATCTTGCTGGGCGACAAACAGTTTACACTGATACTTGCACACGATCTTGTAATCGGTATCGCGGTCCTCGTAGAGCGCAACCGGTGTTTGAAAGTCGCGCGGGTTGGCCAAACCGTTTGCTCCTAATCGCGATAAGTGTGTTATTATAAATGTTACTCTTCTGTATTCGATTATGACGATGTACTTACCTATGGGCCCCAAATCGGGAAGGCGAAAATGGTCATCGAACACCTCCAGAATGTATCCGCGAGACGGTCCAAAGACCGTTACGTTGAACCGCATACCTTGCTGGATCACGCATATTTCGTTCGGTTCGCAACGAATCTTGCCGAATTCCGTGGTTATCAGCAGCGGTCCCAGCTGAGGAACTGCGATAAATATTCCTTTCTTTGTCGTTGTTTAATTAACATAGGAAAGGCTCTTTGTCGCTGGTTTCGCTACGTACCGATGAGGTAATCTCCGTCAGCGTTGTAGAAGGCTTTGTCCCTCATGGAAGCATTGCAGAGGTATACGTGGATCGCTACGCCTTGTCGCGTGCGACCGTCACCAGCACCGCAAATCGTGTGCAAGCCGTCGATAAAGTCCACTTCCGCTGCCTGTCTGCTCGGCACGTCGAACGGTTTCCATCTCAGCTAAGAAGAATACTTGGAATCAAGAAAGGTCTCGAAAATACGAAGAAGGCATCGATCATCGGCCATCGTCGTGGAAAAGTTTACTCGACATACTTGATTTGGTGTTGGATGAGTGGCATCCCAATCGTAGACCAAACGAGGAGCTTCGTCAACAATCGGTTGATAGGTCTTGTGAACGACGGATGGTCGAATCCGATAGAGCCAGGAACGTTTGTTCTGTGATCGAGGGGCTATTGAACGCCAGACGGCACACCATTGGTTCGCATTAGACTAGCTACGAGCGGTGAACTATGCAAGTAGTTCTTTTCTCGATATAGTTGGTGGAACACGTAAGTTTTACCGAGCGCGAAGAAGGGTGCTCACACGTGGACGGAACACTAAGAAAACGAGCAAGAATCGATGTAACTGGGTCACTATGCCTAGTGTTCGCTACCGCGTCGCTTCCACCGACTATACCGCGGCTAGTCCTTCACTTACACGGTTAATTCGTTTTTGGAACTTTCGGTGTAAATCAAATTGTACGATATTTATTGCGTCGTAGATAGAAGGAACATATGAAAGTTAATCAAATCCATGCGCGAAGTAATTGCACCAGTAGTCAACAACTAGTCGAGGCAGATCTTATCATCGACTGTCAATTCTCGGTAGAACTAGCACGAAGTGGTAGAGAGAGAAAAAAGCGACAGAACATTTTTCTGACGCGTCCGTGTGTTGATGCTCTGAATCAAGACTCTTAGTTACCTCTGTTATCATTTAATCTTCCATTCTTGGAATTAAAGAGGTCGTTCTATAAAACGTGCTATGCAGCCTACTTTCTTGGCACTTTCCCCAATGCTAAGTATCCGCTAATGAAACAAAAAGTGTCAACTACTGTGCAACTTTCGCTTTTTGAATGTGTCGACTAGTCGGGTCATTTTTGGATCCGTGAAAAATTCAGACGACACTTGTTTTTTCCTGAAGGTTTCTCTCGGTGGTATCCATTGCGAAGGACTCGCTGTAGCTTACCTGTAAACGCTGTGCCAGACAGTTGCTCGGCATACAACCCGTAAGGACACTTTTGAGGACTGTTCTGTCCAACGGGCAGAGCGCCAGGACATCGCGCGTCCTCGCTGGAAAACTCGCAATCGAACCCTGACAGATACTAAAACAACATAAACATAGATTAACCACTAACTACATTACCGTCGACTAGAGATAGTTAAAGTTTGATGCAAATGACAAGTGACAATTGTTCTTCCACTTCGCTAGAAATTTTTAATTTTTATGTTATTTACAGAATTTAATTATATTCCAAAGGTTGTCATGTAACTAGTACTGTTCGAACGTAGATTCAAATATATACACAATGTATATACAATGTATATCCTCTTACCTGCAAATCGTCTTTCATCGTTAGATGTTCTCTTGTCGCAAAATCCGCGATTTGTGCCACAGCTAAGCCCTTTTATACGTGAACGACACCGGTCGACCTTAGCTGCCACGCAATATCATAGCAGAATTAACATTATGCAAAATAAAAACATGTTTACGTCGTCCGCCAGCGACCAATCGCGACGCCGCGCATAGGAAGGCACGACTCGTTAAAATGATCAACATCCATCTCGCTGGATAGCCAGAAATTACAAGCGCTGCGCGATAATTTATCTCTTGTTGCTTAATCGACTAGGCGAGCCCCTGGACGATGTCCTTCGACGCTGAATGTTATTACCGTCGTCGCAAAGTTCGGTTCTTCCGTTCTTCTCTAACTCGTTAACAGAGATGGTAGGAACTCTTATCCGGATAAATATTTCGTCCGAGAAGCAACAGATGAACGATTCGTTATCAGTTACATGTTATGTCAAAGTTTAGCGTATGAAATTGTAGTAAATCGGTAGGTCGAGAGGTCTTTCTCTTCGTTAGCGTTGAACCTTTTGCACTTTGAGAATATTTTTGTAACGAGAGTACCCACTGCGAGATTAAAAACGTTTTCTCTTACTCGCAGAAATGAACGAATGGTTACTGTTAAGATACTCGCTTATCTTGTTCGTTCAATTTGTTCGTACGCGGGCGATGGATTTCAGTTCGCAGACCGTCATTCTGCCACGAGGCGGAAGAGGAAAATTCCCGATGATTTCGAGTTATTTCTAAAGGAAAATAAATTTACACAACTCGATAGTGACTCATTGATCCGATTAGAAGACGATTCGTCTCGCAACGATCGTAATTCCCTCGTTGTCGTAAACATGTTTGATGTTTTGCCCCGGCCCCTTAAACCTAAACTCAAAGACAATTATAAAATTAATCTTTCGTAGCCGTGATTAATCGAATATGGTCTTCACACAGACTTAATCCTACGATTCGAGAGCCGCGAGAATCGAGAAGTAAGAGCGACAGTAATATCTGCTTCGACATAGGAAAACCATTAGCGCCTTTCGCTCGCGAAAACTGGTCCCCAAAATTAATGGGTATGCTTCGAACGGGCATATAGGTAAAAAAAGTTTCGCCGTCGACTGGTAAATTCTGTTAATTATAGTTTATAAACAGAATTAATAAAAGAAACATACGTTTGATTTATTGTTGATTCGGTATTAGGTAAGAACGGTGGTAACCAAATCGTTATTAATTAATATCGTTATTCGTTGATTCGAAACTTGGTTATTTATTAAATTCAACGTCAAGTACAGCCTTGCCAACATTCTTCGAGGGATTCCGTTAATCGTATGGAATCGAGGCCAAAGTTGAAACGGCATTCTCGCGATCGCAAGAACACGCCGAGCTGAGCATTATAATAACAACATCTGGTGTAGCTTTTCTTTATTCGGAACAAAAATAAACAACATAACATAACATAACATTAAAGTGTTCAACCCCGAGAGAGCAGTACCGATGAAAGGAGAAAGAGAGACCAGTCCTGGATTAAGGAGAATGTGGTGCTACAAGTAGAATGTGGACGTTGGGTAACATTGGCTCACGAAGGCTGACTATGACGTCTGATCCAATACGACCAAATGTATTCTTTTCCTTCGCAAAATACCTGCTGCGTGAAATCTTGTTCAGGAACATTCCTTCCACCTGTTGCCACCGCGATCGAATCTCTCGCGCAATTATCCAAGTTCCACTGTACATCGTTAGAGTAACAAGTCGCAAAATAAGAGAAAGGTTAATAATAAATACGGATTACAAGCTAGGATTACTATTCGAGAGTACCAAACGATTCGAACCTAATTGTCGACTATCTGTCATTTTTACAAGACGCAGAAAAGACAAACGATTCGTTAACGAATTTTCGTTGCAAGGAGATGAACGGAACGGGCAACGGTAGCGAGCGAATGGAGTTAATTACGCGTAATTGGCAGTGTTAAGAGACTCGTTTGGGTTTTGATTTGGCACAGGAGCGGAGCAGACAGCAGCCAGAAACCAAGTAGAAGGGAAACCCGAGGTGGGAGACGTTTACAGTTACGCGAGGTTGCGCGAGGAGAAGAATCTTTCTCCGACGACAGAGTAACCTTCCTTCTGCACCCTACTTCGGGAGAGAAGTAACGGAAATCCGCGGCGCCGCGCACTTTTCCGCGCCCGGCCGATAATCTCGAGCGGATGGAGACAATTTTTTAAATGCAACGGACACCGCGCCGTCGTCAAACGAATCCTTTTGCTCGAGGGAACAGAACCAGCTCGAAGCGTTGCTATCTCGGAGCTAATTGGATCGGTTGCTCCAAATTGGACCCCAGGAAGCAATCTATTCTACAATTCACTTAATCGTACGAAAGCTTTTCGAATATAAAAATAAAATTAACACTTTAAGGGAACTGTTAAATTATTCGAGTGGTTCCAGTCCTAGGTCCACGCTCGCGACCAGAGACTTTCGATCCGGTTTGCTCGTTTCCAATTTAAAAGCTCGACACGGATGCTCGTGGAATCGAGTCTAACGTATGCAACGAACCTCGTCTGGCGTACGTACGCTAAATTTACAATCTATATCTAAATAGTAAGCGTAGGCTACATAAGCATACATATATAGGGCAAGTCAATCAGAATTTCCGTCTGAAACATTTCATTTTCCCTCGATCGAATTGAAGAATCGTTTCATAGATGAATGGACGTTTTTTTAATCTTTTGTCTCACAAAGCTACATCAAGATCGCCTTCGTTGTTTCAAACGCGATTACACATTCTTACCGCTGCGATGTCGAAATCAATGTCAATTTCAATGGGTTGATGTATCGCAACCTCAACCTTCAAATAACCTCGACTATTTACCGTGCACACGGTCGTTTGAAGGTCGTGTTGTCGTGCACCTCGACCTTGGCTTCGATTACAACGCCTCGGTAGAAAAAACATCTGTTTCGCCTAAACAAACTGGCCTCGGTGTCTTTGAAGTATAGAATCTAAAAAATTATGAATGCGTTCAGGAACAGTCGGATGTTCCTCTATAAAAAATCGTGAAAAATCTAATTCTGTCCTAGGAGTTTCCCAATTGACGATAATAAAAGATATAAGCTCCGAAGAGGCCTGAACCGAGTCGAAACGTTTACGGATCTCCCACTTGCGAAATCATACTTCCAAGCCGTTCATCTGGCTAATAGCTGTTATCCCGTTGATAATGATGATCATGCCGAATAATAATAAAGAAGAGGAGCGGGTACACGGTGAACGGTGCGGCAAGACGTGGCACGGAACGGCACGATTCAAGGATCGGTGGTAACTAGGTAGCTGACGAGGCTCTCGTACCCCTACCTCGACGTGCAACCCGCGACCAGTTGGCCAGGCTCTCGCTTAGAACAGGTGGGCCCAGAGTCGAGAGAGACTCGGTCTGCCGCTTACCGAGCACGGATCGAGTTCGTTGTCCGACCGGTCTCCCGCGTTCTCGCTTTCGGCCACGATAAATTCCAATTCGGACACCGAAATACTCGTTTGTACGCGTATAAAAGCCTGCCTTGGTAACCCGGTCCGTTAGAACGATCGCCAGTCGGCCGGTTTCCTTCTCTTTCGTCGTAATCGCCGGAACACAGTGTGCGTGCCAACACCTACCGTAGGAGAGATCGTCAAACACGAGGAGAAGATTCCCCAGGCTCATGGAAAGTCGGAATATTCGACTCGACGCGTATTTCGACGATTCCTGGAAGTAGACGAGTCGTGTCCCGTCCGAATGATCGGGACCGCGTCGAGATCTCTTTCCGCGGTACAAACGACCAGCGTCCCGGTTTTGCATGGGTGTGCACGTAAGTGAACCAGAACGCGCTCGATCCGATCCAGCGATCGTCATCCTCCGGGAATCGGTAACGGTACACCTCGATATACCGTCAGAAACCAGCGACATTTTTGTCTATGCACAGATCTTTAATTAAATTTCAAGCGACGCTCTCCGAAGAGAAAGATGAGGAATAATTTGTCCGAAAACTTTTAGTTCGGGTCTTTCTCGGTGTAGGAAATTGAATGTAGTGAAATTTTGTAGGTAGAAAGGTTAACGTATACGTCTCGCGCGTGTCAGAGTGCGCGTTCATCCGTCTCAAAGATTTTAGTGAAAGGCGAGCAAAGGATAATCTAGAACGAACAGTGCAACGACGGAACCGTGGTAGCGCTTCTATCGATCGACTTCTATACTGTAAAACTGCAAATCGCAGATGGACGAAATTCTAATCCAGATAATAATATCAAAGAACGAAAAAAAAAAACAGAGGTCAGAAATAACAACTGCAACTGGTCTCTACTCTGTCTAATAATTACGTTTAGAATCCCACGTGGTAAAAACGTGAAATAAATAATTGGAATTGTGAAATGAACGCGCATTTCACGCTCAACGAATAGAAACTTGTGTGTACGACTGTTCAATCGAATAAAACTGTGTTTTTGTTCGTCGTTTAGTAGTCAAGGTTAGGTTAATAACAACGTGTAGCTATACCTCGCCTTTCTACCGAACGTATACTTAGTTTTTGCTCCTATACGTTACCTTTCTTTTTGCATCGCTAGATACTGAATTTCTTTTTAATTGGAAAGCGACACAGAGAGCATGGATCGCCTCCATTCTTTCCCCTGCTTCTCCGTTGCGATAGTTTATCAACGAGCATGTTTCAACGTCGTTGTTATTAACTAAAATTTTGCCTGTCTTTAATCTCTGACCTACAACAAACCGGCCTACTCGACTCTGGAATTCGGTGGAGCGTTTCCATTCCATTTCCACTCGATCGTGAGAATCCCGCGATATCTCGCCGCTGTACCTTCCATATGGGTCGAGACCCTGAGAGATCGATCCGCGGAGGCGTTCCTCGCGATCGATGAAGAAAAAGTCCACCTGGTGCATCGAGCTCCACGTCCGTTTCTTCTATTCGCGCGTCACGCGAATTCGTCTATCGTCCTTCACCCGGTTATTCAGCTAGCGTGTCGTTATTCGCGGTATAGCGCGCTCAACGGAATACTACCCGGAAAGGTGGACGAATGAAACGAGTAGACGTTTTCTTCGACGGAGATCTCGATGGCCAGACCGCTCCTTTTTATATATATTTCGACAGGATAGAGAAAAGACAGAGCAATAGAGAAAGCAAAATATGCGAGTCGAGGCGTGTCACTTGAACAAATTTTCACGCTTCGAGTTAGCTCGGGAGAAGGGAAATATTAGCGAAAGGTTGACTCGCAGAGGATGCCTCGAACCTCGAATGAATCGTGGATCGGCATGGGTAAATAAAATATAGATGAAACGGCGATTAGAATGAGTGCGGTAGGCGCAACGCTTCTGGAAATTATCCGTATATCGTTGCAAGAAACGTGGTTTTCTCTACGAGATGTAAACTCGCGCGTTTCGCTTCGTAATCGAAACGCATTTTCTCCGCGTATGCGAGTGCCAGTCGAAGAAGAACGGCGGCGCACGTGGAGACGGGGAGTTTTCACGCGCAGCCTTATTTAACGCTATTATAACGTTGCCAGCGAGAGTCAGAGAGGCTCAGACATTGTTCTCGAATCGAAAGAGTAATTCCATTCGATTGGGAAGAGCGCGAGGTAACCGCGATAGTCCGAATTTGTATGAACAATGGATAACGCATCGGACTTGACGCGTAGCGATGTATTCGCGACGTTTATTCGATTGAACAGAGCGTAAACTAACCGCCGGTATTTGTCTAATCTCGATTTTATTTTTTGCACAATTAAGATGCTCAGATTAGACGAAGGTATTCTCCATCGGATTTACTTTCTCCCGTATCGCGAGAGCACGCTGGCGATTTTATGCATTTATGGTAAATATGCTAATAGGGAAAACGTACGCGAGCTGGGAATCAGAAAATTATACAATATTATCTGTGATTGATTTCGCGTGAACGCGTACGTTTTTTTCACACGTTTCGCATGCGTTTTTTGTATCCGCGTATGCCAGGAATGCGTGAAACCCGCAATGTAATCGTGAGTAGCAAGTAACCTTGGCAACGGAGCTACGCGCGTTAGATGAATATTCAAACCCGTCGCGTAAATTAGATTATAATTCCTCGAACCATATGGGAACTGATGAAATTTACTATTATAATAAATACTCGACGTGTTAGGAATCGCGCGAACTCGCATTGGCAAATCGCTCTTCTTCGAGAAAACCACGCTAGCGTAATTTTCACGGTGAAATCGACCAACTAACGACACGAGTTATTATCCCCGTGGAAACACGGATTTCGAAAGCATAAGTGTGCGACAAAATACCTCGGTTCGATAATGACACGGGTTTCACCGAAAATTCTGAATTTTCTGAATATGTACAGCCTCTTTTTAGTAGCGCAGGGCTCTTACAATTCTGGCGAATCTCGTTCGATAATTCGTCCGCCTTTCATACGCCGCTGGGTCCACTTGATTACTATAATTAACTATTAGGCCGTCCAAGACGCCTGCAAAACAAAAACGAAATCCATTTAAAAAAAGAAAATAATCGTTACCGTGGTAAATGTAACATAGGCTCGCGTGTTGGAAAGTTGTTTCAAATTGTCTCGCACGAAGGCAAAGTACACAAGCATAACACCAATTTCCACGTGTCGTGTAACGAAATGACAACAAAATGCTTGAGTGAACTCTTTATAATTGTTCTACTCGCGTTCGAGTCTTTCTTACGTTGGAAACTTTCTTCTAAGATCGACTTCAAGTGAAGTCAAACGACTAACGCTGCTCTGGCCTGCGGAGAGAGATATTAACTTTACGACAGAGCAACTCCGAGTGTCGTAATCTTGATACCAGTCCCTAAATACGTTACAGTCATACGCGGACGTCCATAACCGCGCAATCGCGATTACGTTTACCATTTTATCGGCGCATTTATCTCGCCGATGGGGGCATAAAGATTGATTCCTTCTTCCGCGTAGAAAGTTGTCGGTGCGCTAAATCTACGGTCGGTATCGGTCGTTCGCTCCATTCGCTCTTCAACCGTGCCAAAAGTTTCTGACATTTTGCCTAACCTGCGACGTAACCGAGGTCGTTGCCTCGTTATCGAACACCTATCGTTTTCTACAAGGTCGCGAGCATCTTCTCGTAATTTTCCATCTAAAAAATATAAGCGTCCAGGTTCCACGGAGAAGTTAAAGAGCAAACGCGATGTCCCGCAGGAAACGAGCGAAGCGTATCGCACCGATGTCATCGGGAGGATGGCCAGGGATCGTTCTGGTTCGGAATATTCGGAGAACATGAGTGACGCCACGACCTGCAGTTGTACGGCAAGTTCCATCGACAAGGTTAGTAAAACAAATCAAATTAAACATAATTTCTGCATGTGGAATGAGACTAATAAGCTGATTCATTCAGTTAGGCCAATTTCATTGTCAAAACACAGTGGCGTCACCAGGTATATTAATCTAATGTCACCCCTGTTACTATTAATTACGAACGGGATAGTTTGAAATATTCCCTTTTTTTAAATGCAAAGTTAAATAATCGAGGAGGTAATTAGAAGGATAGCAAGTACAATTAACATAGATCGTAGAACCCGTAAATTACTGAACGCAATGAATTACCTACGTGCTTTGCGCGGATTTATGCCTCGCATTAATGTGAAATACATATCCAATTAGAAAAAGATTAATTGATATCTACTTTGGTATCGCCATCCTATCGAGTGTCAAGGGAATCGATGATTAAAGGGAGAAACAACTTTGGGCTCGTAAAGATGAAGCATAATGCAGAAAGCCATGTAACCCCTAAAGAGTCGAAGGTGCTCGATGGGAAGAGAGATCGCGCAGCACCGTTTCGATATCGATCGATCGCTAGTCTCATCCCGAAGATCGGGATCGATCGAAAGCCAACCAGGAGCAACGGTAGCCGACGTTTGATTCGAGCCAGCGCGCGATCACTCTTCCGGAAGAGCGTGCGAGAGGTATGCGAGACAGCGGCGGTGGCGTCCGATAATGGTTGCTGGGACTGTTGGTGTTTCAGTGCTCGTTGCGCGGCTGCGGCATGTTTCAAGAGCCGTTTTTCCTGCATCCGCCAGGTTCGAGGCCCCGCGATGGAATCTACATAAATCCCATGAGCGCGTACATCGGCGAGTCGGCGAAGCCAAAGGACACGGAGTCCTTCTACCTTCACAGCCCGCATGATCTCGTCTACACGAGGATAACGCGGCTCTTCTCGGACACTGGCAAGCATCGACACTTCGAGAGGAAAGACGATACGTTGACTGGTAAGTGGCACGTCCCACATATCACCCCTTCTCCGTTCTCTGACGTTAACGTCCTCTCGCGACTCAACCTATACGCGCGACCTGCCACAACCGCGATTCGCTCAGATATTGGCTGAAATATTGTTTAACACGGCACCAACGTTTACGTAAACTTACATTTTCGCGGAAATATAGACAAATAAACGCAATATAAATAAAAGTATCTCTATATCACACGAGAATTCGAAGAACGAAGGTTTAATACACGAACACACGTACTAAATGCACACGAAGAGACTAGTGGTAGTAAATCGAGAAGTCACGAAAACATTTCATACGGTCAGCCTGCTGTCATCCGATTGCAGTGAAAGTGGACGTGCACATCAACAATGGCGTACTTGACCGACCTACCGCTGGGAACGGTTACGCGAGCAAACCCGAGGCGGCTCGCGAGCCGTTCGAGCACGCGTACGAGCAAATCTGCTTGCGACAGGACACGGAACCTGGCACTGCTGCCCAGAAAAGGCTCCCGGACAACGCGTCCGACGGCAGGTATACTCGATGGAACAAATATAACGATAGAAAGGGCCTCGATACAGTCGCTATACTTGTTCCACGCTGACAAACGCTTTGCCTCGCCGCGACTACCGCTACGCTGGAAATTAGAAACACGCGCCGTTATCGCGAATTGCACGCACCGGCGCGGCAACTCTGCTTCGCCTTTGGCAAACTTGAAAATTCCTTTCGTGTCGAGCGAACATTTCCCGTTCCGTTCGAGCGTTTAGCGACCAGAGTTTCGACCGGTTACGTCCACCGCGATCGAATGGATTTCGAAACACCCCTTCGTTTCGAAACGCGCTTTCCCGGTTTCCGCGCATCTCGTTCTGCAGGATCGAACGAAATCGTCGCGTTACAAATTACAAACGTATCGTTGGTCGAGGCGAATGGAACGCAGCTTCTAACACGGTCTCAAAGACGCGACGAACGATCAAAGTCGGACCGATTTCAGTCGTTCCCAGAAAACCGATCGACGATACAGCAGATCCAGCAGCACGAGCGAGACGTCCAATCTGAGCAGCGAGGTTCCCTGTTTCTCGTCCAGCGCGTCAACCCCCTCGCTCTCGCGGAACAGCAGCAACGAGAGGATCGGCAAGAACGCGAAAATCGGGGCCGAATTTTCGCATGGTACGTGGACGTTATGCTTCCGTTCGTCGCATGGCGACCGGTTGATACGGATAAAATGACTAACGGGACTACGCGATTGACTTTCAGAGAAAAAAGACTCGACCAGCTCGCAAGTAGAAAGCGACAAGGAGATTAAACCGGCTAGCACCGGAGCCAGGTAAGTAGGACGAATGATAATCAAATGCGACGGAAAATCGATAAGAAGCTGTCGAATCGTCGACCGATCTCGATTCCATTCAACCCCGTTCGGTCTCCGTAGCTTGACTTTATAGAGGGACTCGAGGATCTTCTCAGCTGAAACAAAGAAGGGAATTAATTTGCCTGACAGGTAAAAGTTGCGCACGCAAATGCGATACATTCCACATTTCGCATTCAAATATTTACCACACTGTAACTGTCGCGTTTACCTAGTTATAGACGCCATTCTTAAGCTTCTCGTTGATTTCAAAGCTTGGACTAGCCAGTCAGACATTTATCTTGTCCAAGAGATGGTGATCGAATAAATCGTGGTCGATCTAGTGGCGCGATCCGTTTGGAGTGGGGGCAGTCGGACGATTCGAGTTCCTAACATATGGTCAGTCGAGGGTTCGATGGCTTGGTGAACATTCTGCTCGTAACGGACCTACTAATGCGGATATTATCAAAAATTAAGCTTACGGTACTCTTTTTCCCTTCCTTCGCGCGTGTTCTTCAGTTTCGCGAAGCCACCACCGCCACCGCCACCGCCCCCACCTCCGGACAGGGAGGAGGTCGTGGTGCTCCTGGTGAACGCCAAGCAGAACGCGGAGGCGATCGCGCGGGACGAGAAGAAGGACGGTCCCGGAGACGCCAATAGGGATGGAAGGAGCGAGAACGGACCTGCTTCATCTTCAGGTGAGCCTCGCGACTAGAAACTGAGAAGAAAACCTGGTCGATTCGTTCGAAAAGTCTGAGAAGAGCCTTTTCGGCTCGGGATGGCATAGTTCGACAGAGAATCAGTAGTCAGGCCTCGTATTTAATCGGCTCGGACGATCGGCCGAATTAATGTAACTCGGCGCTCTTCGTCAATTAAGCCACCGGTGGATCGCGAAGACGGGCATAGCTTACTAGACCATAGCGCTCATCGGGCATATAATACACTTACCTAGATTTCACTTGCCCGACGTACAACGATTCGTTCTCCCTACCGCCTCTCTGTTTCGGAACAGCGACCAACAAGTCCGACGTATCCTGCGGCGAGCATCAACAGCCGGAAGTACCACCTGCCAGTTCACCGGCGGACACCGAGGAAATTAAGGCGAGTCAAACGTCTCACCTGGTCAACAGGCACATGGTGCTGCCGTTCATACCGCCAAAGTTCGCCAATGCGGACTCCAACACCCTGCTCAAGCCGTCCGAGTACTTGAAGAGCATCTGCAAGGGATCGACGAAGAACAGTCTCTCGAAGGCAAGGTCGGTGCGAACGCTTCGTAGCTTCGATTCGGTTTAACGTTCGAGCGTTAATTAACGCGTGAACCGCAGTGAATGCGCGCGACAGTGAATACTCTGTTAATTGATAAATAAATAACATTTCTAGATCGGTGGACAATTTGGACATACAGAGCAGGGGCGGCTATCGACGGGAGAGCAACGTTGGCGAAGAGGAGGAGGACGAGGAGGAGGAAAAGGAAGAGGAACGTCAGACAGGAGAAGGGGAGGAAGGAAAAGAGACAACCTTTGGACCTCCACCGCCGCCACTGTCTCCGTTGCAAAGGACTCGACGGATCGGGGAGGACGTCGGTGCCGGTGCCAACGGCGGCGCCGGCGTCGGTGGGACCACCGACCCCGAACACTCGATGTCCAGGACTCCGCAACCGTTGGCGACCATTAGCATTCAAGACCTGACGAGTATTCAGCTGCGACGAACCACCGTTAAAATGAACGCGACTAAAACCTTCTCTGCACCTCCACCTCGCAGCGTGTCTATGACGAATGGTGAGTCCTGCAGCACCGGTTACATGCTACAGAGGACCTGTTACAGGACTCCATAATCTGCAATTTATATATACATCTGTTGAATTTCCGTTGTATATGCTAATTGCTTTTTTTATGTTACCTACTTGTTTTGCACTTCGAGGACTCTGTATTCACAGATAGGTCCTCTTCGAAGAGAGGAGTCCTATCCAGCTCCAATTTTGGTGAAATTTTCTGTAAAAAATAAAAAGGAATATCACTCAATCCGATAGCATTGAAAACGTAACTTTCGCTATTTTTCTATTCGAGTTTAACACACCAACTTGGTAAAATAAAGAGAAACCTAGACAGGGCATATAGAATAATCTAGACTCCCCGCCATGTAGTTTCAGAGCCGTTCTTCGTCCAGAAAACGGACTTGATTGCGGAGCTGAAGAGAACCAAGGACATACCCGGAATAAAGAAGTTCAAGGTGGAAATGGCGCAGGTGGAGAAGACGCAGGAGCAGAACCTCATATCGGAGATCACCAAGGCTTTCAGCGCCTCGAATTTCGTGGATCAGGTAACTGACAAGCAGACGCACCGTTCTCTCTTCGTTCTGTCACATTTTAACGCGATCCTCGTCGATAGATCCCAGAGAAAGACAGTTCCGGGAACGTGATCCCGATATGGAAGCGACAAATGCTGGCTCGAAAAGCTGCCGAGCGAGCGAAGAAGGAGTTGGAGGAGCAAATTGCCAGGGAGAACGAGGAAAGACGACAAAAAGCGATTCCCGCGTGGAAGAGGCAGCTCCTCGCGAAAAAGGACCACGAGGAAAAAAGGTGGCTGTCGAGGATATAAATACAAACGTTTTACTACTATAAACGCATGGCTGTTATACTAACGCTTCTAACGCTTCTCGTAGACTGAACCAAGTACTCGGCGCGCCGGTGGTCAAGGTGGAAGCCCCAGGATCGCAGAAACGAGACGTTTCGCCGAGTTCTCAGCGAGCGAATCAGCTCGAGGAGAAAGTGGAAGTCGAGGACAAGAAGAACGACATGATGAGCCTCGGCAATCAGTCGAATCACGCGAACGAACTCGACGAGGAAGACAACGCTCCCATCATCCCATGGCGAGCACAGCTCAGGAAAACCAACAGCAAGCTCAACATCCTGGACTGATTAAACGTCTTGGACTCCCTTCGAGGGACAAACCTTGAATCGCGGGGGACGCTTGCGACGCTTCGGGCGGTTTGATCTTCTTGTTACTTGGTATAACTTGGGAAAACGAATGATGGCGACCTCGTAAAACTGCGAGGGTACCAAGATTATAAAGATAGAGCCACTGGAAGAAGTACAGCCGCCGAACGACGTGAAGGAGCCTTGTTACTCTGTCTAAAGAAATTATGTGTGATGACTTTGAAGAAGTGTGGGAGCAGCCGACGATGTGATAGGATAAACCGATGTTTATGAGATGAATCGAATGAAAAGAGATCGTAATTTTCTCATGTGAATAGGAAGAAACTAAATAGACTTTTTCCTTGGGCGATAGAGGCCTGTGGGTCACAGGGCCGCACGTACTATTTTCTGCTGACAATATCCGTCTGCCTTTCAGCCAACCCTGCAGTCAGGGGTCCTATTACCGTCTCGGCACCTTGCAGTTTTTACGAGGTCCCATCAACTATATACATTCAAAAAAAACGTTACGATGCGTCGCGTGGCACACCCTCCTCCAAAAGCTACATTGTACGCATCTTTCGTTAAAGATGTTCGTCAACGAAAATCGAACGCATCATGTACATAGAGCCGAGTAAAATTTGTATCGTAAATCTCTGACACATGTTCCTCGTTGATTGTATTCTCCTGCTGGAAAATTCGTGGACCAGAGGTAGGCTAAAAATAAAGAATAAATCCAACGTACGGGAATTCGAAGCATCAGTTGAAATTAAAAATTGAACATTCTTACCTAATAGTAAGACATCAAGTTTTTCTCGTTGGATTTATCCAGATAAGAATTTAGTCCATCTCTGTCACGGACGCGCGTCCCTGGACTAGCCATTCGATCGATGATTGCTCCCCTTGTTTCCAACCACTGCTGGGTCCTCCCAAGCGAAGCCAATCGGGTCTCGAGGGTCGGAATCGGCTCCGATGATCGGACTTCCCAGACGGTACGCGGAAACCCTCATCCTATGAAAGCATCGCTGGCTACTCATTGTTACCAGAGCCACACCGACGCGGAGGCTAGCGTGCAAGGGGCATAACGGTCCTCGAAGGATAGAGAATCATCGTCCCCCGGCCGTTTCCCATATTCAGGTCCAAAATTACGGTTTCCCTCTCATCGACGAAGCGAGTAGCCAGTCTCGAAGCGTTCAGTCGTCTCTAGAGTCTTCACCAGAGATAGGCAAGATTTAAATTCTAGGTAACTCTAGTCGCGGTGACTACGACTAAACATCTATTTTCGTTTAATAAGAAGTGTATCGAATAAGAAGCGATCTATCGCCTCGATATCGGAGACTTTCGTCTCAATAAGAATATTGCTCATCTTTGGCTTCGTGACGCTTTCGTGACGATCGCTACGTCAAAATTTCACGAGGTTCGCGGTTTGTGTGGGTGACCGTGGAAGAGAGGAAGACTCTGCCACCGCGTCCACGACTGCGAGGAACAGGAATAGGAACACCGACACGAGGAGCTGACGCGTGTACGAGTAGCTTGGTAGTCCGTCTAGGTAATCGGCGCTGTCGTAATCGGGCATCGGACGCCTGCCACTGTTGGCTCTCCGCGCAGTTGAAGTCGCAGCTGCCAGCATCGCGCCACGATTTCTCAGCAGCGATCTCTCGGACCCGGAATATTTGGCAGCGGCGACAGGAACGCCGGTTCTCGCCGAGCTCGACATTCCCGCGACGAGATACGCGAGATTCAATCGTCGTTTCCATCGCAGTAGATCGATTTAACCGGTTCGAACGACGCTCGCGAACTCGCTGACGCGATTCGCAGTTCGCGGGGCACCGACGCGCGGCGTTTCGGCGCGGGATTTTCCTGTCACGCGCACGAGTGCATCCCCTGCTTTCTCTAAGTCGCCAGCGGAATTTCTGTGACGACGAGGATGGCGTCCAACCGAGATGCACGAGGTAAGACTTCCGCTTTCCTTTGAAACTTCCAACCCTTACGCTTTCCAGTGGTTCAATGTCTCTACGGTGGCTTCTTTTGCATCCTCCCGACATCTCGCGCATCTACATAACAAGAGCAATATTGTAATTCTTACAAACATCCCCGCGTTTTATTTCTAGACGTGTTTTGATCACAGGTGTGGCGACACAAACGATAGCTAATTTCCATCTTGACGCTGAAGTAGCATTTACGCGGACACCCTTCCGAGACTAAACCGCTATCTCGTTCGTGATCGATGAATCGCGCGCGTTTCTCGGGAAACGGCGAGACTTTGGCCGGCTCTGGATTAACCTCGCTCGTGCTCGTGGGCCAGAAGTTATTAAAATTGTGAATTATCGGTTCTTGATACGGCTCATAGTCCATGCCGAATGCTTCGAAGTTCGACTGGAAGAGTTCGTTCGAATAATAGATGACGAATAAAAACAACATACGATGATTTATTAACACGAAAAGCAAAATCACACAATTATCTCGCCGAGCATTTTATTAACGAGACGTTCCTATCATTCATATTCATGATCTCTCCTCGGCGTGTCGAATTTCTTCAACCGTGATCCATTGATTCGTTGTTTAGTTATAATTTCTTTAAATATACATTTTTAAATGTCTCTTTGACAAAATGCTTGAAGAGACGTGTGATATTAGGTGTAGAAATTATTTCAAAGTCCTCAACCTTATCTCTGTTTCAATATATTAAGATACAACCCGATGGAAATTATTATTAGAAGACGAATAATAAGCAAAATTTTATAGCTACCGAAATTCTCGTATCCGTAACTAAATGGCAATGACCATCAAGTTGAGACTTACGTTCTATTATGTGTATATAGTAAATATTTCCACTACTAAATGATTGAATATAAAGGCACAGAATTAATCTCCACACTTAATAAACATAAGCAACAGTTTTACGTCACCGTTCTTTGACCCGTGTAGAATCACGCGTTGCCCGACGCGTCACTTCCCAAATCAGGCACAGAGAATCGCTACACGCACGACCATTGGGTGTTCCGCTTGAATCGAACCGCGTCGCGAAAGACGACGATGCTCGCCAACGAGTATAAATATCATCCGGAAACGTCCGTGTTTAAGTTCTGGGTGAAGGTCGACTCAGCGAATTTTCAAAGTCGCCGGCGGCGCACGCGATACAGATTTCTCGTATCCACGTATCGTAACTCCTGACGACTCCATGCGTTTCCTGAACAGTGATGGAATGTCATCGAAGGAATCGTGATATCCAAGGTCACCGCGATAAATATCGCGAGTCGAGATCACGTCAACGCGCAACTTCGCTGTTGCACCGCGGTAGAGATGGAACCTTGAGGTCGAATCATCATGAACGAGATGGAATTATGGTCTCAACGTTGTCAACCGCGACCCTTTGATTCGGTAATTCGATGGAACGCTTGTGATACGTGCAAACGAGGCGTCGAGGGTTCGCGCTATCCCGTCCCTCGACGACCGATGGTGTTCTAAATATCGGAAGTGATCGACTCTAGAGTACGTCATCTAATGGATCGTGACATCAAGACCCTACGCAACGGTACGTACTTGTTTCACTAGTCCCGTGAGCCAAATTAAATTGTTTCTCATACATGTACAAGTCCGAACGAAAAATAAGCTCGTAGGTAAAGGTGTAGACACGAGCACCACCGCACGTTACAATTAATGCGTTCGACTTGTTTTTCTTGCATCGATAGAGAATGTTATCGTGAATCTACGACTCGAGTTTCTAGATACTCGGATAAATGGCTTCTGAGAAAACATACCTAGCAGTTCGAGTAAACTAGGCACGAGAAGGACGCGTTGAAAGTTCGGAATCCATTACTTTATGAATAGTAATCGCAACGGATACAACCTCCCGATCACTATCGCGTGCCGACTGTTGCGATACGACTGCGGAGATCTTCATTTGCTAATAAATTTCCAATCATAAATACAATTTTAACATTTATGCTTATATAATGAGCAGAATCGACGTTGTTACGACACGAATAAACAAGTCACGATCTTTACGATCGGAGCAGTGCTTTGATTTTCATATTGCGTGAATCCATTTGAAGGAACTAATTGATGCGATAATAAAAAAACAATGGACAGGGAACGAAACACAAGGATTCAAGACCGAACAAGTAAATATAACGAAACAGTTATTCAGAGCTTGGGTTCGTGCTCGCTTTTCCTCCCTGCACACAGTTTTTTCCTCGAAAAGACATTTTTCAAGCCGGTTGACGTAATATCTCGGGGAAGCAATTAACTTCGACCGGTTTGAAATTTAACACCCATGTACGGGGTGTAGCGTAACCATGCGGGGCCCACTTGTGCGGTGGATAGAGGACAAAAAACTCCTTGATATCTCTAAACTGGTTCAAAATGAAGAAATATTGTCAAGCTATCCTACAAATAAAAATCTGGCGATTATAAATCTGAGGAACGAGAGGTCAAAGGTCGATAGGTCTTGTAGAACCTATTCATCTGCTAGAAAAATAGATCGAGAGTTATCCAACAGAAATAGAATGGTGAACCGTCGCGTACTAATCGTATGCACTGTCTGATAAAACTCCTTCAAGCACACCCTTAACGCGACGAGTTTGCAGGTGTGGTACGCAGTAGATTTTGAGGCTCGGTTACACGGCAGTTATAATTTACATAATGCGTATCTACGTATCTTCCACGTGTAAATGGCACGACCTTCCGTCCAATCGTGTTACGTCAACGAACGCGTTTCAGTCGTGTTGCCCCGCGCAGGGCAACGTTGATGATTCCACTCGAAATACCATGCAAACAGTTTCAACCGAGCCTGTCGAAATCGTCGATTAAACATGTCAACCTTGATCGTTCGAAGCGTTCACGTACGACGAATTTCGAATGATCGAAGCCAGATAAAAATGTAGTTGGTACGAATGCCGAGACAAGCCTTCAACCTTTGTCCAGTTGTGTATAAAAGAACGCGATTGTTAATTCAAGGGTAACTCATTCCTGTTTCAATCCGGCGGAAGCTTGAATGAAAAATCCAAGGAGTGATCGTACGTCAAAGATAAACGATGCGGATACCGCGCTAGAGACTTATGTAAACACTGTTTACACGATCGCGCAACCAGACCCGCAGAAACAAAATGATGCGCGATTTTGAAATTGAATCGCGTCGGGTAAAGCACACCGCCGCGGTATTCATTTACTTTGCAATTATACAGGCTGCTCCAACCATTGCGAAACATGCATAACATATACAACCTTTGTATTCCCTGGAACAAGATCGAAATCGATAAAAAAATAGCTGAGATTTGAATTAATTTAAGGCAAACGTGATCCTATTTCCACTTTCAGAATGGCTGACGTGCCGGCAAGTGCTGAACATCATGGTGATCCTGGGATTCATGTTGAACTACATGTTGCGAGTGAATCTGACGATCGCCATCGTGACGATGGTGATCCCTAGCAACGTCACGTCGCATCCCAGCGGACTGCACGCGTCGACCGACTGCTACAGTCACGAAACCGCAAACATCGACAATGGTACAACGATGATAGGACAACTAACCACTGTCATCGATACATCTAACCAGAATAACATTGCATACCCATCGAAACGTGTACGTAGCATCTTTTATCTAAATTAGAAGGATCTATGCCTGATTAACTTTATTAGAAATTCCTCGTTGCACCTTGGTGGAGAACTACTCACCCGAGCAATAATGATTCCACTTAATTAACAGGAGGAGATAGAGCAGACCAGGTACTCGTGGAACGAGTACGAAGTCAACCTCGTGTTGGGAAGCTTCTTTTGGGGCTACATCTGCACGGAGCTTCCGGGTGGAAGACTGGCCGAGGTGGTGGGCCCGAAGAGGGTCTTCGGATACAGCATGCTGGTGTCCAGCGTGATCACGCTGTTCACCCCTCTGGCAGCTACCTATGGCTACGTCGTAGTCGCTGCTCTGAGGACAATTCTAGGATTCATGCTGGTGCGTTTTCGTTCTAAGTTTGCGATACTAAAACGTGCCACTCGTCAGCTACTAACGTTCGAATTCAGGGAGCTACTTGGCCCGCCATACAACCCATGACTGCCCGATGGATTCCGCCCACGGAGCGCAGCAAGTTTGTCTCAAACATGATGGGTAAGAAGACGAATGAGATAATTCTCCGCTTGCAAGGGTCTATCATCGATTGTTTCAGCGTCGTCGCTCGGAGCAGCGATAACAATGCCCATTTGCGGATTCCTGATCGCTTCGTTGGGCTGGGAATCCGTTTTCTACGTCACTGGAGTGATCGGACTCGCCTGGAGCGCAGCATGGATTTTCTTGGTGTTCGATTCACCGGCTCAGCATCCGAGAATCTCCGATAAAGAGCGTCGCTACATCGAGCAAGCCTTAGGGACCACGACCACGACCAAGGTAGACAGTGAAATGCTCGTTGCGCTAATACGCGAATGATAAATAACGTGTACATTTTGGTTTGTAGCGTCTACCCGTTCCGTGGAAATCTATTTTCCTCTCGGCGCCGGTTTGGGCTATCATAATCACCCATGCATGCAGCGTCTTCGGGTACTTTACAGTGGTGAATCAATTGCCCACCTACATGAAGTACATCTTGAACTTCAACATTAAACAGGTCGGCGCTCGCGTTACTGTTAAGAAGCTTTGGTCTTGTGTGCCGACCTCTTCGCCGCTGCACTCGGAGATCGAGTAAATTTCATACGTCTGTGTTTGTTTCTCTATAGAATGGACTGCTGTCCTCGTTACCGTACCTCGGGAAATACATCTTCGCCGTGGCAACGTCCTCGCTGGCCGACTATTTGCTCAGAAAGAAAAAGCTATCCGTAACGGCTATACGGAAATTGTTTACTACCCTTGGTAAGTTCAGATCAACATAGCATTTCTTTGAGCTTTTCGCATTTGACTGTGAAGCTTGATTAAATTCTGTAATACACGTTTCACAGCTGTGATGAGCCCAGGGCTGTTGATGATCGTGCAGGCGAATCTCGGATGCGATCGTGTAGCGTCCGTGGCGATCTTCACCCTCGCCCTGACCATCAACGGCGCCGTGACGGCTGGTTATCTAGGAAATGGTTTGGACATAGCGCCCAACTTCTCTGGAACTATTTTCGGAATGGCGAACACGTTAAGCTCTCTAGGCGGTTTCCTCAGTAGCTACATGGTCGGCATGATAACGTACAAGAATCAGACTTACGCTCAGTGGAGCATCATCTTTTGGATTCTGGCATGCACGTACTGCGTCAGCGGGTTAACATTCGCGATTTTCGGCACTGGAGAGTTGCAGAAGTGGAATAATCCCGAACAGAGCGAAGATGAAAAGAAAACGAACCTGGAAGGTGCTCCAGAACTCGAAGAATCCGTGCCTTTGAAGGACAAATCTCTTTCCTAACAAACGCTCGACCAATACATTTCCGTCGATGCCGAGAGTAATTGTATCCACGCGTTTAAAATAGATAATTTAAAGCTAGATTATTTCTAAACTGCATCATGCCATGTTCCTCTTTCGTACGAGTACAACGTTTGTAATTTATAAATGATCGTTACATAAACGAAAGAGTAAGAGTATTCACTTTCCACACCTGTTATCTTAAGTGATACGTGACATTTATTCATTGTTCGAGTTATCCATATTTTAAAAATAGCGGTAAAATTCTCTTGAATCAGCGCCATTGGTGGCGAAACGCCCAAGTTTGTAGTGAAAATAGTTCCCATTGCTGCTACTAGATGACGCCACACCAACTAAAGGGTCGATAATTATTGCTGCATTAAATAATTATTCACTAAAATGATAAATTTTACGTACTAAAATAATGTACTGTAGTGTTATAAAGCTAGGAATCGTATTAACTATGCAATTATGAAAAATAAATAATAAGATATTAAGAGGAACTGGTGGCGCCATCTAGGGGCAACAGTGAGAATTATTTTCACTACAAACTTAAGCATTTTCCCACCGATGGCGCCACATGTAAGATTAATTAATTTACTAATAACTCTTTCTCGATTCAGCAACTTTCATTTAGAAAGACTTCGTTCAAGACTCTCGACAGATCTAGTCATATTTGCAAATAATTTATCAACTATAAACTGTAGTTCCTTGCGCTCGATAATATCGTTAACTGTAAACATTCTCAGAAAGAACGTATCCCATACCGACAGGCCTCCTTTTCATTTCCTTTGTTCGTCTTATTTTATGCAATATCGTTTCATCGTCGTTCAACTACTCGTTATTACTAAGCGATTTCAGCGATCGAGACAGCAGCCACGAAGGTGAGACCGTATATAAAATAAAGTGCGACGAAACGAGAGGGAAGGGGTCCATCGACCGTAGGACGCGGCATCGAGATTATCGAGAATACAAGCCACAGAATGCATGAAAAGACGTCGCATCCGCGTCGCGATGACCGGCGTAGGGGCGCTGCAGGGGCGCTGCGCCGCGGCGCTCCACGGTCGTGCCAGGAGAACAGCAGAACGAAGAGACAAACTTGCAAAACTTGACTTGCGAATCTTCTACCTCTTTCTATCTTTTGCACTCAGTGCAGAGTCCGCCCGTTTGCTCGTGTCCCACAGTTTACCTCTGGATAGGCGACCGCGAGGTTTCTCATTCTGTGTTGACGTTACAAACGTTCTCAACCTAGGCGATACTTGATCCGACAGAAAAAAGTTCCTATGTTTAGAAACGTACAATCAGAATACTGAACCTCCACTCCAGGCATCTACTCATTTGTTTTTAGACAAAGAAACGTCGTCTGTATCAGCAGTGACGCGGTAACTATAAATATAAGTGAAGTCTAGAGGGAAATTGTAATCAAGCGAAAATTCGGAGCCGTTGCTTAGCTTACTTATTTTACGCGACTTTGTTAAGGTAGGATAACAGACGATATTCGGTTGAGATAGCATTGTTTATAAGAAACATTATAGAAATATCGTATGAAATTAATGTTATGAAAACAAAAATATCGGTCGGTAAAGTATCGAGAGTCAGAACAGGTACTCTTGAAGGAAAAGAGGGGATGCAAGGAATTCGCGGACTGTAAGTACCGAATTCAATCGCTATGTTGAAGAGACGCGGGGATCAGAAAAGCAATGAAGGTTGATTCGCTGAAAATTTGCCGCGCGGGACCGCCCGCTAGATAAAGGGTTTATCAGGCAAACACGAGTTGATAGCTACCGGTGACGCTTGCTTCCTTTGTCCCGATGGTATCCTACTCTTCTGTGATTAACTAAGGTTTAATCAGCTTCTAAAAGTTCTTTGTCAGCATGCACATGCATGATAATCCACCGGCTATCTCCACTCTGTTCGATAGTCGAAATACTTGGGATGCATTGAAATCGCGATCGTTTCTTCCATACCGAATAGAATATTAGAACGTCACTCAAATTTCCTACTTTGCCCACTGATCATAACCATCGAGGGTTTGCGGCGCCACCGCCATTGGCAAGACTGCTACCTCTACAGTGTGCGATCCTGTTCACATCGGTCGCAGATGTTTCGACAACGAAACGTTTTCCGTACGATTTCACGTCGTATCGTTCGAAAACTGCTGCGTGAGGTAATCGTCGCGATCAGGAGAAACGCAGATATGCTCATCTACGATACGCTATTTAAACAAAAATTTATGTTTGTACGTACAGTAGTATCATTCACAATACCACCTAATAACGTCTACGACGCCTAACACGGTACGAGTTTCTAACTTTGCAGATTAGTATATATAGAATCACGCAGTTCTAGAAGATGCGAGAAACGTGGCCCTCTAGTGGCCAGTACGTGAAGTGTCATCACTAATAGAGGAATGAACGCTGTAGATAACTCCACACCTTTTTTTACTTCCTTGATTTTAATAATATACCATTTCACCTGAATAACGTAAGTATAAATAAAGTAAGTTAGAAGACTCAGAAATTCAAAAAATGTTGGATATTCCTCTTGAAGTATCTTCAGAATATTAAAGCAACAAATACTACATTTAAATAATGATTATTTAATAAAAATGGCCAATGATCGCGAGAGAGGATTGCGCAATTTATTCAAAGCAATTGGCCCAGTAGTTGGACGCCGGAATACTGGGGGGAGAGTAGTCGAGGGCGATTATTAAGGATTCTTGTAATAACGCGCTCGAGAATGGCCGGTTGCACGCACCGATCTCGAGGGACGCCGATGCCCTCGAGTGGTCAAAGAACAACTTTCAGCGCAGCGAACTGCTGCCCTGGCCGCCCCCGACTCATGGGAACATCCCTGAGGCAATACCGGCTAACGTTCGAGTCTCCTTTCTGCTGCTATCGCCACCAATGCTTCTTCTCTTTCCCACCCTCCCTACGATTTCGATTTCGAAACGGAATCGTGCGTAACATGAACTTCGAGCAATCTACTTGGTCAGTAATTTCGCAAGAATGCGCCGCCGATTACGGAATTTTCGGACCGATAATCGTGCGAGCTTTACGACGACCAAACGAACGTAAAGCCGGTCGCATACCGTCGACTTTCAGTCGCACGACACAACCCCCTTGATCCTTCTTGGTCCACGGGGGAAGGCCGGAACGTGGATGAGCGCAGAGCTCGAACTCTTTGGAGTTGGAGGGAGGAGTAAGCGTAGAAGCAGAAGCAGAAGCCGCGGGCGGGGGAAGATATGCAAAAAAGGCGAGGCGGAGGAATGGATCCCGAGAAAGCGATCGCTGGAACAAAGGGAGGAAAGGGAATAAGGAGTAGCGGTAGAGAAAGAGCGGGAGGCGATGGTCTCCGGCGAAGGTGGGGTTGGGGTTCGTGTTCGGGGTCAGGGACGGGGGCGAAGTGGGGGCAGAGACGCAGGGGAAAGAGAAAAGGGCCGAAGATGAGCGGCACGTATGCGTGGTATGCGGGTGAGAAACACCCGGGGCGACTGGCCGCCGATCCGCCCACGTTTAAGCCGTGCGCTCTTCCCGTCCGGGACTCTCAGCCCCGTGGCTCTTGAACGACCGTGGTAAAGCGACTGATGTTGCTGCTGCTGCTGCTGGTGCTTTGGCAGCTTCCTTGAAATCGCCACGGCTGCGAACCACGCAGACCATCACGGTTTACCTCTGTGCTGTGCATGCGATTCGGGGAACTCGAACGAGAGGATTCGAGCGAACGCCCCCGCGGGCACACGCCGTTGTCACGCGAGCTGTTTTCTCTCAGCGAGGAGACAGGAGCAAACTCCACCGAACACTGTCTTCCTTCTTTCTCGCAAATTTCTACCTGGAAAAACATTCCAAATAATAATAGTAATTTGTCGTGGAATTAAAATAGTATCGTCGCTCTAAGTTTTCTACAGAGAAATATTTCCGCTAAGTATTGGATTTGTTTGTTACCCTATCGCATTCCCTACTGCACGCGTTAGACGAGCACGACCGACCGCCGCGGGCGCCAGTCGGCGACTGTGAGAAGGCTACGCCTGCTAACAGGCAACCCACCCAACGAGGTTGTCACGAGGGAAATCGAACATGGGGGCTGGAAACCACGACGACGATTAGATTAGAACAAGATTGCGGGACCTTTTTATATGGAAACGATAATTCTAAATCAATCTATCACTTCGTGATAAACTCGGGAACGTCCTATAATAAAATTTTACCTGCATTAATGCTTGATTTCAATAATGAATTAGCATTTGTAACAATGGGGGAGACGACGCGTGCCCGTTGGCAAGCTACTCCATGCTCGCGTGCTCGAACAACTTCCGGTTTATGGCCAAGACAGGGCACACCTCTGTCCACCTGTCGTAACGCTTGTCTTTGAAATTTCCTCGTTCGAACACCGGTTGCTCAGCCTCTATCGAAATTTGCACCTGATGTGACGGGCAGCCCCTTCGCCGAGATCGGGCAACGATAACAGCGTTAATGGTTGCGAATTGAGACCACTTCCCTTGGACGACAACCGACAAATGATCCAATGAGAAGAAACATTCGTTCTCGCGTAGCTTTTCTTCCTTCTCGACGGTGTTGGCTACAATGTAATTCATGATTATTATTTGTGGTGATTAATGATTAACGAAACGGACACGACTCTGCAAGGTGTACATTACTCATTCATTTGGAACGGAAATCTTTACTTTGGACTCGTGAAACGTGAAGCACTGCATATCTTCCATACGTAGTTATATATTTGCCTAAAATTTAAGTGGTTCTCCCTTGTAGTCGCGGAGATATCTTCATTAGTTTCTAAGAAATCAAGTAACACCTGTAACAAGAAGCAATTGTATATTGCCTTGAAGATTGTACTCTTCCATTCGTTATTCGAACCGTCTTATCTAGATGAGAATTTTGCCCATCCCTGGTCCCAACCCTAGCATCGACGTGTGATTGCAGCGTGCGCAAGGGGTGTGCATGGATCGAAGGCGAGTCGATCGCGATTGCGATCGCGAATACACGTAAACGCACCGATACTGTTCATTTCGGAAAATTAGAGACACCCGTTACACGATCGTGTACGCGCGCATTCAACGATCCACCAAACACCTGACACACTCGCTAGGCTCTTCGATGGGCCTCTCTCTTCAGTCCTATCACCTGCTTCGGTCGCTGTGCACAATTTTAAAGCGCCTACCGTTCGCGGTTCGCTCCCGGGAAGAAAAAACGCGAAATTTATCGCGCGAACCCATCCCGTTCGAGCCTGGAACTAATTAAGACTTTGGATGCATCGACGCATCTATCGGCCTGCGCACCTGCGCGAGGTGAACACCTTCCACGACTGTGTTATCGCGCGCTGCTATTGGTTCGATGATCGTGTCGAAGATCGTTATCGTCTGGTTCCTAGAGACATTGAAACACAGTAAAATCTCGTATATACGAACAAAATGACGCTGAGCCTCAAGTAACTGAACCATGGTTGAGCGTGGACTACGACGGTGGTAGTCTCATGAAGGGAGCAGCTAGTGGACCTCTATTATGTGTACTGCCTCGTCCCCGTCTACTGTATTGTGATACACTTCTTAATGTCCAACAATCTTAATTGGCCTTAATTATAGAGCATATTACAAACAGATCTATCTACCTATCTCTCTGTCTCTGTTAACGGGAACTTTTTACCTTCGCTCTTCCCGCCGGTTTACCTTTTGCACGTCGAGATAAGGTTACGTACCTCGCTACAGACCCGTGGTCCGCGAGTTTTTCCTTTGGCGAGAAGAAACGGAAACGCGGATACGGCGCGTAACCGCGGACACGTCGACGTTCGTATTGCAATAAAAGGCAGGGAATGAAACGGCGCCAGCTATAGCGACGAGGGTCGCCCGAGAGACACGTTTCGCATGAGGTACGTAGGCGTAAAGTTACTTCGAAACTTTATGGTGTACACTGCAATCGTGTGCCCACGTCGCGAGCCATGTCCTTCTCGAGGAGCCGCGTTCAACTTTACGCCACGCTAACAAGAACAAGGAACATCAACCGCTTGACAATTTCCGATTACGATGAAACTTGGCACACGGAAACGAATAGGCCATTGGAAAATGTTAAAGCCATACTTTTATCATTGATCGGCATTCGTGTTCAACGGGTGTTAAATCCACAACTGCTCTTAAAGGACAGTTTGAAATCCCTCTTGACAGCAGCTTCAGCAAAAATCGTATTAGTTACAGTTATCGAGGTATAAAATGAAATGTTTCGCAAAGAACAAACGATTAATCGTAAATTTCCATGCGTTTCAATCGTTACGTATTGGCCGAATAAGTGTCGCTAACATCGGTGTAAAAGCGCAGCGTCGGGATTGAAGTTGCTCTGGAATCTCGCAGTCAAGCTGGCGCCAGCCAGTAACTTTATATCGATTCGAAGGCACGGCTTGTCGACTCGTGCAACGATTCCCTGTCGGGGATATTCGGCTGTGAGCCGGTTAGTCAAGCACCAAGAGCGAGTAGAGCACCGATGTATTTATATGACGCGCGAGAGGTATACATCTGTTTCCATCCGGGCACGTGTCCGGCACGAAATTAGAACGTTCCGTGGAAGCCGGGAAAAGGAGACGAAACCAGCCAAATCGAGCGTAGAGGGAAACGTGGAACGCATCTTGATTTTCCACCGTGCACCGACATTGCACGTTTTGCCTCAGCTTTTACCGATTTTCCCGATTCTCGAGCAGCAAGCGCTTCAATCTCGAATTTCGAATAACATACGAGCTGTGACAGTAAGCTGTGAAACAAGTACGCGAGGAAACAAAATTGTTCGAAGCAAAACGGTTTAAGCAACAGCCCTGACGTGAGCAGAATTCCGGTGAAAATGCCAGCTGGGCGTCGGCGCCGCGACGTCGTATGTCGCATGGCGCGTGGCGTGCGACGCGTCCTTGTTTCGCGAGACACGGTCGCGATTGCCCTCCGACTCATTCGACCAAAATTTCCATCTCGAATCTATTCTTTCCAACTCGTGCTTCGACAGCCTTCAAATATTATTATTGAGAGCCAACAGTTGAAATGATCATAGGAATTATGGAGCTATCTATGTCGAAAATGTATATCAGTAATAGCTTTGAATTTCGCTTCCGTGTCTCACAGTCATTATAAACGATCGCGTTTCAGATCGGCGAACGAGTCTAAGTCTACGTCTAGAATCTGAGCGTATGCGCGCGCATTTACCTTTCCCAGCGTCGCTAATTCTTTGTTTCGCTCGGGTAACCAGGTCTATCGCCAGGTGTTTCGCGGGTGGAATAGAAATGGACCAAGTATCGCGGGTTACGCGCGGTTGCACGCTCATGCCCTCGTGTTCGAACATGCTCGTGCGGGATTCGATGTATAAGCGAAGGCTTCGATCTTCTATCGAATTCGAGACACATCCTGAACCCCAAGGACACTTGCTGTATATGAAGAATTACTATTAATATTTTTAAGTAGTCTAGTTACAAGTTTTTCAATTCCACGATCTATTAACTGTATCGTTGATTGTCTACGTACCTTGTAACCCAGGGATCCTTGGTTTGAAGAATCAATTTCTAAAGCTCGCGTTTATATAAAATTATTATTACAAATCATTTTGGTCTTAAGACAAATCTACTTCTATTCTTCGAGAACTAGAAAACGCGAAGGCGGAATGGACAAATTGTCGCGAGCGATTCTCAGCCATCGTCCAGCTACACGTACGCGGGAGCTTTTAAATGTGCGTGTGGCGCCAGATGTCGCGCCTCGTAATCTTTAGACCAAACTTCACCCTCCCTATGCTCGCACCCTTCTCTTTCTCTCCCTCGTCCACGGTTGCTCGCTTCTTCTCGCTTTGTCTCATACGCTGGCAAACATTCGAGAACGCAGTACCATACCCACTCCACACCAGCCGGTCGTATCGTGTTTCATAGTCGCAACATTTTACGCGGGACTGCTTCGCGAATTCGATTGGCTTTTCTCTTCGCAGCGTTACGAATTGGAAAATTCAAAATGTCCGGGTAAACGACAGGCAACCCTCTCTTGGGGAAGTCCCGCAACCGGCGCAGCCGACGATATTTGGAGCTTTGTGGAAACGTAGTTGAAGCGATGCCAATAACACGACTATTCTTCGATTCAGCGATGAAACAGTCCTAGTACCTGTAAAGAAATTGTAGTTAAATTCGACGCGATAACGTCTCATAAATAGATGAAGTTAGGAGTCATCCTGGTAACTGTTTACATTTCCTTGGCTCAAGCGTAGCCAGTCGTAAACTTCCGCGTGTATGGGTCGAATTTAGGGCGTGGTTTACGATGGGGATGCCCGGAACGTGCTATTTTTTGGGAACATCTGCTAGCAATACTAATACTTCAGTCGACTAATTAAGGTAGGGATTAAGGCTCGGTGTTGTATCCCATTCGTTGTCCTCTTTGAGCGGCCCGTTTGAGTTCCGATCAGTTTTGACAATAAATTCTCTAACTGTGCCTCGCATATTAATAATTGAAGGCCCGAATTTCGAGCATTAGGTAAGGCTCTACCATACCTGGAATGTTCGAAATACTGGTAATTTCCATAAGACTCCTGCGAGTCTGTATTTGCGGTTACTTCGTATACCTGCGAAGGTAAACGACTGCTTATTCCTGGAGTACGAAAATTATTGCACCTCGGGAACGAGGTCGGATGGGAGACACGTTTGTACGAACATTTCTTCATTGTTTTTCTGTCCTCGATCGAGCACTGAAATAACAAACTGCTATCACCTTTTGGAAACAGGTAAAATAAGAATCAATGAGGAATGCAGCACCCGACCTTAGTATTCGAGGGTTAATAGGAACTGTTACTGCCCTCGCAGTTCGTTTACTTTCTTTTGTCCCATTACACGAGCAAATCCGTCCCGTCGTGGCCGCACCGTGCGACGGGTAAATCGCGACAACGGCTCGACGAATCGCAATACAAAGGGCAAGGTGCGCAAAGAGCGGGGCAATTATGCGGACAGAGGTACAGGTAGAAGATCAGCCTGTTCTTGGAGCCAGAGGGTATCGGTTACACTGCGAACAATGACTCTGCTGGCTGTATTTGGGGTATCGGTGACACCGTATACAATTCCTTTACCACCTGGGTCATCGAACCGTCGTTCGGACACCGCTACTATAACCTCGAGGACCTCTGGCACCTGGGTGTTTCATTTCTGGCGCACTGGGTACCTCGGAAGCATCGGCTCGTCTACTCGTTTACCATCGAGCAGCACAAAGATTCCGTAACTGTAGCGGTAGTTTACTCGCGGTGGTCGAACCCGTAAACAAAGCTGTGATAAAATTCATTTTTTCGGGATTATGATAAATTTAGTATGATAATAAAACCTGAAACGGTACTGGTT
Organism: Hylaeus anthracinus; assembly: GCF_026225885.1. NCBI lineage: Eukaryota > Metazoa > Arthropoda > Insecta > Hymenoptera > Colletidae > Hylaeus > Hylaeus anthracinus. The sequence continues at coordinate 4,310,758 of NW_026534349.1, read as the reverse complement.
GGCGCAACAGTGGAATTAATGCGAAACGGAGCGAGGTGACGCTAGGTTGCACGATTCTCTTCGATATCGTGACGGATCGATGAAATTTGACTTGAAGCATCGACGCAGGATGGGTGACGGAGGCTAAGGTAGAATACCAGGCAGAAAGATCTGGGCAGGTGAGAGGCCCTGGGTTCTTTCCTTGCGACCTCGCATAAATCAGACCTGCGCCAAGGGACTCGTTACGCTCGCACACTCTCGCACCACCCGCACGCTTGGCATTCGTAAATTTTCCTCGACGAACAATACGGTCTTGATGCGACCAGGGTTGTAAAGGGTCGGCTCTCGTCGAGCTTTGTAACCGATACCCTAAACCTATTCGTATTTTCTCGTACACCTGTCCGAGTCGTCTACGTCTCGGCCAACCGAGACGAATATCCCGTCGTAGCCGCGGTTGCATAGCTTTTCGAGACGAGCCCCAGCCGACAACGCCGTTCCTCCGAAAGTAAAGTCGGTCGTCGTAGTGCTTCGATGGGCGTCGAACGATTTCAGAGCGTTAAAAATAATTCAACGAGACCCACTCGCCGTGACGGTTCCGTTCGGAGTTATTCCAAGATAGGACACTTTTCTAGGGCCTCGTCAGAGCCTCGAGGAGAAAGAAATTGCTGGATTAACGGATTGTTATTTTTATATATTTATAGAACGATGATTCAAAGGTTTAACCTGGAAGCTTAGACCTGACTTACCTGCTAACAATAAGTCGTCGCTGTACCTCGTGCATCGTTACGTTCGCTTAACAATTGTTCTTAGCACCACGGGTCGTACGATAATACGTTGCGGACCAGACCTAGCCTGCGGCCCATAGTTTACCGACCCCTGTGTCAAATATCCATCCAAAATAACCCATCGGACCGCTACGTGGCGACGAAACTACCATCGCTAGGACGTCCGCTTTGTGGCAGCCAACAAACCTGAAATAAATAACGAAACGAGTCCGGTAAACGTGAATTTTCCTATCGACTTTGCGGGAAAACCATTTGAATTTTCAGAATCCTAGCAAGATAATCGTCTCGAAGTCGTTAGCCTCCCATACCAAAAAGAATTCTGAAAGTGCAAAGGGTTAATCGAGTTCGATTGTACATTATTCATTGCTCTTGATTATCCATTATTCATTAATCGCGATTATGCATTATTCATTAATCATGATTACTGGTTATTCAGCAATCATAATCGTGGATTACATTTTGCCCCAACGCTGCGACGCGGGATGGAAGCGCGATTCGTTTTCCAAAGAGGGCAAATCGAGGACGGAATTGGGAGTATGGTGGAGACAGGTTGGACGACCGAGGATACAGGACGCGGGATGGGGAATGCAAAACGATAGACGGAGGCAGAGCTAAGGGTGCAGGCTGGAGAAGGGTCGACCGTGGCGAAGGGTGTGGCGGAGGGTAGAGAAATAAAGGCAATGAATGATGCCGCGCGGCAGGTGCATCGTGGCGTGTTTAACGAGTGGCCCGGTCCCAGGCTCCGGTGCACCTGTAACCTGTACCTTGGACCGAAGGAATCGACTCGAAGGAGCTCTCAGCGTCCTCTACGTTCTCCGCTTCGAATCCCTTTCGTCACTTTCAGACAGGATTATTGGATTCTATGAAAAACCTGGCGACGATGTTCCACAGCTTTCTCAGTCCATTTACTTGCTACCAATGATCGACATTTGTAATTAATACTTTGAAGACTTAAACGACGAATACTTATACTGCGTTACGCCTTTCTTTGGGTATTGAAGTGCCCTACTTTTCACAGTTCAATGGATAACAACGCGTGGGAGAATTCCGCGGTATCCAAGACGATTAATTAGCCTTGCTTCCAGTCGATTCAAAGACGACGGGAAGCAACGACGAAAAGGCTACGGGTGCAACCTCGTGTCGCGACTTTCGAGACGCTCGACTCTCGATAATGGTAAAAGCGAGAAATTAAGGAAACTGGTTCGACGGCCAGAGCGCCTACATTCGCTGCTACCGCCGGTAGAAGGTAATTGGCGCGCGATATTTCAAGGACCGTAAGTCAGGAAGCCGAAGCCCTCGAGGTTCGAGAACGTGAGAAATAAACGACGGTGTATACGCGCGAGATGAAATACGAGCGCAGTACGGCTGCGCTCGGAGAAAAGTCGTTTAAGAATGCTCTTAGGCCGTTCCACTCTTCCGCCCTCTCTCTGCCTCTCTCTCTACCTCATCTCGCTCTCGATCGACCCACCTGTTGAGTCCCGCCGAGGCTCGTTCCTTCCGTCGCGTCGCCGTCGCGACGTTCCTCTTCCAGCGTCTACCTCGGCCACCGTTTCGATCCAAAGCTTCTACTTGGTTGTATCTTGGAACAGATTTGAAATCTTTTTTAAATTTTTGCTTGGGACAAGTTTCTGAGATTAGAGTAATTAAGTATTTAGAATTAAAAAAACGTGACGAACCTTGGATATGCATTAGATTACTCAATTTTTCAACGCAGATAGAACTGTAGCTCTTTAACCTGATAGATGTTACAGGCAAATATAAAAATGTCTAATAAAGTAATTCGTCCCTAAAGAGGTTTAAACAAAGTTCCTCGGCGAGTGATCCGGGAAAATCCGAAAGGACTAAAAGCGTAGCAGGATTGTCGGTGGGGAATAACGGTGGATGGGCCCGAGCGAGTATCCTCGCAGCTGGTATCGTCCGTGCCCACGTAAACGGAAAAGTCTGGAGGCCAACGCGAGGCAGCGGTCCGCCAACGTGTACCACGGTAGTCGGTAAATGGTACTCTCGAGGGTCGAGTACGAAGCGATAAATAGAAGACGAGGTATCGGGTTGTTTGTCCGCTTAAATGCGTCGCGGCTATTCTCCAGCCGCTCCGAGGAGCGGTAACTCGAGTCCCGTACGTTTCCCACGGTTCGTCGGTGTAAATTTCATAGAAAAACACGAGTCGCGGACGAAATGTCGAACCTCCAGGTTTCATCGATAAAAGCCACGGCTTCGTCACCGAGTCCAAGTTCTGGTTGAACTCTCGGACATCGAGTATACAGGAAACTGAAGAAACCTATAAACACAGAAAATTCAAGGAATCACTGGGACGGTTAAAACACTTTAAAAACATTGCTAGAAATTTGGGATATACTTTGAACCCTATCTGGAACGCGTTCCTTCCCAGTTTTTCGTTAATTCAGTCAAACTTCTATCAGTGACCAGTGAATCGTGCCACGAGCTCGGTGATCGGTAGCCAATGAACCGTGCATTAACAGAGGTACCTTAAAATTATCCAAGTTACGCGACGCACGCCAATATCAGTGTGTCATTTGAACCCTTGAGAAGCCAGTTCGATGCTTGCGAAACTACCATCCGGAAGTCTCCGTTAGTATCCACCAAGAGCCAGGCTGTGAAAGCCTGGGATGTCCAAGTCGTCGATTTTTCGCGATCATCGAGTCCTGCGATCCTTAACGAACTCTGTCGCTACAGGGGACGCGATCGATCGCACGAAATTGAGAGAGTCCAGTACCGATCGCTACCGTCGGTTACCGAGCGATACCGAGATTCCTTCGTTCCATTATCGCATAGCTGCGTGGCAAGCGTGGGAGCCTTCGCCGATCTCTCCTCGGGCTTGAACAGCTACAAATTACTACTATAAACTTTTAATGCTGGCTCCCCACGGGCCAAAGCCCTCGAAAGCACGCGTATACCTCGTCGAATTCCAACGAACGCCGCCGGTTGCCGCCTCCAGCGTATTCGAACCTTTTCTATTTCGTCGAACGCGCTTGTCTCGAGATCTGCGAAAGAAGGAACGACGAGATGAAACTTGTCGGAAGCGTGGCGATCGATCCCTATCGAGTGGAACCGTCGTGGATCCGAGTCGACAGCGGCCGGAGAGCTGGCCGTTTTTGACAACGCCAGGTGCGAAAAGAGGCTTCGCGATCCACCGCCAAATAATTCGGCCGTCTCGATGACACGCACGCACGTTCTCTCGTTTCGCGTTGCCTTCGCCACCTGCCTGCTTCGCAGCCAGCGACCGTAATCGCGTAAATATGCCCAACCTTGACTCGAAGTGAAACTCGCCTCGAAGGGGACAGTTATCGGAAGAAATTCGGTCGCAGTTCCAGCCGCGTTCCTTTCCCAGATTGCCAATTTTTTCCTAGACCTTATCACGGACCCTAAAGCCTTGCACCTACAAGACCTCCGAAAGGTAAATCATCCAGGCCTCTTTCGATATCCGAGAGGGCCTGGTTAGACCGAAACCGATCGAATTTCACGAGCACGTCCAGGCACGCTTTGCCTCTCGAGACGCGAGATCGGTTCCCCTATCGTCTCCTCTTCGCATTTAAGCGAGCATTTTTAGCACAGATGCAACGACGCACGTATATCTGTCGATCTATCTGCCCGCGTATCCAACTGTCCCCCTTGGCAGGCGATGCGACCTACCATCCGGTCGCGGTAATTGAAAGAGCGCCCTCGTGTCCAGTGAGACAGAAGGCGAGCCGATGGCGGAAGCGTCATCGCGTTATCGGACGCCGTCTGGCCAATTTGCTCTCGTCTACGCGAAACCTGCTGCATCTGCAATAGAACTTCCTATTAACTATAGCTTATATTCCAAAGCAATCGGCATACCAGTTCTCTTACGTAGTTAACGATAGATGCTAACGTTAAATGTACCAAGCGGTGTTCTATATCGAGAGTTAGAATGTAAAAATAAAGAGCCTTTATCAACATTACATTTCCGTACGTTTCGCGTTAAAAAGCTAAAGAAAGCCATGCAGTGGACACTTCAAACGATAATCGCGATACTCCAGAACGGCATCGACACCGGCCATAATATTGAAATAATTCACGCAATATTTATACGGCCTTCAATGAAGAAACCTTTAAAAAAAAGATGATCGGAAAAAGATGCCCGAGGCGAGTTACCTCGAGAACCGACCACGTGGTAGCCACGGCAATTGCGTGGCAATCGAGTTAACGAGAAAGTGGCTATCGGCTAAAGGGATCAAGGGAGAAAGAAGACGAAACGAAACGGGACGTGCAGCGAAGGGGGAAGCGTATATCCAACGAAGAGAGAGGACATATGGCAAAGCTTTAATAATTGAAGCTGACACTGGCGCAGATGCGAACGCAGCCGCGCGGTCCGCCCATCAAATATTTAGAGATTATAAAGCACGCACATGCTGCTGTGACGTCCTTCGCGCGATTTCCACGTAAACGTACATCGGCGCATGCCTGCCTCTTTACCCCTTCACGCCCACACCTAGATACGATGAGTATCGTTTATTCATACGGTGAACATTTCTATTTTTAACAACGCGCGTTGATTGGAGTAAAATTGAAGAAAATCGTGACTGCCTGGCATGACGCTTCTCCTTATCGCCCTTCGATCGTCTCCTGTCCTCTCCCCTGCGATACGCGAAAGACGTCGCGACCCCTGCGCTACGTATGTCCTTCGGTAAGGGTCTACCTGTTCAAGTCTATAGGTTAATCGTATCGCAAGATGAAAGAAACGCGCGTCGAGGCGAAGGTAGGCGCGGGAATCGATAAGGTCTGGCTTCTCGTCTCTCGAATCCCGTGCGATAGAGCAATTAAATGGACGAGGACGACGAGGCTCGAAGAGGGTCGAGGAATAAGATTTATTAGCGCGCGACTCTGGCGGCCAAGAGGCAAAACGGCAGGTGTGTGTGCCGATAGTTACGACACTGGGGAGACTGACAAATCGCAACGCCCTCAGAGAGGAGCGTACCCTTGCCAAACTTGCCCGACAGGTTACTACCGTGTACACGCATGAGGAACACAGATTGCGTCCGGGCATCGCGATCACCTTCCAGGTAGAGAGCTTCTCGTCGGAGATGCCGCGACAGATCGCATCGAAGGTATCAAACCTCGAAGACGTCCATTTTGAATCGTGCGCTCTGCAACAACAAAAAACATTTAGAAACAAATTATCTTGGAATCGACTAACGGTTAACGTATACGATAGCTTTATACAGTAGTACACTAACCATAAACTTCTATCATCTCGCTCTTCTTCCCACCGACCAGATGTATGAAAATTGGTTTATGGCAAATGTTCTGACACCATATTATTTACGATAGCCATTCCAACGCGTTCATACACGCTGGCCTGGGTTTTCGCCTTACCCTCGACGTTGCTATACCGAAGAAAGCGAAAGTCTCTCGACAAGGCAATTAGTAAATATTCGTTAAGAATGCGGAAATACCGCTCGTTGGAGTTTCCGAATACGTACGGTTCGCGAGGGCGGTCGGCTGACATCCTTGGGAATTTCCTTGGGCTTTTTCGTCACATCTGGTCAACACACATCCCGACGAATCCGATGGCCTGCGCGCCTTTTCTCTTTAATACCCTTAACGCACCCCTATCCGTGCATATGTTTCGCAGATACCGGACGGACGTGTTTGCACCAGGGGTTCCAGATCCCTGCGAGTGCCCTCATTGTTCTTCGCAGGCCATTTTATTGGAACGCACAAATTTTGGCATCTAAGGCAATCAAACCGAGCACAAAACGAAATACAGACGGGCAAAATGGTAGAATCATTAATTACGAACGTGAATTCTCATAAGGATTACGAAACACTGTTTAACAAAATTTTTTATCCAGATAAGAATTTTGTCTATCTCTGTATTGCGGTCGTAACGACGAGTGCGTTGCGATAGGAAACTACTACCTGTCTGCCGTTTGAGTACAGTTGCACCAGAACTGATAGCGAGTACGATATCTTTCGGTCGTTGTACCTTATCGGGCGTATCGATCTCGACGATTGAAATTCGTATATGTGACTCTCCGCGAACGACACCGTAATTTGACGTTTTATCAAAACACAGCCTTGTTCCTTATTTCTAGTCTATATAATGTGCAGAATTAGATGAATTTGACCTGAATTGGGTCGAAGAATCGAAAACACAAAGTTGCAAAGGTACGATTAACCGATTGGATTAGACTCAGGCGCTGATCCTGCCGCTTGGCACGAAGATTACGATTTCGCTGAGTTCTTCAAGCAGATGTCGAACATACGTCGGTGGTGCGCAACCACGATCAGCACCACGACCGAGGAACCAGGACCTTCCGAAGGATTTTTGGGGTCGTAAATAGTCCAGCGGGGGTAGAAAGCAGACGGAGCCTTTGTCGTCCCGTGGGCAAGTACACGTGACGCTACGGCCGTAAAAACCATCCGCTAGACCGAGGGAGGTAAAGACGGTTTGGGGAAGGCGATGCAGAGAGAAGCCCCGGGGGGAGACGGGACGGTTTAACCACCTACGATCGTAAGTCGATCGTACGCTGGAAACGGAAAGTTTCGTTTGGTTCGCGGGCAACGACCGAAATACGAGGCCCACAGAGAGCAAAACAATGGGCAATAAGAGCAACGAGTTTGGAAATTCCGCAGGAACGGTATGGGTGATCTTCGACGTGGCTCTCCAGGCCTTTTATACAGCTGGGTACTCTTTAGAAAACTTTGGACATATGTTTCTATCGAACTACAAACAAACTAAGAATAGGATAGAAGTTCTTCTAGGTACGAAATAGTTGGAATATTTTCACCAACAAAAAATATATTAGCTATCGATACTCTAAGCTGATTTGTCGCAATAATCGTGTTCCTTCTTCCTTCGAGGAAGCGTCTAATTAAAGTGTTGGAATCCGAAAGATCCGAAATATGGTTTGGGAAAACCCCCGATCGGACTGAAACAGGCGCTAGCATCAGACTAATTAAAAAGGTAGAGAACGTTATGGATAAACGTCCCCATTGACCAAAGAGGGATTCTCGCACGGTGGTCGATGCGTGTCCCGTAAACTCGCGCGTAGCCTCGTGACGAGACGCGACGCGACCCGACGGCACGGTCCCGCGCGTTACGATCCTCCGCGGGTGGCTGCTGACTCGAAATCGAATCGAGAACGCTTAAGACACTCGCCGAAGCGAGGGGAAGAGAGGAATCGCAGCGAGAAAGCAGGAGGAAAGACGCTTGGGAGAACAGGGAAGATAAGAGAGAGGGAGAAAGATGAACGACTCGGAGAAGTCGAGTCAAACTCTCGGCCTGCTGGCGCCGTTCTGGCGGCCCCCGCTGCCTCTTGCCGCCAACAATGCGCGCCGCACACCTCTCCCCCGTTCCCGCCCCCTTGGCCTGCCACCGTCACCACCGTCAACGCCAACACCAACACCAACACCAACCGACCACCACCACCTCCGTACGCCATCATCAACGACGACACCGCTCTCGTGGGATCCTTTCTAACGAACCTCGTCCCGTTGAATCATGGACCGGACAACACGCTCGAGGCTCCTCCGTGTCGCGCTAGCCGATCGAGTTTCCGTGTGTGCAGAGAACGATGTTTCGCTGCCCGCGCCTTATCATAGCCTGTACCACGTAGGTTACCGCTCCCATTAGCTATAAAAATAAGTAATAAACCCATACCCACAATCTCGCCTACACTTACTTACACGGTTTTCAAAAATTAAGCCAGTTTTTGGTTCCGTTCCTTCTGGACACATTGCGAGTATGGTAGTCCATGGCATGTTGTTAATATCCAGCAATATAGGTTACTGCTACAACGTTGAAGTATTTGGTCCCCGCTCCTAAAAAATTGTACGGAAATCTGAGTAAATAATGATGGAAAGAAAAGTATTCATAAGTATCTTTGGTAAATAGTAGTCGATTACTCGCACATTTAACAGTACGTGCACGCTAGTAAACGAAACGACGCCCATCGCGTTGGTAGTGGTGTCCGTGCGCGGGTAGCCAATACAGCGGTGCGATAGCGTTGGTAGTGGTAAGAGGCAGCGAAGTCGCAGGCCAGTCGGGACTCCCTCGCACGCGTATCCGATGAAAGAGGCTCGAACGCACGAGGCGAGTCAGTACATCGTCGACCGCGATCGAGCGAGGATCCGCTGCGCTTCCGTGATCCTCGTCTTCAGTCTTTGGATTCGAGCCAACGTTGTCGCTCGCGGTCAGTTCTTCGAGTGTCTCTGAGTATTTTGGATTACCAATCGCAAGGATCGAACGCACCCCGTATAGAGAAATAAATCGGACAGGAATCGCTCGCTCGTTTTGAACCTGTCCGCTGCACGTGTCTCGTGGGGTTCAACTTATGAAACCAGTGCGTGTGAAGTGATCAAGAACCGAAGACTGTGTTAAATCAGCATCGTGGTGCGCGATAGCGCGCTTTAATCGCCATCCAACATGACCCATCACGTAGTGGAATCCACCTCCGAACTGTCCGCCCTAATGAAAGGTGAATATTTGAACAAACATAAAAGAAATCGCGCGGTAACGAGACTTAGGGATTTCATCCATCGATCGCAGTTTGCTGGATGGAATCTCGACGATCTCGATCTCTAAACCTCGTGGCAGAGACGGGCTAAACTTTACCCGGCTAACGAAACTCTGTATGGCAAGATATTCGGATAAGATTCCTCTCGTGTAAAGTGAATCATAAGCGAGATTGTATAATTCAGATTGTAATCTTAGACGTACGACTCGTTCAACTTGTTTAAAAAATGATTGCAATAAATTGATAGCTCTTGTACTTATCGCTGTCGATGCGTTAAACAATGCTTATGTATCGAGCCATACAGAGCAGCTCTGTTTATATTCCATTATTCGTAATTGTGATCTAGACGTTCGCCATCTCCGCCTCGTGGTTTGCGTCGATCCGATCCGATCGATCCCCAAAGTCGTAATCGCTGGTGACTGTGCTTCGACAAAAATTGTACGAAAAGCTACACCGTTTAGCGGGCGGTCAAAAAACACGAGGATATGTCATTGGTTGCTAGAAGTCGTCGGGTGAGGAGTGTAAGCGTTAGCGCGATAGGATCGCTGTTCGCTCGATTGATAGTCTGTCTGGTGGGAGTTGCGAAGAACGATAATTATTGTTATGAACGGCGCCAGCCGTCCCCGAGCCGAGAGATCGACTGGTTCAGCAGCACGAAGGAACGAAGTCGTGCGGCTGCGAGACGGACGACCACGGAGTCTGCTAGACTGACAGAGAGAAAGAGAGAAATTGCGTGCGTGTGTGTGTGTATGTGTGTGTGCATCGCTAGATATACATACGAGAAGCTGAGAGAGACCACAATCCGTAAGGAATGGTAAGTCGAGGGAGGAGAGAAGTGACGGCTGAGAAGGAGGATGCTAGAGAGAGACAGGGCGCGGCGGCGCCAGCGTGGGTTGCCGCACAGACGAGCCAGCAGGCGAACCGACTCGCACGGAACAAACGACCCCTTGACCAAACTCGAAACTCACCGTCTAATCGCCCGTCCACTGCGTTCCAAACTTTCTTTCACGCCGATCTCCCCTTTCACTGATATTTTTATCTTTAATCGCGATGATTGCATGGCTGCTCCAAAAATAGACGAACTCGCTCGTGAACAACTCTCTGCTACGCACTAAAACAGAACGAAAATGAAAAGATATGGAAAAGAATAAAGGAGTTGCATTAGGGTAAATAGAAGATTAAGATGATACCTCGTGATCAGAATTATCGGTACGCTACATAGATTCGAGAGCAATGGATGCGGCGCTACCCGATCTTGCTCTCCAAACACATTTTTCGTATTTTTCACAAGATATGTACGTACTTTCGTAGCGTGATCGTATCCGACGATTGACGGGAAAACGCTTCGCGATATAATCGAACACCTTTGGCCTTCGAGTAGCCCCAATAGTATGGAAACAATGACTAAGCGATTCGATTTCCGCGCGGCGAACATCCGATCGTCGTCGGTAACGGTATTGACACAACCAGGCTGCTCGATAAGGAAACTCGCGACCAAAAATGTTGAACTCCACGGTGGAGAAGGCATCAAGGTCCAACATTTTTTGATCTTTTGATAAGCAACTCCTGAAATTTAAATCAAAGCAGAGATTAATATCGAGTACCTTAGAGCATCGAGAAATAACTAGAGGGGGGCAAATTTTGTTCAAAAAGGAGGACGAATCGATAAATAAAGGTTGATTGTTATAAGGGGGTGTTCGTTGTCCGAAGGGAAACCCTCGGAATCGGTCTTCGGAACTCCGGAATTAAGATGGTTCCAGGAATGCGATTACCAGTTAAACCAGATTTTACCTTCACTGTCTCTCGAACGTAATCGATACTCTATTGTGCGTGGCACAGGTACGCACAGGTAGGAAGACGACGAAAGGAATGGAGCGAGGAGGGCAGGGGGAAGGGACGAAGGGTGCTGCGGTAAGCGCCGAACCTTCCACCCACCTGTGCGCAAAGTCGCACCTGCTACCTGAACCGGACCTCTTCCGTTGGACCTGTAGTCTTTCGCGGCCAACCTTCGCAGCCACCTTCCTTTCCTTAATTTTTTCCCTCTCGCTGGGCACACATCTTCTTCTCCCTTTCTCACTCCCTCAGCTATCCCTCTTCTTTTTGATATCGATGGTGCGGACCAACGATCGAGCAAGATTCTTATCTAAACATACATTGCAAACAATAAGTAGAATAACAAGTAATTACTTTGTTCAGTCACGTGTCAAAGCGAGACACTTCGCAGTAATTAAAAAAATGAATAGACCGGATAAACGTCGCGAATAGATTGCTATACATGCTCGAAACGGCGTCTATCGCGAGATCGTCGTCAAAGGTCGAAAGTCAAGGTCGAAGGAGGAGTCTCCTTATCGTAGCGAACGATTCGGCATCTTTTGCTGCGCCACCATGATTATCAGTACGCACGCACTCTCAGTTCATTCAGAAGCGGTTTCGCGCAAGGCGAATCGGTTCGCGTATCCGCGACTAGCCGATATCCCACTCGCGGTCACAGCTACGCTATCGATATTCTTGGAACGTGCGTCTGTCGTGTTCGCGTTTACGTTTGCGGGACAAATATTTGTACGACTCGTGTCGGGAGCATTCTTATTTCCAAGAGATAGAACGCTCGTCCGATGATCATCTCGTCAAGTCGCATCACGGTGCAACTAAGATTGCCGATTGCACTAAGTCTGAAAAAAAAATAGTAAACGTCCGTTTTTAAGTATTTCTACACGACTAAAAACGAGGGGAACGTGGACAGTGATGCGACTTATAGAATGAAACTACTTTTCACGCGAAATGAATAAGAATTAGTAATGATAAACGAAATAAAATTTGTCCATTTCTGGTTGGTGCGAATCGCCAGTCTAACGGAGCGAAGGCGTTCATCTAATCGACGGGTCGAGAAAAGCAGCGAAGTCGCGACGCTGTCGCAACCAATGATATCGATTTAAACTCGTGCGTGGACCATCTGGCCAGCGGCGTCTCCTCCTCCTCCTCGTATCCGTTCTCGTCTTTCGCCTCCGCCGCGCTTTTCACCGGGGCCGACTCTTCCTCCTCGGGGTCAAAGCGATACGACGCTCCGCTGCTCGTTTTCCTCTTCCGCGAGCGCGCGTGCAGCGGAACAAGGGAATAGAGCCGAGAATCGGAGATCGACTGCATTCCAAAGGGTTTCAAACTCCCGCAATTTTGATTACTCGCGTTTTCCTGGTTGATCTTTATTCGTACCTGCAAGGAAAGATGGGTGAGAATGAAAAAAAAAAAGTTGCAAGTCACGCGTGACACACATGTGGCATAATCATGCATAATACGAACGATTGGTTACGGAATGATAATGTATCGAAGAAGAAGATACCTAATTTGCGTACTAAAATTGCCCAACTGTTACTTTTTAGCTACGATTGTTCTTTTTTGTATTGTACAAAATATTGTACCATTTTGATCGTATTGTTTTATCTACTATCGTTAATAGATAAATAGAAATCAGGGGACACAAATAGAATTCTCACGAAACACTTGAATGCACGATAATCGTTTTAGAGTACCAATCATTAAATTTACGATCCGCGATCTATCATTTGTAAAACGAGATCGCCAGAAAGATAAGATCACTCGAGTAAAGAAAGAACGAACAGTCCCGGATTAAGAGGAATACGGTGTTGCAACGGAGTAGAATGTGAACAACGGTGAGTAATTTTGCCTATAGCGCCTGAGTGTAACGTCTGACCCCATACGCCTCCGCGGGTCTTTTTCTACTTGCACTACTATGCATACTAAGTGCTCGAAAGATTTAAATAATTTAGAAAAATCAGTAGGATTAGTAGTCGATCATACATTTACTATTAGTTTCTGAACTACTTTAATCTAGAAGATATTTGAAAGATGCAGCTACGCCTTAGAAAAGATAGCGGACTATTTATTGTTTATTTCTTTACACAAAAGCGATAACTTGTCAGAAGTTACGCCTTCGTATCGCATACTTCCGGTTACTAGACTTCCCAGGAGTATCGCAGCGATCGATACGCCGTGCCTCTTGGCGCCGATGTTTCTTTTGATTCCAAGAGATAGAAAGAGGCAGAGGGAGAGAGATTGGCATCCGCTGTATGCGTCTACGCGTCTCCGAATGCGACTCGTTGGTCCTTCTCCCCTTTTTCTCGTTCCCGCGTCGGTCGACGTCGTTTATTTATAATCACCGCGAAAGTTGGCCGCGGTTCCTTCTCCTTCTTATTTCGAGACTGTTGAATCCACAAATGCTACATTCGACTATTTCTGGAGCGTAAGGACGCTCGACGAGGGAAGTGAACGGTGTTGACAGTTTCCGTGGACCGACTACGTCGTCTATGAGCAGATACGAGCAAAATTCTTGTCTTTATAAGATTTTCGAATAGTAAATAAAAGATAAACCACATCCGTTGCGTTATTCGTTCGATAACGGTTCTCAACGTCAGCACGTGCTCCTGTCGTCATCCACCTCGTGTCTTCATTTTTCCCCATCGATGCTGATGTAACTCCTGTGTTCCAACTCATTGGTTATCCGAATCTGCTACAGAAATATTGGTATATACCATCCATCCCGTGTATGTTCGCGAAACAATTTTTCGACAATGGCGACAAAAGAAGGGCATCTCTTTCGCGGACGCTTTCTCGAACTTATCGCGGGGCCAAACTTTCGCTTGTTAGTCTACCAGTTGTCCCAAGAAGTCGATGACTCAATATCAGTGGTACCGCCTTTCATAATTATCTCACGATTCACCTCCGAGATTAGCCAGATCTGATCTCTTATTCAAACCTACAATCTAAAGCGCCAAGCTAGCTCATGCTGACCCTATTAACCCTTAGACAACCGCGCGGTGTCCATCGGGAACCTCAACCTTGTTATTTCGTTTATAACTCATCAACTTAATTGGATTAAAGCGTACCACTTTAAGTGGCCCACTTCTTTAAACTCTTCGAAAAAAAAGGAAACGCAATTGCTTAAAAGAGTGTCGTAGATCAAGGTTCTTTGTGCTTATCAATTTTGTTCCGTCTCTAAATGAAATAAATAAACAAGCTGTGGAGTTGGGATTACGCGAAGACCAGGTAGAAACGAAGGATGCGGGTCGAAACGAAGGAATGCAACCGCGAACGTATGGCGTCTGTCACGGGTGTCTGTTGGTTCGTTTCCGACGAAACGATCGAAGATATCCAGCCGCATGGCGGTAGGATGCGCGCCTTCGCGCGAGTTTACACAGATGTTCACGGTTATTTCGGTTTGTTTGAACAATTGCCGAACGGGACGACAAAGGTGGCAGCGAGAGATATTCGCGAGCGTAATCCAGAAACACACACGTGTCCTTTCCATCCGCGTCAGCCGGATCCCATTGAAATAGACCGGTTTTCTCCCACGATTTAACCACGATTTAACATTTCGCGCTCTAATCATGGGGCAAATCTCGATCACAGTTTTTGGAGAATCCTAGACTTGGAGAGATTCAATGTCTGTCTTGGAACATTTCATAACTTCAGTTGTACTATTTCGTTGTAATAGGTGTTCAAAATATCGCCAAAAAAGTAAGTCATCGTTGCCTTTTCGGGACCTCGTCGCGAATCGATTTACTTTGAAAACAGCGCGATACCGAGGACTGCGTCAAGAGATAACGATTAACACACCTGGTGACAACGTAAGCCGCGTCTAAAGAGCGCTTATCACCGCCTTGATAAGCATTCTATGCTTTCGATATCGAGCATCTGCTTTCTCGTCGGACAAATCGGTGGGAAAAGAGACGGGTGCGCGTGTACCTGTAATCCAGGGATGGGCAAAATTCTTATCTGAATCAACATTTGAAATCACTTCGTCCGAAATAAATGTAATTATCGGACTTTCCACCGGGAGCTATATTTGTCCCGCGTAACAAGTTTATCTGTTCAATTATGAAATAGCATCTTTTAGATTATGTGTAGAAATTAATTTTGTGCCTTTCTATAGTAAACCTACCATTTATTTAAAAAGGCAGACTAACATTTCTGTTTTGACTACACTTATTGTAAATATTGGTATAAAGGCACCGAATTAAGTTTACACCTTAGAACGTAAAGCAGTTCCCTCGTGCCCCTCGATCAAGGGGCAACAACGACGACGACGACAAACAGTCGAGGATCGAATCGTCGGCGTCGACGAGATATCGCGGCACTTCGAGGTCGAGAGTCACGTTGGCATCGATGCAGCCAGCAGGGAGGAGAACGGATTTGAGCCGTAGAATCGTAGACGCATGCCGTCTCCGCGTCCGTCCGTCTCCGCAAAAGGCAACAAAACGAGAACACCGACGCCGGGAGCAGCGGTTGGCGCCAGCGCCATGTGGTCTTCGTTCCCCTCCGCGCTTCGTTCTCCTATCGTTTAAATGGACGGGGACGAATCGAGATAGCCCGTCGCTACTTACACTTCCAAGACAACGCACGCTGCGCGATGCGACGCGACGACTGACTACAGGTCAACGGATAAACGTTCCTCTCCTCTCTCTTCGATCGCGATCGAGGAACTGGAACGCGACGGGTGCGTCGCGTGCTGGCCACTCCAATAAGAACTCATCTGTCGATACCTAAGCGAACAAAAACAAATTAATATAATTGGAAACAATGATTGAGGTGTAAACTAAATTCGATTAGAACCTTAATAATAGAACTGTTACAATTGTGGGTCAATTCTTATTGTGTAAACCGTAGTAAGTAATACAACAAGGGTTTACCAAAGAAAGAAAGGAGCCTTCTATAACAAAATTCTATCCAAAATGAAACGTCACAGGCTCGTGCGTCGACCCATTAAGTTATCGACCCTAACTACGATTAATGGGGTCCACTCTATAGGTGGTGAGATTAAAAAACCGATGGATAGACTTTCGTAACATTGATTCTAGTCGACGTGAGCGAACGAAAGAGATTGCGCGTTAAGCAACAAATAACAAACGCGAGCAATCCGATGAGGAGAGCGAAACCGATAACGTGGATAAAAGGTAGGGAGGGAGATAGAACGAGGGACACGGAAAGAGAAGAGGGTTACGCGTATTATAATCTCGGGCCAGACCTGTGCGCCAGATGGTACCAGTCGGATGACGCACCGAACCTGAAAACATCCTGTCTCCTCGGCGATACGAGGCGAGACGAAGCGAAACGAAATCATCTCGACCACGGAATCACATCAAAAATAGCACCGTCGCGTACACTGTTCCTACTACTCGTGATACGTCTGGCTTCCTCGCCGCTTAATAGTCAGGAAACGACAGGTGTTTTTGTTTTTCACCTAGAAGCATACAAAGTTTGACGTTAGATCTTTGATACATTATCTATATTTTCACCTTCGGTCGGGTTCATGGTTGTATCGGTTATTTCAGAAACACCACCCTTGTAAGTCCTGGTACCTCACCCTAAATAGCGATGCGTATATTTCTAGCACTCACGCACGATTGTTTTTGTTTCCGTTTCAGCCGGTGTCATGGCTGGATCCGACAGGGATGCAGGCTTCTGCAGCGGAGGCGACGAGGACGACATGTCTGGCCTGCACTCGCCGAGCGCCTCGGAGGACAGCGTGGAAGTGCAAGTGATGCCGATATCCTTGAGAAACAAGAGGAAACTGGCCGAGCCAAGGAAGATTCAGGAACCAAACACAGCCCCCCTGAAAAAGAGAAGATTTGAGCAAATCGAGGAGACGGTCGTGGCAGACGAAGAGGTACCCAGAACGGCGCGATCGCCCAGTCCGTTTCGACCGTGGAGCAGTTCAAGAAAGAGCGTCGATTCAAAAGTCTCGTCATCGATTCGAACGGAACAAGCTACAGTTGTGCAGTCGGATACCTTGCCATCGAAAGCCCTATCCTCTATAGAGTCCACTGTCTCGAGTCGCGTTCGCGACAACGGCCACGAGGACGATCGCAACCGTCTGATCATCGTCAATGACACTCAGAGGAAACTCGAGGAAAGCTTCGAATCTCGAAGCGAGTCACAACGTCGAGACGATCTGCCATCTAGACTGCGACAGTCCACGCAAAATCGTCTACCTCGAACCGAAAGGCGGGAACCCTCCCGTCAGAACTTCGACTCAACGATGGTCGCCAGCTTAGCTTCGGCGCCCGTACCATCCGTAACGTCGACATCGACGCCTCGATTACAGGAAGAACCCTTGGCACTCGTCCTGAGGGGAGAAATAGGCACTAGGGTACCCTCCCATCCAGCGGTAAACGGCAGCTACGAGAGAACGTGCTCGTACTCCGTGGAGCACGCCTCATCGTCGTCCTCTTCCTCGTCCTCCTCTTCCTCGACGTCGTCTTCGTCGTCCTCCTTGCTACTCAACCGTCAAGAAAATCATCGATCGGGCACGAATGGTTGCAGTTCCTCTCAGACGATGATGACAACATCAACAACGGCGGGCCCTCAAACTGGCCATCCGAGGCAACAACATACGGCTGTGGGTCAGCAAAGGAACTACAAGAACATGACTCGCGAGAGGAGAATAGAGGCGAACGCCAGAGAAAGAACGAGGGTGCACACGATAAGCGCCGCGTTCGACACCCTTAGGCGTGCCATTCCCGCCTACTCTCACAATCAAAAGCTCTCGAAACTGTCCGTGCTGAGGATCGCCTGCAGTTACATCATGACGCTGGGCAAGATAGTCAACACTCCCGAAGGAGAGGCAACGAACAGCGCACCGTTGGGGGCATGCGTGGATCTCGTATCGAGAACAATTCAAACGGAGGGCAAGCTTCGAAAGAGGAAGGAAGACTGAAACCATCCGCCCACGCGGTCGGGAGATAATCGCCCGACAACTGCAACGTACAAATTAACGCGCACCGCCGACGCTGTCGCGGGCAGTATCCTCTAAAGGCCCGTGTTCACGTGACATTAAAGTCATGGACGGTTAGGCAATTCGAAGTCACGACAGTACGACTGTATATTTTGTCGTCGTTTCGAGGCTGGTCCCTATCGCAGCATTCGTCCTTAGAGTTGTGCTGAAATACAAATAAATTGGGAAATATAATTGGGTTACATTGTAATTCGCGTTACTTAAGTAATGGGGTTACTTTGGAAATGTCAGGAAACGTTTTGAACGTCCCGTGAACACGCAACTTAATTCACCGGTCCTCGACAACCGATTCGATAGTTTATCCTCAAATTCCTACGAGTTCCAAACTCGATCCGCTCTACTCCGTAATAACCAGCGCTTCTGCGATTAATAACAGTACTGTATCAAGTCCCGCGCTCACGTTCCAGACTGTGTAAGTTTTCCAGGAGTTTCGACGCAGCTACTATGTACGAAAGCTATAGGAAGAAAACAGGAAACATTAAAAATACTTATTTTCATATAGGTGTAAGCGATCGTTTCCTCAGTTCGGGAAATTTTTCTTTTGCATATTTCGCATATGTATATATAAATCAATATTTTTAAAAACCTGACTTACACAACCACGGCCATTCAACTAAAATACGAACCCTGTTTTCTGTCGGTAGTCGTATCGTTCAGCAAATCGAGGATTGTAGAGCTCGCGAACGTTACAAATGAATGTATGTACGCATGTGTGTTATGTATGCAAGCGTGTATGTACGAATCGGACTGCTTCGATTCGCGCATCTATTGTTCACGATGCGCGGCCAAGTGTATCCTTCTACGCTGTAAAACGATTTTGAAGCCATACGCGCCCATTTCCATCAAAGTTCGATGAAATAAAACGAGATGAAGAACGTAAAGATGTTGTAGGTGTGTTACTGATAACGATAAACCTTCCCCACGTCCACGTTAAAACTGCATGCGTACACGCGACGAAATTGATTCTATCCTAATCCATCTGTCAGCAGTTACAACCGGTTGCCGCTAGATTCGTCGAGTACAACCTCAACCTGCGCAAAATCACTCTCGTTATCAGTACCGCGACAGAGAAACGCTTAATACACACCTCATAAGACAGAAATACATAGATCCTTGGATATGATATTTTTAATTAACCATCATTAAATTGAACTGATACCCAATCTTTCTTCTTGCCACTAGGCTGTGGAGCAGGTGTCTTCGCCTTCGAGTCGCGTTAATGATAGCCGTGAGCTTCGAATATGGAAATAAGAAGATAAAAAAAAAATGATTCGTGAAAGTAACGATTTTGTTTCCTTCCTTCCGGGCTTAAACCATTGCCGTCATTCCTACCAGTTTGCTCGCTCGTCCACCGTCCGTCCCGAGACTATTCGTGCAGCAGGTGGCAATGACGTCGACTCGCGACGAGCTACCTTCTCGAAAACCGGCCTCGGATGCTTGGCCATCGGTTTGGTCAGCTTCGCCATGTTTCTCCGCGTCTCGTTAAATTTCATCGCGTCTCGCGACGATGTTTGATTCTCCTGAAATTAATCACTTTAATTTAGAAACAGTAGCGCAATGGATATTTCTTATAATTCACATTAGTGTCTAGCAAAGACATGATATACAAAAATAAAGTTCCTTTACACTCTATCTGTGTTGTTACTTTTGGAAAATCGAAAATTGCGTGAAAGATTGCCGAGGAAGTCAATTAAAAAACGAACGCATCCCTATTGGCAGCCCACCTCGTCCGTAGCGGAGCGTCACGCGGACGCTGCATGCACTCGATCGACTATGCGCCGTGCAAGGGCATCCCTAACATGGGCATCGTGTAGCGCCGCGCCAGAAGAGAGAGAACTCGAGTGCGTAAAAACACATCAGCCCTTCTGTGCCCGGTGGTCTCGTTTTTGCTCTTGGCTTTCGCGATTGTCGTTTTACTTGCCTCGTTCAATTCGTTTCCTCTTCCTGTCAACACTCGTATCGCACTCGTGCTGTTTCACGCTCGCGCAAATAACAGAGACGGAGAGACCATTTTTCACTGAAATCAGACCTTGATTCATTGTTAGGTAACGAGACATTCAGAGGTCGGTTAAGAGATGTATATCTAGGTATTGGGGGCGAATCGAGTACTAACGGCGAAAATGTCCCACTGTTACAAAGAGAAAACCGCGGTATAAGATGCAGTGCCGTTCGAGGCGCGATCGAATCAGAAACGGAACGCGATGGACGCCTGCGGTGCATACTCGTCGCCATTCACACTGCATCGAACAGAACCGACACGGCGAGAAATTGTACGCGTACACCTGCTGTGGGAACGCAGGTGCGTTTACCCGTTTTCATGAGCATCGCTTAATTTTCGGTGGTTACACGCCGGGAATAATAACCGGCTCCTTGCTTGGAACGCGCGCGGCTCCCCCGACTCCTGCACAAAGAGAACGCGACAAAATTACCGTGCTCGTTGGTATTCGCAACGATATCGATGTCGACATCGACATCGACGAGAAGATCTTACCGTTTGACAACGACTAATTCCATGCTTTGACTCTTCCCCAAGAGGCTCTCTTTGTCAGGCCCCTATCAGGATTGGTAAGACGGACCATTCGACTTGGGGCACACAAAGAAGATTCTTAAGGTAATCACGTCGTAATTTGATAATACTAATAATTTTCATACAAAGGGCAATTTTACTACGTTTCGGGAAAGTCATTAGCGACTGAATAGTATCCAATTCCGAAATAAAAAATAAAGATCAGCCCGAGGTTTACCGATGACAAATATCGAAGCCCGAAGGGGAGAGAGATGCACGGAAATACCGTGTCTCGAGTTACGAATCGCGAATCAGGCGTAGCATAGGGAGACGAAAACAGTCGCGGAATTTAGGTAGAGCCGGTGACCATAAAGCAAGATTAACGAGGCGAAATACTGTCTGGTGGGAGGTTGCCAGAGTGTTGGCGCCAGCTGACCGTCGCCGGTCGCCGGCCGCTACGTCGAACGACCTACGCGAATGCGTGCGTACACGCTTGCTTCTACTCCCGGACCTTGTTCGCAGTCTCCTGGTAAGCGTGATTCGCGGTACACAGCCGAGCGCAAAACAATCTCCTCTGAGACCATGCTCGCTCGTCTCATCGCGATTCAATTCCCTTCCCTTGCCCTCTCCGTTCTCCCTCCATGATTCTTCCGGCCGTGGACGCATGGTTTTCGTCGCGGGATGGAACACGTGGCCCTCGACGGAATCGTTACCGTTTATGGACCACGAGAACAGGAATCCTCCTCCGGTGTGCTCGTCGAAATACTCAATTTTCCAAACGAAAATTGCTTAACGCATTGCCGACAGATCGGGGAGATCTTCCCCTTCGCGATATTGCGTTCACATAAAAAATGATAGCGATGTGTAATTTACCTGAGGTATTCAAAGTTGCGTTGGGTAGACTTAAACAAATGTTTCTAACTGACTTAATACTCGCGAATCTTGCAAAAAGCGATCATTCGATTTCCCATCTACACCAACCAGGCATCGCGCCAATCACTCTACTTTATTTTCCACTTCCCTTTTTCTCTGCCATGTGGCTCTCTGTTGCTCGTTAATTGCTCGGTTGACTTGCTGTCTGGCCGACTGGATTGTCGGTTGGGCGATTCGCTGGCTCGCTGCCTGTTCTACTATGTAGTCGTGTTACGTATCCATCTCCCTGGTATCAAGTACGACGTCGACGCCGTGTTACTCGAAGGAAGAGCAAATTGTCTGCTGATTCCTCGCTAAAGGAGACAAAAGAGAAAAAGAGGTCAGCGTACGCAAATTGTACACGCATATGACTCTAAATAGTAAGAATTATTGCAAATGCAGTCGAAACGCGATGTCGAGTGGTACTCGATATAGGAACGCGAAGGGGTTAACCCATTCACTGCCAAGCAAATTTAAAGCGCCAAGATTCAATACAGATGTACATTCTACGCTGTTATGTTGACAATAAGAAATGATATTAAATTTATGTAATTTATATATATATTCTTTCACTAATTGCAATCGGATAGGTAAAAATCCGTTGACTGAACTTCAAAAGAGAAATTCTTTCCCGCTGCCAACTACAATTGCATCGCGATAGTGTTTTGGTACGGTCGAACATAATCGCTAATACGTTCTATCTCGATTTGCGTATGCGTGTACGTTGCAGCTATCCTAACGAACGCGAACACGAATGGCAAATGGCGGGTGACAAGGTATCGGTACCTGCGCTTAATTAACGCAGCATCGAGTCTCTACCGGTGTGGCACCGGAGAAACCACCAGGACGCTAGGCTCGATCTCACGTTTACACTGTAAACTTTACAGCGATATCCTCAAATGCTCCTAATCTCCTGGAATAGTAATACGAAAGTACTTTACTAATCATAACAACAACAAAAAAGTGTAATATTTGTAAAACTTACAAATACCCCATGTCTTGGCTATTTTCAATAACCGTTTACCGTTTCAAATAGATTTTCTCTGTTACCATAAACGTTTCACCCGTGCCAACCTAATAGGGAACAGGGGGAAATTTAATAAAGGGAAGCGTAGAAGAAACGGAAGATGAACTACAAGGAAGAATGAGCAAAGAGAACGATACCGTTCTCTTGCGAGAATCGGCCGCAACTCCCTCGCTATCTGTCTTTCTATCTCTCCCCCGTAGGCACGCAGTGCGTACGTGTTCCGTCCAAGTATGTGCTCCTCGTGTAGTCGGTGCGAGAGCGATTCTGTATATAGGATGCGACAGTGTGGCGCCAAGCTCTCGCATACAAGCCAGTTTCCACCGCTCTTTCGCGACGGTGCTCGCAGACCAGTGTACAGGGTGTTCGAGAAACAACAGCAGAGCAATCTTATAGCGGCCTTACTCTTGTCGGAACCTTTGATCTTCTTATCCTCGTATTTTCAGACATCAATACCGTCCTGCGTAAGGTGTATTAACGTTAAGGGTGGAACCGGGTTCAGGACGCTAAAAAGGAGGTATTTTTTTTACGAATTTAAAAAAAAAATGTATTAACGAATCTTTATGAAACTTACAGGGCCTTCTATTAGATATTTGGTGATAACAAATAATTTTGTTCAATAAAAACTTGTACGTGGAAAACCATGTACATGGACATGTTTGTCGACCTCTCGTCGCCGAAGTTACAAAGTTGCGAGGATTGTAGAGCCTTCAATTTTTGCTTTAAACAAAACAACTAAACATTTTTCTAAATAGAGTCCTACTGTTTCTAAGCACGATACCGTCTAATTTCGTCTTCAGCTTCATGTTGACGCTCCAGATTCCAATGTCATTGCCTCCGATATCAAATGCTGACAGTGACAAACTTCTTCGAATTGGGACCTGAAAAACACAGTAGTTTTGTGTCCATAAGAGTGGAGACTCTTGGAGACCTTCTGCAGAGTCTTAATTGTAAAAGTACTTTGTGAAACAATCAACAAACCTAATCATTTGACAGCGTTTACGGCAAAAACGGATACAACCACCAGAGTATGTTTTTTCGCGAACCACGTGACACGCGATCCGTTCCTTCTGACTCTTTCACGCCCTCTTCTTGTACGCGACAATTTGAACGGTGAGAATGGTAATCGTTATCGGCATTGTTTGAAGGGTTTGCTGTCGTTGTGATATACTGTCGGTAATAAGTTGGAGATGACGCTATTTTTCTAACACTTTTAAATATAATAAATTAGCGATAAATGTTGAAAACAACACCTTCGTATAATAGACACTAAATCTATTCGATCGTATTACTTGAATTTTTTATGAACGAAAAGATATGAAGTAGTATTAAATTAAAAATTATCATTCAGCGATAAGTAAGATACACACTGTCGATAAAAAAGCTGTATTACCTGACAGTGTTCGTCCTGTGTATCGTAGATGTCGCTACATAACGGTTTACCGTCACCTACACAAGCAAACTAAAGCATGTATGTCGGTTTCAGAGGATTTAACCTCAAATTGTAAACCGAAGAAAGAACTGTTGCTTCTGTTATCAAACTGATACTGATTTTCATCAGTTGCGGTGCAAAATGAGTAAGTAAGAACAATAAAGTTTTTAATTTGATTTGATAAACAATATTCTTTTTACGAAGTATACGATAATTAATATAAAAATACAAGGTTACCAATAACTAAACGATTAATAATTTTTGTAGCACGAAGCAGAGGTAAATTCTTGTCGCAACAAAGTGTCAGAGCGAGTAGTGGCAACGTTACTATTTTGTCTCAACCTGTTCCATCCACGAGTAGACGCGATCAGGGTTCGCCAGAATCTCCTCCCAATCGTGTAACTACCCAGGAAGAAAATCAACTTGTGGGTAGTTTGATAAAGCACCTTTTTGCTTTAGATAAGAAAAAGCAAATTGTAAATAAAGCACGACTAATCAAGAACGTCTTTGGTGGCCAGGGGAAACAGTTTCATCAGCTGATGTCTAAAGCAAAACATATACTGTCAAATGTACGAACGAAAATTTAAGTTTACGTAACTTTTTAGAATTTTGTTTATATAATTGCATATGTTGACAGATTTATGGATATCAACTGATGGAAATCGAAAGTGGCAAATACATTCTGGTAAATGAAATAAAAAATCCTCATCTTCAACCATCTAAACTTGAAGCTAGTAAACAAGTACTATTATTCTTAGTGCTTTCACATATATTTATGTCTGACGAATTTTGTACTAAAGGTAAGACTGCCTAATTACAGAAACACACAAGAGATAAGAATATATAGCTATATTTTTCAAATTACTTTAGAAACTTTGTGGGAATTTCTTACAAACATGGGTATTAAATCAGATAATTCCCATCATTATTATTTCGGCGATGTCGCACAGTCCATAGAGGTAAGAATGAAGAAAAAAGATATTGTAGCACGTTATGAATTTGGTATAAAAATGGAATTGAACTCACATTCGTGTATATTTAGGTATTTGTTCAGCAAAGATATCTGGAGAAGGTCGCCGTGGACAAAGACGATCCAACAAAAATAGAATATAAGTGGGGAATGCGGGCCGAATACGAAGTTACTCGACGCTCATGTTTAGAATTTGTATCACAGGTAACAACACATGCGTATACCTACTTTCATATATGCGCGGTATATAATGTATAAAGTATTGTTTATCCTTAGATCTACAGTGGGCGTCGAATAGAGAGCTGGCCGGCACAATATAAAGCAGTAATCGCACACGAGAAAACCAAGAATTGTGAGTGATCGACTAGTATGGATAAAATGTTGCTCGTGAAATTACGAACAATGAAGCCAGGCGCAACGACTGTGATCAATAAAGTACAAATTATTTCTGAACAATAAAATTATTTTTGAATATAACGACCGAATAATTTCAAAAACGATATTTTCCCAACCAAATAATAAGTTTCTTCAAACGTCCCCGAGTGCAGCCGTAAAACTGCGAGGCAAGATTAAAGTTCGTACACGGTCTTCGAGTTCAGCAAGGGTCAGAGGAATCTAAAACATATTCAGCTGCCCTAGTTTTAACCAAATCTAATCGGATTCATATTTTCTTGCGACGTTACGTTGCACAACTCGAAGAGCTTCAAACGAAATTGATTTACAGAAACAAAAGAATTGTCATTGTCTTCAACGTGGCATTTGAAATTTACAATAGTAACACAGTCTACCTCACTTTTGATGAAAATAAATAATCCCGCAGCAAAGCTGCGTTTTTCATTCAAATATAGACAATCAATCTTTAGATACAGTCATGGGAAAAGACAAGCGACGCTATATGTATAGGACCAGATAGTACCGAACGCTTAATCGTGAGGTTTCCGTTAAGTCGACGATCGCAGCTTAATCTCTTACTATTCCAGCATGTCTCGCAAACCCGATTACACTGTCCACCAGGAATTTTATTTTCCTATATCCACTGGGTGATCCTTGAATCTTGGGGCTTGGAATAGTGAATTGATATCAAAGTTTAAAGAAGAGCTGATACGCGTGGTTCTGATGCGTTAGAGTAACTGTTCGAGTAATTAAGCATGTTCGAGTTATCAGGCACTTGGTATAGTTTTTCCTTAATATTAAAAATGACGAATGAATTTGGCGATATTTATGATCTTTATGGGATAATATAATATTAGCTGTTTTTTCATATTTTTAGATTGAAAGCGTTAGTGCTCCAATTTAAAACGTATTATCGCAAGCGAAGAATGATTGCCTGCTCGGCTTAGCAATAAGGTTAGTAACAACTTTTATAGTTTCTTAGCCTTAATCCTGTTTTCACTTAAGTAAGTTACAAAGACCATATGATTTCCTTATCATTACATTTTTATTTGCAACATAAAATGCAGAGATGAAGAGGATGGCGTCATTATTGTCGGCACTCTTCATTCGAAAACGTAACTTTTCCTTTACTGAAAGCGTGATTGCGCAGTGAGGAGTACCGTGGCAAACTATACCAGCTGCCCGACTACCAATGCAGCAAATCTGTGTCAGTCAGGCCGGGCTGCAAAGCAGGCGCTAAACATTCAGTGTTCGTCGGTGTTCCAACCGGGCCTGGTGGGTAGGTAGTCGCGTTGCGTCGCGGCGCGCGCGGTTCGCAGTGTCGCAGTACCGCGCGCATCCCTGCACTCTTACCCTACTTTTGTTAACCGTTCATTTACTCGTCGTACGGGCCTATCTTTGGCCTAATACCGATTAGTTGTCGCTAACATCGGGGACCAAATTCGGTAAAAAGAAACACGCGCGTATCCATCCGTTGCGTCCTGCATCGCATCTCGCAAATCCTGCCATCCGTGCGCGTTTAGGCTTCGTTTTTCGTACAATCGTCCACCTAACGGGGTAAACTAAACAGTAGTAACGATGACAACGATTTACAACCATCGAAGAAATCGTGGCAAACCATCTGTTGTTTATAAGTAATCGTTTGAATGCTGACAACACGCGAACCGATCATTTGATCAACGTATAAAAAAACAATATAATGAGTTCCACGAACAAGAAACAAGGGGAATGAAAAAAGAAGAGAAACGGAAAGGTGAACTCTTGTAGAGGTGTTAGAATCGAAGAAGCTTGGTACCCGTCACAGAATTGTTGAGAAGGAAGTCAAAACTCGCGATACTGTAATGGTAACGACAAATGATTGATTCAGCCTTTCGCTGTGGACGACGTGTAATAACATGAAAGTCAACGGTCCATTTTTATAAGTTCAAAGCAAAAATTTATTTTGAAGATTAATGCAAAATATCAAGTGTTTTATTTTAGTATGTACACGTCGTCGAGCAGTGAACTTCAAGTCCAACCCTATTAAACTATTAGCAGTTGAGACTTAAACAGCGTAGTGTTCTCATAACTTCATCTAAACAATCTTGCTTCAGGTATTGGGACTCACAGACTCATAAGTGAATATTTTCTCGGGGGCGGGAGAATCTTTTGGTTGAAGAGTACTTATGCGGTTCGATGTGACGGACTCTTTGAAGCGTCGCAAACGAAAGCATAAGAAACTATTTGATACACGGAGGAGAGAACGCGGTGGCAAACGATTCGAAACGGCGCGCAAGATAAAAAAACTCGCCCGAAATGTTCAACCTCTATCAGAACTTGAACAAGAGGGACGACGATCACAAGGAACCGGTCGTCACAGGCCATGACAGATTCTGGCAGGAGCGTCCGAAAACACGGCGGAAACGTCGTGCCGTTAATAGAAGGACTCAGAGTGCCATCGAGCTAGACTCCGAAGCTATCGTATCCGCACGGGGAACTCTCCGCCGTGGAAGAAGCGCTAGCATAGAAGACGATGACAGCGACGAGGAAAAGGGCTACCAATTGACCAATAAAATCGACAATCTAGCCAAGATATTATTTAGTCGCGTGTCCGCTGCACGAGGTTGCAAGGAGTCTGATGTCAGGTAATTCGATCGCTTCCATCTACTAAGCAGTGCTAGGCAAAGTGTAACCGAATCGATAATTACAATTGACCTTATTGATAGCTAACGAACACAGCTAACATTGCGATTCTGTAATTCAACTAATTTTCATTTAACGAGCATACGGATAAGTAGATCATCTTTTATTCATCATGGACGATACTTTTGTCCACGGCTGTCTACATTCCCTTGATCTAAATAATAACTGAATCGATATTGCGATGCATGTATTACCGATTATTTGTGCGAGAAACGGGAGAGATAGAGGGAGAGAGGAACGTTTTCATACGATCGATACACGCTGAGTTACTCGATTACAGCTAACGACAGCAGAATCGTGTTGCTACCTGAGCTTCGAATCGAACCTGTTAACGCTGTATCCAACGAGTTACCGTTTCTGGCAATTTCTTTTACCAAGCATATCGATCGACCTTGAGTCCCCTTAGCTCTCTTAATTACACGATACGAGGAGACCAAGCCGATATCGCGTACACGAGGACGAAGTTGAGTTCTACCGATTTAAGCAGGCGTTATAATCTGACATGTTGAAAAAATTGATTTTTCTCATCTATTTCAAACACTTCAAGAATACACCCTTGAAAACTCTTATTAAAATTTGTAAAAATAATGTAGCGATAAACGCTTTATCGTACGGATTACTGGTTTCTCCGACAACTGGAATACCTTCTTCATCTGTCCGCATTTATTTACAAACGATTCGGTCACGCAATAATCCCTGTGTACATGGATGATCTATCACGATCCAAACAAGTTTCTATAGGACGTCTACGTGTAACACGTAGCAACGGAATAAGTAAAATTCCAAAACGCTGAATCTGTATTCGAAGTCCTCGTGGCAAACTCATCTCGGTAAACTTCGCTTCGACGTAGTTTAACCATGACAACGCAGCTCGTTGAGATGCGATTATCACATACGGACGACCGCCATAGGAACTGCTCGCAGAACGTTCAACTTCGAGGGAAGCGAATACCAATGACACATCCGCGCTCGTTTAGGTGATATTAAAGATGGCCTGGAATAAGTTATATACGTTCAAAAACTGTATTCTTTTGTTACAACTTTGTTGTTTGAATTTCCCTATTACAGCTAATGGCAATTAATTTTCAGGTCAAAGAAAGTGAAGTCTCCAGTAGATAAAGATTAACATTCCTGACACCTGCTGCATAGAAGTTTTCAATAAAAAAACTAACTCTATTAAAGAACTGCAATTTCAAGAAGAATAACCACCCGTACAACTATGGAGTTCGATGACCTCCAGCATGCATTTGAGAAAGGTTCAGAAACTCGGAGCAGGTGTCGAAAATGTTGATTTCCTTCATTTTCTTTCACTTGAACAAGTTAGAAATATTAGAAAGGAAGAGTAGGGAACATTATACCAAAACCAAATAGTATAGATAAGCAGATTCTTAAATCCAATATAGACCTACAAATACGGCGGTTTCATCTTGAGGTTTTGGAGCGAAGGTACTCCGATGTGAGCTAATTACTCGAGTAGTATTTGATTCACTGAAAGTGCACGAGTTTTCGAATATTAAATAGTTCCCGTAGTAAAATACAAGCAGTCCAAACTCTCGAGAGTACGTCGACAACCTCGCTACATTTTTTTCAACTGTCATCTAATTGGATGAAACCCTTGCACTCGTAGACACAGATGGCAGCTCGCTGGTAACGCTAACGCGGTCGATCCAGTTTGTAGCCGTTGGTTCGGGAATCTAATCCATTATTGGCATCGCTCGAGGTACCATTCATCCAACCGAGAAATTATCGTTATACACGATTATGATTTTCCGAATGCTTCGAATACTGTCAACAGGTATTGCTCTTCACTTTCAATGGACTTACTTTTAATGCGTTAATATAATTATGAAAAACAATGTTTAGATGTCGCATGTAGTTCCATTCATGTATGTATTTATCTCTTTCTTTCACTTCCAACATTTTGTTTAAATTGATCTTTGTTTCTTTTATCAGCCTTCAACTTCATGTAAGTAACTTTCACAAAAATAGACTTATATTTAATAACTCCTGGCTTTCAACTCAAAATATGGAGTTGTACGCGTTCTAATAATACTTAATCAGCGATTGGGGATTGTTACAAACACCTCGTTACGATATCGTTCCTGCCTGCTCGAAACACAAAGGAGAACTTCTAACTCCTCTTCCTCTTGTCTAATTTTTTCCATTCAACACCCCCCGAGACGTATACGATAGCTCGATATTTGAGCGCTATCCTCGTCCGTTGCATTGTGCTGGCAAAGTGAAAGGGTTGGTCACTTATTGTTAGCAACAAGTGCCGCGTCTTCTGTTTGAGAGGAAAGCAAATCGTTGCTGAGAAACTGACTGTGTTTAGTTGTAGTCCAAGCAGAGGTTTGATTCTCCTACTATATTTATAATATCTCTACACTTTTTCCACAAAAGACATATACCGCAAGAGCGCTATTTCTTTAAAGGAGAAAGTATAAGCGTACGAATGTTGTGTTCGATACATAAATTGCTCGTTAACCCCGATCATAGATTACACTTTGCCTTAAAAACAGTGGGAATACAGTAAACAGAAACGAAAAGTATGACAGAGTTGCATTTTCATTGCTTTTGCCGTGACAGAAATGGAAGACACAGCTACACGGCACTGGGTCACGGACCGTCCGTTTGCGAGGATGTTGGCGAGTACATGGAAATGGAGAGAAGGTCCCGGGATCGTGCCTTATCAATCTGTCAGGTTTATATCCGAGGGACGCCTCGCTACAGTCTCATCAAGCAGCTGAATAATCTCGGTAAGCTCACCCCTTTGTCTCCTCGTCGCAACTTTATTTTTTAGTATATGTATAAGGCGCACGTAGAAACGCATACGTAAGTATTCTGCGGAGAATGGGTGTCCTTCCTCGGGAAGTACTTTCGAACCTGAAGAAGGTCTTTCATTCTTTGTACACAAGGTGGTAGCAAAAGAAAATGCATGAAAGCGACTACTGTATATTTCTCGTGATGTTCTAGGATCGAGAATGGACAAACATTGGTTTGCTGTGAGGGACACGTCTCTAAAAACCGATCGGCTGCTCACGTTGGCTCCGTTGAGTCGGAACTGCTCGTTGAGCATTTCTCCTCTGACCAAGAATATCTTGAACGACTTGTTCTTAGCCTTGCAACATCCGTACATTTGTCCCGTGTTCGATATCGATTTCCTCGAATACGAGAATCAGAAGTACGTGATCTTGGTCCAGCCCATCAGTCAAGGTAGTCTGAAAGATCTGATATACGGGGTAAGTAGCAATGGTAATACTTCGTAGCATGGACAGGTATGATGAGTTGTAGCTATTGAACAGATCGAAAGAACCGGTTGGAATGAGGATTGGGGCCAAAAATACGCTTCCCGCGGAAAGGGGCTACCCTTGCCCCAAGTGCAACAAATGGGACGTCAAGTGTTGGAAGCGTTGATTTTTTTAAAAGAAAGAGGATTTCCAACCGTGACCCATTTACACTCGGGAAACGTGCTCGTCCAAAACGGTGTCGCGCGGCTCGCCGGCCTCGAGAACACGCTTCTCGGCTTCACCAGTCGAATACATCCAGTAATTGCTTCTCGAATGTCGCAAACGACCACCTCCATTGATACGATATGCTTCGGTAAGATCAATTTTAAGTATCGTGCGATCAAAACAGACATAATCATCGTCGTTTCTTAGCGACCAAATATTTTATGCAACGTTCGATGTCCTTCTAGGTCATATGCTATTTGAAATGTGCGCTGGCTACGAATTACGATCGTTTAAACCGAATTCCGTGCATTTCTCGGATCTTGAAATGTATCCACAAGTACAAATCTCACTATCTATCTATCTGTTACTCGTGTGCTTGCTTTCTTTTTTTCTTTCTCGTTTGCGCACTTATTGTCGCTCGCAAGAAACATCCGTGAGGTTTTCTTCTCAGATTCCGATGAAGCTTTGTAGAGAGTGAAAACAATCTGAGAAGGAGATGACACTGATAATCCTCTCCAGCAAGAGAGAAAACTAATCGAACCGTCTACGTATACAGGTTGTCGAGTTACTGAAATTCATATTCGTCGAACCAACTAGTCGTCACAAAAACATTGAAGAGCTTCTCGTTCATGATTTGTTCAGAAATATCGATCTTCGTGAAATGCGAAGCGCCACCGTCACGGTAAGGATTTTGTCTTTCCACAATTTATGCTTATTTCCGCGCTATCAAATTCTGACGTAGCACTCGTCTTCTTAGATATTCCGACCAACCTTGACACCGCCAATCGTCAACTTACTCGACGGGATTAAACGGCAAAACGTGAATAAGAGGTAACGAAAAGGCTACGCCGATATCGTCTAATTTGTCCATGTAAATTTTTCTATTACGCTGAAGATTCATTTTGCATGCACAACAGGCAGAGGTCACGCTCTATAAGCGACGTGTATTTAACACGCAGATTGTGGTAATGACACCAAAGATCCGTGATTAATCAACGTAAGCTTCGAAGGTATACGCTTATTAGAACTTAAACCCACTCTTTCTCATTTTACAGAATCTCAAGTTTGGATGATACAATCGACATAGATGCAATGTCTCTCCACAGGCCGGACACGGTTTGCGAAAATTCGTTACTCGACGAAATATACAACGAGCTTTCGAACACTGCTGTATAATTGTGGGAACAATGTTTATTCGGTACCCAATCCAATTCTTGGACGTTCATTTGACCGAGGATCATGTATTCGTACGTTTCTTTACCAAGTGCCAAAAAGATAGTTTCAAACGTTCAATCCTAACGGCGATGCAACGATAATACATTTAATAGAAAAGTAAGACGAAGACGAAAAACAAGGAAAAACGAATAAAGAAAAGTTGTACATGTACGGTCGACTTTATTATTTAAAGTATTAAAAGACACCCAAGAAACCTGCATTTGCCAAACAATGGGGAACGATTAAATATTTACTTTACAAGCGTCGAAAAGTATACAAAAAGACCAGAAAAATTACATTCTCGTGTATGAATACTAGGGATGATGCGTGTGTATATCAATCTTTTGTTATCATTTTGAACAAGAAAATAATATCTCACTGTAGCATTTCACTATCGAACAATATCAGGTTAGATTCGGATAAAATTGATCTTTCGATCACCAAACTATCTTCATATGAAATTCTTCTTTTCAAAAAAACTTAGTAATAGTTGCGATTGGTAGGGATTAATCCAACGTAGGTCGTAAGGTTATACAAACGTAGGAAATCACAGGAAGCAAGGAAAAACTGATTTTCCTATAGTTTTGTACATAATGTGTATCATAACCTTACAGGGATCAAGGTAGTATAAGCATCGATTAAGTCTTAAAACAATAAACACGGATATTCGACGCTCGTTTAATCGATCGTGGAAATGTGTATATAACTTGCCAAATGGACTTTCAGATCGGTAGTAAAAATAGGCATTATTGCTTCTTGATGATCTTTTCGATTTAACGTCTTCCTTATACTAGATCGGATCGTTGATTTAGCGCACGGACGCGTTTATGTTGGTAGAAAATGTCAATATCAAATAATTTAATTCTTTATTATATCTCACGGTTTATGAAGCACCGGCTTCTAGTTCGCTGGCTGGCGTATCCGGTTCTTCGTCGTTGTAAATGTTTTCTGCCATTTGCCACACTTGCATTATATTGTCCTCTGACACTGAACATTTGACCCATGGTTCGTTCGGATTCCATGAAAAGTCACTGATCTTCGCAGTGTGGCCGCCATGTATGAACTGTAAAATCCAAACGAATGTAAGTAATATGCTTTTTATGCAAAGTAACGTACCAGAAATTATGAATCGAATATACCAGTAACTCAGGTGGACCATCTTCAGCATCCTCGCTGGATTGTTCCTCGCCAATTTTACTAAGATCCCACACATGTAGACGCCTGTCTGTACCGCTACTGGCTAATATCGTTTCGTTATGCGGCGACCACTGGACTTGGAAGATCTCGTCTTTATGAGATTCAAAAGAATGCAGTTTTAGCTTAAGGTTCCTCAAATCCCAGAGCGCTACCGTTTTATCAGCACTACCGGTCGCAAGGATAAATTCAGAGTAGGGATTGAAACTTAAACAATTAACTTCAGCAGTGTGAGCGTCGACCGTGTGACTTGGCTTGCTAGTATTGTTACACCTACGAATGAAGACAATTCGTTGAAGAATGATAATAATATAGTTTCCTTTGTCTCATTGATAATAATTACCTCGTGTCCCAAATCATTAATTTTTGATCATCCGCGACAGATCCAAATAAGGATTCATGCAACAGATGCCAAGCTACATCTTCAACAACAGCCGTGTGCCCGGTAAAGATCGTTTTCGCATCTATAACACGATTTTCCTTAGGTGGTGCATTAATATCCCACAAACAGATGGTATGATCATCGGATGCACTGAGCAAGTACCCATTGAGATTTGGATTCCACGAGAGGCCGTAACCTTCCTTTTGATGTCCTCTTAATCTGATAAAAGCATGACAAACCAAATTTATATAAAAAATGACATGGAATAATTGCTGTCTAAAAAGTTATTCTTTGCATGCTTACCTTAGATCAGGCTGACATTCGCCATTTGGATCTGGTTTACTGGGATGTTTTGTATAGTCAAAAACAAGAACATCACTAGATGGTGTTTTAGTTGCTATGACACAAGGATTTTGTGGCATGTATCGTGCCCTGTTTACTTCTCCCTCGTGATTTATCTTTATTTCAATCTCTATTTTTCCACTAACAGAACCGAATCCTCCAAACTCACCCTTCTCATTATCATAGTGAGACGCGTCAAATTGAGCATCCTCATTTGGCAATTGAACACTAGCAATAAGTAAATGATTCTGTTCATCCGATGTATGTGTACCCAGAATAAGTCGGTGTACAGAGTAATCTTTTCCCTCTGGTCTGGTTACGTCAGGCAACCACTGAGCAGTTAAAGATGGCCATTCTAAAGCATGTGTCATCACTAGATCATACAAAAAGGGAGTATTTTTTTTCCATATTTTATATTCTTCATTGATAACTCGTTCCTCCACAGCATCATCAAATGTTTCTGCAATGATATATGGAGTAAAATATATGAAATAATAAAAAAATATTAGTGCAAAATTTAAATATAAAATATTAATTTTATATAGTTAATATCCTAGATGCAAACAATTAAATTACATTACTTTATTATGGAGTGGTGAAAAAGGAGGCATGTGAAATTAAAGAAAATTTAATTTATATGTTTTTAATACCCTTAACAAAATACAAAACGTTCTACATTAATTAATTTAGTCATTCAAGAAAAGATATACAAAACAAAGTTACGAACCAAATCGAGATTTCAACTAATAAAAAGGTGTCCTTAGCGGTAATATAACCTGCCGGTCAGTAAATGTAAATCTTTTTCTTAGACTTCTCGATATCACGATACAGAAACATTTCGCATTTTATTTCAGTCATAATCTAGTATTGATGGTAAATTAAATGACTAAGACAGACGTATTATACTTTCAACAGAAATAAATTTACCAAAGTTCCTTGTTTAAAGCAATCTTGTTTACTATGATAAGAAAGCGTCCTTTGAAAGAACGACCGATCGCTGTATTTATATGAACGATTAGAAAATTTAACAAGAACGAGAAACAACGAATGTTATTCTTACCGTCTTTATCTCCCATCCTCACGTTTTGCTAAATTTCTAACGTAACACGTAAAATACCGACGAAATCTTAAACCCGCCAAAAAGCCGCGAAGTCTAGCCGGAATTCATCAAAAATGCAAACGTTGGCAAACGTATTTGCTAAAATGCCTTAAGTATACGCCGCGTTCTCACTGCACAATTCAGGGACGACTTTAGTAGAAATAAATGATGTATCAACAAAAAGAAACAAATAAAGTTCAATTAGAAGAAATTAATTAAATATCTGATTGTCATGTCGCAGGGAAAGTAAAGACTGTTAAAATTGATCACGAGTTTGCTTATTTATAAACAAGGTAAGTATGTTTTTGAGAATACTTGACAAATAATGTGTAGAATAATATTTTTATATAAGAACATATTGTTATATAATATTTAGTATATATTTCTTTAAACTTAAATTATACAAATTAAATATAAATATAACTAAAGTTTTTTAAAGGGATACTTACAATTGGATATTGCACCGAGGCACTTGTAACTCTGGCGTCGGCCTTGGCGCAATCTCATGGATAGGCGACCTAATCTTTTGTGATATGTAGCTTTAATTACGTTTGCATTATATCCTTTTTACTGTTACATACGTATGAATTGATGTGGATGTTGTGTCAAATATATTAAATTATATAGTATTTATCGAAATTGTGTTCTTTTCGTGATTTCGTATAATGTATGTGACACGTGAACACCGAGTAAATATTGAAGCACTGCAAATAATTAAATTACAATTTAACGTCTGTTAACGTTAATAATATTCACTCGATAATATCATGACTATTAAATGATATAAAAGACAAGCATTAGGAAAAGTATAACGAAAGCTATGGAAGATATCAATGCAAAGAGAGATGCTAGAAGAAGACGAATTTTGGAAAATTCGGAGAGACGTTTGTTGAAGATTACTGGCCGAAATGGTAATACCAGATCAGAAGGTAAACATGTTTTCATTACGACGTTAGATAATAATCGTTATTTTGAATATTTCTTCAAACAGATTATCGTATTACAATTTAACCTTTGTAGATACATCTAGTCAATATTCGTTTCCCTATAGCGAGGTACAAACAGATATCTCACAAGCAAATGTAAATGGTGCAGTATTAGGTAATGAATTTTTAATACTCAGAATATGTTCTTGTTTATAACGTTTGTTATTATTCATTTGTTATGTGATTACAGACAGGTGTAACGATGAAATTAATACCGCAAATGTTTTCAATTCTGATGATATTTGGAACAGTACATCGACCACTTTCAAAAATAGATACGATACAAGAACCGAAGTCGAAAATATCCACTGTACTCCTAATTATACAAAATTGTTACTACCTGGATTATTAACAAGTCGTATAAATTATATATTGCTAGCCTTTGTTGTCAACATTCTACTTGTGTTAGAAGTGGATTATT
Organism: Hylaeus anthracinus; assembly: GCF_026225885.1. Lineage (NCBI taxonomy): Eukaryota > Metazoa > Arthropoda > Insecta > Hymenoptera > Colletidae > Hylaeus > Hylaeus anthracinus. The sequence goes on along the minus strand of NW_026534349.1, from coordinate 4,273,677 downwards.
TATTTGGAAAGGTAATTAAAAACAACGAAATGTTAAGTAATTTCTTTGTTCTTTTAAATTTTTATTGTATTGTAACAATTTCTCTGTTCAAATATAAAGATATATTTAATATTTCAGACAATTGCAATACCATACTTTCCAATAATGATGGGACGTCTGTACAGTTGTAAAAATACACAAGAAACACAAAATGGTAGTCTACTGTATGCTGCTTTGATTTTATGTAACATTAAACCTGAATTAACTTACCAGTTGAAAAAAATTGTGTCAATGATCCACATGATACTTGGAGATTTAGCTTTATACATTTTTAGTTTCACCCTAACATATTATGCGTTTTTATATTATTTTCACGAAACAGATATTTTAATTAATTTAAATGTATGAATAGCATTACATTTGAAATACAAATGGACAAAACGTTTATCCTGAGAACAGTGTTTAAATTTTTATAGATAATAAATGCACTTGTCATATATTGAAATGTTCCTTAAATTTATGTACAGAAAACAATATGCGACCTATTACTTTTATTCTTTGGATTTTTAAATGCAGAGCCTTTTCCCTTTATATTTCATGTACAAGCTGAGTCTAAGTAACGATTAGAAAGAATACAGAAATATCTTGATGTTACTTAAAAGTACAAAATTAATCTGGTCTCATCTGATTAATACAGATAATTGCGCTACAGCAGGTGTATTAGAACACTGACAATTGTTTAATAAGAATGAATACAATTTATAAAAATTTACGTAGGTAAAGTTAGATACAAATTCCACAGAATCTTTTTTGCTTTTAAATGGAAACATGTTGCTATCAATATTAGGAAGTTCACATTTATGACTTCCATGGTATAAAAAGATGTTTTTGAATAGATTGATCATTCCATGTAATTTGTAAACAATTTGATATTTTCTATTATTAATATTAAATAAGTTATTTAATACCTTGCCTATTCCTTTTCTTTGATACTACGCAGAGTTTTACTTCTTACAATCTCTGAGTGACCCAAAGTTATCATCTCCCTTTCCCAATTTGCGAGGTCTTTTTCATATTGTATCATCAACTGCGCTGCCTCAGTTGAAAGTTGTTGCTTCTCTTCATTTGGCAAGTCATTCCATTTTTCTTTCATTGACTTTAGCCATTCCTAATAAAATAAACAACAAATTTTTTTTAAAATTAGTCTCAGTTAACAGGTTATTGACATTAGAAGCATACCAAAGAAGACATATCTGGACTTTTGTTGTCCCTCTGAGATTTCAAAAACAACAGAAATGCATTTTGTGGTCTTTTGGGCTTCTTAAATATTGTTTGTTTCTGTAATTAATGTAATTCACATGAAATTTAACAATGTTAATCAATGAACAATTTAATTGATTAATTACCAATTTATTTTCTTTTTTAAGATTCATTTGTTGCTCCTTAATTTTCATATCATTCATCAATTCCAGCTGTTCTTTTGTCAAAGAACTTTTGAATTTCTGTAGTTCTTCTTGATAAACTTCATAGTTTCTTTTATATTGTATTCTATAATTTTCTTTAAGTGTAGAATCCATATTTGCCCATTCTTTGGATGCCATTTGTACTACTTCAGAAGATTTTAGACTAGGGTTCTCATTTAATATCTTTTGTCTAACAGATTGTATATACAAAAAGAAGGCAGGTTGTGGCCTCTTTGGTTTCATGGGTAAATTTTCTTTCAAACATGCAGCTGTACTTCTTGCAACGCTTTGACAGGAGCTCGGCAAGTAACTTCTACAACAATAGAGAATATAATCATAAACTTTATCCACATTGTCCATAGGACAACTTTCTACAAAAGCTTATCCTAACTTAACGAAACATTTAACCAAGTTATATACATGCAATATAAAGGTAAATCACAATACCTTGGACACATCAAATTTCTTGACCCAATAGAAGCGATCAATCTTCCAAAACCTGCCATTCTACTTAGTAATAAACATTCAGTGTTATTAATATTATTTAATATTATTTAGTTCTTGAATATCGTTGAATATGATACATGTGATAAACACCATGTGGTACACATACAGTGTTGAACAGACCGAACTAATTTTTGGAATTTGGTTAGCGCCTCTATCGGGAAAACGCCCAAGTTTGTCCTCGTATAGTCCCTATTTTTACTGCTAGATGGCGCCATTAACCGCGTTTTTTACCGATATTATGGTAATGTACCTACAGGTCGATAAAAAAATACTGAAAATAGCGCCATCTACCAGTGAAAGAGGAACTATTTTACGACAAACTTGAGCGTTTTCCCGATAGAGGCGCTGACCATACATCGAAATTTTAGTTCGACCCTTTCGCCGCGAGATGGCGATACCATAGTTTGGCACAAAATTCAATGTATTTGAACGAAAAAAATGTGAACGATCAAAGAAAACTAGCAATATTTCTCGCAGTTTTTAATAATTCATTTATATAAAGCATTAGAAACATTATTGAATCTAAACCTGGTACTAAACCATACGCGCTCCGTATAAAAATGTCTCGCAGGACGTGGCTGGCGAAAATAGAAGATACATGATTGTTGCGATGATTTGGTGGGCATACTACGCATCCAAAGTAATTTTGTAATGAACATGCTTGTTCGCTTTTGGAAAAATTCTACTTCCGGAAATGCTGCACGATCGACGAAACCGCAATTTTGTACAGTCAATCGAGAAGCAGTTCCATAAACGTTTGGCTAAGCGACGTTGGGTAAAACTTGATTCGAATAATACGCGCAGAATAATAAGGACTAATTCGGTTAAGAGTGGATGGAACGGTTGGAATATAAACAATGATTTTTTTCGAAGATGATCGAAGCAACTGGTTAGTCCGCTCCGCGCGTTGATCGGTGAGAGGGAGGGTGGGTGGTGCGCGAGTGAACGATGATTGGCCGAGGCGGTCGGGGTAGTCGAAATTCAAGCGAAGAAGCGGCAGTTAGTGTAGCGACCGTCGAGCGCTTGCAAGCGCTTTGCGTAGCTGCGTAGAATCATAGTGTCGTTTGGTTTTTTCGTTTATCGTTCGTGTTGCTCGTGCGAATATTTAATCGTCGCGTCTCAGTTTTGTAACTTGCCTTTAGTTTCTCGTCACGATTCGCGCCACGCCACGTTACGCCGCGCTTCGCCTTGCCTTGCCTCGCCTCGCCTCGTCCCGACTCGCTGTTTCGCAAGCTAGTTTTCCCGGTTTAAACACGGAAAAGGGAGCAAAGAGTTAATCGCAGCGACGCGATGACATATCGTGGCGTTACGGTGACATGTTCTGTGAAAGTGAATTAGTGGTGGTGATGATTGCGAGCATCATCAAATACCAATTACTACGATGACCAGCTGACGGATAAATTCCTCTTCCACGTCCCTACGGCGTCAACGGGGTTGCCACAGGTACTGGAAGGTGAGCTTTTCAATTTTCTTTCCTATAGATCGAACCTTCTTATTCGAACTTTCGTTACGAATCTATATCGTATATCGCAGTTTTCGTTTTCGGATGATGTACGCATCGAGTCTCGAAATAGGATTGCCTGTCATCTTGGCAGACACCAATTAATACATCGATATAAAATGAATTGCAAATAACAGCCACCTGTAGCCTTTATAGAATAAATATTCACGGTAATCGTTGCGACTAATCCTCATTAATATTAACGTAATTAAAAGTTAAACGATCGATCAACACCCCTTTTTAGGAAAAGCAATATATCGTAAATACTCAAAAATAATAAAATGTAGTTATTTACTATATTTATTATCCAACAATATAATCGATCGTTTTGCTTGGACAAGTCGATATACCAATTTACGAATATCAATTGTAACGAGTCGATGTTTTATTAAGAAAATAATAATGAAATTCTTGATGGACACCGCGCAGTTTTCCAAGTCTAGGGGTTTGCTCGACACGGGTCGACTCGAAACACGTGGTACGATTTCTAAGCAGCCGATTCCTTTCGAAAAATGTAAATCGGAAGTAATTAAAATCTGAACCACTATTTTTCATTTCACGAATTTACAAATGCAAGTCTTTATATTCTTTGTCCTCTTTTTCCTTGCATCGATTCACTGAAATCGTCCGAAATGTGAAAAGTATATTGTTTTTTTGCTAAATAGAAAAGAGTAAGGACAATTGGAATCCGAGTCCCGAGGTTCCTTTGCGAGTAACACCGAATCGATTTTCACAAATTAATTCCCGTCTTTCGCAGAAGATCGCTTTCAATCGAAACGGAAGTTTTAGTCCCCCTTTTCTCCCGTTGGATACTCGAGGGGATGAATTTTCTTGAAATTTTACGCCGAACGATTAGCTATGCAAACCGATTACTTACAATTTAAGCGATCGAGTTCCCCCTTGTCCATAGGGCCCGCAAACTTGAATACACCATCGAGTACGCCGACGACCAACGCGGAGAGACCGTCGCGTCCTTGTAAAATCGTAATTCCTGTCGTCCGGTTTTAGCGACGAGGAAATTTGTAATTTGACTTGAAATTATTCGACGCGTTCTTCTCGTTAGGAGAAAACCAAGTGCGGAAAGTTTGGCGTAACTCCGTCATACATATTTAGAAAATCGATGGAAAACTCGACATCGTTAGGAAGGATTTAATTAATAGCGAGACGCGTGAATAATTAAAGTTTCTCGCGGCGAAGTACTACAGCGCGTAGAAAGTATGAATAACGATACGGGAAAGCAGTGGTTGGTTTCGAAACCGATTATAATCAGCGAATATACGATTTAGATAATTGTCGAAAGCTTTTCGAAAGGCTGGACAGCAGACGGATGATTCGATGTTCCTAGATCGAATGGTATTCCGCGCAACGAGAGAGGGCACTCTGCGCGAAATGGTTCGCAGCCTTACGATATCGATTCATTTGGTACGGATAATTAGCGATATCGGCTTATCCGTTGGTAATTCGAAAGAGGATCGATGCTCGTTCTCCGCGGAACGCTGTACGGCCTGAGCGTGGACGGGCAAGGATGCGGGTCCGCTACGGTCAGGCACGAGGTTTTTCGTTCGCCGAAACGTGTACTACATCTTTTTTTTAAACAGAATTTCTTCCCAAAAGAATGACCATTGAATATTTTCGAAGCAGCGCTCGGTAGGTTTATTCGTGTAGATGCTCGTATACGTGGAATTTTTTGCGCCGCTATTCGATCTTTGCCGATGTTATCGTCCTCGCGGCTGGTAGAACAAGTGTCGTCGTCGTTCGTCGATATTTAATAGCGAGAGTTTGTCGTATCGCACGTGGAAACATTTTACCCTATCATTATTATATTACTTTATTCTACAATTAAAGTGGAATTTCTTGGTTTCGACCGATAACGCGTATGGTTGGTCGAAGACCAACATTCGATGGCTTATCGGGAAAAGAAGGAAATGTAAACCCGAAGAACGAGGTTAAAGGTAGGGTTTCGAGCTGGTTCGTCGCTCGCAGGGAAGCCAGGTGGCACAGGTCCTACGGCGTAGATCGAAAACGTAGGCGAACCAAGAGAGAGAGACGGAGAGCTGACTGGGGGCAGGTGAAAGAGAGGGAGGCAGAGAGCAGGGGTGGTTATATATAGAAGCGTGCCCCGGGCATCGATCGACGGAGCCTGGGAGACCAGATTCGACACTGTTCGCTCGCACAGCCTCCGTCTGAATCTCAGCTTGCGATCCACGCGTCCTTCCGGTCCTTTCGTTTGCCGCTGCGTCCTATTCTTCCTGGTTTCGTTTCGTTTAGCTGGAAAACCCTTTGCGATGGTCTGTCCTTCTACGCCAAGTGCTTTTACTTGGCATCTGAGATTGGAGGTAATGTAATCGATGCCGGAGGCTTGCCCTTTACTACCGTAGCTCTCGTAAACTTCGACGATCCTACGAAAGGATGTTTTATATAATATATGTTTGCACGGATCCGAATAACTGCAAAACAGGCTTAGCCGATGTAAGAGTCTGCTGTAACAGTTGTTTGCAAAGATTTAGTGTTACGTACGATTACGATCACGGTCGATAACCGTGAAGCATAATTTCACGTAAATTGTATGTCGAAAGAAAGTAAAGTTGAATCGGTGAAATGACACCCTAGGGTGGTTCGAATCGGACGTTTCTCTAAGTCTCTTTCAGTTTTCAGTTAGTCGAGATTTCCGTGTTGTGTTTCCAGTCGTGATAAAGGGATGATATGATCGCGTTCGACGAAGAAAAGTGCAGTGACACGCGACGGGGTGAAACGTGTCCAAGGCAGTTGGGTTCTCTCGCCCGGATCGGGGGAATCTGCGACTTGTTGCATTTCCCGGTAAGCACGACCAGATTGAACGCGATGGTTGCTTTTGTGCCGTTGCATCGCCCGGATATATTGATTTCTGCATCAATTCGTTCTTTCGTTCATGTTTACGCGGCATGGCGTTTGTGTTTATCGCGACAGGGCTCGCTGTATCAATTGACGCGAGCTCAACAGTGGAGCGAAGTCGTAGCCTTTGGAGGATAATAATTGGTTAGCGTCGCGACGAGAGGAATGGAAAAGGAGTGGAAAAAGAGTCGAAAGTTAACGAGCTCGCTAAACTTTTCCTCGGTAATAATTCGACGCCAAAAATAGCCGTTTACGTTACAAACTCGTTATAAGAATCTCTCGAAGGGTTGATATATCGTTGGGGGCTCGCGCAACTTCGCGACAACGTTATTCTTTCGCTTTACTCGTCTCGGGTCTGAAAGGTTCACCTCCAGTTTCGAATACATTATAAAGTACTTTGTTCGCCGTTTGATCCGCGCTTTTCCTCGGAAATGAACGCGCGACACTAGAAGGACTTGGAAGATAGGACAAAGAGTTTACGGTGCAGCATTTCTCTTTTCTATGTAGTTTACGCTTCGCTCGTGGAAGGAGATCGTCGGAGCGTTTCCTCAACACACTTCCGCTCTGAAGGAATCGATATTAAAATTTAATACACCGAGAACACGAATGTAAAGGTAATCATCGGCGAACAGTCGCGTTCGACTGCGAAAAAAAAAAAATGGTCGAGACTTCGCTGAAGATATCGCGTCTTTTCCTTTCAGGGAAAGAGGAATCAGTTTTCCGTCGTAGATTACCGCGAACCCGAAAATTGGCTTTCGGTACTATAATTAAGAAAAATCAATACCAACCTGCCGGGCTCGTTTCGCCCGGGACCAGAGGGATCCCATCCTGTAGGTCTCGATTTCAGTTTCCGGGGCCGAGTTTTTGTTCGCGATTGTTTGTTTAATTAATTCAGACTTATCAGTTGATTCCCGTACGGCGTTATTCCCTCTGTGAGAATCGGACCTCCGATATCGCTTCGACCCCTTTTATCGCCCTGATCCCACACGGCAGTATTCGCATTCGTATCAAATGCTTGGTCTAACTTTTACTTTTAGATTTAGATTTAGATTTTTGAAATGGGGTTCACGGGTAACGTATACGTAGCTGCAAAATCAATCTATACATAGGGTTGATGGAGGATAGTAGAAAAGCATTGCAACTCGATTTAACTTTTCGATGCGAGTAGTTCACCGTGATAATCTTGGCAATTTCGCGGAATACGCATTCTCCGCGCCTATTTCGTGGAAGAGGTTCACGTCAAAGGTTTCATTACTGGAAGGGGTTCGGAGAGTAAACACCCGCTTCGTTCGACTCCATTAGGTTCGGCGGATTTAACGCAGGCTCGCAAAGCCACCGCCAAGTTTCCGTGGTGTGTCCAAGAGGACACACCATTCGCTCTTCGAATGTTCTCTTTCCTCTAACCACGACACACTGGAATCCAGATTTTGTTTGATAATGGCAACGGGTGGTATTATTGCTACAATGGTGGTGCTGGGTCATATTTTATTCGATGCAACGTTGCTCGGTTGTACTTCGTACAATGTACAATGATCCTTCGGATACACGGACTCGTTGCTAAGCTGAGAACGATCGAACGAGCCAACGAGGCTTATTTTCGCGAATACTTACCCGCAAAAGCGAGGGGATAATTACTATCGATTACTCTCACGGATTCGTTCGCGCTCGTTGGTTCGCGATGCGATCGAGTCGCCGCATCGGCTCCACCTGTTGCTAAGCTTCGTTCCACTGCTCTTCCTTCTACTACCTTTGCTCGTATTGAGCATCCACGAAATATTTCGACGGATTATCGAGGAATTTCCTTACCGTTTCTTGCCGTTCCGTTGTTTTCATGCTACGAGCGCGCCGATATTCGAAGGGGGATGACTTTCGTGGAACGTTGCGAGAATGTACATACTTACTCGTGTACATAGATAATCGGAAAATTGGCTGAGAAACCGTCCAAGCGATTCGACGGATTGATAAATTGTAGTTTAAACAAAGTAATATCGCGATATTATACAATATTTACTTTCGGTATACGAGAACTGTTTTCTAGGCGAGGAATTGCTACGCTAGAATACTAGAATGGCAGACCGGATATTATCTTCGTTGCATTCCGTTGACGTCCTGTCACCGACAAAGTTGAGCATCGATCGCGATCGGAAAAATGCCTGCACCAAGCTTCACGTTGGCGCGTCTGACAATGAGTCAAAGCGTATCCGCTTTGACGATCGCGGTCTCGTACAGCGATTCTCTAATAACGCTGTAACGAGGTTATACAGAGGAAATTGTCTATTACCTATGCAACAGGCTTTCTCTGTGCAAATTTGGCACGTGTGCCGCGCCGTATGCGACAAACGTTAAACGAAAGTCGTTTGCGCGAGCATGTACCACACGTAACCCGCGACGATCGATTTCATTTATGATTCAATCGCGTCGAGCAGCAAACAGTTTAGCGAAATAATTATTCACCGTTCGTTCAGTAATTTATAGCCAAGCAGGAGTTCGTAACGGGCCTTGCATCGATATCGCTCGTTGCAATCGAACGAATTTCATTACTTAGTCCTACTTTGCGGCTATCGGTCGATAGATTGCATCTCGAAGAATTAAAGAATAGTTGGGATCGGTCAATTACGCGAATGGCGAGGAAAAAGTTAGCACAGGCGAAATAATCGTTCCCGTGTACAAGGTAAACAGAACGAATGGCGATTTTCATGTTTCCATCGCGGCAATGCGTGCATTTGCACCCGGTTACGAGTCGGTCGCGTGTCGAACGCGAACTCGTTGCGCGAATAACGCGCGAGCTGCGCATAATCGTTGCCGTAAAGATGTCGAAAGCGGTTTACTTGGACGCGTTATCTTTTTCTTTTTCCCTCCTATTTTGCGTCTTCTCTTTCGATCGTTGTCTATTTTTATAGGTGCTCGCCGAACGGCGGTAAAACGAATTATGAAAAGTATCGATCTACGACCACCAGTTCAGAAAGAAAGAGCGGGGTCGATGGCGGCGACCACGATTCGGTAGGATCCTGGAAATCCGTTTAATCCACCGTAATCTTCCGCTTAATTTTCCGAATCCGGTCTGGGATACCCATCGAACGAATATCAGACCTGGTCTCGGAAAATGATCGATCAGTTCGATGGTAACGATGGGCAAAAAGAAATATTCTTGCGAATATTCGTTCGAGTTGGACGTACGCGTCGCTTCGATACGTTTTGGACACCGATTGAAAAGAATAAAGGCTTTTGTTCGTTCTTTGTCCTTCGGGAACAAAATATGCGTGAATGTTTGAGTCCTTTGTTGCTCGACGTTCCGTTATTCGATACAATTTCCAGCGCTGGAATGGTACTTATTCGTTCATTGGTCCCCGTGAAAAATAACGAGCCTTATCCGTTCCTGTTCACCGACGATAAAGAATCTTTTAGATAAGAAAAATCGATTCCGTGTAGCTGTTAAATACAACTCCCAACCGAGGTTAATTCGTATCCGACTTTCGCTATCGCTGGGTCTTAATTTTACGAGCTTGCAGAAAATCTACCCAAAGAGACAGAGAGAGAATTTCGCGATTGTCGCGGATAATTTAGTTCGCGTTAAGTTTTCGTAACTTGGACAGCGAAGATAAAAGAATATATTGGACGAGGTTCCGAGTCGCGAGAAAACCGATGCGAATGAATTCCCTTCAAACTTTCGTCTACGAGCCGAGAAATTCGTCTCCGCTTTTAACAAACTTTCGAGAAACTTTCGATAAACCGGTCGAAAGATACACGAATCGATTTCCATATTACGCGAGATTGTTTTTCGCGCACGCATGTGGAAACTTCTGGCGACGAATAAGAGAAACTTTGAAAAAAGATACGAGAAGAAAGGTGAAGAAAGGTGAAGAACGTACGCGAGCAATGTACGTAAATATATCGACATAGGTAGGATTCGATTTAGTTGAGAAAATATTTGGAAAATTCAGTTCCAATTTACCCAAGGTCAGAAGTTGTCCAGCCGTGTAATGCTTGACTCTACGAGGGTAACAAATTTTTGAATCGCTGTTTCCGAATGGTTTCGTCGAGTAGAGTCGCGCACGCGGCGATGGCTCGTTACGAAACCGTTTCGTCATCGTCGAAATTACGGTAAACACGGTACAACGTACCACGAGCTAACTTTATAATTGCTCAAATTTCCCGGACGCTCAGGGTTTACTTTTTGAACGCTTCGGGCAGCCACGCGGCAACGTCGACGTCAACGTTTCACCGGAGACTTCCTTGTTCGTGGTCGCGGTCGCGGTCGCGTCGCCGCGGCCGCAGCGAAGCGATAACGATCGCTTCCGTCCCTCGCTAGTTCCGTTTTCGATTAACCCGAATTTCGTTCGAAAGTGCGTTTACGTATACCGAGCGACGGTTGATTACTTGCTTCGAATACGTGTCGAGGGCTCTTACGATTAGATACAAGCAGCCAAACTTTCCTACAAATTCAGGAAGTAATTACTCTAACGAAATCGATGATCTATAGTCGTCGATCGTCGAGTCGACGAAGCTTTCGGATTCGGAAGATTTCGTTAGCGACGCGCGAGCGAAGCGTTATTTTGACCCAGACGCTATCGATCGCACGATATTCGACAGGCTGATTGAGAGAGAGCAGCGGCGTTGTTGCGAACACACGACCACGCACGATTTCCGTTTAATGTCGGTGAAGCTTCGGTTGCGGACGTGGATGTCTGTCCGTGTTCGTGTACATACAATATCGACTGCGGAAGAGCAACAGGGTGCCAATACGTCCGTCTCGTTTTCCGACTGCTTGGAAATTTCTATTTGCATCGGCTAAACCGACAATTTCGCGACCTTTCGGCTGCTGTCGCGTTGACCTCTTTGAGTTTGCGCGTCTCGCGAGAGGACCGCGCGAACAAATGTACGCGTGCGATGTCGTGGCGGTGGATTTCAAATTGTTACGACTACACGTGTGGAGCGATCCGAGGCGCAACAGTGTGCACGTAGATCTTGGACATTTTCAGAGTATGCGCTTCGCAGACGCTCTGTTTATTTTCGAGTACATTTACGACGCTGTATGAAATGATACTTTGGAAATGAAGAAACGTCGGAGATATCCGGTAAAACAATTTCGTTGTATCCATTTTTGAAAAATGATTAGCGCTAGGTGTTTAGAGAACATCGAGGCCGAGCCGTGGTTTCTAGCGATCAAGGTTCTCGAGGTTAAATCTTGGAGTAATCCGATTCAAGTTATTTCCGAACAGCGTCGCGATCTCCGTTATCGAGAGATTTAACTCGGGTGCCCTCTGGCCAAGTTAAAATCGGAGTCTCGTTCTATCGCGTACTCGCCTTTACGTGAAATAGCTGGAATTTGGAGACACGTGGCGTCTGTATCGCGACTACACGTTCCAACGAGGTATTTTCGACCTGTTGTTGCACGCCTCGCAGCGTGAGACAAATTAATCATCGACGATGCTTCGAGTCGTTAATTCTACCACGCTGAGACTCTGTTCAGTCGATACATCCGACGGAGATTGCGATATGCAAAATTGTGCCAGAAATTGTCTTAATCGTTTCGTTGTAATCGCAGATCCTCTGCGTAGCCGCGATTGAATTGAATCGCTTTACAAGAGAATTTTTTAATAATACGATACCGTAGATCGATCGCGTTAAAGGAATAAGCGTGAGGATATTTGCTCGATTCGTGTTGTATTTGGCGCACGAACAACGCGACTCTATGGAAGTTAATAACGAAACGACGCGATCAGCGATGGGGTTGCGAGGGCGGCAATTAGCATCGTCGGGGTCGCGTGCGTGCGCGATACGCGGTCTCAACTCGAACTTTTGTCGTTGGTGGTCGCTGCAAAGCCTCAGTCTGTACTTATCGAGAAACAATTTGGGAAATTGTCGCGTACCTCGGCTGCGCGAGGCTCGTTGCTCGCTATAATCAGGTAGAAAATGAAGAAGTAAAACAGGCGTGTAATTTAGCTGGTCGTTTACGAAGCATCAAATTCGTTAGCCGCCGTTACCCGGGAAACGTAATCAATTTTGTGTCCGGCAAGTTTCGTGAGCGCGACAATTAAACGCACGTAAAACGCTACATTGGTAGCCGGGTAGGTTTTCCAATCGATGAAATTTCGTCGTTCGTCCGCTATGGCCGCGATTTGTTTACTCGATGGAACGTAGGTACAATATATGTATAGACAGCAACCGATCATTTCCATCGCGTCGACTCCCATACAAAATTTCGCGTCTTGTACGAGACACGGAAAGGAAGCTCGATATCGCAGCAATCTCGATGAGGAGCGCGATAGATATTAGGGTTGAAAAGCGCGATAACGAATTCGAAACCCTTTATCGCGATTACGCGGCCTATCGGTAGCCGTTCGAGCCGAGCGATCGATACTAGCGGAAGACGCGATAAGCGTAACGCGTACTTACTCTCGGGAAATTGAAAAATTGTTTCGACGAATACGGTGTATCCGAGACCAAGGGCAATGGAGCGTCTCCGAAGACAAAATGGAGCTACACGGTCGTCTTCGAGATTCGATGTCTTTCCAAGATGCAACTTGGTCGCCGATCGAGGCTTTGACGCGCCGTAAACTCGATTAGATGCTAGGTGGATCGAAGAGAGTGGCCGGTCAACGTAGAGGAATGCCGTGGCAATCGCGATCAGGGAATCATTTTTAAAGGAAGCGAAGAAAATTCTATCGAGCAGTGTCGAGTAAGCGATCCGGTGCCGGGTCAAATATTTACCCTTTTTCGATGAATAGAAGAAGCGTGTAAATGGTAAACACGGATTAGCGGAGAGTACGCGTACTAGATATTTTTTGCAGGTACGAGACTTTACGAAAGGTACGTCGATTCGAAATTGATGGTGCGCGCGAGCAATCGACTCTATCCTCCGGGCACGTTTGTTTATCTCCGGTTGAAAAGTAAATTCTCTTTGTCTTTGTTGGGAAACATTTCACGTATTCTCTCTTTCTCTCCCATATTTTGTCCCGGCTTCGAAGCCTCGAGCGAGCCAATCTGTTCGATGGCGGAATGCTTCGCGTAACATCGTCGATCTTTCGTATTTTCTGCTTCGTGCTTCATTCCCGCGGTTCGAGAAATTGCTGTCGCGAGAGAAGGTCGGAGATAATCAAGTTTTCCAGAGGCGTGTGTCGGTTAACAGTGATTTGGAAAAGTCAACATCAGGGGAGGCCTGGTTCCCACCACCTGCGCTTCGTTTTGTCAAAGAAGCCTTTACGAAAGCTGTTTGTCACGAGTTAAGGGTTAAGTTAAGGGTGGCGAGGTATTTTTAACGTTACCTAGTTCGTTTGAAATAACGTTGATCGATCCAGCAACTTCGAGGGATCGAAGCTCGTTTCCGAGGAATATAAACGACGCATCCACGGTTTTCGAGATATAAACATCGAGATGTAATACGTGGAGAAATAGAATCCGTAAAATGTTGAAACAATCTCGAGGCAGACATTTTGCCTATAGATGTGCGATTGAAAAAACAGAAAAGTCGAATCGAGACACTCGAACGGTGGGTTCGAAACGTGGCCTGTTCCTGTTCGCGCCGATAAGACCATCTTCGTATCGATCGATCGGCGAACCAGGAAGTCAGCTCCCCCTTCTATCTTCCACCTTCCACTTTCCACTTTCGTTCTCGAGGTCTGGAAATCCTTTCTTCGTTGTTGACTCTTCCCCTCGAGCATGTCGGCTGTCAAGGCTCGCGGTTTACTTGTCGTGGTCTCGACTGACACGCGTTCCTACATCTTTTAATTCCATTTGCGCGCGAAGGTAACCAAGTAGATGAAATTAAAAATCCGACGGATGACGAAACGCTCGAGTCAGGTGAAACGTCTCTTGGCAGTAATCGATCTCGTATACGTAAAGTAGATCCTTCCCACGGATTCGATTTGCGCTTGTAACGCGAACAGATCCATCTCAGAGATACGTCTCGTTATGAGATACGACGTTAACGATCACGTGGCGCGATGCGTCTCGAGGGGCAGCTTTAGCGATCTCCGTTCCAGTCTAGGTACTCGAAATTACACGTGTATCGTGGAAGTACGTTGGCACGTTTACACGGAGAGGCAAATTACGAATATGTCTACCTAACTATAAAAAAAGAAGCGTTAATCCTGACTCGAGATGTACCGCGATCCGCGATATTTATCTCGCGAGCGATTCCTGACGCGAAGCACGTCGACGTCGCGTCGATTTATCTCCGTTCCGGGCGTATTTTTCTTCGTCGAAAGCGTTATTCCTCCAACAATTGCAAAGAATATAGCGGTTAATCGAGCGGTGACGAGTACTCCATCGTTTGGATCGATGTTACGCGTTCGTGTCAGTGGCACTCGGTCGTCTCTTGACCAGAACTTTCCACTTAACCGACTCGCGCGAGTTTCGTTTTCGCGTTGCTGACGTTAGATCGAACTTTGCCATTACAACCGAGATCGCAATGTACATCGAAGCTGTATCGTAGAAATCCAGCGGAAAGAAACGAAACGAAACGGAGGTTCTCTTTTGGTATAAGTGTACGGTAATTCCGGTAGACAAGCCGAAGGAGAGATTTCTCGGCGTTCGGTGGAAGCAAGGAGAACGATTAAGAAGCAAAGAATCCTCCAGGGGAACGCAGATGAAAAAAGTCACCGGAGGAGGAAGGAACGCGTAGGGAGCTCAGAGGGTGGAAAGAAACGCGGATGAAAAATACGATGGGGGAGAAGATTACGGTGAACGCGTATACTCGGTAAACCGAGAAGAGAGTTTCCCGAGAAGTTTATTTATACGGTATAGTCGAGAGAGCGAAGAGAATTTTTAGACAGCTATATTATCCTGAACGTGTACCTCGAAGTGGATGAGTTAGGAATCAATCGAAAGTTTTCGACTCCAAGTTGCGCCTTTTTGGAGTTTCGAGATCCAATCGTTTCCGATTCGAAACTCACCAATCATCGCGAACGTACACTCGTTCGTATATTTATATTTGTGTACTTTGTTACTCGAGTACGAACGGATTGGAAATTGTCGGGATACGAGCCCGTCGACCATATCTCGATGTTTCTACTTGCATCGGAGTCTGCGAACGTCGACGGTGTACTACAGATGCGTATATCGTTCTAACTAGGAAGTAGGCCGTCTAAATAACTTTTTCGTCGATCGAGTACGTTGTTAGGTTCTCGTACGAATCACTCGGCGAAGAAAAGAAATTCGCGAGGAGGATCGTAAATGGTCAACCGATAACGTAACTGTATGGTTAGAGGAAGGTACGATGGTAACGAATCGGAATCGGATTCGAGTGGAGTGGATCGGACGGAGAATCGAGAGGATCCTTTCCGATATTCCGCGTACGTCAACCGAGAGAGGGATTGAACCGGCAGGCGACGCGACGCGAGTCGTCGGAGAGGTGGAAACAGGGGTTGCCGGGTAACAGAGAGGTGGGATAAGAGCTCCCAGGGGTGCCTAGCAACAGGTTGCTATCCTAAAATTTCGACCACTGGGAACGGTTTCACGGGTCGGGGATGAAAGCGTCGAGACTTCTACAGGGTGTTTTCCACGAAACTGCGACGGCTTGGTCGGAAAATTCGAGTGTTAATTTCGATTGAAAAAAAATCGTATCGTAGAGAGCGGAGGGTGGTAGATGACGCGAAATGAGCTGGCAGGTATAACCGGGACACGAAACGTGAATATCGATTAGTTCAGGCAATTGAAATTGTAACGGTATTGGAAAAAGCGATTTCCATGTGATTTTTTCAGCGTTTCGCGACCAACCGCACGAGTAAATTGAACATAGGTATCGCTAGGGGTTGAAAAGAGAAGACGGCTAAATTCGTAAAGAGATTACTACCGCTTGAGTCGGACGGATGGACGGATGTAATAGATTGGAATTGATTTTGCGCGGTCGATGAAAGCAGCAGATATTAATTCGTTGGCGGGAGTGTCGACGGCGCGGTGTGTCAGCGCGGAAATGATCGCCGATGAATATTCGATTCGCCGTGATCATTCGAGTCGCGTACGTTTTATTTTGGCAGCGGTTAACGGTTAACGGTGGCGTTAAATCGCGTTGGATGATAACAAGACAGGACGGAAGATTGATTCCGCGATATCTCGGTATAATTTACTTAAAGCGGAAATCGAAGAAACTCTAGACGAGATTTCACAGCTGCCGGATGCACCCAGCCGCGAATGAGCCTTCTAGTTACGTCCCGGTTGCCTCGAATTCTGCGGAGTGTACATAATTTTCAAACGAATCGAGGAACGTTCAAAGCTCGGTTAATTAAAAAAAGTGCACCGCGGTATCGATTCCGAAGAAACGCGATGGGAGGGTGGAGTGCAGACCGAACGAGAAACTGGCTGAAATCAACCAGACAGCCAGATGACCCCAAAAAGAATTATTATTATTATTTTATTTTCCCTCTCTCGGCAACGACCGCTCGTTTTCGGTTCTCTTTAAGCTGAAAGCGGAGGAAAGACACGAACCGACTGCACGGATTCGACCGTGAAACGTAATAAGGACAAATGGTCGGGATGAGGCTGAATAATGAAAGCGAGCTGCCGGAATAAATGGAGCACGTTTCTCCTACGGAGAAGGTTACCCCTGGGAAAAAATACATAAGGATAACAAGGATTCGCGTGACGACGCGAGACGAGAAAAGAATTTACGGCGGCCACTGTACCTTTCGTGTCCTTTTACGAATTACGGTTATCGAGACAGCGATATCGCGGTAATCTGCACGTGGTTCCGTGCGCTTTGGTCATCGTTGTGTTATCATCGATGAAAAATGAAACTCGAGTTCCTCAAGTTCCGCGGCACGGACTAGCTAACCGTTTCAAAGCGAAACTCTTTTCTTACCCTATTGTTTCAATTCGCGCGTAATCTTTAATGAGTGACCCGAGAATGCATCGGATGATACAGAAGGTACGATTATTTGTTCGCAGGATGTTGGGTGGCGTGGGAGGCCGGCACATGTCTACGCGTCGGCGGGGCAGTAGCCCGCTGGTGCGCGGAGGTGTTGGCCTCGCTGGATATGCTGGACCAGGGACCTCTGGAAATTCGAACGATGTCGCCACTTTACCACCGGATGTACAGAGATACGCTGCCAGGAGGCGCAGAGCGGTTACCACCAGCGATCACAAGAGCTGCGCCCTCGTTCAAACTCGGATCAAGTTTGGCGATATCACGTGAGTGTCACGTTCTTGCCACGGTTACTCTATACCTCTTACCAACGATTTCACATTCACCATAAAAAATCGATGTTTTATTGCGTCGGTATGGGTAGCAAAAACGAAGAGCCGCAGCCGCAGGTATCTCGGTTCTCTTCTCTTCTCGAGTTGGTTCGTTCGATGAGAAAGCGCCAGACGTCGGTATATACGCGATGGTAAACCGTCGAGATCAATAATATGGGCGATGATGTTCGTCTTCCTGGCTGCTCGTCGATAACACAAACTCTCTGGGACGCGCAACCGTCGATCGTAGTCGATTCCGGTTGGCTATCGGTAACGGTTATCGACTTCTGTCGATAAGTATTTTCGAACCAAGGGATGTCGCGACGCGTCGCGACGCACGCCTAGGCTCGACGCCGTTACCAGATGGCGGCAGTCGATGGTTGCGGCTGACCACGTCGGGGTATGCACTACTGCGGATGAATTAAAGTCTAATGCAGCGAAGTGTCCGTACTCTAGACGCGGACCAATTTTGGTGCTTTTTACGTTATCGATTCCTCCTCTCGATTGTTTGCCCGTTAGCTTTTATTTTTAGGGAGGACAGTCATTGTCCATTTGGCTACATTTAATTAGAACTTTCGTGCGCTCGGTTTTCCGGCGTTTTTCCGTGGCGTTCATCGCCGACTTTTGATCGCGGGAATCGGTCGAATCCTTTTTTAACGTTATCGTCGTCGATGTCTACGAATCGATACTGACATTGCTCGGTCGTAGATTTTTCCGCTCGAAATAAACGGGTCACCGTGGTCTTCTTGGCGAGAAAGCGCTCTATCTTTCTTGCCCTCTCGCAGACACCCTCTCTCGCGATATCGCGGTATACGTCTTTTCCTTTTATGCAGAGGAAAACAGAAATAAAATAGTCGTTCAGTTTTTATCATCGCCGTCCTTTCTTTGATTCCATCCACCCGCGATCGAACGTACGACGGCTATCGTCTCGAAGGTGACTGCTCGAACTCTGTAAAAATGGAATCGATAAAAGGAATCGACGTTAGACGGAACTAGGTCTGCGCTATCGCGAACGAAATCGCCAGGATTCCCGGCGTTTGTTATCGAAATGGCCGGAAAGAGCATCGCGACTTGGTTTCCACTCGACTCTCGTAGCGGCGGTATCGTTAACGAACGAATCGATGTTCCCTCGCGTTCCATCGGCGATCTCGCGACGACGTATGCTCGTTTCAGCAGACGCATTTCTTGGATTCCCGACGGTATCGTGTGGACGTAGTCCCGCGGAGATGCACGACCAATCGAATCTCCCGCAAAGTTGGCTCTCGACGGTCCTCGAACGATGAAGGATCGCGAGACGACGCACGTTTAAGGTACGTCTCGCGGAGCCCGCAAGAAAGCGAGTTATCATCGAAAGTAGGGGAGGAACGTCATCGAGGAAAGAAACGTCGCGCGAAAGCGAGTTAAAAATATTTCCATAACGAAATCTAAACCTAGCGAATTAAGGGTGTTTAGCGCTCTCCCAGGGGTTTCCGATTACGTCGTCGTTCTTTGTCCGCGTCTCGGACTCGCGAAGCGAAACCTTCCCTTGCCAAGCCGCGAGGAGAACCAGGAACGTTCGTGTGATTTCGGTTTTCACGCGCTCGGTAGCCTACCGATAGTCTCTCCTCATCTGCGATCGGTGATGTGTTCCCGTGGCGAATCGAGTCGGAGTCAAAGTCGCGGAGTCGAGTCGAGTCGAGTCGAGTCGACTCGGTCGTGTGTTTCAGGCTGGTTGCCGGCTGCCGCCGTGAATCAATACCCGCATTGCGCGTGCCACCTCTCTTTCTCTGTCCCTCGGTCTATCTCCTCTCTTGCTCTCTCTCTTCGACTCGACCATCCTCCTCCGTGCGTCTGTCTCTGTCTCGCGTGATATCATCTCTCCTTCCTCCGTTCTGCCCTTCTCTGTCCACTTTTCCACCCTCCTCCACGTGTTTTCCTCCTCCTGCTTTCTCCTTCGAGTCTTTCGCTCTTTCGCCCCTTCTCCTACTCTCTCTCGCTTTTGCCGTTTCACCCTTCTGTTCGTGGAACGCGTAGTTTCGAGCCGGCAGAGCGTTCCACGGGGAGGGTTGGCGGCCGATAGCGGCCTCTACGAGTTGCACAACCCCCGCGTTATGCGAACAGGTCTAACAAACGAGCACGCGGTTCGAAATAATAATACCAATAGTAGCAATGACGTCTTTGTATACGTTTTTGCGACATACCGTTACCACTCACCTACTTTCTTATCGACGCAATTTTCTTTTCGTTTCCTCCGACTTTTACTTTTTTTTTTTTTCATTTTTGCTTACTTCGAGGTATTTGTTACATCTATCGAAAGGCTTGGAAAATAGTTTTTGTTGAGTTTTCGACATCGTTGGTCTCGAACGCTCGATCCGCAATATCGTTTACTGGGAACTTTAAAGGATCTCGGGGGCGCAGACGATTCCGGATAGGGTCGCGATGAAAACAACCGCAAAGGTGGGAAGGTCGGTAAACTCGACGACTGCTCGCCGTGCCGGCTCGTGTCGCAGTTTCGCGTAGTCTCTTCGAGAAAGAATGTTTTCTAATAGGATGCAAGCGTAACGAGTGTCCGACTGCTCGTTGGGATTTTATTTCGGAAAATAAACCGAAGTTGCAACCCCAACCTCGGCGTCGTCCCTTGGCCCCGTAAAATCTGCCCCGGAAATGAGATCGCGAAAGCTCTTTTCTTGGTACTGCTGATATTTATTCGGTTATTTCGGTTACGCGAACTGGATTATCCCTGTATTTCGATGAAGTTACTTCAGTCGCGTGTACAAGTCGTTGGGGTTATCGTTACGTCAGTTTGTAATTCGAATATCGTCGAGGAAAAATTGAAACTTTCTTGAAATATTCTATCAACCTTGCACTCGAATGCGGAACAAACATAGTTCTATCGCGATAGTTCCGCTCGATGATGTAAGAGACGAGTCAACGTGGCGGAATAGCAACGAAGACGCGAGTATTCGCGCATTTGTTCGCCTATCTTGTTCGCGTGGGAGGATTAGTTCGAGCGCGCGTGAACAGCCGATAATACAGCCGAAAGGATGTTTCGCGTTTACCGAATCGAGTTATCGTTCCTTCGAAAATTTTCAGAGGAAAACTAGCATCTTACCGTACATTATCATTATTATATATTTTCCCCGTTGCTTATCGTTAGGGTCGGTCGATTAGTTTTTCGGTGCGATCAAGCGATAAAGTTTGAGGAGAAAGGGCGGTTTACGGTTCAATGATGGCGTGTCCGTGCGAAGCGTAGGCATTTTCTTTTGAAGACGGCTTTTAAGGACGAGTACTCGCATCACGTGTACCGGTAAGTACGTTAACGTGAGAGAAACGGATTAATTTGCGAATGACCGATCGAAAGCGAAAGAGATGGCACGGCACGGAAACCTTATGGTTCTATCCTCGGTATAAGGAGACGTAAATCCATTTGGCTCTGGTGTTCGGTGCATAGCAACCCTTACGTTAGAAGACCAATAGATGACGAAGCTAACGGGGTTCAGATGACTTGACTTACGAAACCCTATCCGTGCTCTTTCGGTGCAACGCACCGTTTTTCTTTCGTTATGCCTGGCAATGAAGTCGTTACGGAATACAGGTCAGAGAATGCGTTCCACTTTTCGTCGAGCGTTTGCGATCCTCGATCTAAGACGCACGGTCGCCAAATTTGATTCCCTCCGTGCGGGGCGTCGCCTTCGTCCGCTTCTTTTGATCGTCGAAGCGTTCCTTCGATTCCAAAGTACGTGAACGCCACGGGTAGCGTCGAACGGAAGATCGATCGGTCGATAGATACCAAATTAGCGGAGCGCGTCTTCCCATGAACAATTTTAGCCAAGCTGGAAAGCTCGATCGGCCGTGCTGTACCCGCCACGTTGTTACACGTTCTTGATTGGCGGCAGATCGAGTGACGTCACTTGCACACTTTGACAGACCGATCGAATGATTCGATTAAAATTCTCGCGGTACGTCTCCTCGATTTACCGACGTACGACGAAGGACGTAGTACGGAGAACGGAGAACCGGAGGACGGAGCAGACCTTCTGCGATGCCAGCGAACGATCAAACTCGTCGCGGGACGATGACGTTGTTTGTTTTCATCGTCTCGCGCTCCGCGACGAACATGAATTCTCACCCCGTCGACGACAGGGAATGCACCGTTTGGTTCCGCGTTGACGTCGATGAGGGGCAAATCTCGATTCTCCCGCGATACTGATACGATACGTCGCGAATAGCGATCGTGTTTCTTTCGAATATATTTTCTGATATTTCGGGATTCCTCCTCTTCTTTTGCTCTCGAACATTTCGATCGATTAATTCGATCTTCCGTGGGCGGATACGAGAAACGCGAGTTTCTCAAGACGATACGTAAACGTGGAGAAGTTGTGGTTGGTTTTATTTGGAACAAACGTCGCACGAGAACGTTATTTCTCTAAGGGATAAGGGAGGGTGCGGCGACGCGAGGCCGACCTTATAATACCCCGTGCGCGTGCGAAGGTTGAAACTGCGTTGCACCATAAATAGGACGACGACGATTAATGGGTTGAAGTTAACCATTCGCGCTCGAACATAGAGCTGCAGTCGATAAGCAGGCCAGCGTAGTTTCTGAACAAATTTAGGTGCGTCGAGTACCGCGTCGTACGCGATATTTATAAGACATCGCGCACGCATACATTTACTTACCACCCACCCTCGCGGCCGTGCGCACACAAAGACGCGCGTATATACGTACAGAGCTTGGAAACAATTATTCTTGAAATACGCTCATCGGAGTTGTTCGTGTCGACGGAAAGTCGTTGAAAAGTTCTCGCACTCGCGGAAAGTTGGCTCTTCCGCGAGCAGAATTTTTCATCTTTTCTTTCCTCCAAGTTTTTCGATTACTTTATCTTACGAAAAGCGAAATGGTTGAAAGAATAGAGAATGCTTTATTCGCGGGTACGAAGAACGATCAAAGACGCGAAACGCGAACAGCGTCATTTTTGTTTGCCTCGAATACCAGAAACCCGATGAAATTTCAGCTCGTGAGACCAGAAGCAAAACTCGGCAAAAGTCATCCTTCGGGTTAAACGCCGAGAAACGCAAAGCATCCGATGTTTGGATAAAACGTCGACGGACATCCTGTATTTTCCTCTCGTACGTTTCAACCTCCGACCTTTCGAGCCGTAGATCAACGACGAAAATTGGCCGCGTTCGCGTTCGGGTCTCGCGTTAGTTTTCGCTTTCGGCTTCGAAACGTTGTCTGTTCGTTAGCGAGTGCAGCAGGATGCACGATTATTAAAGCTGATAACGAGGCGGCCTCGACACGTTGTCGAATATAACACCCGTTCGCCCCCAATTATTTCTTTCCGACGATGGACTCTCCGTTCTCGTTAGGAACGTTTGGCTCTCGGTCTTTGATTCGCGACGAAGGATCCTAGTAGCATCCGTCGAATAAATGCGTGGAACGGCGTTTAAAATATCGGGCCAAGGTTTCAGTGGGTCCGATGGTTTCGATACTTTGTTTTTAATCGACGAGCGATCGTTGAAAATATCGCGTAGGATACTTTGGATATTGTCCAGAGTGGGAAATTGGCGCAACGATAACCGGATACGGGAACGAGGACACCGAAAGATCGTCGCGATCGCGACGACGAGAGAGAACCTTGCAATTATTGCGAGAAACTTTCCATCGGTCTCCGAGGGATCCAGTTTCCCTCGTAGACTTTTCACCCTTAAATCCCGCGACACCCACGCACCTGCGAGTCGTGGAGTAGCAGCGATCGATCGGTATGCGAGCAGGAAAACGAGTAGGAAAATTACGGGGATAAGTATACGAAAGTAAAATAATAATCGTAGTTTTTGCAAAATGTTTCGAGCCTTGGTCTCCGAGTAGTCCCTCACGGGATACGAGTGTAGCGTTACCTATTCGTCGCGGGGAGAAGGCGCGGGTGTCGTGTGGGTATCTCTCGCGATCTACGCGGCCGTTACCGAATACGATAGATGAGAGACGGGGCGAGAAGGGGTGCTGTTTGCTCGCAAAGGGTGGATCGAGCGCGTGGCGGAGAAGCGCGGAGGGTGGCCGGGGCGGGTAGGCAGTCCAGGAGAGTTCGACGTCCCACATTTTCTTCAACCCCTGCCAACGGCAAGTCCACCAGCACCAGCTACGACTCCTCTTTCATCTCTTCGTTCTCTCCGCTCTTCCCGTCGCTTCGTCCATCCCTTCTATCGAACCACAACGACACTGTCGCGGCCAAGCCATCCCTCCCGACATCCCTCGAGGCTCTCCTCCAGCCTCGACAACGTTTCACGATCCCATCAGCGAACGAAGGTCTACCAGCACGCTGGAGACCCGACGCGACGATGAGGCACACCTCGTTGCACTTATTATCTCCTCGAGGCGGAATAGGAGTGGAAACGACCAAGACGATGAACCGTGGGGTCGAGGGAGCGTAAACGCGATCACGTTCGCGAAAGGGCGACGGAGATCGAGTGTGATCGAAAAGGGGTTCGAAAGGTCGCTGCCAGTGTCTACACCGACGTCCACACTGCCTCTGAAAACGATGAGAGTTTCGGTAGGATAAATCCCACGTCGGCATGGTTCCGTCGATGCTTCGCGCGTGGAATTCCTTCTCTCGTAATTTCGGATCGATGCACGTCGACTCGTGTATCTTCGATAGTCACCGATTCGTTTAGCGACAATCGTTTTTCTTGTTTCTCGGGCTTTATTAAGGTTGCGAAATAGCATCAACGTTACACTCGACTGCAAACGATTTTAACGCTCGTTTGTTGTACCGAGTATCCACGCCCTCGTTCGGAAACTCGGTTTTAGTAGTTCCGCGCGAACGGTCACCCGAGTTCAACTCCAACCGTAATCGCGGGAACACCTGTTCGTATATAGATACAGTGTGCGGGATATCCAACAGTTTCATACCCCACAAGTAAATTACTATTATTAGCATTAGGACGACACGCGCGAGTGATTCTCTCCAGAGTCGTAAGCTAAACCAATGGTGAAATTTGTTCGCCGTTTTGAAAACTCTGTTTAGAAAACGAAGAGAAAAGACGACGGGTTACGGTGCATCGAGTGCATCCTCGTGGTCACGTTGTCAAAGTGCACGCGTACTTGGGATCGATTTTTCCCGCTTCCCTTCCCGTTGCTGCGCCTCCGCGCTTTTGTCCCTTTTTATCCCACTTTCGTGAAAATACTCGCGAATCGAGCGTGCACGGGCCGCGGCCGGTGCGGGCGGACAGAGGAGAATGGTTTCGCCGTTTTTCCCCGGCTAGTCAGCCTCGTTTTCGAGCTTTGTGCACGAAAATGTGCAGGGACCGTGGTAATTAAGGTAATCGGGGTAATAATTTTTTAGCAAGAGCGACCTCGAGCGGTATATTTAGCGCGACCGATCGTTGCAAGGATAGCGATGGACGACGATTCTCCTTTCGATTGTCGCGGTTCGATTGTACGGAAACTCGAAGGTTCGACGTATCCGAACCCGATAGCGCGAGCGTTGCGACTACAGCTTCCCTTCTTCGGTAGATTTCCGATTACGCTACGTTACCCTGTTCGTGCATCAACTTAAGGCTAACGGCGACCCAGCGGAATCCAATATTGAATATTCGAAACCTGGGCAAACAGCCATTAGTAATCGATACTCGCGTAAACAGAGGCCTGCCGCGGTCCAAGACGAACCAATTAATTTCCCGTTTAATTCGCGTCCTGGTCGGAGTCGCGCGTTCGCAAATGTTTACGTGCGATTTCGTTCCTCGATCGTCGCGCAAAAATGTTTACTCGATGGGTCGCGAGGAGACGCGACGCGCGACGGAGCTAATAGGGTAGTTCTAAACTCGAGGAATGTAAGCACGCAGGTTCGCCGAGGAAAAACATTTAACGACTCGATCGTTTGCCTGCTACACTTCGATTCTCGTTGCGTGTAACGGGAAGAATATTCTTGATCTGAAATATAAGTTGATCTTGAATGGGAGCGTTTCTTTGCGATTCAGCGATTGTTCTCCCGATGCTTAGATAAAGTGCGTAAATAGGTTTGTTTGAAAGAGACTATAAGAATGTTCGTTCATCTCGCGTGGTTGGTGCTACGATGGCCATCGTTAAAATCGACGATTATTTCCCGGCGAATTTTGGAGCGATTTCCAGCTGGCGTGGTAGCGAGGACGCGGAAGGAAGAAACGAAGACGACAACGCGGCGGAAGAAGGCGGAGACTTGCGGGTGAGCGGCAGGGAGAACGATATCGCGAATAGAAAAGCCTCGGCAACGAAGACAGCGGCAAATGGCCCGGCGTTCGACCTGCAGGTGCAGAAAACTTGACCGAGTTTCCGAGGCGCACGCGGTGCAGGGTGACCCAGATTTCATCCTCTCTCTCCGTTTCCGTCGCTCGAACGTTCCCCCTTGCTCGCAACTCCTGTGCGTATGGAAACCCCATGTTCGCGTCGAGCGCGGTCGACGAGCCACGACCCTCGCGTAACCTACAAACCCCCATGTACACCGGTGCGCGGTGTCCCGACCTACGAGGGTCAATTTAGGTAAATTCGTTCCACCAGTCCCGTAATTCCAGCGAACCACGCTCGAAGGTTATTTTCTCGACTCTCGTTAATCGACACTCCGCGAGACATCTCGTTTCAATTACGTACTATCTTCTATTCGAGTCTTGCTCCTGAATTTTCCTTACCCCGAGTTTCATCTTCGCGGAAACTTCGATTGGACGTGAGGGGTACGCGAGAGCTTCTCGCGTGAGTACGCGACGCAATCAAGGTGTTACGCGAAACTCGTCGACGAGACGCGCTTTCTATTTTTTCATCAGAGGCGTTTTTCCAAGCGCGTTGCTCGCGAGAACGTCATAGTTGATTATGGTTATAAATAGAGTGTATTTATGTTGCCTTTAGCAAACGGTGGAAAAACAGATCGATGGACACCGACGGTCTCTCGGTTTCCCTCCGATATCACCGGGAATGATAACATCGATCGTCGTCCAGCTGACGTCACGCGCGCACGGTAAAAGCGCGTAAATCAGCCGGCCGCTCGTATTTCATCTCGACGGACCTGTTTTCCGGGGATTCTCGCGTCCTACGTCCTATGTCCTCCGAAGATGCGCGCGCTAGCGGATAGTCTCACGCCTGATCACCGTCTGCGTCCGAGGAAATAGAGCGCGGAAATTGTCGTTTATAAAAAATTGTACGGAGCAAAGTTTCTCGCGCGTATCCGAGGGGAACGCGTCACGTCAAGTTCAAACTCCGTCGGGCGGTCGATGTTAACGCTCTCGTAAACCGCGACGAATTTGATTAAAACTTCTCACCGACAACGACACGTATGCTTGCGCCGCGGCCGGCGTGGCGGAGTGATTGCACCCCTATCCGTAATCGTGGGGAACGTGGTCGCCACGGAAAATCCGTCCGAGGATTCGCTTATCGCTTTTCGATTTTCACGCGACATTCGATTAAAACGAAAGCTTCGCGACAATTGCTGGCCGTAAGTTGCGTTTACGAAATACTTCGAGTTACGGGATAATCGTTCCAAGAGCGACAACGCGACGCGACGTTGGCGCGCTGCGGCGTTTCCGAGTTCGAAAGGACGTTTGCTCGATTTGTCCGATTCTTGGAAAGGAACGTTCCAAGAACGCCGTCTTGGCGAGAATTTAACGGGACCATTCCGATATCGCCGAAACGGAAATGTCATGCGAAAACGTTGCGTGGGCCGCCAACAGAGGTGATTACGATGCGTCACCAAGATCCAGACGCGCCGTTACAACGATTTACTCGAGATTTATTTCGAGGCCAGCGGCGACGTCGCGGGGTCGTCGTAGCGCATTTTTCTCGGTAAAAAGGCGTCAGCGATCCTCCCCGTCGGAATACGTTCGGTTGCGAGCTGATCCTTCGGCGAACGCGACGAAATTGCAAGCTCAAGGTTTCCCGCTCGAGGAAAGACCTATCCGAAAGACGGATCAGATATTTTCCTTCGCCTAAATCAAGGGTATTTTACTTCCAATTCGAGAAGGATCGTAAATCTTCTCTATTTCTCTCGTGTAATCGCGAGATTCGAAGCACGGTTGGCTCGGTGGTGATAATTGGAGTTGTTCTGGTGTCGAAGCGAGCAGGTTGCACCGAACGAGAAAAGATTCAGGTGGTTTTTAGTACCTGTCGGGCATCGATCCCCTCCCCGTTGGGACTTTCGGGAAGTTTAATCGATGGCGGGACGACTCGGCGCGAATTCGGCCAGGAACGACGAAAAAGAAATAATAGAACGTGCTGGAACAAAAGAGAGAAAAGCACGGACGTATCGATTTTATCGCGTTCGCGTGCACCGAGGATATCGTATCGTCTCGGTCGCGGGCAAGTCGTGCGTACCGCGAACGGTAATTTGCCAAACGATTCGAATAGAACCGAAGGGAACTCCGCGAGATATACATGGCCCGTCGTCCGACACGAATACCCGCGGCTGTATATCTTGAACCCGTTGGAACCCCAACGTCGTTTCCTCGTACTCAGACGGTGGTCTCAAAAACTAAACGCAACGATGAAAAATCGAGGAGTCGCTGATTAGTGCGGGATGAATGAACTTTGGCCAAACGTTGAAATTACGATATCGCGAACAGAAATGCATTTTTTAAAGAAATGCAGCTTATGTTGTATAAATAAGTCGGTGGCCGAGGTAATCATCCGCAGGTGGGTCGCGAAGTGGGAGTGCGAGACAAATACAAGTCGCGAACTCGATCGGATCCCGCACGTTTGGCGCGGCGACTGGATCTCCAAAATGTTCTCCGAACTCTTTTGCAAGAAGATGATCTTGCTGGAGAAGCGATCGACATGCCGACAATTGGCGATCTCGCGAAACGTTCCGGCTCTCGAGACGAGTCAGCGACGCACTCGAGTAGTAGCGTAACGTAAGGTAACGCGATCGGCTGCGAGGAAGAAGGAAGCGGAAAGCAACGCGGCCGGGTACCGGGTAGAGGGTTAGCGAGGGTAAATACGGAGGGCGATGGCAAACGACGGAGCGAGAGAAACGATGGCTAGAGAGAGAAAGGGGTGGACGTAGAGGGAGTCGGAGGGTCGTACGTATCGCATCAGGGTGTATGCACCGAAGAGGGGTAGGCCGCGGCGGGGGTCACGGAGTGCGCTGACCTACTGTTCCACATTCGTCGTGCACAGCAGCCTTTCCGAACTTCGTCGCGGAGCGAACCCAGAAACCCAGAACGCTGTCCCCCGTACCCTCCAACGCCTCTACCCTTTCGCACTCCGTCTCTCTCGCTTCTATCCCCTCTTTCCTGTCCCTCCTGCCGTCTCGCGGATTTCAAGCTGAATCCTTTATATCATGGAATTGTGCGGAACGACGCGACGCAGCCTTTCGGTCGCATCGCATCGTATCGAATCGCATAGCATCGCATCGCGATGCCTATGATTTTCTTCGTTTTTCCCGTTTTCCAAGTACACGTATGCGGAGGCAACGCGCTCCAGTTAATCGTACAGCGATCGAAAAGAGGACGATTCTTGGTCCAAAATAGACAACGCTGACGCGCAACGTTTGTTCCTACTGTCGTTGGTATTGCGTTCTATTGTATCGTAAACATCGGGCCGAATCTTGTTAATTTTATAATTTTTATTTCGCGAATGCATGGACCGGGCACTATAGCTTAATTACGCGAAACGCTACGGGGAAGACTATATTGCTCGCGGCGGTAGATTCTATTCTACGCGAGGTAATTTGGTTAACGAGATGGATAGATGCGCCTAGCGATGAATAGATAGCGGCCTACTTGGGACGATTTTCAACGGAGGGGTCCGCCGGTGCGTGTACTTTGTTCATTGGCCCGATTGCCCGTTAAGCTCTGCCTCGTTTGTTTCCAATCTGCCGGTAATCCGTATCACCGAAGTCGAATTACGATTCATTGCGTCCATTAAAACCATTGTCTCGTAATCGTCGTTCCATCATGTATTCTTACGTGGTGAATATTACACACCTCTAGCGTCCACGAGCCGCGAACAAGTTATTTATGTTGATCGATCGATCAAAAAAAGGGGTGTAATTTCTGTAAATAGATGTACGTAGTAGCGTCGGACACTATTCGATGTCCCTGAGGATTTCTATTAGCCGAAAACCCGTGCGAGTGTACATTCCTCGATCGAAACGAAGAAGGCGGTGATCGGGAGTAAAGAGTCGTTTAGCGAGAAGACACGGCCGTTATTTCGTTTCGTTTGCGAGGGTAATTAACGCCCCTCGCGCGCAGAGATCGTTGAACCGAGATCGTTCGTCGTGCGATCGCGTACTCCTTATTCTTGTGTTCGATCGAAAAAATGTTAACGCTCGAATCCTTCCGGTCCGATTTGCAGAGATTCGAGAGATTACGCTCGGGGAATGGGGGTGGGTATGGGAACGGGAACGGGAGCGGAAACGGGAAGGACTCGAAAACGACGCTTTTCCATGAATTATTCTAAAGTTGGAGAGGGTGGACGGGGCGCCGGGACTGCGTGGAACGTTCGTGCACCTCGAAAGCTCATTTCCCACCCCGTCGGTGAACGTTATAGCGCATGCCTGGTCGCCGTCGGCAGTATCGGTTCGACGAACACCAGCGAGACCGAAAGCTCACTTACGGTCACGAATTCTTACGCACACCGGGCACAGGCCGGCGTGCGTCCCGACACCTGGTGTTTCGACCAGGTAAGTGCTTCGATATGGATGAAAACTGGCTTTGAAAATACGCGCGTTAAGAACGTTCCACCCAGGGAAAACGGAAACATTGAACCTTTGTCGAACACTCGTTATAATAAGGAAATAAAAACGAAGCGAGAAGGAATTGCTAGAAAAGGACTACGATCGGACAATAGCAAAGACGTTTTATTCGGCTCGAGACGAAGAAGGATCCTTATCGATCGACGCGGGAACGTTCGAATCAAAGATTCAGAAGCGAGACATTATTTGCGGTAAACGATAGTGTCCCTCGGATCTTCGAAGTTCCTCGGATGTTTGAATCGAAACCCTGTTGGAACGCGACGCGCGAAGCGACGAGTAACGCGATGGACTAATAGGCGTTGGACACGTTGCGCGGGAACTATAAGCGAGAAGTAGTTTGCAAACTTTGGGCGGTGCCAGCTTTGACGTCGACGACAGAAAGTCCAGCTCGTAACCGATAACGACAACAGAAAAACCCTCGCGCAATTAACCTTTCCGCGAACAGTTAGGATCGGAGAGTCCGAGTCCTGTTGACTCGCGTTGCGCACCTGTGCACCTGAATTCGAGGGTGCGATGCAGGAGAGAAGAGCACGCGACCGCAGAGATGGCGCGATCTCTTCGGACCGTGAAAAATCGAGGCTGTTACTGCGGGCTGGAAAATTAACCGGAACGAGCAACAGGAAGAACGAGAAAAAACGGAGAAGAAATCCCGAGAGAAAGGGAGAATCGCGGGATCCCGAGACGGAAGAGCAAATTCGCGGGAAACGACGAGAAGAAACGCTTGCGAGACGCGCACACGCTTACATTCGTGGTTAAAAGAGTAATTCCAATTTTGGGAAAACGTTCTTAAGAGTGGCACCTGTTTTTCTCTAATCGTAGTCCTCGGATCCCCGGGGATTCCCGAACGCATCGGTAATGGTGGGCAATGGGCCTTTAGAGGAAGCGAGCAACTCGTTTCGCGGAATAATAAAATGCTCGTAACGATATCTTATCCTTGTTAAGGGATTAAGTACACGTAGGAGGATACGTAAACATTTTGATTTATTTTCATTGGTTTCTTAACATTCATTTCATTCTAGGCAAATAAACTACGTAACGCATCCGGTGAAGCGGTTGGTAGAAGAAAAAAGTAGAAAATTGTTTGTATTTTGCGTAGGTTCCACTGCAAACGGGACTAGATATTGAATCTATGGCGATAAAAATTGATATCGTTGCGTGGTTGGACTAATTTTATTAGCTACAGGCGACATAAATATTGGAAGAATTTACTTCCGACTAGAAAATATTAATTTTGGCCAGGATTTATCGAAAATTTGCTCGTGTGCGTCACCCTGTGTCCGATGTGCGCCGGTCCTGAGGTTGTAGGCGCGAGCGAGAGGAACGTATCGCGCCGAGGGAGAAAAGACGAAGCGCGTTGGGGTTGCGGGAGAAGGACAGATAACGATAAGGGTAGTGGTGTCAGGGTGGAATAGACAAAGAGAGGGTGAAGTCAGATTCGGAATGGTGGGGAGTGGCGTGTGCGAGTGGTGGTGGAAGAGCGAGAGAGCGTAGTCGAGCGACCGTCCCGCTGTGGCCACGAGCTCCGACGCTCGGGGAACGTAGGTAGTGCGTGAACTTCCGGCCGAGTGAAACGGACAAGAGAGAAACGGGGAACGGAGAAGAAAGGGCTTATACGAGATTCCCTCGGAGAGACTCCCGGAGAACCTCCCTTGGCTTGGTCGGACTTTCTCTTCGGGATCGCGCATCGTTGTCTTCGGAGTCGCGAAGTGTGTTGAATCGACGGAGACGCGAAATCGCGAACGCGAGAACACGCAGACGGCGACGAGTGCGTACGCAATCGTTAGTTTGGTGAAAAACGCGAGTGGCTACGGGTGCAGAGGGGTCGTGTGCGAGGTGCTGGTGAAAGAAGGGTTCTCGTGGTCGCCGCTCGATCGCCCTCGGAGACGCTGAGGGACGCGAGTGCGTTTGTTATGCGACCGTGGTACGGTGGCGGTTGACGGCGGCGGCGGCGACGAGGACGAGGACAAGGAACAGGAACAGGAACACGGACAGGACTGGGAAGAGGAACGGGAACGGGAACGGGAACGGGAACGGGAGAGCGAGTCGAAGCAGCGGCCGTCGCGGAGGACGTGGACGCGAACGAGGAGGTGGAGGAGGAGGCGGAGGAGGCGGCGGAGGTGGAAGAGGAACAGGTGCGGGAACGGGTGCGGGTGCGGGTACGGGTACGGGAACGGGTACGGGCACGGGTACGGGTACGGGTGCGGAAGCAAGGGCCGTGGAGAGAAAGGAATCCTCGTTGCGAGAGGAATCGGGAACAGTGCGTTCTGGTGTGTTGCCGCAAGGGAGGAGGGGAGGGAGGTTCGAAAGGGAGGAAAGACGACGACGTCGACGACGAGGAGGAGGAGGAAGGAGCGGAAGAGAGGTGCTGGAGGAAGACGAGGAAGAAGAAAAGGAAGACAGTGGTTTGCGTGCGTGTTCTGGCTTGTCCCGTCGCCGGGAATCGGGTTCGGGATTTGGATCGCTCGTGGGATATCGGGATCGGGAGAGTTTTAGAGTTTAGAAGAGAGAGGAACACACAGCCCCCCTCTCTGTTCTCTCCCTCCCTCTCCCCAGTCTCTTCGAGTTTTCGCGAGTGATCGTTTTTGCGCGAACGGTGCGTGCGAGCCAAGACGGAAGAAGAAACGCGATAACGGGACGTTAGAGGCGGTCGGAGAAGGAAGAGGCCAAAAGGAAAGGAAACAAACGAGGATACCCGAGGAAAAGCGGTGGTATGTGGTGATAACATTTTTTTTTTTTCTTTTTTTCCCCCGTTCGCTTGAAAGCGGGAAACGGTCCCCACTGTGTTACGTCGAGGACGACGGAGCGTTTTTCATCGCGTGTGGTGTGATTAATCTTAAAGTGGTGCCTCAGCACGAAGAGGGAATCGCCAGCAGGGCAGAGGCTCGAACGCATGTAGGAACATGGCCGCAACCAGCCCCTGCCTCCCTCTAGAGGTGAGTTGACCGAAACCGAAGCGAAGCGAAGCCAAGCGGCGCGCCGCGACTCCGATTCCGTTTCTTCGCACGAGCTAATTCCCATCGCGAAGCCTCGACTCGTTATTCCAAAGATACTCGACCCGTCTTCGATTCTTCTTCGATCGCGGACACTGACCGTTGCGCCGCGCGTCTCTACAACTCTTTCTGATCTCGTTCGCGACCTATGCTCGGTTCATCCGGCTCGGTTTCATTCTCGCGTGGTGGTTTTCGTTCGCATCGCGTTCGTTATCGACTCTATCGAACCGTTAATTACCGCCTACGAGATCGACCGAGTACGACGAGGAAGCCGGACGTCGTCGTCGTCGAGGAAATTCGGCGAGTCGGCGTAGCCTCGACCTCCTTCGCTCGTTTCTACTTTTCCTTAGCCGTAGTGCGGACAAAACTACCGACCGATTCTACTCGATTCGACTCGACTCTGTCACCTACACGTAGCTCGCGGTCCGCTCGAAAATCGTATATGCGTCACCCAGGATTGATGCCACGCAACGAAGCCTCGTTAGGCAGTTATAGAGTTAAACGGTTGATTCGGTAATAGAGGGATCGACCTCGAACCTCACCGAACGCTCTCGGTATCGTCGCAAACTAGTCACTCTCGATGGGAGGTTTTACGCACGCTGCCGTTCCCGATTCCGACCAGTGCGGATTCTACAACGTGGTCAAAATAATGGGAGACTATATAGGAATAATTCTGTCGATCGAGCTCGATTTTGTTAAGACCCCTTCGGATGCGGGAGACGGTACGTAGCATCGATCCGGTTTCGCGTCAGTTTATTTTATTTTATTACCGAAACAAGAGTTTATTTCGATGCGTTGGCGGATCATTCGTCGCATCGAATAAGTGGCCGAATCTGCGGAGACGTTGGGGACGTTCCCGTGAAAGCGAAACGAAATTTACAGGTTTGTTTTTCTTCTTTTATCCAGCTCGATTCCTGATTGGGCTTGTTTAAGTTAACGCGAGTAAATTAACGAGACGCGATCCCATTTCCGTGTACGCAGATTAGGAGGTGTTACGATAAGGTGTTTCGCGTCGAGCCAAGTTTGGTAGGAAAAAATATTATTCTATATACTCGACTTATATTGTATCGTAGCGTAGAATCGCCGGCCTTCGGTCGAACAACGAAGCATCCTGTATATCACGCTGGCCCCGTTTATTTTGCCGTTCCTATCGGGCTTTCATCGCGTCACTTATCAGCCTCTGCTGTCTGTTCGTGTTCGCGAATGCAGCGGAACCGAGTGGTTAAAGAGAACGGGCCGCGATCCCCCCGGGGGATGCATAAAAGTTACGACCAAGTCTTTCGAGTGACGTTTCGCCACGACTCCTCGCGTTGCTTTGTACCCTGCTGCGCCTCTCCCGACTATCCCTTCGTTAAAAAACTGTCAAAGGGACGAGGGCATTTCCCGAAGAGTCCTCGACTCTCGCCGACAGGCCGTTCCGTTTTACCGGTTCAACCGCGTCGACTAAATGCTGACGGATCTAGCGGATCGAAACTTTTAACGGTCTCGAAGCATTCGCTATTCGTCGCGTTACCGGTTAACCGGTAGATCAACGTTATCGATCTTTACTCGAGTTCGACATACGTATTCGAACGATCTTTGCCGCTTCTCTAGATTGGGCTAATTTTTCGAAAATACCAACAGTTTTCCAAGGGCGTTTTCCTAGAGCATCGCGAACAGCGTCGGATCGGAGCAAACGTCAGCGACGGCGTACAATTCTAGCTGGCTCTTCGGAGCGATATTAAAATAATTGGATAAAAAGTGGGTTAAAGTTTTTATCGAGTTAGCCAGCATTATCGAGCCACGGAGGAGGCGTACTTAAACAGCGAACGGTTTGCGGCGTCTGCCTATCGTGGAACAAAAATAACGATACGAGCACGAGTATCGAAGCTTGTCGAATATCGTTCGGCGAGGATGGAAACATTCCGCGAGCGACGCCACGCTTCGATTAATAAAGAACAATTCGCAACACGCGCATTTTTATTTCGTAACTATAGAAATCTGCACAACTCTAAAATAGCTAGACGACTGCCTTTAGTCGATACGTTTTTATCGAACAAAATAGCGACTAGCACCTTGTTAACCTCATTCGTTGATGAAACGTGGTCGTCTTTGCCGAAGATTCGAATGCACAGTAGATACGGCCGACCATGGTCAGACAAGGAGCAAGTACTTCTCTTTCGAATATTTGTGTGCCCGTTGATAAGTATAGCTAATCGTTTTAAGGGATAAAATGGAATAAAACGAGGTTGGTGTTTCCGTTACTGTTATTCACGTTCACCAGCTGTCCAGTTTCGGATTAATTAAGAATGTCGCGACGTTAATTTCGGCGGCGGCATTTTTCTCCGACCGAGCACGGCAACTCGTAAATAGGAAGGGCGTCCACTTCGAATTCCCGTTGTCGCGAGCGTAATTTGCCGTGACATGGAGTGGTCCGCATTGGAAATTTATTTTATACCGGGCGATTTATCGCTTTCATTAAAACGCCGCGCCGGCCGATCGCGAGCACTGGTCCACGGCCGCGCACGCCTCACCTACACCTATACCCCGCACCCTCATTCTTCCGCGAGTCGTTCAAGATTCGTCCAAAATAAAGGTCGACGACCTAAATCGAATCGAATCGTATCGTATCGTTTCGTTTCGTTTCGTTTCGTTTCCTTCTCCAAGAATCGTCTATTATTCGAAATCGTCCTCAGCTTCGTTTCAGTTTCCTTCGATTTGAAATCGGTATCCCATTCGATACGTTTGCGGCACAGTTCTCCCTCCAAGGCTTCGTCGAAACAATCACGATGTTTCGTCGAGTCCACCGAGAAAAGATTCCCAAACGTAACTTTTACGTTTGACCCGTTAAATATCAAACTAAAACTTTAATATCAATAAAAAAAACTGTTTTGCTCGATCTCCTAGAAATGGGTCACCGGTCGGTGCTTACTAGGTTAAACGCGCTTCTGCGCAGTGACGGTACTTGAAATACTAAAGCCATTGACATATGGTTTCGAGGGCATACGGTTCATAGTTTTCGAGATTTTTCGATCTGGACTTGATTCGGGATACTCGCGATTGGTTCTCGTTGCTTCGCGAATATTCTACCAATCGTTTCTCGATATTGTTGTAGCACGTGCCTTTTTCTCCTTGGAACGATCAATTCTAGAGAAAAAAAAAAAATTAATTTTAATTTGACATGGTCGCGAATATGGTCTGAATCGACGACCGAGACGCGCAGGGATCAATTCTGAAATCAGAACTCTGGCGGCTCGATCTCGAAGGCAGCTATTCCCCGAAGATTCGTCGACGATCGCGAAAAGGAGGTCGACGATCCCCCGGTACGAGTGTCCTCGCGAACAGTTAATTTATTAGAGATCCGCGGGGCAGGTGTGTCACGTGAGAGCCAGACGTTACGTAACTGCCAATTAAATAATGGCTCGAAGCGTGCCGGCCGGTCGTTTCGTCGTTCGCTCGGCTAATCGCGTCCCTCGTGTATCCAGTCATTCGGTTCGATCGATCGACCCTTTACTCTCGAGTTGGATGATCGTGATCCGATATGGATGAACTACAACCGCGAAATCGTTTGTACGATTTTTTCATTCTCCGATTCCTAAAATATGCAAATTTTTTACGAACTCTGACCGTCGATCTTCTCTCGTTCGGTACACAGTCCTCGATTCCTTGATTCCTCGAGTCAGTTCTCTCCCGACGCTACGGGAGCTTGGAATTACGAGGAATTTATCGTACCATCTAACGGAGCGGGGACAGCGGATACATGCCAATGCCAATGCAACGAGCTCTCGTATACGCGACTCCCGTATCGTATCCCACTGTCCATATTTCCAAAGATCGACGCGAGCAGAAATGGCGAGTAACGTAGAGACGGTAGGTATCCAATGCCGCAAGGTTGTTACGTTCGGTTGTATCGCTACCGTCCACGTCTACTTTGTAAACATCCCTCTCATTCGTGGAGGGTTGATCGCGTCCTGTTTAGCTCGACCATGTTTTATTCCGAACGTTGCGAGGAGGAACGACGAAGGAAAGAGGAGGCGCGGCGAAGGTTTCCGGTGCCAAAAAGAAACAATTTTCGCAAGTGGAACTTGCTTGGATATCTTCGTCGCAGAGGAAAAAACGTTCTCGTCGAGGGTGCGGCGTATTCCAGCCGAAAAAGAAAGCTCGGCCACTCGTCGACCCAAAAATTGCGCTGAATCTTTCGAGGGAAAGAGGACAGACCCCGTGGCGCGTCACCCTTTTCCTCTTCGCCACTCTGCCGACGCCGATGTCTCGGATCGTGAAAACCAGAGAAATTGGGTCGAAATTCTAACGGAAGCGTTCGTCGACTCGTATCACGCCGATTGTCGGGGCTGATTGCACTCCAACCGAGTTTCTCCGCGGGGGTTGGTAAGCGTGACAAAGTCGGTGTCGCGGCACGTGTAGGCTGCGAGACTCGAACTCGCAGTTGGCAGAACTGGCTCTAACGGCCGCAGGCTAGAACGGAAAGCAGAGACGTCGCTGATGTGGAACCGTGGACGAAACTGGGGGTGTTGGGGGCGGAAGAGGGTCGACCGAACGGTCGAGGAGGGGCCGAAAGGGCGGCATGAATGAACGATCGATAGATATATAGGTACTCGCTGCTAGGTATTCACTTTCTCGTGTATTTTCTCCGGAGACGCGATATTTCTTCCATCCAAAGTATACCGATTATCCCTCTCCGAACGCGTTTTTCCTCGTCACCGGCTCCTGTTGCGGTTCGCTTTTACCGCTGAGCGAGCTGTCCGATTCATCCAACACTTTATTTTACTTTTCGCAGTAGCATCGTACGTTTCGCGGCTGCTCTTCGCTCCTGCTTGTAAATAGAATAGCGACGATAGACGCACGGCTTCTTAAACGCACTCCGTCGCGCCGGGTGGACGTTTATTCCCATAAAAACCGCATCCACCTAGAAATACCAACTTGGACCCGGCTCGAATAACGAACCAACGTACATTGCGTGCGTGGGTGTCTGTGTTTTTCAACTACACCACTTTCGCAACCAACGATCGTACATAGTACTCGTAGAATGATAACTGAACCGAACGGAAAACTTTGAAATGTCTCTGAGAGAGAAAGTAAAAAGGACTCGTACGTAGGACGGTGCGTGGAGAAGAAGACGGGTCCGTTTCTCGATGACCAATCGTGCTGAAATGCTCGGTGGATTCGTGGCGTGGGTGGAAGAGAGGATCCCGCGAATGTGTGCGTACATTACCAGCGCTCGCGTATACGTGCGTGAATACACTGCGCATACGTCGACTGCGTATTCCTGCTCGTCTAACTCTCCTGACCTCCTCTCTCTCCTCTCTCTTCTCTCTTTCTTCCCAACCACCCTGCGGCCTCCTCCCTGCTTCCCTCTATCTT
Source organism: Hylaeus anthracinus (assembly GCF_026225885.1). Lineage (NCBI taxonomy): Eukaryota > Metazoa > Arthropoda > Insecta > Hymenoptera > Colletidae > Hylaeus > Hylaeus anthracinus. The sequence goes on along the minus strand of NW_026534349.1, from coordinate 4,235,150 downwards.
CTACTCGTACTACTTGGCAAATGTTGGAGACGTCGAGTCGCCCCGGTTGACCTTACTATTGACAAGGGCGCCTTCCCTGATTTATTAAGCTTCGGGCGACGTAAGGAAATGAGATTCGCGTCGGCCGATATAAATATTCCGATACCCGAGAACCAGAAATGGGCGAGAAGATCTTTCAACTCTTTCGAATACCTCGCAATTGGATCTCTAGATATTCCTAAGCGCGTTGATTACTTTTTTAAGCGAACTTCCGTGGACTGTATCGCGGGTCGAAGAGAAGATTAGTCCTAGAGGGACTCGCGTTAGAGAGAAATCGCATCCGTGTAACGAAATGTATTCTACGCGAGAAAGTTTCTCTCCGATGCGATGTTCCGAAGGCTGTCGTCGTCCTACGAGTCCAAGTTTGAAACCGCGTCATCGCGAAAAAGTTGGAGAACCAATAAGCAGACGTACAGTTGACCCCAGCGGACGGTAACTGGTCGCGTGGTACGATTGCATACGATTGCAGTGGAAACTTTAAACGAGGCTAATTTATCGTGGCACGCCGCGATCGCGTTAGTTTTCATGGGCGTTTGGGAACGCGAATTCGAAAAGCGAGAGGTTCTCACGGCAAACGAAAAATTAGCAGAAAAATGATCCGTTCCGAGGTAGAGCGTTGGGTATCCAAGGTGAGAGATATTTCGCGATACAAGAAAATGCTGACTCGGTTGGTGAGCGCGTAACGCGCAACGAAGCTTGATAATAGACGTAGAAGGGTGCGTAGATTCGCGTTATCGCCGGAGCCATCGTTGCCGTTGGTAAACGTGCCACGTCGAATAACGTTTTTCATTCGCTAGCATGCAGTCGGCTCCATGGATTGCGTAGGAGGGCCAACCACGTCGGTCCTGTAATGTTATAGGTCAAGGATCCGAGTGGGGTCGCGTCGCGTCGGGTCGCGCGTACGTGTCCGGTTTCGGGAATGATGACGACACGCGACGGCGTTGCGTTGCATTGCGTTCCGTATCGACTATACGGGCTTGCTCATGGAAACTGACACGAGAGGTGGATTCCTTTCGATGAATCGGTGGACCGTCGAAGGTCGAACGCGAACCGTATCGTTCGCGGTAGAATGTTATAGTTCAAGGATTCCCTGTATCTACGAATCGAGTAGCGCCGCCATTTGTTTAGCCACGACCCGGAGTACGGGAAAATTTATCGCATAATAATAACGTAGCGCTATTAATAACACCGCTAATCGACCGTTGATCCGACGACAGTCGTGCGCTCGCATCGAGGGAGAAAACGTTTCAAGGCTCGTCGACGAGCTGGAAGCGTACCGAGGCTTACTCGCCCCGACTCGAGACGCGATGGCCTACTTGGTAATTAGAAGAGAAGGAGCTGCTGGGACGCGAAATCGCTAGCCAAGCTTCGTAATCGCGAGAAGGAAGACCGATCAACGCTTGCAACGGTAGAAAGCTTAGGTCTCTATCCTAACACGTGGAAGGTTATGCTTAGATTTGTAGATGGTAAGAATTACGCGTTTATTCGCTTAAAAGTCAATCTTCCTAAAAGACCTTTTCGTTGAAGAGTCATTTGCGAATTACGTTGACTCCGTTTCTCCGAACGAGACGAAATATAAATGACTTTTCTTTCTTCGAGATAGCGACAAATAGTAGTGAAACGATTAGTTTTTCTGGAAATTATAGCCAGCTCTGGCATGCGAACATTGAGAAGCTCGCGGAAACATCGATCCGAACGCTCCTCTCGAGACGTCCAACCGAAAGTAGTACGGGTCCGTGCATGTTCAGACCGAGAAGAAAAGAGCATCGCGCGTTTGGCACGTCCAGCCCGTTAAGTGGTACAAGACCGCACGTGGTCAAACCGGGCCGAACAAGCTTGGCACGCTAGCACCAATTTCGCGATCGCAGTCCTTGTAATAGGCTGTCCAAATATCCAACGATTCGTAGAAATTATCTTTCGGAGACGTTGGTTTGGCGATTCCTGTGACTTACGACGCCAACGTCGCGAACCTTGGGTAACGAATTGGCAAGCGATCCGTTTTTTTTTTCTTATTCGTGTCGAACGGAATCGAAGATATAACAAAGCGCTCGCGAAAGGTTCGCGGATCGACATTGAATAGTACGAACACTTGTTTGATCCGACACGACGCGACAAGGATAAACGAAACTGGAAAAATGAAACGGAACACACGAATTTCCGGGAATACCGTGGGTATCCGTGTAATTTGCATATCCTGATTACCATGTTTCGGGGAACCGTTGATGTCGCTTAATCTATTTCTGACGTCTATGAATGTTAGCTTCTTGGAAAGGTTCTTTCACGGTCGCGTGTTCCGTCCATTCATTGGTAGTAGGTATTTGCCGAATCGTGAGCTGTAATACGAGGAATTGGTAGTACCGTATCGTTATTTCAACGAAGTGAACGATTGCAAGATGAAGGATTAAGGATCGTCGATTTACAGCTCATGCATGTAAATCAAGGTTCTCGTGCGCAACGTAAACGTAAACGTAACCATGCGTAGCGAGGAAACGCGCGATCGTAAACCGTCGAGGACGGGTGGCGCGAAGGGACGATTCTGGAAACGAAACGGATTCGCGTATTCGTCGCACACGTGCACGGATGAAGTAACGCGGGTTTCCGGGGGCAAATAGACCGAAAGGTAATTTCGCCCGGACATGTAGGCGGTTATTATGGATAGATGGTTCTTCGTCAGGCAGTTCTTCTCTCGTTTTCCACCGTCTTCCATCGGCATCGGGCTGCGTTTACACGGGTTTAATACGCGGACAATGCTATTACCGCTATTTACGGTCTCTTAGGTTTCTATTAGGCTCGTCCCGGACAAGCCGTGGGTATTCTAATCGCGCTCTGTCCTCTTAGTCGCTTTTCCTCTTCATCTTCATCCGTATCCTCTAACGCGGGAAAATTGGTTAACCATAACCGTCATGGATATCTCGATGGACGTTGCACTGCTAATAACAAAAGCAATATTGTTTTTTCTAAATCTACGCAGATAGTTCGATTTGTCTTTCGTGTTTCCAGACTCTCGTGCAACCCTCCGATGTAACGATCAATCCGCACGAATCGGACCGCGCTACTCTGCACCGTCGCGTCGCGTCGCGTCGCCCCGTCGAGGTGTCGATAATAGCGTCATCGATCTCTCCTCGTTTTTGCGCTAGAGTGCTCGCGAAACTTTCGTTTCGAGCGATTCGATGGTCGACGTTGGAAAGACAGGAGAACGGCTCGGTGTCCTCGGGTAGAATTTAAACAAACCTTGACGGTTTTGGAAAGCATCGGGTCGATGCACAACTTTGCGCCGTTTTATTTTAAACAAAATTCTCTCTTAAAGATTTCATCTAGGTAACCTGGATAGGATACGTTGCTATCGTTCGCTTGCATTCGTGGAAAGGGAGCAAACGACGCAACAACTGTCGATAGCAATGATAAAAAAGGAAAAATATTGAAAAAGTGTGCCGTAAACGTTGAAAGATTCTTTACGATAAATTTAGTCTTTACACACCGTATCGCGCTTTACGCTCTTAATAATTAATTTATCGCGGAGTTGCAATCCCTGCGAGCGCGTCGTTCTTGCATGGCTCTTCGCGTACCACGTGTCCTACTTGCATTTTCAAGCTCGAACTTTCGAGACTTGTATCGGGAACACGTCCTTCCTGATTGACAATTAATAACATAAAAAAAAAAAAATATATGATAATAAAAGACGACGATGAATATATAATGGATGAACCGAAGGATGTTATCGGAGTTATTGTATGCTCATTTTGTGAAACGTTTAGAAGTTTGTCGAGGTTGTCGACAGGTCCACTTCGGCCATGTCTCTCTCGGACCGTTGTTATCCGGAACTTGTAAGGAGTAAGCGGAGTCGCAAAGGTTTCCATTAAGCTCGCGGGATGGGCTCCGTTATCGCGATGACGGTTACCGAGTGGAATCTTGGCACAGTGTCTGCTACCGGATACGCGATTACCGTGGTCGATCGAACGGCGCCTTGCGCGCAAAGAAGTAAATAATTAAGCCGAACGTCTGGGGTCATCGTGTCACTCGATACGCCGAGTATCGGCGAGACGAGCTGCATCGAATCCCCCGAATGCCGCTGCCTACGTGCCTCGACCTAAATCTACGCACTGCCCACGACTGCAGCCAGATAACCAGACACCCACACGGAACCAGAGAGTGTGAGAAATATGCACGTATACGACGGAGACGGAGATTAACTAACGCTCAAACCTCAGGGAATCGTCTATCGTTACCACCCACGCACACCCCTGTTGTACCTTCGGGAAGCTCAAGTCAAAATCGAATACAATGCCCGCGTTTCAAGAAGAAGGCTTAACGACAAATAGAAAGTAATTGGAAACGAACGAAATGAAACAAAATTTCATCGAGAAATTACGGAATTTCACCTAGAAAAACGAAATTTGTCATCGTGTACGAGAACCATCGTGAAAAAACATTACACCGCTCGATGTTTATATAGATAAACAAACAATGAAACAGAGAGGAAATGGTAGTCGCGAGTATCATGGTTGACGAAACAGGAACGGAACGCTGCACCGAACAGCATTATGTGTTCTCGTAGGAGTTAATCGTGGTAGCGCAAGCTCTGGTGGAAACGTGGACGAACGACTCGGATGTACGCAGCCGGCATCGGCAGCCGCGGTCGTGGTTCGTGGTGGTCGTGGCACGGTTGACGTCATCGGGCAAAATGGCGGTGAAGTGACGTCACTGGGAACCCCCTCTCTCGAAACGGCTCCGCAACGTCGGCGTCGGCCGTCGGGGTAGTCTCGATACCGTACGGATGTCAGAGAGAATCGGAGGGAGAAGGAGAGAGGGTGGGTGGTGGAAGTTTGTCGGACGGGTGGGCGCCGTGACGCTCGCGTCACCGAGCTCGGTCCTCGGGCTGATTTTTGGCAAGATCGTTTCGCGCATTTAGAGGGCGACATTAGCCGGCTTTTCGGGTAACGATCGTCGTCGCGACGGACCTAGCCGCCGGGAGACGCCCCGCGCCGCGTCGCGTCGCGGCTCACCGCCGTCGTTGCACGCACGGTGGCACAGATTGCACATGCATTTCTAAAACGACGCCACTCCAAAAAATTAGTTTTCCCTAAATGAAAGAGATATCGTCGAAACAGAAGAGACATCGAGATGTTCGCTGTTACAGAGGGGTGGTTTGATTACTTAAGTTTGACACTAGATGTGGTCGTTTTAGAAATGCACGGGCGACAGGTTTTCCCCTATTTTCGACCTTGAGTATCGTCCTCCAACACCGTGGCCTGTTTCACAGCGTAAAAAGAGCCAACAACGATGGTTCGACTGGCAGCGCTGCTCGGGCTCGTTCGATCGGCTTTGCCGTGCTCGTGGAGAGAGGCACGTCCCAGCGAATGGTACGTAAAGCGTAAAGGAGTGGAAAAAAAAAAAGGAATCGGACGCGTGTGATGTAAAACTGTACTGCGCACGTGGCGCAGAACCGCGATTTGGTTGCGCGTCGACAACCGAAATCCAGCAAACGAAAAGAGGGTGGCGGTACACGCGCACTCCAGCTGGCTGCAATTCTTAGTCAGCCACCGATTCCATTGCTACCAGCCTAGGGCGCTTCCTTGCCCTCTACCCTTTCTCTCTACGCTCGGATACGTCCCGCTCGAGCATTTTCGGTTCAACGTTAACCTCCATTCGGTCCGACTCGTAACGCGTGGGAGCCGCTCGAAGGACGAATCGGATCTCGACGATGCTACGAAGCGGAGTGTCCAGTGATCGTTGTCTATTTGTCCTATTTAGAAGAGAGGGAAACTTGCCTAACGATACGATAAACTAGTTACGATTAATATACGCAACCATTCCGCGTGTAAACTTTTTCCTTTGTCCACTCTTCCCGCCCCCCTTGAATCGCGAACAGGAGAAAGGATGTCGGGATGTAGCGGTGGATCGAACAACTTCTAAACAGATTAACGCAAGAATCGTGCACACCGATGGAACAATTTTCAAGAGGGGTTCGTTATGGCGGGGCGTCGCGTCTTTTATATTGATTTCCCGAAAGATATTAATAACTCTAGAAAAGTATCGTCGATAACCGATGAGCTATAATAAACTTTCGAGTGCCGTCCCAGTTGCCACGAGCAGGCTAATCTCGACGGGGAAACCTGTTCGTCGACAGGGATGCGAAAAGACCCACGAAACGATAGGCGTTTGTCCATTTTTACGCGGGAAAGTATTTCTGCTTATCAGCCTGGAGCGGAGCGATTCGGTCGAGTCGAACAATCACGGCCTATGGAAATCTAGCGGTGGCCTGTACTCCGAGCTCCGATAACGTTCGTATTTATATCTGTGAAAAGGTGGAAAAAATGGAATGGCCTTCCGACGGGATCGCTGCATCGTTGGCTGTCGATCCGGAATCGAAGGCCAATTATTTCTGCGCGCATCCTCGTCCCCTGTCCGTGCGATTCGCCTATATTATTCTTTGCGAGTACATGCCACCGCAGATATTCTGCGTTCCGTTAGAATCGAAATTTGACGAACCGTTTCGCATCGTCTAGTTTACTTTCTCTTTCTCTTTAACGGTACGTTGTTCATTCTCTAGCTTCTCTGCATATTTCCTCTATAACATAAATGTTTGTTTGCCAAAGACGTCGATTAGTAGAAATCGAGAAATATTTGTACTCGGTAAATAGAAAGTTTACCCCATCTCTAGCAGTTGTTGTACACCTTCTGTTCTTTTATTACAAAAGAGTTCACGAAAATTCTTTTTCATTGCTTCGCGATTCGTCGATTCTGGAATCGAAATGCATCCCTATGACGAAAGGGCGTCGAGCTTTTTTGCGAAATTGAACGCTTTGGAAGTGACGGAGTTGTACGAAAGGTTTTTCGGTTCGTTGATCTACGCCATCTGGCCTGCCAACTATCTCGCGCCGGATACCTCAAAAAAATAATCGAATCGTGAATATTCAGACGCCTCGCCGCGGCGAGTGTGCGCGGTGGAGGAAGAACGAACGAACGAACGGAGATGGCGAGAGAAAAACGGAGGGACGCCGACGCCGACGGCTCGTATTAATTACCCTGAGCATAAAAAACGTAGACGCTAGCGACACGAGCGTTTGGCACGAATCTCTCTGCAGTTGGGCGCGTCACTCGTTCATCCCTAAAAGCTCTAATGTGGGCGACGTTCGTACGATCGACCTGGACGAGACAGGAAATTCGAAGGATCGTTAAATTTCGTAATTTTTGGACCGTGCGTAATCAGCGATACGTTGCACCTGTTGCTGGCGTAGCAATCATCGAAGCGGTGATGAACGGAAGAGCCGTGTTAGACGATGCATTACATCGTTCCACCCTCGCCGCGGCGTCAAGTCGTTGCCAGGCAGTCCGTGCAGGCTCATTTTCGAGAGTACTATCGATCTGTCGGTCACGGGACTCGTTCTATCAATTATTACCCACTTGGATTTCAATAATTCAAAGACGCGTTTGGTCGTGCCGGATGCGGACGGATTCGAAGGCAATTTGCAGGCGACTCGACCGTTTTCTCCTGTTTAACGACGTTACGTTGGATGCACCCGCACGAGAGAATCATCCGAAGCGGATATCTATCGCGTTTATCGAATATTAATATTCGACGAGATTATTTTTCTATTCGAATCCGTGCTCTATCTAAAATGTCAATCGAAGGAACGCCGGTTCTCGATGAAAATTTACTTAAAAATTCTCAATTTCTCACGCGGAACCACCACGCGTTAATAGTATTATACCTCTCGCAGGGCACTCTGCGTAGAATAAAAATGATCGATCGTATCGTTGACGTTACGAGTGAGGGCGAACAGCGATCACCGCGTCGATAGTAACATTGTTACCGTTATTACGACATCGTGGCTGACTGATAATGCTATGTTAACGCGTCTCGCATGTACGAGGTCGGCGTGGGCAGCAAATTAACCCTGCCAACGGTAATGGACTCTCGCGGGTGGATGTACCGAAATAATTTACGTATCCTCCAAACGCTCGGACGCGTCCTCGACGTGAAGATTCTTTGGGAGGCAATTTTTTCTTACCTTCGAGAGCAGACAGGTAAATCAGAGACTCGAATATCGCGACTTGTCATTTCCGACGTCATAGCTGTCCGTGAATCGCGATTACCGGTTGCGACACGCCGATGGCGACGCCGTCTCGTTGACGTTTTTTCACCTAGAAAATGAAAACCAAGGACTAGGATCGTGATACGAACGGTAGTAATCTCACTGTCCGTCGCGACGCGAAACGTGGCCATCATTTGGAGAAGGTAAAGCCTGCAAGATAAAGAAAAAGGTGCATTATAAGATTACTCTCGTTACCGAATGAAAAGCATCGGGTACGAGTTCTGACGTTCTCAAGAGAATTTAAGGAGCACTTTAGAGGGTTCCCAGGGAGCATCCCGAATACGGCGACGATCGATCAAGAATATATTCTTCCGCGCGTTGTGCAAATTCTGTGGCAGAGGATTTTTTTTTTTATTTTTAGAACGACAAGGTAACTTTTACATTGCACCGAACTACAAATATATGAAACTAATTAATCCAGAGGTTCCGTGGAAAAATGGGATTTTGAAAAGTCTGCATTGGAACCTCGTAATATTTTCAATTATTCGAATTTTACCACGACTCTTTCAGGAATATACTCTCAGGACTTGAATGTTTAAGAAATTGGGATTATCCGAAATTAGCGAACCGCTTCGTTAACGTCATCGAAAAAGCGAGCTTTTTCGAAGCGACGCGTTCTTCTCCCATCCCATCCCCATCTCGTTTTGTCTCGTTCGGAGCACGTGCTCTAAATTCTTAAAGGCGGAACGCTGATCACAGCTGAATAGAGAATCAAGGTTCGCTGAATAGGACGCAATTTTCCAACGATACTTTGACGAGCTATCGAGCTTGGTAGCATCATAAAAGTCGCGAGAGGCTCGCGGAGACGCACCGATGCACCGGCTGGAACCTTGTTGCGAATTTATTGCATTACCGGACAGCTTGATTGCACTTCCCTGCGAGGAGAGGGCACGCGCACGGGCCGATCCTGGCTGCAAAAGTCTCGGCTAATGGAGTTAATTAGTCCCAGTTTCGCGTAATATGCTCGCGACGGCCATTAACGAGACTTTCTCGCGAAACGTCTGCGAAACATCGCGCGTCGAGTGTTTCCAAAAAATCGACGAGGATCTTCGTACACTTTGAATACAGTCGCTCTTCGTCGATGTCACGCAAGCGTGTTTATTTGAAAAGAGACCGTAATGTCTCGACTCTAATTGAAATTTTGAAAAGACAACGTATACCGTCCCGAGTCGCCACTGTGTTTACATATCAAACCGCCACGTTCCCCACTCCTCTTCTCGATACCTGTCGAAACGAAGGAATTCTCGTCTCGGACGGTCTCGTTAGTATTCGATTAGAGCTATCATCGCGACGTAAAAGTGTGATTTCCGTAAGTTACTGATCTCGATGAATATATCTCGCTCGATGTGTGTCGGCGACGATTTTCCCTCGCTTGTCGCTGTCTCGTGTACGCGTAGTTCCTCGCGGAAACCTAACGGCTGCGACGACTGTTTCAGTTGTTTGTGAAACGAAGCGAAGGAAATTTGTTAGAAAAGGACCTTAATTATAGAAAGAGAGTAATTTTGAGAAAATTTTAAGGTTTATGCAAGATTGAAAAACGATCAGCGATGATTTCGGTCGCGTTATCGTTTTCGTTTCCATTCGTACGCCTACGAAAGCGACGCGTGTTTGCGAAATCGATTATGGCGACGCGGGTACCGTGGCACACGCGCGACTCCCACAACTTTCTTTGAGTGTTTACGACGACTAACTCGTTTGATCGTTTCGTGATTTCCAGGTTGGCAGCGCAAGAGGCGGCACAAAGGGACCCTGGATACGCGAGTCAGTACAGGAGAAGGCCGAGGTGGGCCGGACTGAGTGGTCTCGGTGACTGGACTAGCTTTGGAGGGGAGGTAAGAGTCGTCTAAGCTTGAAAAAGCTTCGTCTGAGATATTCGTTAATTGCGGGTTCTCTCGCGGCTCCTCTTACAAAGCCGCTCACCCTTCGCGGGCGAATTATTCTCGCTCGTTTCTTCGCTTCGCTTCGTCGCGAGGGATTCGAATGTTGCGATGCCGAGTAGAGCCGAGTAGTTACGAAACGTTGCCCTTAAAAAGTGTACACCGTGACTCCACGAAAGAAAATGTAATCTTCCACGAGACCATTCGTATAAACTGTTTACATAGGGTGTTCCGTGCCAACGCTCATTAGAAGTAATCGGTAGGGCGTATACTCGGCGCAAAAAGGTCTTAACCCTTTGCACTCGAGAGGTGACTTTCGGTCACCACTAGGTTTCACGCAGCAAATCAACCAGCAATGATGCTTGTTTAGATTTAATTTCTTTGGAACTCCAAGTGTCAGAATAATGATTGTCGGCGAGGCAAAGGTGACCTGATTCTCAAATCTCAAATTAGCTGAGGAAGCATCTCGAGTTGCTGGTGGATGTTAGAAAAAGAGGCTTCGAGTGCAAAAGTTGAACTTTTGCTCGATAAAACGCTAATAAAATGAAAATGTGCGAAAATTTGTAGGTACCTGGTCTGGTGGACATGGCGCCAGGCCGGGATCAGGGCGGAGGGGCGGGTGGCGGTGGGGGAGGCGGCAAGGGCACCACGTCGTTGTTCATCCTGTCGGAGGATAACTGCATCAGGAAGCATACCCGCTTTATAATCGAGTGGCCGCCCTTCGAGTACGCCGTCCTGCTCACCATCATCGCCAATTGTGTTGTCCTCGCCCTCGAGGAGCACCTGCCGAAGCACGACAAGACCATTCTCGCACAGAAGCTCGAGGCGACGGAAATCTACTTCCTCGGGATCTTCTGCGTCGAGGCGAGCCTCAAGATCCTCGCCCTTGGCTTCGTCCTCCACCGTGGCTCCTATTTGCGCAACATCTGGAACATCATGGATTTCTTCGTCGTGGTGACCGGGTGAGAGGACCATTTTCTATTTCCATTATCTACTTCTATCGTTCGAAAATTTCAGACATGTTCCGCGACGGAAGACAATTCTGCACAAGCCTTTATCAACGTTTCGACGTTTTCCTTGAAATCATCCGTAGTTACTTTTTCCAACCTATGCAGAATTGTCCTCCTTATCGGTATTGGCACTGGCATTGTTGTTATTCGTATACGAGCATTTCTATTAATATATTCTTCTGGTTAACTTCGAGGGAAGATCATTCCGGTTCTCGGCTGCCTCGCGGTCCAACAAGCTCGAAAGAAAATGGGGTATCTTTCGGACGCGGAAAAAGTGAAATCCAGAACAGGCCACGAGCATCGAAAACCGGGATATTCTTCGGAAATGATTCGCGAAATCTCTCACGGCCCCGTTTACATTCGTTACTTTTCGTCATACCGCGATCTCTCATGGTCACGACTTTACGATCTTACGTTCCCTCCCTCGTTTTCACCTCCGAACAAACGAACGAGCGCATTCTTGCTCTCTTCCATTTTTACTATCTCCTTCTCTCTCTCTCTCTCTCTCTCTCTCTCTCTCTCTCTCGCTCTCTCTCTCTCTCTGTGTTTGTCTTTTATCCACAGGTGGGCAAAATTTTATTCGAACAATAGGTGAGCGATGACGCAAGTTTATTCGAGTAAATGGTTGTTTCATAATATAAATACTAATTAAAATTTATCGAACCGATAACTAGAGCTAGTTCAGATGAGAATTTTGTCCATCTCCGATTCCTCCGTGCTCCGCGTTTTCCGATTGATGGAAGCGAGAGTAGAAACGCATCGTTGTCCCGACCAACATTACACGATTTACACGTTTCCGCTTTCCATCTGTTCGTTTCCTTCGCCCCGAGACACCGCTCGTTCGAGCGAAGCAGACGTTTGGAGAGGAAAACAGTGGACGAGGAGAATGTTACGGTCAGGTCTGATCGGCAACCCTAACGCGTGATTTCTCTACAAATTGTTTCGCGAGTTAACAAACCTACGGTAGAGCGATAAATGATTCCGATCTCGTTCGCCTCGAGGAATCCTGCCAACGGAGAAGGTCCTTTCGTCGTTGTTAGCTAGATGGATCTCCTACTGCTCTTTAAGACGCGCAAACGACCGACTAATGTATTTGTTTCGAGTAAGTTTCGAGGAAATTTGAATCGACGAGGTTAGTTGAACGAGGACCGAGGAAAGGATCTTTCTCCGCGCAGGCTTAACATTTAAGGAAGAACGTCGATCGATTCTTTCGGCCGAACAGATAGATTCTAGAGTAATCCTTGGATTAGGTCGATGACCGTGTTCGCCGAAACAAACGTGGACGTCGACCTGCGTATGCTACGTTCCTTCAGGGTCCTCAGACCGCTAAAGCTGGTTTCGAAAATTCCAAGTGAGTCAGTCACAGTTCTGCGAAACTGGCAGAGATGCAAAAGCCATATAAGTAACTAACAGTAACTAACAGAGTGCAGTAACAGAGAACAGTCGAGCAGCAGATTGATAAACTAACTAAACCCTAACACCCCCTGGCAGTTGTTTTCCTGGCAGTTTGTGTGCGTTCGACTAGTCTCCTTAGTTTTAAACTGTTTCTTGATTAACAAGACACACTTAGTTCGTCGAACCATTTAGTTTCTATTTTTGTCTGTCGCTATCTCTATACCTACTTCTCTCTATCTATCTGTCTGTCTGTCTATCCGTTTGTCCGTTTCTCTTTTTTATACTTTAGTTGGCACGTTGGGTCGACACCGTTTGGTTGATTGGTTTTGCTTTCACGAACAAGCAATGCTACTAATCTACTAATCTACTAATCTACTAATCTACGCTTTATTTTTACTTATCCCATTTCTTTTTTTTTTTTATTTAGTTTCTCGACCAAACGTGTCATTTGAGTTGATCCATTTTGTTTGTTTTGATTTGTTTTGTTTTGTTTTCAGTTTATTAACTACCACTTAGAGGCTATGGGTGTATTAGATCAGTTGATTGACGCTAGATGATCGTTGAGAGTTGATGATCGATATATTAATTGAATATAATATCTATATATTTATATTATATATTCTGTGTCTACGTGGTTTGCGTAATTCGAGTGTCTACTTTATATATCTATATACGTATATATTCTACTGCCTCTATAGAGGACTTGCGTGAACTAGTCGCTAGTGTTATATTTCGTTATTTGCTCTATCTTCTGTCGTTATGTTCAGTTTTGTGCACACGTTGTTCTTATTTAGAGACTTCTGAAGTCGAGGAATTAGATATTTACACACATACACACACGCACGCACAAACAAACACAAATACACGTACAAGCGGGCGTATACAGACACGTCGGATCGTCGAACCGAAATTTTGGACTTTTCATTAAGGAGAGGTAAACTGCGAACGTGGCTCGAATTTCAGTTACCGGGAAAATATGCGTATTGTCCTTAGCTTGGGATTTCAATTTTTTCGTTCCTTATCGCGATACGTTGTTCGCGCAGCGAATTTTCTTTTTCGAGAAAGAAAGAAGACATGTTCTTTTTACCTGGAATTTGTTTAGACCCAGCCCCGTTCGCGTGAAACGTTCCCATCGCGTTCACCCGCGACAACGCGCGATCACACGCCGAAACAAAAAACCACACGAAGCTACTGGCCTGCGGGTGTCTCTATATTTAGCAGTCTCTATCTTTAGCTACAGTCACTGATTGATAGAGTTGACTATACATTGGTAAATAGGTACTAGGTGTTCTAGAGCAGTAACGTATTCCAGCGAGCTCGTGTTTGCTAGAGAGTCGTACCTTTAGACACCCTCGAGAGACCGTGTGTCATCGTCCTACAAACTCGTAGACCTCACCGAGGTGTCCTCTCTTACACCGGCTTCCCTTTCACTATTGATCCTGGAAGCTTCGTTCTCCTTTAATCGACGTGTTTGCCATGCGGAGGAAATAAGAAGTCGATGCGAAAGGTTCACGACTCGTTCGCACGAAATTCACGATTGTCTGGAAGAACGGGTCTATGAAGTTTTAGGAATAGAAATTCATAGTTGTAGCTGTGTTCTTTGTATCAACGACGAGTTTAAAATGGCAGCTTACGATGCGCGAACGCAGAGCTCTGCAGTCGAGTCAAAGGGGTGCGCGGTGTCGGTGATCCGTCGCGATTGTTCGCGATTCAAACCCCGTTCGAAGATACGCATCTAACGAAGAACATGGAATACGGGGGTCGATCTATACTCTATATTCTATAGTCGCGAAAGACAGGGGCGAAGGGTATTCGTCGGAGTTCGACGACCGCCGCGGACGTTCCCTTTAACAATTTCGTGGAACTAGAACTGCGGTTACGTTTGTATCCAGCACCGATTTACCGTTTGCGTCATTGTCTCGATAAATCTATATCTAGCACTAGAAGAAGTTTCCTCCTTTTCTTGTTCTTTTCAAGAAAAATCATCGTCAAAAGTTACTTTAACTTCAATTCACATCCACAGTTATTTTTTCACGCATTCTATCCCAGATATATCGAAACACATTTTTCGCCAATTTCGATCGCTACGATGCGACGATCGACCAAATTGATTTCCTTTGAAACCGTTCCGCCCTTTCACGAAGACAGTTTAAGGAGCAAATTCACCGATGCGCTAATTCGATAAGCTAATCCGAAGCTGCGAGAGTCGAGAGCTAAGCTTCGAGCCTTTTGTCTTCGGATTGGGCTGTACAATTGAGCCAGACTAACTTTGACCCGTTCGCCTTTGACCGAACCGAGCGAATTTCAAGTTTCATCTTGTTCCAATGCGGCTGTTTATTCTGATACTGTTTCAACCCTAGTCTTAAGACAACGGTTGCCTGCTTAGAAAGCTCGGTTTTATTCGATACATTAAATTGTCGCCGATTTGACGTTTCACTCTGGAAATGCCTTTTTCTTATTAAATACGGAAAACAGCATTGTCTACTGATGTTAATCATTTAACTGCTGTGCTCGAGAACATTCCGACTGACGCGGTTAACGATATCATTAAACTTTTGGATTTTATAAACAAATTTGACAGTCTTTTAGTTCCACTTCAACGAACTTATAGCATTATATTTGTGCTCCAAGTTGATCCGTAAGTAAACTCGGAATATAATTACGACGAAACGAATCCCCCGTGTAGAGAGTGATCCCGTTTCTCCGACTTATCGTTAGATTAGAAGGCCCTGATTCACCGCCGCGTTGGCGGTCAGTTGTTTAATGCAATAAACCATAAAGGAACCGAAGACATCGGTTCCCGGCGAGCTTCACACGACCCCTCGATAGAAACTCTCCCGATTTCCTCCGGGTTAGGCCATAGAACGCTAGTTAACCACATAGTTGTGTAGTTTAAGTACTTAAGTAGCGTGAGTATTAGTGTAATAGAGTAGTAAGTAGTAAAGTGTGGCGGGGTGTGTGTGTTTTGGGGCAGGTTCATCACGGCGTTCTCGCAAGGCATAGAACTGGATATGGATCTGCGCACGTTGCGTGCGATACGCGTGTTGCGACCGCTCAAACTTGTCTCCGGCATACCGAGTGAGTAGCGTTTCAATACAATCGGCCACGAGATCTAGCCGAAATGAAAGCAAAGCAATGCAAAACGAAACAAACGAAAGAAATTGTCTCATCTCTCTTCGGTGCTCCTTTCCTACCTATCTCGTTTTCGTCCGATCGTCCGCAACTTTTCGTACAATCGGCTGTGTGAAATTCCGATAGGCCGGATAGCCGATTTGCATTTTTTTTTTTCCATTCGCTGTCCAGTCATGAACGCCGCGCTTCGATTCCGCGAGCTATCCGTTAACGGGTTTATATACGGCTGAACCTTCGAAAAGACGCATTTCATAAAGAAGAACGAGTAGTCGAACCGGAAAGAGAAAAGAATCGATACAAGATCGAGCCGTCTTTTCGAGCGTGCAGCTATACGTAATCCCTTGAAAGCCAAAGGAAGAAAAGCGTTCGATTCCCGACGCGATACGGGATAAGCGTGTGCAACCGTGTGTGCGCGGGATAGGAAAATTATGTTTCGATTAGAAGGAAAGGAAAGCGCGAGGTTCGGTGCTCGAGGAACGCGTGTCGCGGTTCCGCGTGTCCTGAAAACTATCCCGCGTCTGGAATTCGGATACTTCGTGGATCGACTGGATCCGTTCCTCGAAACGTTCACGTTTATCGATTAGTTGCTGTATAGATCCGATTACCAGCGAACCGATGAAATACGTTTCGGACATTAAAGGTCGTAGATCAGTGTAGTAAGTTTGTTGCAAGTATATTACATATATTTCTACATATATCGATATGTCTATATTTATACATGCATACATATATTTTATATATATATGTACATGTATATGTATATATACATATATATCTCTACACGTAGATGCCTTGCAAGGTTAGAACGATTATTTTGTTTATGTAGCACCACCCAAATAGATATCTTTTGAAAGTTCTGTATGCTGTGTCTATGTAAGAACGAAGTATCCCAATTGTTTGGCCGCTGGATCGTATACGATCGTCGATCGTACGTCATTGCCGTGAAACGTTAACGAAAGGTTATTCGAAATACAGGATTACGTATGTCGCACACCGTACAAAATAATCGCGCACGTACGGCACGTACGATTTATATGAATCGCCGCGGCGTCGAACGGAATATACCAGATTCTTACTCGAGAACGAAAAGTGCAGACGATTCCGTGCACGATTCCCCGAGCAGCGACGCGAGTGAAACACGTAAAAGAAATCGATGGTAAAAACATACGCGACGCGCTTCGAGAAAGCGGTTGTCGGGCCTAATTACTCCTCGCCAACTTTTCTGTGAACAGGTCTCCAGGTGGTGCTCAAGTCTATTATCAAGGCGATGGCCCCGCTTCTGCAGATCGGTTTGCTGGTACTTTTCGCCATCGTGATATTCGCCATCATCGGTCTCGAATTTTATTCGGGAACTCTGCATAAAACGTGCTATAGCATCAAGGATATCAGTAAGTAAAGAAGAAGCCGAATCGAGCGAGTTTCTACGAGCGAATCGTTTCTAAATCTCGGAAAACGGATACTAGACGAAACGAGACTGGTTTCGATTGTTATTTTGCTTACTTGCCTATTCTCTTGGTTATGCGATATTTGTTCATTTTTTTTTTCATTTCGATTTTTTCGAATTTTTACGGAAAAGTAGACGCGTCGTGATTAGTCGCGAACGAAGGGCTTGAAAGAGGTCGGAAACTGGGCCGAGAGGTCTGACAGTGGCTCTGTTGTAGATGTTATCGTGAAAGAGGGCGAACAGCCGAGCCCGTGCAACACGGACAACAAATCCGAGGCGCCGTTCGGAGCCCACGTGTGCAACCCGAACTCCTCGACGTGCATGGATCACTGGGAGGGACCAAACTTCGGCATCACCAGCTTCGACAACATCGGATTCGCCATGCTCACTGTCTTCCAGTGCATCACTATGGAGGGCTGGACTGCCATATTGTACTGGGTAAAGCAAGAGATGTGTCCTTCAGTGTTAAAAACTCTATCTCTTTTCCTTCTACAATTACCGAGTTCCGAGCGTCGTGCACGCTGGTGCTTGACGCGGAGTCTTCGGTATCAGTTGTCGGCCAAACTATCCTTTTCAAATTTTGCGCTTCTCCTTTCCATCGAATCGATGAGTTTCCCTTCCTAAATGTAACAATATAGTTGCCATTTTGCAAAAATTGATATCGTACGCTCGGCACCGGTTTGATCTTGAATAAAAAACGATCCGCGTTGGATAATTTTCGATGGTTCATCTCTGTGAAAAATTTCGTAAAAGTTACGAAACGTCGCGTTCGGCGAGAAAGCATTTGCTTCTTTCGAAACGATACGAATCGAATTCGCGCGGAACGCGAACGCGTTTCGTCGAAGACAAACGGAAGAGTGTCGGAAGTCGTCGATTCGACGAAATATTCGGTATGTACCTTTCTCTTCCCAATGCCTGTGCCGATAATTTCCTTTTTCTTTTTTTTCACTTCCTCGTAAGTTTATGATCCAATTGTAAATGTGACCACTTCTCGCAACAATTTTTACTCGTTGTCAAACGTTTTATTTTATTCTGTGTGTCGTGTTTATTTGTCTCTTTTTCTCTCTGTGTATGCCCGATGAACAGTTTGGCTTTCGCCGTTACTCCTTCGTTCGCCGAAACGATCGAAGAGAAGCGCTTGCAGATGTTTACAGCTCCTAACACTGACGTATATGTTCACCTTGCTCAGTATAACACTGTCAGTTTCAGCCCTCTTTGCAAATCTTGGTGTTGATCTAATCGTATCGTTTATTTTTCTATGCTTCGTTTTCGAAGCTACCGTGGAGAACTGTCGGAAGAACTCCAAAACGAACATCTCGATGGATAGAAACGTGTTCCGAGTGCTTTGGATTTCTTGCGGTTTCGCGCACGATCACCGATACGACTCTTTTCGTTCGTTGTCTATTATTCGAAAGAAAAAGTTTGTTCATATCACACGTAGAAGCGTAGAGAAATACGATGTAACCTTTTGATACTGTGCGTAACCGGTGTATCGTGCCCGCGAGCGTAACGCATGGGCTTGACGTGGCTCTGGTGAAATTTGCAGACTAACGACGCTCTTGGCAGCACGTACAACTGGATTTACTTTATACCATTGATCGTCCTTGGCTCATTCTTCATGCTGAACTTAGTTCTCGGTGTCCTGAGCGGGTGAGTATTATCATTTTCGATTACTGTCCCATTTACTTCGTTCGGTTCCTTCGCTCCTTGTTCCGTTTATCACGATACAGGGTGTCACTTACGATAACGATGGTTTCGAAGCGCGGCGAATCTACGAGATCATTGGCACATCTCGAACTGGGACAGGGTCGCGATTATACGATAATTTATAATTGAGTTTGGTTTCAGCGATGAAAGCCTCGTAGATTCTGCCGCGCTTAAAAACGTACGTTGACGCGCGTCAACCCTGGCCTAGGATTTCCCGGGTTTCACCTTTGTTTCTTTTCCGTCAGGGAATTTTCGAACGAAAGAACACGCGTCGAGAGGCGGGCGGCTTATCAGAAATCAAAGAGAAAACGTCTGTTCACGACTGCGTTCAGTTCCTACTTAAAATGGATCACTCAAGCAGGTCTCTTTTTTTTTTTTTTAAAGAACCCCCATTATATAGAAGGAAAAAGATCGAAGTGCTCGTAGAGATTGATTACACGAATAGGAATAATTTCAATTGGAATACACGTATCTGTATCCCCTGACATCGAGTAGAAACGTGATCGATTTGGCGTGAAACGAACCAGTAGCGAGAAGAGCCAGCTATCGCGAGATGCTCCGTAACGTTGTATTATATTCCCTCGTAGACACCAGTAATCTCCGAGTTGTCATCCGACGTATCCGATGTATTCTCCTCGCGGCGATAACGCTTTGCATAATAGCTCGAGTAGATAAACGCGCGCACCGCGAACCAGAGTCCTCCTCTAGACGCTAGAAGAGTAACGTCGCGCGATACCTGTCCCGTCCACGTGTACCTACACGATACACGAACGAGCAGAAAACGAAAACCGTATTTAGCCACGGAAGTGTCCTTTATCCTTGTACGCAGCTCCTCTATCATATTTCTGTAACGCTTGTAGAGAGTTTGCGAAGGAGAGGGAGAAGGTGGAGAACCGGCAGTCCTTCCTGAAATTGCGAAGACAGCAACAGCTCGAGCGTGAACTGAACTGCTACCTGAATTGGATCTGCAAAGCAGGTTAGAGAGTTAGCGCAACCCGCCAGCACCGACTTTCGGCCGAGAGGCGCCCTTTTACCTTAAGCCAGCTCCGTCCGTAGGCCAAACAACTTTTTTACAATTAGCTAGCTTCGTCCTTTGCCAGCGCGTCATCTTACGCGTTCTCGCGGCACTCAGTTGTCGATTTTCTTATTCGTTTTGCGGTCTTTTCTCCTTCCCTTCCCTTCGATCGTTATCCTCGACTAAACGTTCACTGTGATTTATAGAGGAGGTAATACTCGCGGAAGAAAGGACCACGGAAGAGGAGAAGATGCACATATTGGAAGGTTCGTGACGATAACGAATGCTCAAGGGTTCCATCCTATCTAGGGATGGCGGCCTAACGTTCCTCGTTCTCTCGTCGGTCGTATATTTAAACATGATTTTCGTTTACAGTAAGAAGAAGGGCTGCGGCGAAAAAAAAGAAACTGAAGAATCTCGGTAAAAGTAAGAGCACGGATACGGAAGAAGAGGAAGGCGACGACGATCAAGACGATGGTGAGTTGTATTTTTCCCTCTCGTTCTCTCCCGATGCTGTCCGACTTTGCAAACATTCTCTCTTCCTCGTAATATTATGCTGTCTTTTTTAGCGTTACTTCCGTTTCATCGGCCCGTTTTACATACTTTCCACGACAAAACGATAGAGCATCTTTTGACTTTTTTTTTTTTTGATAGTCTCGTTAATCGTACGAAATACCGATACGGGTTTACTATCGATTTGTCACGGAACGTATTTGATCGACATCGATCGACATCGGGTGGTCTAGCGAGTAAAACCGCGACTCGTAAAACGCGAAAACTATCGCGAGCGCCTCGAACGAACGCAAGATCACCCAAGTTCCATTTCTGATTTCTATTTCGTACCGGTAAGAGAACGATGATATCCAATTTCCCCCGATCTTGGCGACGAACATTCTAAACACACGCTATCAGATGCTCCTCTTGTTTCAGTGCCTAAGAAAAACCTGAAAGGTAACTACAACATGTCAATGCCAGAACTTGCAAAGAGCAACGCAAAGCAAAGCAAGGCTGTACTCGTAACTTTTATTCAGTAACCGTTTCCTTGTGTTTTCGTTTGAGAGGTCTTTGTCGTTTCACCTTCAACGCAAACATATACACGACGAACACGAACACGAACACGCGTAACATTAACTAGAACAGTATGCTGGCGCGTAATCGACTTTGCTGCAGAGCATACTTGGCGAAACCAGACAAAGTAATTGTCACGTAGTTAGAGTACACGTACAAGGCGTCTCGATTCACGGGACGTCCCGTATGTACATAAATACGTACGTGTTGTATATGTCACTCGAAAGCGCAGGCTGTGCACGAAAAGCACGATAGAACAGCCGCAATTATCGTAATTACAAAAGAAACGCGAATGCGTTCGTAAGGCGAGGCGGAGCCTGTTCTTTCGAAAATTTTTCACGCCACGTTATCTAGGACTCGACGCAGACTCTAAGGAGACTCGAGGCGCTAATTAATTTTGTTTTTTTAGGAATTGCTTCTGTGGCTGGTGTCGCTGTGTACTTTGTACATTTACGTGTCTTTGTCGACCACCTGAGAGCATTCGTAACGAGAACATGCCGATAAAGATTTCCGATGTTCGTATTGTTTCGAGATTCGCTGTCCGAGTCACGAGTGCTCCAGGTGTAAATGTGTACCCCTGTGATTTAGGTATGCCTGACAGTGGCGGAGTACCGATTCGTGTTTTCGTCTCGTCTCGTCTCGTCTCGTATCGTATCGACGTTGTCATAGTTGGTGTACTAACGAGTTCTCGTCAGGATATCGTAGAACGATTAGCGCCATGGAGCGAAAAATCGATTCGACGAGAAATAGAATGCCAAAAATAGGACTTGTCCCATAGAGTACGAAAGACAGGCTGGGTCCAAGTACTTACACACCTAGCGATAGATTAGCCACACGCATAGGTATTCTTGCTTTATAGACTACTAGTTAGAGATAGTCTTACGTACATACATATATATGGTGGCGTTATATGTGTACCGATCGTGGAAAAAGAATTCGAGACGAAGAATTCGATTCTCCGATCGAAGTAGATAGTAATTAGAGTCGACGAAGAAAAGTTTCAAATTAGATTTCGATGTCGTTTCGGGACAGCGTGAGCCGAGAAAGTTGCGATACGGCATTTTCCGGTAAAGCGGTTCGTTTATATCGCAACGACGTTATCGAGAAAAAATTCCGCGCGTACACCAGTCGCGATACGATTGCGCGGCTCGATCTAACGAACGTATTCGAACGGCGTTGCAAAACGTCACGAAACACTTACCACGGTAGGCTAAACGCCAAAGGAAATTACCAAGAAATTTTTATCGAGATAATCGTTCTATTTCAACGTGGTAACGTAACTCCTTTTTTCAAAAATTCCACGAGAAAGACAAATGGAGAGGAAAGAAAGAATAATCGATCGACTGGTGTCGCGAATAAAGCAAAACGATAGCTTCGAGTTTTCGGTGAAACGATCGATTTGTGGTTTACAGGGTTTTCGAGATCTTCCTATTTCAAATCAAGGGTGAAAGGCAAGGGGACTTGCGTCGAGTTCTGGCGGGCCGAGAAGAGGTTTAGGTTCTGGATACGGAACTCCGTAAAGTCGCAAAAATTCTATTGGTTCGTCATCGTCCTTGTGTTCTTCAACACGGTCTGCGTGGCCGTCGAGCATTACGGTCAGCCGCAGTGGCTCACCGACTTCCTCTGTGAGTATCTACCTCGTTCGTATTTCTTTTAAAATGTTTACAACGTTTACATTAACCAGCTTCGAACAAGCGATACGTCTGAATCGAAATGGTTGTTGACAGATTTTGCAGAGTTCGTGTTCCTGGCTCTGTTCATGATGGAGATGTTCATAAAGGTGTACGCGCTCGGTCCTCGCACATACTTCGAGTCGAGCTTCAATCGCTTCGACTGCGTAGTCATCTCGGGATCGATCTTCGAAGTGATCTGGTCCGCGTTGAAGTCCGGCTCTTTCGGCCTCTCCGTCCTACGTGCCCTTAGACTGCTGCGAATTTTTAAGGTCACCAAATACTGGAAGAGCCTAAGGAACCTCGTAATATCGCTGCTCAGTTCGATGCGTAGCATCATTTCCCTGCTCTTCCTGCTCTTCCTCTTCATTCTCATATTCGCGCTGCTCGGCATGCAGCTCTTCGGCGGTCAGTTCAACTTTGACAGCGGGACGCCGCCCACAAACTTCAACACCTTTCCCATCGCGCTGCTCACTGTCTTCCAAGTAAGTTACACTCGGTTTTTCTCGGTGGATTTTTAACTAACGATAAGCCGTGTTCCATTTAACCGAAGCTGGAAAAGCATAGCGCTCGGCAAGGAAAGAAGACACGAGACATGGTCTTTCCTCCGAGCCGCGAATTAGATAATCGTCGATAATCGCGCGAGAACAGACTTGTTTAACGAGGAACGATGCGTTGGAACGACAGATCCTGACCGGAGAAGATTGGAACGAAGTGATGTACCAAGGTATCGAGGCGCAAGGCGGTACCAGGGGAGGCATGGTCTATTCGCTCTACTTCATCGTACTGGTGCTCTTCGGCAACTACACGCTGCTGAACGTGTTCTTGGCTATCGCCGTCGACAATCTGGCAAACGCACAGGAGCTGAGCGCCGCCGAAGACGAGGAGAAAGTGGAGGACAAGGAGAAGCAGGCGCAGGAGCTCGAGAAGGAGATCGAGACGCTGCAGAAGCCCAAAGACGGTAACGCGCCCAAGGTGGAGGTCTGTCCTCCGAGTCCGAACCAGAATTTGTGAGTGTCCATCCAATGCTCGATATTATCGATCCATCATACGCGTAATAATGATTTCTCTTTCGATTTTAGCAAAGACGGAAAAGGTGGAAAGCAGTCATCCGAAGAGAAAAAGCAGGATGAAGACGAAGACACGGGACCAAAACCAATGCTGCCATACACCTCCATGTTTATACTGTCCTCTACGAATCCGTAAGTCGTAATCGTTTTATCATTCGCGGAGGTATAACACAGGGTGGTCCGTTATGATAAATAGCGTCATAAATATTGCGCATTTCGAAACCTTGATCGCTTTGAGAGTTTAATTGATATTTGTAGAATTGCCTTGGACCACTCGGTGTACGATGCGTTCGACTCGAACGAAAGAAGAATCGGAACGATAACGAGGATTTAACGTGTTCATTTGATTTGTGTTCGCAGCGTAAGAAGAGCCGCCCATTGGGTCGTTAACCTGAGGTACTTCGATTTCTTCATTATGGTGGTGATATCGTTGTCGAGTATCGCGTTAGCCGCCGAAGATCCCGTGTGGGAGGACTCTCCGAGGAACAAAGTGCTGAATTACTTCGATTACGCGTTCACCGGTGTCTTCACCGTCGAGATGATCCTGAAGATCATCGATCTCGGCATCATCTTTCACGAGGGCTCGTATCTGCGCGAGTTCTGGAACGTTATGGACGCGGTGGTCGTGATATGCGCCGCGGTTTCGTTCGCGTTCGACATGACCGGTAGTTCCGCCGGACAGAATCTCTCGACGATCAAGTCGCTGAGGGTGTTGCGCGTGCTTAGGCCGTTAAAGACGATTAAGAGAGTGCCGAAGCTGAAGGCGGTCTTCGATTGCGTCGTGAACAGTCTGAAAAACGTCATTAACATTCTCATAGTGTATATATTGTTCCAATTCATATTCGCTGTGATCGCGGTGCAGCTCTTCAACGGCAAGTTCTTCTACTGCACCGACGAGAGCAAGTATACGGAAGAGGATTGCCAGTGAGTATACGTCCGATGTCGTTTGTTAGAGACGTAGGTATACGAGCAAACTAGAATGCAAACCGACGAGAACACGAGGGTGCAACTTTTTTTACGGAAGCGTCGTCTGTGTCTCGCAGGGGTGAATATTTCGTTTTCGAAGAGGGTGCCATGCTGCCGGAGCTGAAGAAGCGGGATTGGCAGCCCCAATGTTTTCACTACGATAACGTGATGGCCGCGATGCTGACGCTTTTCGCGGTCCAGACTGGCGAGGGCTGGCCGCAGATCTTACAGAACTCGATGGCAGCCACGTACGAGGACAAGGGCCCCATACAGAATTTTCGTATAGAGATGTCCATTTTCTACATCGTCTACTTCATCGTCTTTCCATTCTTCTTCGTCAACATCTTCGTGGCCTTGATCATCATCACTTTCCAGGAGCAAGGAGAGGCCGAACTGCAAGACGGTGAAATCGACAAAAATCAGGTTTGTCGTTTCGACGCGAGCAAAACCGAATAAATAAAGCACGTCGCATTAGCTAATCGTCGCGTCGTTTATTTCAGAAATCGTGCATAGACTTCACGATACAAGCTCGTCCTCTGGAAAGGTATATGCCGAAAGAGCGGAACAGCGTAAAGTACAAAATCTGGAGGATAGTGGTATCGACGCCATTCGAATATTTTATCATGATTCTCATCGTTTTAAACACATTGCTCCTCATGATGAAGGTGAGTGTCACGTTTCGTTCGCCCCATCCGAAAACGAGTCGAAGAGAAGCACAGATTTTCTTCGACGACGTTACGATCCCGAATAACGTACGGGCGCAGAAGACGCGACCGCTGGATGGAAAATGATTGTTTATCGATTTACCTACTCTTGTTCGTGTATCCGGTGTACATACCTACATACGTAGTATCCTCGCGACCTTGGATCGTTTCTATACTCCGATAAATACTCGATCTTGTGGCATTTTTGGCAACTTTAACCAATCGAAAAGCAGCCTAATAGACACTCTGATACGTTGTCGTTCGCGAGATCAGCGAGATCGTCGACGAGAGTACATCGTGTTCGACAAACGTGCACAATGGAGAGTTCGAAGTAACTGTAAGATATAACGTTATATCTGTACGAGGACATTGTTGTTCTTGCCTGCCAATTTATTTATTGCTCTCTGTATAATTGTCACCCTTGTGTATCCATTGATACGTGTACACAGCTGTGTTCGATATTCTTGTGCCCATCCAACCCTTTCGAAACCAGACAACCTCCCAACTTCTTCTCTCCCACTTTCGTCGTTTCGATTCCATTCGAATGTTGAGTTTTTACTTGGACGCTCCGTGATTCACGGTCTCTTGATGCTTTTTATACTCCACCCTCACTTGTACGTTCCGGAATCGAGACGCTTTTATTTCCACGCCAGGCGTGCGCGACTGCCGCGAGACATTATCGAGATAAGTTCCGGGCATTGAATTCAAAGTCCGTTCAGAATAGGCTACGTTTACTATACAAGTCTGTTTCTTTTCTTGGAAGAAGTATAGCGAAACCAAAGAACTGCCTTTGAATATAGAATAATTAACTGTTGATCTATATTTTCTTCTTCTTCTCTTTCTTTTTATTTGATCCGATCTACGATTTAGCGTTCTTAATTCATCATGGGATTAATTGTATCTATTTATTAGAAAGAGGGATTAATTGAAAAAATGTTTCTCGTGGCGTATTCGAACTTTAACACTTATTTTTAGTATCGTCGCGTTTAAGAAAATAATCGATGGCCTGTTTTACCATTGTACGCGTAATTGCAAAGAAATCTAAACGGTTCCGGAGGTTCGAATTCGATGCCAGGAAACTCGATTGAATATTTCCGACAGCCGTGCACGTTAATACCCACACACGTACACCGGTCTCGGGATTAACCAATCATTTGTTTCGCTTTCGATGGTATTGTTTCCTTTTTTTTTTTTCTCAAAGTCCTTTGCATTTCCGTTTCGACATCCTGCGATCGAAATGTTGTCCATCTATCGGTGTCTTTTCCATTCCCTTGCTCCCTCTCTTATTGCATGGCTGCTGCTGTGTCCTCGTTTTGATAGTAGACGTACTCGAAGACGCGTGGAATAAACGATATCGAGCATCGATGCGCTCCCAGAGCCACAAACACACGTACACACACACACACGTGCGCGCGGGAGCGCGCAAAAACACAAGGTGCATTCGAATCATACGCCTCGACAAGCCCATGTTTGAACTGGTAGCGAGATTCGAAGCCTCGCACCGAACTGGCTTTGTACGAGTTACACTGTAGAGCTCATGGTCCTGTACGTATATTAAAACACACGTGTACACGTGACGCGAGCGGAGCCGCGAAAATTCTCGCACAGAAAACGGGAAGATGGATGATACTTTTCGTTGCGTGTATAAAAATGAAACGTAAACATGGATTCTTATTACTTTTCTTGAATCGGTTTGAAAAATACTCGATGATTTATTTTTTTGAAGACGTAGAAGCACGATTAAAGTTAACGAGTAATATCGAGACGCGATAAGCTCCGTGGAAAAATTAGAAATTGCCGATTAACGAATAGAAATATCGAATATACCTTGCGGTTACAGATTAATCCGACAATCGCGAGTTGTTGTATTAGAAAAGTGATCACTGGCCCGCTACAGACATGTATCTATGGATCTGTACGCTAGAAAGCTCGATTGGACGCACATCGTGGCTAATTTTCTGTTTTATCTTTCGGTTACTTTTTTCGTTGCCCGACACGTTCTGCCTGATACGACACAAGGAATGTCATCGAGTCACCTGCACAACACGTACTTGCACATGGTCTTGAGAATGGAGCACACGCGAGTGGCGCACGATATTCGAATGTCCATCGCGAGAGGAAAGAGACCGCAAGCTCTCGTTCGTTCGGATCGTTTGTTCGAGGCGACGCGAGCTCGAACGCTTGAACACGTTTTTCGATTTTCACGAACGATTACGTTCACGGTCTCTTTGTTCTTCGTAAGTGTTCCCGACACACGCATCGTACCGTGAATCTCACCACCGTTACGCACAACGCGCGAAAACCGCGCGTCGCATGCTGGCTGCTCGCAAAAAGAAAGAAAACACAAAATTTAAAAGAAATACAAACTAAAAAAGCTTGGCGAGACCAAGCCGACCGTACCAACACGAGACTCGTCCACTGAATGTGTGTGTGTGTGTGTTTTTGTTGAACGCCAAAGACACGTTTCTTGCACGGGGCGCCCGCACGAATTATACTCCCTCTTTTCCTCTTGAGCAACCAAAAAAAGAAACATGAATTAAGAAAATGTAGATACGCGTTTTCAGTACCTCGAGCGGAGACTCGCAACTGTCCGCTTGTTCCTTGCGAAGCTCCATATTACTTTTCTGCCGATCGTTCTTTTGTCTGACTCTCGAGATCTTGATTCCTTTTCGTTTCCGTTTCGTCGTTTCTTTTGCCGTAGCGACTCGCTCATCCTCTCGTTTGCTCGCGACTCTTACTCGTCCAAGACACCAAACTCTCTCGCATCTATCCACCCAGAAACCGATCCCGACGCGACCGACCAACGGGGCCCGATTAACAAACGAATATTTTAAGAATCTGATCCCTCTCTTCTTGCCGATATGCATCGATCATAATACGGTGACGAGAATATTCACGGGCCCAGTGGTCGTCGCGTCAGACTCGATTGTAATCACCGTTCGGACCCTTGGTACGCGATCGATCGTCGATCATCCGATCGATGATCGTTACGAGTACGAGTATCCAATTTTGTCGACGTTATCCCATTACACGAATACCACGTGACCGTACTACAGCCGTGTGTACACACCAGCAACACGTAGTAGGTATACGATACCGTGTAAAGCCATTCCTACTCACCTACCCCCCAGAAATATAAAAGAGGAAACAATCTCTTTAATGTTACCATGATACCGCACACACCCGGTAGCGTCGTACAGATACACGTATCTAGGTTAAAGCTAATATTATACACCTATGTGTGTCTTTCACTCTCTTTCACTCTCTCTCTCTCTCTCTTTGTCGACTGGAAAATGTCGCTATTTATATATACACCGTGTAACTTACAGATTTCGCACTCTATTTTACACGTCTTGTACGTACGGGGTGATTCGCTAACTTTGTCGCAGTAAATTCGACGAGAATATATTAAAGACATCCTTGGTATAATTTTTCGTCACATTCTTCGATTCCAAGAGAATTTTAACCTAGATGGAAAACAGACATAAAAAGTCTTTTTTACGTGTCCTTCCGAACAGTCAAACATAAACGAATTACATTTTTCTTGGAATTTTAAAAAACAGATAATAGCCGTCGAAATACTATTTACGTACCGTTGAAGTACTTGTTACTTTGAATGATATTTGCAAGAATTTTTCAGGTATCGTCTAGCTACTTAAAACTTAGACAGAAACGCAGCTAACGCTGGGTCGACTTTGACGGCTGTCTGATCAGTGGCGGTCCGTTTCCCCTTTGCGCTCGTGCATTTCGATGCTGTACAAGGTGGAACTTAAAAAAACGAAATTCGTCGAAATGTCGTGAATACTTTCGAGCGATATTTATGTAACGAAGCTAGCGAACCACCCTGTGTATTCGTATTCGTATATCGATCTTCGTCGCGAGAATCACGGACGTTACATTCGAACCATGCCAATTTTTGAAAGAACGCGTTACTTTTATTTGTCATAAGTTGTAATTACTCGAATATATATATATATATATATATATATATATATATATATATATATAAATATTTTTTTTTTTATACATTTACAGTGCCATCGATACGTAAACTGTACCGATGTCGGAAACCGGGAATGCAGCGCGGAATTGAAATTTAAACACCATTTGAAAATTGTTACAAAGATATCGATGATGCTCGCCACGCTCGACTATCATCGATGGACCTAATCGTGTCAGTGTGATCGCTGGCGACGCGAAACGTTCACGTATCGATGGCCAGGTCTCGATAGCGAGAGATAGAGCTCTCCCCTTTCTCGATTTCGAGGTGAAAGACGCGAGAAAGGGGATGGCGGATGGCGAGGAGCGTCGATCTTCGCCGATCCGCGAGAACACGGGCGCGTTTCTATATGTAGGCTTGTACGTCTGTCTGTTTGTCTCTGTCGGCCGTGTGTTTGTCAGTGTATGCATTGCAGTTCCATCGGCAAAGCGAAGCGTACAAGAACACGCTGAAGTACATGAACATGTGCTTCACGGGGATGTTCACCGTCGAGTGCATACTGAAGATCGCCGCTTTCGGCGTGAGGGTAAGCTCCACTATGCCAACAAACCCCTCATCGAACAGATTACCGAGAAAACGTACGCGCTTAGAGACTAGCCGGCTCGAGCGTCGCTGCTTCGAGCTGGCTTTCACTGAAAAATAATTCTGCGACGTTATTCGAATCCGTGAAAGGTCTTTCTTTCTCTTTCCCGTTTTCACGATCGAACAAATCGTATTCGTATCACGGATTATCGCGCAAGACGCAAAACAAGTGACGGAGGAGTCGTTTACCGTAAGCGGAATAAAAACGAATGTCGCAGGATTAGTTTTCGGTCGTAGAGTGGTAAGTTTAAGCTTGTTAGAAGGACATTAGAGTGCTGTACTATTATTTTTCTTTGTTTTTTTCTTCTGGTAAGATAAGGTAGTATCTTGTTGATTCATGTACTCGATAATGTCCGTGTATCGCAAGGATACATATCCGAGTATATAGATCGCAACTACTCGTCGTTAGACAGTCCTTTTTTTTTCCAGAGCTGAACAGACGCTTAAAGTCGAGGCTGTTCCTAGTAATTGAACTTTTCTTGGTTCCCGTCCCTTCTAAAATCCCCGTTTTCGTACCAACGTTGTCGCGAGAAGTCGCTGTATTTTCGAAAAATATAAACAAGTGAAATTACTAGGAATGTAATTTTGTCCTTATCGTACCGTAGTCGAATCTGCAGACCGCGGCGTATGTTCGGCTCTGTAGACGATCCGAACGAGTTTGTACGTTCGTGCACGCTCGTTGCTTCGCGAGGATTGCAGGATCGGGAAGATTCGAAGCTCGAAGTACGACTGAAATCGTTCGGTACCGTCGCAGCTAAGACTCTTTTCCGTTCCGTTCTCTTCGCCGACTCGAATACCTTTGACTCGACACGAGACGCCGCGCTGGAAGTATTTCAGATCACGACCCGAACTCTTCGAAATGTTGTGAAATCTGATTACGCGCAGTTGAACTGGAAGCGCGCTCTGCGTTAAATGAAACTCGGTTAAATAATTCAAAAGATTCACGGAAGAATAATAGCGAACAGTCTCGTTTCGCCGTTGCGCGCGCTTCCACAACATCTGACTTTATTTACAAGTACACAATCACACGTACAACACCAACACGAAACGCTCGCATTCACGCAACGATCATTACTGGACACGAAGAGACGAAGCATAACTGTCACTTCAAATTATTTTTAGTTGATCTCTCTTTCTATCTATTCATCTATCTATCTATTTATCTATCCGTCTTCTGTTTCTGGCTAGTTATTTTCATTTCTTTTTAATCAATTTTGCCCACGAGATACGCCGAACGGGGGGGGCTACCGTCTCGAGGAAGTAATTCCGCTGACAAAAATACAGCAAAAGCAACCCTGAGAGTTCCCGTGCATGCTGTCTCCGTCTTGTTGCATCCGCACGTGATCACTGCACGTTGACATGTTTTTTTATCTTTGCATGCGTACACCGCGACTTTCGCGCCGGGTATCGATCGTCTTGGATCGATCGCGAAGACCGATACCTGGCGTTGAAAATTGCTTGTTGTTGCAACGACTGCGTGTTATGGGCCAGCGACGATGAACGCTATCGCAACGGATCGAAAACTTTTTCGACCAGTGCGGCGAGACCGATGGCGTTTCAATGTTCGCTGCTCGAAGACCCGAGAATGGAAAATTCGTATATCCAAGAAAAGTACAATACGAGAAAATGTTTCAACGCAAAAGGACGTCTTTCTTCGAAAAGTTTGAGCCATGGATCGTCGAAAGGATACTTGCGATTGTTTAGAATTGAATTTTAAGGGCAATCATCGTCGCGATTTCCTACAAATTTCTAGCAGCGATCATTGACGATGAAACGCGATCACTCGAAGCTCGGTCAATTTTCGGACGATGACGAATCTCCGATAGATTCCGTTTTTCCGTTACACGCATGTTAATCCTATCAGCGTCGGGATGGACCAAGTTACCAATTCTACTCGCGCACTCGCGAGACACACCCACACCCACATCCACAGATACGTACATGCACACGCACACGCACAAACATATACGGAAGATTCGAGCGTCGTTTCGCGTGCGTCGTCGTTGGAGACACGAACGCAGAAACGGCGAGCTGCCTCGAAAGATCGCTCTACGAGAGATTGGTTAGACTTGCTTGTTGGGTAGTTCGAGAGAGAAAAGAATATTGCCCTAACGAATCAACGGTCGCCGCGCATTTATCGCAACGGAATTACTTGGATCTTTCGAATAATCGTACATCTTTTTCTAGATTAATCCTCGCGAATTCGGTTGTAACGTTCATCGATTTTGAGAATGATCTTAACATGGGTCAGTCGTGTCCGCGAAACGAATATTTGTTCATGAATAGACACGTGCGTTTATCTGCGAGTATCAATTACTAAAAAAAGAATGAAGCATAGTTTGACGGAGGAGCGGCTAAAAGTTGGTACGAACATAAACGAGGCTAAAAGTTGACCAAGTAACTCCGTTTCGAAATGACTAACGAAGCTCGACAGGCGAAATCGGGCAAACTTTCTTTCGCACTTCGGTCTTTCCCGTTGTTTTTGGAGAACGTTATCCGGACGTCCGTGTGGTCGCAAATGAGAGAAAGTTTGCGCGACCTGTTCGGTGTTCAGCCACGGAAGAAACTAAAAAGACAACCGGGGGCGTAACAACGAGTTAATTAATCGAGTAACGAGAACCAATCGACGTCGGGATAAACCGTGTTATCGAGGAAACAGCCCGCCTCGACAGCTGACAAGATCCGGTGATTTCGTGGTAATCCGAAAGATTCGAGATTGCTTTTGTTATTTCTGATTCGTCGACGAGGGGACTACTCGTTCCCGAAAAGATTGTTTATGAAAGTACGCGCGGAAGAATGAACGAATAGCAAAGAAAACGAACAAATGCAAGGCGGGCAGCGATGCAGAATCTTCGCTTTTGTTACGTCTGTCTGTTGGGTGTATTTTGTAGTATCACGAGGCGCCACCAATTCTATTGGACACCTTGACCGTCGTGAACGTGATCGTCACCCTCCTTTTCCTCATTGAGTGCATCCTTAAACTCGTCGCCTTCGGATGCAAGGTATAAAAAAAAGCCTCTTAATTATTAACTCCACTAACTTGAATCACACGCAATTAGATTATGGTACATACCGTGCATAGCGATGGGACTAACGATTCATACGGAGGTCTCGATAAATCTCGAGTTTCGTTTAAATACATTTTTTTTCGAATCGTTTCATCGATCGATGGTATCGAACCATGTATCAGTCCCATCGCTAACCGTATATTACGTGTTGTCTCTTGTTTTTTGTTTTTTTTTTTTGTTTTTTACTTCTCCACCCAATCGGTCGATCACCCTTCGTGCTCGCGGAGATAGCGATATTTCGCGAGGGAAAACGTCGCACGGATAGATCGTATAACGTAAGGAAAAGACAAAGAAGCAAGCGTTCGACGTAGCCCCAGAAACGAAGATTGTCATAGTGAATCGTGGCTGGTACATAAAGCGATGGAACGCGAGCGAAAGATTCGCTTTTCTTGATTCTCTGAAGCAAGTAGGAATCTTTGCGAATGGTACGACCCTCCTTCCTGCTCTTCTACCTCTTTAACAATTACGATGCAACAGCGATCGTGCATCGATTAGCTTCGAATAGCACGCGTGAAGACACTGGAATGAAGTATTTTTAAGCTGACGCATTTGTACGCGTCGGTCTTCTTGGTGAAATTTCGTTTCCACGCGTGCTATATGTAAGCTAGAGTTTTCTTGAAGTTGATCTTTGAACCGTCCTCTGTATCTTGAGTATAAAACTAGAGTAACGTGGCGATAGTACCGAGAAGCTGAGAGATAGAGCCGAGATTGTTACGTCGATACTCTTGCTCGCTTGCATCTTTCGAACCGCCAGAGGGAAGCGACCCCTTTCCCGACCCGGAAAACGATCAAAACCAGAGCTTCCTCGTAAAATATTTCTCTCTCTAGTTTGCTTGCTATTACCGGCATGCTCCCGTAGATACTTCTTTAGAAGAGATCCCGTCACTACTCGAGCCGATCTCATCGATCACTAAAAGCGCCAAACTCGTAATTATAATACCTCAAGGTGATCTTTCGCTTCGACGCTTCGAAACATGTGCTTCATATTTGAGAATTTTTTCCAAGAACGTATAAACTGCACTCTTTTCTTCAAATTTGATACATCATTTTGCCGATAACTTGAGAAAAAATCCAGTGATTCGTAGAACAAGAAATACTTCTCAGAAAATAGAAAAATAATTTGAGAATCCTCTCTCAGCTCTGTTCATTTTCCGACGAGTTGGAACTAGCGAAACGAAACTAGAGAGACAGAAACAGGTAGAATATTTTTAACGCGAGCTTTCGATCGCTAGCTTCTCGCGTACTCTCCACTACCTGTATCGTAGAGATCAGTAGTACTGTATTCGTTGTGTGATCAGTTGCATCGATTAACGTTGAACGCCATAGTTTTTTGATATCCGAGTCCTTCGTGTAGACATGCCGGGATACTTTGCTAATTGTTTATCCGAAACTAATCCTCTCTAATCGTTCACGATCACGCGAGAAGAATTTTGACAACGAAGAGATATGGCCTTTACTCAAAACACCGTACGAAAGCACGATTCCTCACACACTTTAGTTTGTCATTCATAATTAGCATTTACATTCGTCTAAGAGTGCGTACAAACATGCAACGCATACATACGGACATATTTACATACGCACATACTATACATACATAAACACACATACATACGCACATACAATAATGCGCATACACCAATATAAAAACACACGACAAACTTACAGGAAAGAACGGCGAGCGTTCAATATTCTTTCCGAATTAAGACTCGTAGTGTCTTTTTTAGCGCTAATTTCGCAGACATCTTACACACTTGAAAGTCATCCAAGTTTGCTCGAATGGTTTGTTGATTAGTGAAAATCGTGATACCGGAGAGGAACATTCGTTAAATTGAACAAACGAAAGAAGACTTCGAGCAAGCTTGGAGACGATATCAGGCAAGACTGATCGCGTTGAGCGGTTTTCTAATCGATCTCTTTTTCGATTCTTTCGCGAACAGAATTTCTTCAAGGATGCTTGGAACACGTTCGACTTCATCACGGTAATCGGCAGCATCGTGGACGCCCTCGTGATCGAGTTCGGGGTACGTAAAGCTTCGGCAACTACCATTGCGTAATCGCTAAACCAAGTATACGGTTGTACCTTAATTATTTCCACTTTTCAATTAGATTCGAACAAGAAATTTCTAAACAGTTGTACTAAACGATACAAGATAAACTATCGACGTAACGTAGTACGTATTAATAATTGAAAAGAAGGTTAAATAATTATAGTGCAACTCTTTAAATGTTGATGCGAGGAGAAGTAGTAACGTCCAGATTATGTTACCCAAACGACGAAACCCACCGATTCCAACTTAATCGTATGACCCAGTGTTGCTTGATTGTATATCTCGAGTATTGTCTTTCCTTTAACCCCTTTGCTGCTTTTTCTAGTTTCAGCAACCGTGTACAGAGATGTATATGTACATGTACATAAGATAGGCTAGCAGGTAAATAACCGGTTTTATTCGAATCCCTATAATCTCATGTATCTTATACGTAACATTATGCTGCATTCATACGCTACACACTCACATTGTACATTCCAACATCTGCACCGTATAAGATGGCTATGGTGTTCGCATTGCAACAACCATCGTTCAAAGGAAAACGCTTGTCCGAGTGTAACTATCGCAAAAGGAAAGATTGATAATTTTGCGAAGCTTTCGGACATTTTCGGTTGCCTCGAACGATTCGTAAATTTTCATGAAATTTCAACTGAATTTTCGAGCAATTTCCTTTCGAACAGCTTTCACTTTCGCATACCAAGAAAATGAATTCTCTGAACAACCAACACAATTACAGCACTTACCCGTTAAGTATTTTTTTATTCCTTTGTAGTAGAAGTATATTTGAGACCCGAGGTAAAACAACGTACTTACTTTCCACACACGAATACTCCAGTAAAGAGCCAGATAAGCCGACCGTCATCTTCGGCGTCGACGACGCATCGAAACCGCGGAGTCGAGTTAAATCGCTCCTTTAAATTGCTTGTACTACCCGTAGATTCGATGAATCGGCAGACATCGACAAGTATTTCGTTGGCTAACTTGCTTTCGGACGTTGAGGTAAGCCAAGTTATCCGTTGCCAAACTTGGCGCGCAAAACATTTCTTTGGAAGCGGTTTCGCCGTCGCGGCAGCTTCGTTTAAAGTAAATTGCCGCTAGTTTTATTCTGTATTTGCGTATTAAGAAGCTCAATGTGTACAAGCCGTCCAATCAATCCAATAATTTTGTATTGTCGTGTTTTCTTGTGTTAGGAGCGGTTTTCGAGTGTGCCCAGTGGCGGCCAACTAGGCGAAAAAAAGGTATAAATTTCGTCGTATTTACGATACAGACGTAATCATTGTTAATCAAAGAGTTCCTAATAAAGAGATAAGTATATTCGAATCTTTTATCGAACACTTGATTCTGTCGGTGATCTCGCGAAATTTAAAATTGGGAAATTTATTATCACGATCTTGGTACACGACCATTTCCCACGATAAATCACAAAAGAGATATTCATACATTGCATAAATACACCCTTGACACGTCGCGTCGGCGTCGTTACGGCGACGACACCATGTTTACACTCTCTGCGCATACACAGATCACACAAGACAAACTCGAATAGCATGTGGATGCGGTATTAACGGGCAAACAAAATTTTCGCTTCGATGCTGTCAGAGGTTGGACCACAGCAAATGGGTTTAACGAACGACGTTAGAGAAACGACGCACGGTGAAAAACCTGTGCGTTGCATCGCGACACCCAGATGTTTTATTTAGTGACTTGTTTGTTAAATCTCGATCGCTTTCGATCGACGCGTTCGCAAGGAAAATGCAGTGATATGAAATATTTCGGTGGGAGGTTGGTAAACGCAGGGTACAAGAAGACGCAGAGTTGTATAGCTTCGTTCGTGCATCGAGACGGTTCCCGAAGCCTCGTTGAACGAACGATCGAATCCTTCGTCGCGCGTCTAACGAACCTCGATCGTTGCACGCGCGAAGCTCGACTCGAGTTCCCGATAAGGTGTCGGCATTTTTGGGGATTAAGTGCAATTTTCTCTGTCCCCTGCAGGAGAACTTCATCAACGTCGGCTTCTTGAGACTATTTCGTGCGGCCAGACTGATCAAACTGCTCAGACAGGGATACACGATACGAATTTTGCTCTGGACCTTTGTACAATCCTTTAAAGTGAGTAGAAATCTGCGAACTTGGTAGAATTCGAGCGACAGAGATTTCCTTCTACGATTACGCTGAAAATGATTCCGAAGAGATTTCTGTCTTTCTTTTTTTTTTCTATCGAGTCGAGAGCGTTTGCGTATTGTATGTACAGGTCGAGAAATGATCACGATCCGATTTAATAAATTTGTTGTTTTTGTAGGCTTTGCCTTACGTTTGTCTCCTCATCGCGATGCTGTTTTTCATCTACGCGATCATCGGTATGCAGGTACGTATCGCTCTCTCGGAGTACTCGGTTGAACGTTTAACACCGAGACCTAATTTTTCTGATCCCGTTTCAACGCCGAATGGACGAACAAACGAGTTACGTTGATTCGTTGTCTTTTATACTTGAACGAAATGAGACGAGACGAGACGAGACGAAATCGCACCGAACGGAACGAAACGAAACGAAACCCGAACCGTTGTAGACTGCTCGGTCAAACAAGACGAACGATACGATTTACAGGAAGAGAAACGTTAAACGATCCTCGGTTGCAGTGGCGATTAGTGATACATGAAATTCCCGTTGTCAGGTCTTTGGAAATATATCGAACGATCCAGGAACAGCGATCGATGAACACAACAACTTTCAGTCCTTCTTCGCTGGTCTTATGTTGCTTTTTCGGTGAGTCGAGCAGCTAAACGCAGCGAAGTTCAAAGACGGGATAAAGTGAATCATTGTTGAACGAGAAAAGCTACCGATCCGTCAAACAGTTTCGTTCGACGTAAAAACAAAAACGTAGAAAAATAGAAGAAAAATAAGCAGTTGGCCAGTCGTATTTCGGTTCCATTCGAGTAGATCTTTGATAATATAAACACGAACGGATGTAACTAGAATTGAATACCCAAAGGAAAACGGATTCCCGAATTTCTGGATATTATTGCTTCGAACCAAATTATTCGGTATACGTATAAGTAGAAAAGTATCGACCGGTGCAATTTACGCGTTTGTTTACGAAGTGTTTATCAAGTATCGCGTACTTTTCGCACCTCTGAAGCGAACTGTTTCAAAGAACGAAGGACGCGAACGGTCGGTAGCAAATTATGGTAGAGAGTATATTGGGCTGTTGGCATGAGGTTTAAGGAGAGTAAGCTGCTCGACGTGTCAGTCTGTTGTAATTAAACCCTGCAAATTAGACTCCCCATAGACAGTTGGTTCCATAGAGATGCTTGCCCTAGATTGTTGAAGTTGGTCACGTTACAGCGGTACTCGAGAGAACGGGGGAAAAAAATTGAGGGGAATGCTCGAACTAGTCGAGTAAACGCAATCTGCATAAAACGGAGGATGCTCGATATTCGATTGAACGGATCGGATCGTATGGGATCGGATCGGATCGAATCGGATCAAGTATTCTCTCGAGGTACTCGCGTATCGATTCAAACACGAGAGCAAAAGAAGTTCGTAGCTCGCAATTAATGTGGTGGATGCGTATTGTTAGAGGGTAGATCGACACTCTATCACTGTGTACACTTTTATTAACTCGAACATGGTAGAAACCGAACGTATTATCAAGAAACGATCGATATTCCAGATATTAAGGTTTCCTCGATGGAAAATGTCGAATACACGCGGTAACCGAATAAGACCGCCCAAATTTATCATTCGTCTAGAAAAAAGAAAAAAACTTGTTGCTAATGCCGTGCTCGCCCTTTGGCCGCGGCCCTTTTCTTTTTCTCGGTCTCAGATATTCGGTAACATCGCGCTGGAGCCCGAGACTTCTATTACCAAGCACAACAATTTTCAAAGCTTCATTCAAGGTCTGATGTTGCTTTTTCGGTAAGTAGCACAACACAAACTACGATAAAGATAAAGAGAGAACGGCTATTTTCTTTTAATTCCCAATGATTTTTTTTTTCTGTCCGTATTTCGAGCAAGTTCGCAAACAGAAAGAGCACAGCTAAAGTTCACGCTCGCGACTACTGTATATACAAATTGAAATGACACAATCCTTTGTAGACCGGCAACATTTCGATGCTCGAATACGAGTCGATTCTGCGAGCGATTCTATCGAATTCGTTGGCGCTCGATGTTCCTTTCCACAGACGATTCCTAAGAAATGTTGGACTACAGAGGATTAAAACTCGACGGCACAGCTTTCGCAAAATTGGCGGACAAAGACTTTTTCGTTTCATTCGACGAATCGAGGTGATGGTAATTCGTATCGTCGGAACACTGCACCACTTGAAATTACTAACACGTAAACATAAACGGGCCGAATTACGCCTTATCGCGGATAGTTTCAACTAACACGCAGTAGAATGATCGAGTAGAGAATTGAGTTACCGATCAAGTATCGCTTTTGGTATTGCATTCGATTACGAAGGAACAGTTTTTCGAAAGTATAACCACATATTCTGCTTGTCGTATTCCAAACAAATATTATCGCGTATGCGTTTCTGGCGAAAACAATTTACCAATTTTGTAAACGTCCAACCTGCGAACCTATTCGATCTAAACGTGTCAATTATCGATGAAGATCTAGCTTTAGAAAACCATCGAGTAGATTTACGATGCGCGCGTATACGCGATAATATCTGATCAGTTTTACCATGCATGATGTGTTTTCGAGGCGAGTCTAATTCCGTGTTCGACTATCGTAACATTTGCTATAGTAAGTAAGTTGAAATTGGCAGCGATCCGTGAACGTGAAACGGAAGCGTAGAACGCTTGAGATTTCATCCAGTATTTTGCATGTAGTACGAAAGTCGACCGAACCGATGATTCCCGAGAACGTCTTCCAGCGATGCAACGCTCCAGTGAGAAATAGTCGTGAGTTTTCTGGAAGCGTCGCGAAGGTTGAAAGATCTATCATCGGCAGCTCCTAAGTTTGTTGAGAGGGTTGTAATCGAACGCGAGTGGAAACGAGATGGAGCGAGCGCAAACGAGTGATAGAATCGGTATTTTCAGGTGTGCTACCGGCGAGGCGTGGCCGAACATCATGTTGTCCTGCATCAAGGGTCGCCCTTGCGACGTTAAAGCCACGAAACAGGACACTGACGGCTGCGGCTCGAACATGGCGTACGCGTACTTCGTCTCGTTCATCTTCTTCTGTTCGTTCCTCATGCTGAACTTGTTCGTCGCCGTCATCATGGACAACTTCGATTACCTGACGAGGGACTCGTCGATTTTGGGCGCCCATCACTTGGACGAGTTTGTCCGGATCTGGGCCGAGTACGATCCGAACGCGACTGGCAAGATCCATTACACCGAGATGTACGACATGCTCAAGAACATGGATCCGCCGTTGGGGTTTGGCAACAAGTGCCCGAACCGGCTCGCTTACAAGAAGCTCATCAGGATGAACATGCCGGTGGACGTCGACGGGAAAGTGAACTTCACCACCACCCTATTCGCCCTGATACGCGAGAATCTCAGCATCAAGATGAGATGCGGTGAGTAACCACCCCCGCGTCGCGTCGATTGGATTCGCGCGCTAGTCGCGCAGAGATCAAACGAAACCGTTACGTTCCATTATTTTTATACGAACCAAATTTAACCTGCAAACGCGAATATCAGTTATGTAACAAGTTCGTTCGATATTTAATTACCACTCTCCCATTGTTACCAATGATACGATAGCCGACGAGATGAATCAAGCGAACGAAGAACTGAGAGACACGATCAGGAGTATCTGGCCTTTACAGGCGAAAAAGATGTTGGACCTTTTGATACCTAGGAACGAAGGTAAGGATCTCTTTCGAGCTGTTACACCGTTGCTCTGGACGACTCTCTTTAACGAAACCGCCTTCGTCGTTCTGTTTCAGAATTAAACAGAGATAAGCTGACCGTTGGTAAGATATACGTCTGCCTCCTGATACTCGAAAGTTGGAGGACGACTAGGTTTGGTCAGATAGAATCGACCGGACAGGTGAGTGTCCCATCAATTTCCTATCGAGTCTCACTCGTTCCATAATCGAAGACCCTAGCGATAATTTCCTCTATTCGAACAAAATGCCTCTTCGTTGCGTTCCCGCGATTCGCTCGTTTCGTCGATTCGACCACCTGTCCTCGTATTACTCGCGAGTCGAGCTAGCTATACGCGATTGATACGCGATCGCGTATCGCGGGAACCAATTGAGGATTCCGTTCGAATGAATGTTTGTCGTTGGCTTCGTCGTGGTAGGATTCCACACCGGCGGTGTGGAAGCCACGTTTCGAATAGAAAATCTCCAAACATTCCAAGTAGCTTCTTGACAACCCAAGGAAGCTTGGCATCGCGAACCATCTATATCGTCGACGCAAAGTACAGTCTGAGAACGAAAACGTGAAAATAATGCTACCGAAAAGCAACACATGTATTCGTATTTTTAGGCGCATTTTACATTTATTCGAAATTGCTTCGAGATCAAATAAAAGTACGCGTAGGCGCGCGCGTATGTTATTCTTCAATCTTTCCAACAAACAAAAGAGAATATCAATTTATTCCGTTAAATCTTACCGAAAGTACACGATTCCAAGCTTCCATCCCGAGTCCTTACATTCCGATGCTATATTACTGTGTGCTCAGTAGTGCTGAGAATTTTTAAAGGTTCATATATATTTGAACAAGTAACGAAAAATCGAGATTCTTAGCCGCGTTCTTTATCCCAGCGTGGTCAGCATTCGATACACGAACATTTTGAAGAGCGAAACGCCATGCAACATTGCGATCGCGAATCGGATACATTCGTTCGTCTCGCTGGGCTAACGAACCAGCTCCGATTAGTTAACTATTACTTACGAACAAAAAAGACGTTCAATCTCTGTCTGTTCAGTCGAATTAGCCGAGTCAATATGTGTAGAAACAGTTCGATGTCACCCCTCCTGAACGTCGCAATACGAATTTGATGCAACCGATTAACGTAGATCGTTCCAAATCGATACATCGTTTGCAGACGTCTTCTTTTTACGAATTTCGTAGCAGAACCGATAACGAGAATCGTGACTTTATCCGTCCACGCGAAAGAATGAGTTTCGTTCGATGTTTCGTCATTATGGCACACGATGGATCGACGTCGATATGGACTACTCATAGAAAATTAGGACAATATGATTTTTGAATGAATTACGATTAGAACATTAGAGAAAAATCTGTGTGTTGAATTTATACGTGTTTTCATTAAAGAGTCATAGAACGAGAGTACAACAGCGAAGTTTGAACCTTCGATTTAATGGAGAATAGAATTACGTTATTATTATTATTATTATTATTATTATTAATGTTATTATTATCATTATTATTATTATTATTTATTATTATTGTTATTGTTATCGTTATTATAATTGTGACATTAGTGTAGGAGTAATTTATATTCAAATTTTAACTACAGACAATACTTTTATGTACTTATATACCAGACAAGAGGATGTTCACGCAGCTCTCAATCATCTCTTTGTGTCTTTCTCTTTATTTTCCAGAACGATAACGATCTTATCGATAACGATAATGCTGGGCAAAGTCCTGCAGCCCAGGCGGTAGTACTTACTTTTTCTCTTACTTAATATCATCTTAATACGGTTTCTTTCGTTTCGTTTTTTCTTTGTACATTCACGTTTCTTTTACCTCTACATTGTTTTACACGTACCCCACGTCCACTGCGAAGGATCGTCGAACATATTTTCAGACTTCGATTAAATATCGTTTTCGTCCAGACGACCAGAACAAAAATTCGACTCGAGCCGCGCGAATCCTTCGCAGCGAACGATTCATTTTATTCTGTACATAAATACAT
Source organism: Hylaeus anthracinus (assembly GCF_026225885.1). NCBI lineage: Eukaryota > Metazoa > Arthropoda > Insecta > Hymenoptera > Colletidae > Hylaeus > Hylaeus anthracinus. The sequence continues at coordinate 4,192,405 of NW_026534349.1, read as the reverse complement.
TCGTTTTATATTTAACTAATCCCTAACCCATGCAGAGACACAGTAGCCTGTCGTGTACATAAAGTAACTAAAGCTTAACTAAATCTTTACCTTGAACCGTTTGCCTAATTATCATCAATTATCATCGTATTCGTTCAAACGTAGAATCGGCAGTTGTATCTCTGCTAAAGTTTTAATCTTGTACGTTTATTTTCTATGCATCGATACACCGCACACAAAAATCCACCGACACTCGTTACACTACTACATTTTCGTTCGAGTTACGTTCCGTTCACATCCGTAGATCTATATTCTTTCCTTCACTGTTTCCACTATCACCGAATCACAAACCAAAGAACGACGACGCAACAGCGGCTGCCGCGTTGCGATAGAAAATCTTCTAGGTTGCGTTTCCTTCGAATATTTATACAAAAGAAAAGACTATCGTATTCGAATTAATTCGAATCGTAACGGTGATGATTATTAAGTCTGTAAACGATTGAAATCTGCTGAGAAATATCGCTATCGAGATTAACGGACGCTCGTCTTCGTTAATATTTACCAATCGTTTTTATCAATTCTAAATGAATAAATTTAAAAGGTAATAAATGAGAGAAAGCGAGTCAGCCGCAATTGCGATCAGAACGGAACCACTATCACACTTGAACTTTTCTTCTTTCTTAGGCACTTGATATATTAGCGAAAGTACGAACTAGAGCATCTGTCGGGTTCACACGATCTATAGAACTTTTAGAAACTTTAGTCTTTCCTTTAAAAGAATTTCCTTTCTAACAGCACGTTTCCTCTTCAGATAATAAGCAACTAGTCTAGGATAATACTTGAACTATTAGTTGAGTAGCGCGTTCGATTTTATACATCGTCCAGGACGAACCCAAGGATCGCTCGTAAACATTTGAAAATTGCATAATCGGAGAATTAATTCGCGGAAAGCAAGTCGATGCATAAAATCGGAACGCTCTAAATTTTTTTAGTCGTCGCGTCGGTATCGCGTGGGTGTCGCTGGCACGTGCACCCACGCGTAATCGGCTCTTTGCCCCCTCGAGAACACGATATAGCTGTGTGCAAGTAAGTTACCTAGTTCATCGAACCTCGTAGAACGAAATTAGTTCGAAAAAAGAACACAAATTGGAGAAACTTGATCCTCGATTATAGCTCGCCTTTTGCCTCGACTATCATTCCATTAGTCACGATTTAGCGATCACCGATATCCGATTGATTCTTCTCTTACGATTAGACCAATAGTCACCCGAATCCGTGTCTGTTTCGTCCACATAGCGTCCGACATAGTCGATCTTAGATTTAGCATTAGAAATTTAGTTTTCCGATCCCTTGAGACCGATCGTTTCCGTTACCAAATTCTGCTGCAACCGTCTGTCTTTCTTACCTTATTTCTTTTTTCTTTTCACTTCTGTTCCTTTGTTCTTTTTGTATCGTACAACAGCTCTTGATATTACCGTAGTTGGATCGAGGAACTCACTTCTGATTCGACGATACTTCGCAAGCAGCGAAGATGCTTTCACCAAAGGAAATACATTGTTCTCGACGTGCGTTCCTCGACTTAGAGATATTCAGCGTTCTTGCTAGTTGGTCTGAATTAGTTTTTTCTTCTCTCTTTTCTTTTTTTCTACATTTCGTAATTTGTCTGTGACACTTTCCGAAGACCTTCCGTCACCACGTAGCTTAGAAACTGTACTAGTCTAGAAAGTTTTGATCGAGTACCGTTTCTGTAGACTCGTTGCCTGATTAGAATAGTTCTCTTTCGCGATGGCTTAGCGTCTCGCAAAGAGTAAAGTTAGTAAAAAATGATGTCGATTTCGATTAGGTCGATCGAAGGCGGTAGCTCTGTATATGTATGAAAATCGTTGATACGTTCGATGCTGAAGGGTTTTGTTTGAAAATACCCTTGACCTTTTATTTTTTCTTTTTTCTTTTTTTTTTTTTTTGTCAAAAAAGTTCACAATCGTATTCGACCGATATCACGCCTATAATTTTCGTAGGCATAGAGCTACCAGCCTTTACGAATTCGATCAAACTCGACGCCCAATTGCTACCGACTTTCCTCCTTTCGGACACTCGGTTTCCTCTCTAAGAACTACATCCGGTTACACGTCGCGACACGCAGACAACAACACGACAAACAACGATTACCACCACGAATCAAGTAGCTAGAATTCTACCAGTCGTTTTTCGAAAGATTCAGCGACGTCGATTTTTCTCGATACAAACGATGCTGTGAACAACCAAATGTTTATGCCCGCCGGCGAAAATTATTCGCTGCACGACGAACTGGGACGTTTAGCGTATCCGAGGGTAACGAGTCGATGTGAATAATTTGCGTCGTCGTGCCAGGAAAGAGGGGGCTTCCGCCAGGAAGCCTTTTCATCCGCACTCAAAGTAATTAGTCGTAGACGACGTGCTTGCGAACACTTTGCAAGTTCGTTCGTGTAGTCGAAACTATAGAGTTGAAAGTTGAAAGTAATCGATGGTAGATGAATCGTAGCCAATCGTGGCGTACTTCAAGCATGTCGATGAACCGAGTAAAAACGTACATTTCGTCCACTTACATATATATATACATACGTATGTATGTATAGATAGATACCTGTACATGTGTGTGTATATACGATATACAGAATTGTTAGCTCCCCAAGTAGCTCCCCGTCACAGTTGTTCGTTGTGATTGGCTTGAGTACTATGTTTGTCCACGACTTGTTCGCATATGTGTATTAATACCTTTAACGAAACGTCCGTGAATCGTCGGTGTTTTTTCACCGACGCGAAGGAAGCGATCGATATCGATTCGATGGAATTAGATCGATCTGAAACTCGGACACCGACGGTTCGCGCTACTTTGTTGCATGATTACTAACGTTTGCATTCCCACAGTGGCATAAACGTGACAAGTAAATAAATGTCTCTAATTGCATATGATAACCTTATGCTCGCCCATAAAACACTCGACAAACTAATATTATTATAATTAACATTCGTAACGTAAGATATAGTTTGGTTATGTTTTGACAAACATATACAGGCTTTGCCAGAGTGTGATCCACCGTCGCAAAACAATGAATTCGCAAACTTTTTCACTTTTATTACGTCTTTTCTACAATTCTATATAAACGCACACGCAAATTCGTAACGTGCATTGTCGCGACAGAATGGCAACGCGTTCGTTTAGCGACACTTTCAAGTGCACCATCACGATATACTCTTTCTTATATAGCATGGCCTCTTTTTTTATCAGAAGAATTTCTCTCTCCCTCCCCCTCTCTTTCTCTCTCTCTCTCTCTCTTTCTCTCTACTTCTACTCAATCTATCCATCTATCTACCTACCTATCTGTCTCTTGCAACCAATTCGTTCTCTTCGATTCCCTTCGAATCTTTGCATACGTACGCAAAAATGTATAAAGGTAAAAGAAAGAAACAAGACACCTGAAAGCCTGTATGTGCCTGTACATATTGTACGATAATACGGGTGGCTCGGGGATCGAACGACCATCCGAGCGTCGGCGTCGATCGACGAGAAACAAAACACACAATACCGTAGAAAAACGTATCGACCAGCTCTGATAGTTGGTGTGGTTTCGCACCTTCTCGACTTTAGCAATCGGCCTTCCTCAACTGCATACTGGACGTGACAGCGGTTAATCACACGGGAAATAGCCACGGGACCGGAAGTAGGGCGAACAGCCTCGAGCCGGTGGTACGTCCGTTGGACTCGAAGATCGATCAACACAAGGAGTTCAGGGAGGAAGACGATGGGGCCCTCGGGGTCCTCGCAGCCAGCGAGCACAGACGTCACCGTAGCATCAGGTATCGTCTTCCGCCTGTTTCTTTTTACTTTTGAAACAACGTACGCGAGAGTTGTTAAAATCGTCTCGTTTCTATTAATACAACACGAGTAGCTAATTAAGTCTAAGACGGATGGAGATGTCGCTAATCGACGATCGTTATGCTTTCAGAAATAAAAAGGTGAACTGGAAGATGTCCCACCAGTACGATATACTAGGCAGCAGCGGAGAGAGTAGCCAGGGAGGGGGTGGGTCTGGGGTTGTACCCGTAGTTAATGACGAGGATCGCGCCCCCGAGCTAGAGCCATTGCTGGCTGAGGTGCCCTCCCAGCAGGATCAAAACTACTACTACTACCACCATCACCATCACGACCAATACTACGATACCGACAAAGATCTATACTATGACCGTCACCACCACCACTACCACCACCATCACCATCACCACCATCATCATGCTCACCGACCACCCTCGTACTATCAACACCAGAATACCTACGCACCTCGCTCCTCGATCCGTTACCACAAGGTCTCTCGGCTCGATTCAATTAAACAAACAATCCTATCGCGATTTCGATAGCTCTAACCTCGATCGGTCGCGATTTACAACGAAACGAGTTGCCTAGAAAATTACCCTAGCTACGATTCAGCTAGGCCGGTCTAGCTCGCGAGGTGAACGTTTCGACTCCATCGACGGAGTCGTACGATATCGATCACCTCGAGACGGGCGTCTGGATCGCGGTAGATCGAGGATAATCGCTTCGATCGGGACGCATAGATACGCTCAGAGCCGAATTAAGTCATGCACTTTACCAAAGTATCGGTACCCTGAGTTATTCATTTCAAACTCATCGACATTGGTGTATATGGTTAAGTTTGAAGTATAGATGTTGATCGTTGCAATTCATTTTTTTTTTTTTTTTTTTTTTTTACAGAAGCGTACTTTTCCACTATCGACGTACACTTGTATTATTGAAGATTCAATTTCCTCGACAAATTCGATACGAAGGCTATATGCAGATATAGATATAAATATAAATAGATATATAGATATAGAAAGAGTCAATCTTTTCTCCTCTCGGAAATATTGCCGGAGATCTCGCGTTAATTGTAGTCCTGCGAGCCTAGAAAATCTTAATTCGGCTCTGGATACAGTCCGTGCTTAACAACCGTTCGCGATACGGATCTTTCTACGTAGAATCTGAATGCGACGATACGCTTTCTTTAGACTTAGTTCGATCGTTAGAATAGGGCTCTGTGCGTCGCGATTAGTTCCGACGGAGATGAAGCTTGCGATAAACCAGAGAAATTCCTAATAGACGGAGTCGAGAACACCTTTAGATTCGGTAACATTTTCTTTCCAACGACACTAGACTAGGGTAGATCTAGATGTATAGATTCGAGTTACCGACAGATTAGAGAAGACATCGTTCGTTTCGCGGCCGGTTGATCGGGATCTCACAATCAGACGAGAAACGAGAAGCATTGCGCGCGATGCTGTAAATCGGCAACTATCGAGATCGATTCGCGGTTCGTTCTCCTTCATTTATAAACCGCGTTCGTGACCGAGAATATGTAAACATATTTTTAGTCGTGTTTACGAATTTACCGCGACTCGATCTTGAACGCCAACTAGAGAAGGATCCAACCTGCTCCCTTGCGATACCAACGTGTAGTTTACTGGATAGAGAAGTACACGGAAGACTAGTCACGAGAAACAGAACGTGCAAGTACCTCTGTTATCGTATCTCTCTCTTGTTGTCTCACAATGTTAATTATACGCGTGCAACGACCGTTTTATACGTTAAAACGGCGTTAAAATTGAAGGGGGATGGGTTGGTACCTCTTCCTGTGAATGGTAGCATCTTTGTAAATACAACGATTAGAACTGATAATCGCGTGAAGCGAGCAGCCACTTAGATGACTCCTACATCCACATCATTACCTGGATACAAGATTTTTAGTGACCGTTCGATATCGGTACTAGAGAAATCCCCACCCTTGTCCCTAGCTGCTTTCAACCTTGAGATTATTCTCGAGAGCAACGAAGCATTCGCGCCGTAGCGATTCGGCGAGTGCCTCGTTCTCCGTTTTGTCTCGTTGTTTGTCATGTAATTTCATGTATGTCCGCGATTCGGTAAGTAAGAGTCACCTTTGGAACAAGTCACGACTCAAAGGTAGTGGACACGTTTGTTTCTCTTTTATCTCTCACCCAATCATCCCTAACGAGACTACTAAGCAAAAGCATGCGCATGCCCGAGGAAATTCTTTTGAACTGCATGTATCTACACGCGCGCACATGTGCCTGTATATCGACTACTCTGCTCCATTTCGTTGATTGTTCTTCTCATCTTCGAGATCGTCTACCGTTTATCGAAACAAGAACAATAGCATGGTCTATGACGAGCCTCGGCGCGAGTTTTCAATCGGCAACAAATTTACAGATTCTTATTTTCTTTCGTTAACGTTGAAATGGATCGAAATGAAATTTTTGTTCCGAGTGGAAAAAGAAATTTGCAAGTAATCGTTCGTATGCTGGCATCTGAAGTTTCGAGGCCGAAGGCTCGCGCAGGGGTTGTTCGTTTCGGAGGCAAAAGGCGTCTCGAGTCGAGAAAGATATTCGTTCGAGGCGCGAATCGTTAGTAACGAAGGCAAAGGACCGGCGACACCCCGACTCCTTAAATTCCTGATTCGCTCGCGACCTCGGTACAATTTCCTAACCGACGAGTCTGTTCGTTTAGATGGACCCTCAGGACGTCGTAGTTAGCGACTCGCGAGCCGGTAGTCTCGAGAGTCTCACCCACGCAGGCGAGAGACTTCATCCACCTGCTCATCCAGCCAGACATCCATCGCGTTCACCGAGTTTGAGGTAACAATCGAACCGCGCAGCTGTTTCAAGGTTTGCTCGTTAAATATTGGCTTGTACTACAATTATTTGCAATCGGAGCCATTCGATGGAAATTTCTTCGTATTTAATCCTTGATTACTTGATATGTTGTACGAGTACTCGCCGCTGTACGATACGGCGTTTTACGTGTAACGGTAAATGCCTACGTTTCTCGATACAACGTATAACGTATCGTCCGAAACGAGGAATTACAGATGAGGTCTCGGCACCAATCGTCTCGGATTCTCGGACCTCCCAGGACGTAGCACGCAGAGATGATCGAAACTCTTATCTAAATCCAAATTTCGCATCGAATTTGAACAAATCGAAATTGTACAGAAGCCACAACTTCCGAGCGGTCGCCTACGAATATCGTACTATCGAGAGTATTTCCAATGCATGCGATTATTTACGTTTAAGTGTTTGTAACTTTATTATACGTTTTTTATTATTATATTTTATTATATTTTGTATCCTTGCGCTTTATTATGTTTTTTTTATTATCGTTGTTTAACGTGCTTCGTATCAACTAATTGTTATACATTTGTCGTGTTTTCGTAGTTTATTATGTTTCGTATTATTATATTTTTACTTGTAGGTATGTTATAGTTTATTGTATATTTTGCGTTGGATCGATGTATGTCGTTAAATATATCGTTGTAAATAAACCATTTGACGTAAAATAATGTACTCGTTTTGGAGGTACTATTGGTGATTTCTTTCATTTTTTTAACTATTTAACTTGAAAGTCTACGCGAGTCGCTCGATATGTCGTTCCTTATTCTTTAGTTCCTTAGTTGCGTTTTTCTTTCTTATCCGTTTTTTTATTCCGTACCAATATAGAAACTATGTGTAAACTCTATTCGTAGCACTGGTTACGTTATTATCATCCCCAGTTCTATTTCGAAACCTACGATCCGTTGCATGAGAATAAAAGGTGGGGATTATTCGATTTCGCGAATTGTTTTCATCGAGAAATTGATCGCTGGAATGTGCAATGGGAAAACTAGGAGGTTAAATAGTTATGGTACAAGCCAAGAGAAGAAATAGAAGAGAGAACAGGCGACGAAAGGGAAGAAAGAGGGGAAGGATGCTAGCCAGTGGAGTGTTGGTTTGTTTACAGGAGGCACTCACCGGTCGTGCACGGATCGCAATCACCGAGGCGAGCTAGGTACGATCATCACGGTCATTATTACCACGACGGACCAGGGTTTAGCGACACGGTTAGCAACGTCGTCGAGATTCAGAGACACACGCATCATCCCCATTCGTCACAGTACAATCATCGGCACAGGATGCGAGGTACAAGACAGCAATGATAATATCGGCGAAGAAAACACGGTGCAACGATAAGTCCTTTTTGACGAAATCTTCGCTACGAATCTCTTTCGAGCGACAGATATGTTGGTCGCGTTGTCGAAATCGAGTTTTCCTCCCTTCGGGAAAAATGGCTCTCTCCCCTATCCTTTCGTTCCCCTAACTCTCTCAAGCTCCGCATAGAGAACGAGAGATTCGTAGTTAGGATTTACGAAAATATGAATGTCGCTATAAATGGTTTACTCGCAAGAGGCAAAAGCTCTGTGTCACTCGATGTAATATGTTTCTTCGTTTTGTTCTGTTATGCGCCTACAAAGACTATTACGACCACTGCGACTATTACGACGATGGTAATTTCTTTCGCAACTCCGTTTGATTCTCCCTGTTCCGAAGCAATTTTATTATCAACCTTGAGTCTACGATCGTTTGGCTTTCACCGTTATATATCGTGTTCTTTACCTTTTTTTCCCTACACATTCGGAAACATGGCAAACCGACACAAATTAGTTTGTTAGTTGAAGCAACATCGAACACAACAGACACCGTAACGGCGAACGACTATTCGTTTCGATAGGATATTTCGTTAATCACGGAGCACCGCAAATCACGAGTGAAAATACCGAGAATCTCGAGGATCGGTTAGTTGAATTAAAAGAGTTGGATCGTTTGCCTCTTGACTATCCCGTGAATGTTTTTCAAAAACCAAGTCGCTCGAGGCTCCGCAACGATGCTTATTTTTATTTTTTTTTTATTTTTTTTTTTTTTATTTTTCAAACCTTTCTATAATCTGTACGAGATCTATCGCGCACGGGATAGATGGACACGCTTACGATATCGAGCACTCTCGCACACTCGGAACACGCACACTACCCTTGACCCGAATGCATACCTGTGAGACCCGCAAAGAGACGAGTAGTCCATCCCTCGAATAAGTAGTAGTCGAAACTTCAGTTCCGCTCTCCGAACTCGATCGAGCCTAATTGTTCGTAACTATTGCACGTCAACCCCGTAGAATTGGCTTGAAACTGTTTCCCGACGAAAGTTTCGTATCTCTAGAACAGTGGCATGCGGCTAGTCAAATGCACCGGTATGGTAAATCGACCATAACTATTAGACCTGTTAGAGCAGACTCTGGTAACAAAAAAAAAAGTAGAAGAACAGAGAAAATGATAGAAACCCTCTGGAGACTGATCTGTATCTTGGCATGTCAATGTTAAAATAACACTCGTCGCCCCCGTATCATCCTCTCGAACGTATCGAATCGGATCGGTTAAACCTATAACCGCTATCCCAAGGATTCGAATACGATCGATCTAGCTATATCCGCGTAACTTTCAACGACATCGATAGAGCGTTTTCATCGTTGAAAGAATTCCTTGAATCGATCGGCGTACGATACCACGGAAATACAGAGAAGTTGGCCAGAAATACCTTTCGATACGATGTTAGAGAATTTCGTAAAGAACGAAGATTTCTTGGTCGCGTAAGAAAAGTACGAGGTTCGCGTTACGTGAGAGGATTTTGGTTAGCTTTCTCATGTTTCCGTGGGACGTGCGACGCGACGTTCCACCCCGTAGGATAGAGTTAGAATAGTTGCCGAATAACGGGTGAGCAAACGACCCCAACTCTGTAACAAGAATTTTCGTCAGGTCCGTGGAGCGCGTCGACGAGCCCTGCGAGAACACCGAGCCCCATTCATCAGATGGATCGAGGTCGTCATTACGGAACGACCAGATTGGAGCAGCGCTCGAGGAGTCCGAGCCCGATAGGGGGTCGTCAGCCGGGTCACACCCAGCAGCATTATTATCGACATCATCCCCATCAGCACAGCTACCCGGTATTGGTGACGAGGAGAGGTCAGGGGCGACGGCTGCCGCCAACACCGAACAAGCCATCGACTTTGCAGCTCAAGCCAGCCAACATCAACTTTCCCAAGTTGAACGCTTCGCCGACTCACGGGCCTCACGTGCCCGGCGCCCACGTATCGATTCCTAGCGGTATGCAGCATCCAGCTCCGGGTCACGTGCCGGGAATGCAACCGGCCCACTGTCCGCTGAGCTTCGAACAGGCTGTGGCGATGGGTCGCGGGGGTCGTTTGTTGCCCAGCCCTGTGCCGAACGGCTACAAGCCACAGCCGCAGGCCAAGCAGAGGACACCCAGGTGAACATCTCTTAATCTTACCTGCGCCTGCGCTCGCAACAGAATCAGCTGCTCGCTCGAGGCCGACGAGGTGCTATCTCCACCATTCCGTTTGGCTAACCCCCGTTACTTTATCGTTACCGTTGTTAAATCTTATGTTCAGAATCGTTGCTAGTGGTATCGACAGAGAAACCTACGATACGACCCCTATCGAGTCTTGAACAAGCTTCTTCCCTTCGAGGAGACTCGTCTACGAATATTCATCAAACATAATTAACGATCGTCCTTTTTCCATAGGTCGAGACACTCGGACAGCGACGACGAAGACTGGTGCTAGCCAAAGTGGGACCCTGGACGGTGGTCCGGTGACGTGGACGCCCCCAGGCGTCTTTGGGTTTGCGCGTGAATCGCATCGATCGAACCACGAATTCGGGAGCGGTGAAATTCGATCGACGGTCCCAGCCAAGAGGAGTCTCGGGTGTCGAGATCGGTTACGGTTCTCCGTGAAAAGGAGACACGAACGAGAAAAAGTGGCGTATTAGGACGACACCACGATTCGGAGACACCGAACGATCGAGATTCGTGCTGGGACAGGGATCGACGGCAGGTTCGAGACGACTCGTTTCGAGCCACCAGGACAACGATTCCCAAGAAACGCGGAAAGAGTTGAAAGGATTCGAAAGAAGCTACGCGACTGAAACGAGAGCAACATCGGACGGATCGTTACAGGGAAAATAAAACAGGACGTACACACATGGATACACGGATACGCAAACACGCGAGCACACGCGCGCGCACATATTACACACAGACACACAGACACACATACAAGTATAACGAATAATCATCTAGGCGACATCGAAGCAGATTGTGTGCCGCGAACACGGACGATCGTCGATTGAAAGATTAACAAACGAGCGATCCAGGCGAAAGTCCCACTGTCGAGTCGGACTCGTAATTGCCTGAACGCTCACAGGAACTTTATCTATTTTCACGTGAAACTTTCTTTCGTCTCGAACTTTGTAAACCTTCCTTTGCTGTGCTTTTTAATCGACGGACCGAGCCGAGGAGGATCCACTTTTTATACGATTAATATCGAGGGAAGCGCTCTTGGAACGATCGAAGCCTCCGCCTCGGATCCCTTTTCGCGCGAAACCACCAACTTTGTTATCACCTATCGCGTCGAAAGACCCTGCGACACCGTCTCTTCTTGATTTCTTTCGGAATTGCGTCTGCCCGAACGATTCGCCGGAGAGACGCGACAGACGGGACTGACCAGCGTGAAACGAAATCCTCTCCGACGAATCCCGAATTGCAGAAAACGACCCGTTCGACGCGCTCGTAGACGATACCGCGTCGACGTTCGCACAGAGTTCGTTCGTCGATAACGTTAACGAATCCGTGCAAAGGATGCATCTCACGAATCGAGCGGGCTACGAGAGATAAAAAAAAAGAACACGCGAAACGTTTTTCTCCTTGGATGATTTCACGGGAACCGTGACTACGGACACCCTCGAATTCGCATTTGTGAATCCCCGGGCTACGACGTGTGTATATATGTGAACGTTTATACGCATGGAGCGCGGTCACGTGTTCAGCGGGTCGTTTTCGATCGAAAATACCGTATACCGATAGACCTATTTCGTTTCGTGCAATTTCCTACTCGTCCGAAGGTTCGTCGTTCTATTCGAGGCGCAACGAAACGCGAATCGTTCCCATTACTTGCTCGCGTGATTCGAGTTTCCTTCGCTCGGAACAAAAATCTGAATAGTCTATTTAAATCCATCGGTTTGGAAAACTGGATAATCGAGCAACGAAACGAAATAGAGCCGTAATACGTAGAGCGTATACGATATACATGCGCGTATTTTATTCGGAACGAGCCTCGGAACGCGTGGAAAAAGTTTGGTATCGACGTCGCGTCGTACGCATACTACGAACGAGCCCTTTTTTCCAAATCGAGGATTCGGAGTACTCGTAGCGGGACCTCGCGGACTTTGACTCGTAGAGCCCGAAGAGGTCTCCGTGTACATACGCTCGTTCGCAACGTATCGGAGAACGAAAGAGAGAGGGTAATCGAGAAATCGACCGGTCGCTTCGCAAAGGGAAGGCTAACCGTGAAAATCGTAACCGAAGCTGCGAGCCTTCCGATATTTTTCCGCGCTCTGAACGATACATCGAACTAACTACGTAGGATTTTTACTAAACCGATTCTCTTGTATCGTAAAAAATGTATTCGTTGCTCGCGACTACCGGCTGTTTTATCGCGGTCCCTTTGACGATGACCCTTTGAACGTTTAAACCGGAAGTAATAGGCGTGCAAAGGACACGCGTACCCGAACGAGTCGGTGAACGATATTTTGTTCGCGAATCAAAGAAAAAAGGTTAGAGGAGCATCGAGAGGAACGATCGTCGGTGTCGTTGTTTCGTATTCTCGCTGTTGGTGCCAACGAGAAATCGAGGGATGTTCGAGAAGAGACGAAATCGACGAGTTCGAGGAACAGTGGCATGTGGGTGCCGGGTGCATCGCGCGACTGTCGACGAAGAAACGGAAATGGAACGGCGAAAAGGACCGGAGGTGTACGCTTTTGTAAAGAAGACGAGCGAAACGAAGAAAGAAAGCAAGTCGAAGAAGGAGACTCACCGAGCACTTGTAAATTATCTCATAATTCTCAACTCAAAATTTACCATCGCTGCTACTACCACCGGTACTATCGACATCTACGAAAGAGGAAGAACTATTCGACTACTAATTATTACCGCTACTACTAATAACTACGGCTACTATTATTAATTACTAAATACTACCACTATTATCGCTATTACTATTATTACTACAATTTACTATCACTACTTATTACCGCCATCGATACTACCGCTACACTACTATTACTAATATTTATTACCGCAACTACTACTAGCATCGTAACTACTATTACCACCACCAAAAACAACACCACGAACACCACCTCTACTATCGCTGCTGCTGCTACTACTGTTACTACTATTACTACTACTATTACTACTACTACTACTACTACTACTACTACTACTACTACTACTACTACTACTGTTACTATTACTACCGCTGCAACTACTACTACTATTACTACTACTACTACAACTACTATTACTACGATTACTGTTACTAATAGTATTATTATTACTACTTTTACTAACGCTATAATTACCGAAACATTTGATTAAAGATTACAACCATCGCTACTACTGTTGTTACTACCACTGTAATTATACGGTTAAGATGTACGAATCACTCATCGAAACCGACCGGAGAAACATCGATCAATCGTACACGCGTACACGAGCACAGACACGCAAATAAACACAACACGCGCACGCGCATAACACAGAGACAGGCAAAATTTTCATTCGGATTAAAATTTCGAGCAACGAATTGAACATATTACTTTTTTTATCCGTTACGAGTTGAATAAAAATTGAAATTCGAATTATAGAATGTAATATTTGAGATACGAATAAATGATAAATGATCCGTTCGATCAAATTTTATTATCGAAATAAAATTCTGCCCGTCTCTTGTACGAAATGTAAAGGACCGTGCAACGGACGCGCGCACAGCCAAGTCGGATTCGCGTAATTATAGAAAAGACGGACGACGCGAAGAAAAAAAGGAAAAAAAAAAGAAATACGTGTAACATACTGCCAATCATAAGAAGATGTTTTAAGTAAAGTACGCGCGAGATACATAAATCGGATACATGAAACAGAAACCATAGTTCTTTTTACGCATTGCGTATACACAGTACACACACACACACACACACACACACACACATCTATACGTAGGTAGATGTAAATAAATAGATGGAAGAGGCGAAGATGGAAGCGCGATTGAGGACGATGAACGAACGAGCGTGAATGCGTAGGAAAGCCGATCGAAACGATCCCTTAAATGATTAACGAACTTAACGATTTTTCGATACCATTTCGCGCTTGCCTGCGTAATCTGCATGCATGAATACAGTTAATCGATGGAACATATTATCCGAAAACGAAGGAGAAACGATTAGATACACTCGCCGACAATACACCACGCGGATATTCCTCGCGGCTCGAGGATTCGAGGTTCGAGGTTCTCGCGTATCGTAATGCATTTCTTATTTTTTTTCCCCCATTGGCTGTAAAGTTTTCATTCTCGTACGCCCGTACGGTATCGTTCGGAGATTGGCATGGTAGTTTTTATTAGTCGTCGATCGGTCGAATAAAATTGTACCCATCAGCGGCGTAGTTGCACGAGATCGGATTCGCGAATCGAAACGAACGCGTCGAAAAAAAGTGAAGCGCCGAAAAAAGTGCCGTTACGGTAAAGTAAAAACAGATAAAACAATAAATAAATAAATAAATAAATAAATAAAGTAAACACGGGTAAGAGTACCGAGAATCTTACGAACGCGCGTTTCGCCAAGTGTGATCGGTGTCGAGAGTGGTTTATGTCCCTTAAGTGCTTTATAAACTCAATCGTATTTCGTATCGTCGCGTTTAAACGTCACTGTAAAAGGAGTACACAAGTAAAAGTATAATAAACAAAAACTTTTTTAAAAAAAAAAAAAATAACGAAAATGAAAAAGAAAAGTGCGAATGTGCGAACGCGAGGTGCTTGGACACGCCATGATTTACGGCGTTTCGAGGCGGGTTCGAACGGATGGTGAAACGAATGATCATCCCAACGCCTTCGCTTTGTTGTTAATAATTTATCGTAAAAATTCTTCTATTGTTTCATTATTCTGGCCGAAATATAATCGTTGTTTCTACGATCGAAGTTTCGTCGTCAAAAGTTTACGTTTAAATGTCATCGAATATTATTAAAAATGTTTTTCTCTGTGATAAATCTAAAGAATCTAGGTTTGACGATCGCTATCGTCGCATCGACGGATCGTTTCGTAGCCCCGAAATGCGTTTACACGAAAAACGGACGAGGAGGAGGAGGAGAAAAGATTGAACGTTTATCTTAGCGTGCAAGCGTGCGTCTGTGTGCGAGCGAGCAGCGAAAGTCGAAATTTTCAAATTTACAAAAACTGTTTAGCATCGCGAAAGCAAGCATACGACCAAGCTCTTAACGATCGCTTAGCGTAATATAGTTGTAACGGAGGAATATAGTCTAATCGAAAGCATACGTATAAATGTAATTATAACTCTACGTATAGGTAATTAACGCGTACACTCGACATGCGGTAACGTAACGCGAGGATCTACGATCAGATCGATAATCGCAGCTGTAGAAAACCTAAAAGGAGCTAGGAGAACGATCGATCGTGGTAACAACGATGACACTCGAAACGAAGAAGAAGAAGACGAAGAGAAAGAAGACGCGTGGTCAAGTTTCGAATTCTCGTCGCCGCGCCGTGTGGTACGAAGAGAGTTGAACGATCAAAGAAATTTCGTCTCGATTGTATTCGGTAACGAGACAAGGGAGGAGCATGCGCCAACAACGACGCCGATTGGTCCAGGGCAAATCGATGGAACGATATTTCAGAGACTAGCGAGCATTTCGAGAAATAAAGACAGTTGTCGAGAACAACGATCGCGACGATTCGAGCGATGCCGATGTCTCGGCGCTTTGCAGCGTCGACAGGAAATCGGCCGATGAATCGTCGTCTTCGGTTTCGAATAGACGTTGAAACAGTTTCGCGAGAAATCATTCCAGTTTGCTACGTCTTTCTACTAGGATTTCGTGATTTCTTTGCACGCGCAGTTGATCGAGAGTCGTCTCTTCGAAAAGTTTAGCTGCAAAGCGTCGAGGCAACTTTTCACGGATCGTCCACCGACGCTTGGCAGCGAACCGTGATCTACTCTCGAGACTGAGAGGCACGGTCTACCCTAACGAATAACGAACCAAGCACGAAGGTACGAAGAACAACGAGGACGAGGAAAAGTAGAGAAACGCGGTAATACGAATAATCAAGGAAATGTGAAAAAGTGGTGACGACGAAGAAGAGTCTAAGGACTGTCGGCTCGATAGACGCGTGTCTGCATCGTGTAACAAATGCCTCGATCTAAACGCGTTGCATACAGGTGCGCCGCGTTGCAGCTGATAACGTAGCTGGAAAACCAAAAATATGCTTCTCGGCTCGTTCGTAGAAAGTACATTTAATTAAAAATAAACAGCGGATATCGACCCGAGCCTCGCGAACCTCGTGGATACGATTCCCATCGGTTCTAGGCAGAAGAGACTTCTCGAAGGATCATTTTAGTCGATCGTCGAACACAATCCCATCTACGATTTCATTACTTGCATTTAATTATAATAACGATAAGCGAACAAAAATAAAAGAAAGATCTAACGAGGATGAAACCGTGGGGAGGGGGAGAGCGTAAATGGTGTAACACGTAAATACCTACGATTAAGAGTTTTTCTACTTATCTATACATACATACATACATACATAACATACATACCTATATATATGTACACGTACGTACACATACCTAAATATATGTACATATATATAAATATGTACACGTAAAAGATACACCGTTAATATGCACTTTATATCTATGTATTTATATATAAGTACGTGTATGTATATATAAATATATACATATAAATAGTACGAGCGAGTAACGAAACCGTATATTTCGCGCTAAATGCCCTGTCGATAATAATAATCACGACGCAACAGACAAACAAACAAACAAACAAACAAACAAACACACAAACAATTAAACAAAAAAAAAAAAAAATGAAATAAACTTCGTCGCTAGATCTCTCGGCTCTTCGGCGAGCCAGAGCTCCGTAGAGTTTCATACTTTTGCAAATAATCGAGAAATCTCGTCGATACACTATTATACCAATCTCTCTCTCACTCTCTCTCTCTCTCTCTCTCTCTCTCTCTCTCTCTCTCTCTCTCTCTTTCCCTCCCTCCGTCCCCCCTCCCCCCCTCTCTCTCTCCTCTCTCTCTCCTCTCTCCTCTCTCCTCTCTCTCTACATATATATCCGCGTATAAATATAGTTGAAAGATCGAAACGAGAGAACATTGATCTTGATTCGAGACTGAATGTTCGAACGATGATCGGATGATTAGGCGAGAAATGCGCGATCGAAGAAACGATTAACCTTAATTGCTTTCGAGTTGTATTCGAACATATGCTTTTCCTTTGCCTGAACACGATATTCTGTACAGAAAGAGCGTAAATGTATTTTCGAGAGAGCGGGAGTACATAGGGCGTACGGCCGCGCTGGGATACACGGAAAGCTGATCGTTTCTGTTCCGAAGAATCGTTAAATGTGCACAAGACGAGCGTAACAGAGGAAATATCGTAACGCGACGAATCATTGAATAGTTACAAAAGTTGCCTTAATATTACACGTTTGGTAAACTAAACGATAAGATACGCAAACGAACGGCGAAGCAAACGAGAAACGACTCGAGAACTTGGATTACGATTACCGAATAATCAAAATTGACGCAGAACAACGTTAATTAACCTGCGCGCGACGTATAGTGGTTTTACGATCTGAACAATTTGGTGAAAATGAAAGAGCCCGCGCAACGAAAATCTCATCGTCTCGCTGCTCGTTTGCCTCGTGTTTATTTACACCTTTGACACGGACGGTGAATGTACTAACGATTAGTAAATAATCGATAACGTATACATACTCGGTCATCGGTAAAACTTAACGAATAATCAAACACGATTAGTTGGAAAAGATGTGAAACTACTCGTTTACGATTGCAGATCGATCTAGCAATTGTAAGCGACGATTAAAAAGTTAACGTGAAATTAATCGCAAAGTAATTACCAACCAACTCCGTGGTGTACCTTCCGACTCGTCCGATTCACTTTTTTTCCAGACGGATTTCCCGCGATCGCAATCGTATACAACGATGCTCGCGAGCTCGAACGCTATTCTTCGTGAATGATGAAATCGCGTATTACGAACTTGCTCTTCTCGTGTCTCTTTTCGCGTTCGCTTATTCGCGATCCAAGAATGCGATTGCGATCATTTCGAGACCCTTCGAATCCACGAACAGGGTAAAAAGAAACGAAAGCGGCGAGACGCGTTAAAACTACCCGATGATAATCAGTCTGTACCTATATTCGCAAAAATACTGTCTAAAAAGTCGTTACGACGTTCTTAAACGAGCCTTTTCGAATTCTTTTCGGTCTCTAACGCGGTGGTATTCTCCCTTAACGCTCCTCTGGCGAATCTCGAGTCGTATCGTCGCGGTTCTTGCTCGAGGATTGACGTTGGCTCATCATTCACGAAAGTAGCGTGCCGAGTCGGCGTTGTACGCACGTAAGAAATCAAAAAGAGGGTGAGAAAGAGAGAACGGTAGAGAATATAAGAAGAGGGACGAAGAACCGAACGATGTTTGGCTGCGTGTATTATGCGCCGCGTAAAGTCACGTTCTCGCGGGAACCAACGTTTAAAAAGTGCACTATTCGCCAACGGTTACTCGGTTAGCGCGATCAGATATCGAAGACAAATCGGACCAGATCGACTCGGAAATATTTCATCGAGAACGTGACTCGATAACGCGTGCTCCGTTCTAGACGTACGAACGTGATTTAGCGTTCTTTATTCCATCGGTTATCGGACTACGAGAATCTGGCTACGAATGACAACGGCCGAATAAACGAGAAAGAGAGAGGGTGAGAAAACGAGTAGAAATGCGCGAGTGTGTACAAGTAAGAGTGAGAACGCGAAAATGAGAAAAAGCGAGAAAATGAAATGGAGAAAATTCCGTAGACCCGTTTAATAGTCGCGTGTACCATTGTTATAAACATTGTGTAAAGAGGGAGAGAAAAGAAGTGGAAAAAAAAAAACCCATTGAAAGCTTTAACTTTGACTAAACTAACTTTAAAAGGGTATATAGCGATCTAGCGCAAGCGAGTGTTGCTGCCAGGCGCGTGAATGGCGGACGATTGGCGGTCGATTCTGCGCGACGTTCTTACTAACGGTCGACGAAACGCGTGCGTATATTACACAAGTATCGATATAGTTTATTCCACCCGCGATGTACTCGATCTTTAATGTCGTTGTTACAGTCTCGTACCCATGAAGTATATCGTTCGCGCAATATCTCGCCAATCTTCGCGTTACTGTACACTTACTGTATATTACTTATACATATATACATATATACATATACATAGATGTATGCATACGTGAAAATGCAAAAGAACACTTGTTTTTCTCGGAGAGAACAGATCGAGTGCAGATTGTACCTTTATACGTATTTCATTGTTCGCGTCGCGTCCAGAACGCAAACGATGGAAATTGAACCGAAACGAGGAAACGGAATCGGCGTTCGTCGAGTGAGATGCGAGTCGTGTCCCTTTTCGTTCTCGATCCAAGGATAGATCGTTCGTTGTCATCGTTGACAAGACATTTACTAATTTCGTTTACGCGCGAGTCGAGTCCTTCAAACGCGAAAGGGATCGACGATCGACGACCCAACACCCGCTACCCCTAACGTTCACCGTAATCGACGAAATCAACATTTCAGTTTCGCGTGCTCGCCGTGACGCGAACGTTCGGTTGTATCGTTTCTCTTCTTTAATGGAAAATAAGTATTCTATACGCGTGGTCGCGTCTGCCATTGGGAAATTGCCACGCGTTAAAGATACAGAAAACGAAAAAAAATGAATAAAAATAATGGAAAGGATAACCTCGATTATTCTTCGAATCTACGAAAACGACTGGTTCGGTGTCTAGAATGAATGAACGAACGAACGAACGAAAGCGAGACGCGAGAAAGAGAGAGAATACGAAGACGCAAACATGCATTATTACTTATGTATTATGCGGTAAACGAGAGAGAAGATACCTACCTTACATATATAAATATTATATATACATATATGTGTATATATATAACATGTATGTATATATACATATATACATAGCTAGTTCAATTTGCAAATTAGTGTGTATTGTCGCTTCGAAATGCCCAGTCATTACTCGCCAGGATCCAAAAACCCAACAACCAATTTCAAGTTCATTCTTTTTTTAAGGAAAAAACCAATAAAATAATGTGTTAAAATATTTCAAGACGCTCGTGTTTTTCACTTAAACTTAAGCCACCGCGTACATTCGCTAGAAATCAGCGCGTGCGGGATTTTACAATTTCTACTTCAACGAATTCTTTTCGATTAACTTGCCACGAATCGCCTCGAAATGTTCTCGAACGGCGACACGCTTAACAGCAACAAGTATCGTTTTACGTCAAAATATACATGGTTACAAACAGAAATAGAATACATTTTATCGCTATCAGTATTTTCGAAATTTATCTCCTGCACTCGATAGAAAATAACTTGTTTTCTATACAAAAAAAAAAAAAAAAAATGAGAAAAAAAGAAAAACAGAACAATAATAATAATAATAATAATAATAATATCTGTAATCTTCAAAATACAAGTTTTTACTCCGTTCCGAGTTTATTAGCCCTAAATGATTTCCTCGCTAATGTTCCTTACGATTCGACCAACGATT
The DNA here is from genome assembly GCF_026225885.1 of Hylaeus anthracinus. Taxonomy (NCBI): domain Eukaryota; kingdom Metazoa; phylum Arthropoda; class Insecta; order Hymenoptera; family Colletidae; genus Hylaeus; species Hylaeus anthracinus. Next base: position 4,171,785 of record NW_026534349.1, on the reverse strand, counting down.
AGAACAAATACGAAAGCTTAAGGAAACTTTACAGTTCATAAATGAAAAACTAAAGATTCCGTAAGATTTAAAACGTATTTAATTATATTCTTCTTCTTCTTCTTCTACTTCCAATGTCAAGCTTGGATCAACAGCGATTTTATTAAGAAACTTATCGGAAAAAATGGAAATATAGAAATAGCATTTTTTCTATTTATCAGTACAACTGTTTCCGTTATCGAGACCAGTTCATTCTTTACGTTATCGTTGGAAATTTACAAATTTTCCGCTCTAGAGCATGACGACCGCTATATTATATGAATATATATATAGATATGTACCAAAGATCCGATTCATGGACCCTAAAATGGTATCGCCATCTCGCGGTCAGAAGGACGAACTAATTTTGGAACCTCCGAATGGCATTCTCGGCTTAAAAGCGCCCAAATTTGTATTGAATAGTCATAAATGCATAATTAATACGATTCTGTGTTTTATTACACCGGAATATATGAGTTAATATGTTAAATTTTCATTTTTATTACTTTTGGAAGCTTGGATCAGAACCCTTAGCAGTTTAGTACTAGTGGCGCCATCGGCGGCAAGACGCCCAAGTTTGTAGTGAAAATAGTTCCCACTGATTCTGTAAGATGGCACCACAGATACCATTTAATTAATAATTTTTTATATTATCATAATAATTCTTTGCTTCATAACACAACAATATAAAAATTAATATGTCAGATTTATCATTTTTATCTGTAGTTATTTAGTTATTTAATGCAGGAATAGTTAGCAACCTTTAATTTTAGCGCCATCTATGTAGAACTATTTTCACTACAAACTTGGGCGTCTTGCCGCCGATGGCGCCACTAGTAGTAAACTGCTAAGGGTTCTGATCCAAGCTTCCAAAAGTAATAGAAATGAAAATTCAACATATTAACTCATATATTCCGGTGTAATAAAACACAGAATCGTATTAATTATGCATTTATGACTATTCAATACAAATTTGGGCGCTTTTAAGCCGAGAATGCCATTCGGAGGTTCCAAAATTAGTTCGTCCTTCTGACCGCGAGATGGCGATACCGTTTTAGGGTCCATGAATCGGATCTCTGGTACATATCTATATATATATTCATATAATATAGCGGTCGTCATGCTCTAGAGCGGAAAATTTGTAAATTTCCAACGATAACGTAAAGAATAAACAGATCTTGATAATGGGAAAGGTTTTATTAATAAATAGAAGACGTTATTTTTGAGCGATTTTATTAAGTTTACCATGATTTTAATCGATACAGTGATGCCTGTTGTATACTGTCGCGCGCATCGAAACGCGACTTCGACTTTCTTTCCGTCTTTCGAGGAATACTTGATTCTTTGCTAGTATCTTTTATGAAACATAGTGATCGGAGTAAAATGGCAATCACGATTGCTCGTTCGAATTTCAGTTGAATTCCAGCTGCGTTTGATAAGGCGTTCTCGTCTCGAATATACGGATAAGCAAGTTGAAATCTCGTCCAATGGTGGAAAACATAAATGCAGTAATAAGAACCACAGCGTCGGCGTGCGCCTCGTGTAAATTTCGTGATTGATTTTCGGATTTCTCGTGTTGGTTATCTTAAAGGAAACTGGACGATCGGAGAAAAAGGATCGAGCGGAGGGGTGAGCGAGGAATATGAATATATAATATCTTATATCGTGTATCCATAAATGTTAAACGTTATTTCTTATTTTTTTTTTTTTCTTTTCGTCGTCTTATCGACACCTCGTATTATTCTCGACTCGTTTTCATTTTTCTTTTTATTAAATGTTAGGTAGAGCTTATAAGGGACGCCTAAAGTCGCGCTCACAGGCGAACTTCCGGCGCTCTTTTGTCGTATACTAGCTGTGCCGAACGCACTTGTACTGGTCGCACGAATAGCGAAACGATCAGCTGAAGAGCGGCTTCTGAGATCGAAAAGAAGTCTCCTATTTCACAGGGATGTATATCTCAGAACCATGCGAGTTTAACGACAGATACATTCAACTGTATCAACTTAAAAAGGGAAAACGATCGATTTAGTGTGCCGCGTAAAAAATTAAACGAATACATATCCGAAGTAAATGATCGTTCTCGGTAGTCGATCGTCAGCCAACCGTTTCCCTCGCGACATATTATTTAACAACAGAATTCAACCACCTAATCTTCCGGAGGATACTCGTAATTCTCACCTTCGCTTCGCCTTCGACTATACACAATAAATGGATATCTTTTTCTTTTCGTCTACATGCTAAGTAATAAATCGTCGAACCGCAAGTTATCGATAATCCATAATAAATCGATAGAAATCGCCTAGCATTCGATCGATCTTCGTCTGCCTTTAAAAAAAAACCCGTGCCCAAACGATAAGAGCACAATCATAAATTTTAATAATTAATAATATTTCAAATCGCCGTCAATCTGATAATAATTCAATTGCAATTGCGATCACCATAACGCAAGAATCGCAAATATCAATAATAATAATAATAATAATAATAATAATAATAATAATAATAATAATAGTCATAACGGCAATATTAATAATAATAATAATAAAATAAATTTTCATCCTACTAATTAGCATCGTCGTTACAATGATGTGTACTTAGCCGTTACAGTCTGCCTATGTACTATTCTCTTTTATATACTTCTATATGTATAGCTACAATATATAATATTTTCATGTTGAAAAATCGTATACATTAGTGTTGTGTCGCAGGACCATTGCTTCGTTTCTGTTCTGTTTCCCGTTCGTACATACGCTTCTCTCGCTTAATATCAATTTCTTTCTTTCTTTCTTTTTTTTTTCTTCTAATACGCTCGTTAACTCTGTCGTTTCGTTTCTTTCGGCTATCTTCGCATCGATGTGGACGCTGAGAGGGGAAAAGGTGGCGTCGATGCACAGAGGCGTGTACGCTTCGTTATCGAACAACAGCGTGGAAGAAAAATGGAAAGGAACGAACAACGATGGAAAGATTGAAAGCGACCGGGGGTACAGGTTATCCGTCGTCGTTTCCCAATCGCCTTTTCCTCATCGCTTGTTCGATCGGTGAACAGAACTGGACAAAACTCTCGCTTAGATAACAAATTTTGAATAACGAATAAAAGAACAGCTTTTCAATACGTCATTTATTTAGCCTAAATTATGTAATTGAACGATATTTCACGTTAACCATTCGATGGAATAAACGTCGAGAGTAAACAGCTATACGTTGGTTTAATTCGTCGTTGATTGGCCGAATAAAGTTTTGCCCACCTCTGTGTGGCTAAGTCAAAGTTCTTCACCGAAGCGTTACAATTGCACTCGTCGCTCGAGAACGTGAACGCATCTCGTTTCGAGAATATCTATTACATAACGTTAATAGCTTAATATCGATTTTTTTTTCTTTTTTTTTTTTTTTTTAGTTCGTATTACCCGCCCGGTAAGGGCGAGCCTCGGATCACAGATAGTGAGGTGATCGGATTGCGCGAGCATTTTCACGATACATCGTCTTACATATATGCGTTTTTTCCTACATCGTACAGATTCTCGTAATTGTCTGTTTTGCGTTTCTTCTTGCGATTCCTCTAAGTATTTCAAGGCGACAGCTCCTGAAAGCAAACAGCACCGGCCGTGTACGCGAGTGTGAATCACAATCGCGCGAAGAAATTCCCCCAATCATTCCAACCGATTTTTAGTTCATATGTATATACGATCGTGGCTCCAGAGTCGTCGACAAAGTTTCGTCGAACCGACGACATCTGGAATTCTCTTATTCCGCTGACCGTTTGTCGGAGATGGGCAAACTTCTCGTTTAAGAAAACAATTTCGAATGACGAACGAAAGATGAACGTTCGCACACTTTCTCATCCGCTGCTCGTTGAATAAAAATTGAAATTTCGATTATAGAACGAATAGACAAAGATCGAATCGTCTTGTAAAGTAAAGCACTACGCGTTGGTCTTGTTCGTCGTTCGTTATTCGAAGAAAATTTTGCTCGTCTCCGATGTTCGCGCACGTAGCACGCTCGAAAGGAAACTCGATCGAAACGCAATCCTTGCGTCTTTGTTCAATTCATGGTAAAAAGTTGTCATCGTAACGATCACACGGATTATACACATACGAAAGTATAGAATATATATTTTTATACACTTGTATACACAATACATATGTACCTACGTACGTACGACCAACTAAGGGTAGACAGGCGCAATCGTATATTTCAAGCGTCGAATCCAGTCGAATCGCGTGTTTGCGCGATCCCATCGAATGCTGTGTTTTCGTTCGTTCGTAAGGAAGTTCGATATCGATAAACTTCGATACCAGGTTCGTTGCACCACGACGATTCTACTTCTATTCGAAACATCTTTTTTCTCCCGAAGACCAAAATGCATTCGAAACCGCGAATGGACAATCTTCCGATCTACGCGAAACTCTATACCTAGAAATAAAAGATGGTGCTTATTCCGTCGAGATAAATCAAAAGGACGGAGTTCGTTATCCTGGATTCGGCGCAAGGTGTGTCGGGTGATGAAATTAACAGAAACAGAAAACGGCATAGTAAAGGGGAACGAATTTTAATAAAATCTCGTGCTGAATCACTGCTATACAAATACGAAAAAGTAAAAGTGGGATATCGATTTCGATGTTTCGGTTCGCTCGTGGGTACAATCATGCACACAGTTTTTCAACGTAACAAAGAATACGATGATACTCGCTTTCTGCAGCGAGGACACTCGCGAATCGGAATTCGAGCATTTCACGTTTTACAGAAACAAATAAATAATAATTCGGGAAAACATCGAAAGAACTGCTCGATTGTACATTAACGCGACGCAACGATCGGCTCCATTTGTTTTCCATGGAAAAAGCGATTGGTGTCCTCGCGTCGAAACGAAAAGGGAACAAATCAGCACGCAAACATCGTCCGCGTGTCGCTGCAAAGTATAACTCGGAAGCTAAATTTAAAACTCGGAACTTAAACCACAAGTGAACGTAGGAAACATTCGCTAGCATTACACGATACACCCGTGCTGGGCTCAGATTTAAAAAGGATTAACGAAAATTGTTAAACCTGCGACACGAAAATACAAGCTGCCGGTGGCGTATCTCTCGCCGAGAGATAAAGGACCATCGTGATGTATTCACGACCGTCTGGATTCTTCTTCTTTTAAATCCGTACCCAACAATCAAAATTACGCTACGCAAGAATATATAGTGGAAGGATACATAATACGACGTTAAAAGAGGTTGCAAAACGAGGTCAAGTGTTTAAAAACAAAATCGTGAAAAGAACTCCAAGTAAATATGATGGAGGAGGGGAGGAAGAATAAAAATATCTTGTACTAGCTAAATCTATCTAGTTGTGTACGTGTACGTGTCCATGTCTGCGTGTGTACGTGTAGCACATGTAAAATTAAAAACTAGTCGATTCGCGTACGTTCTCTCCCTTTCTCTCCTTAGCTAAGCGTCTGTACGCCGTCATATTGTCTTAAGAGCAACGAATTTCGTCCGTTCTCAGGAGCACATCGGCTTACGAGCTCTGATCGTTCGCCGTCCTTTCCACTCTCTCGTTTTCTTTTTTCCTCCCTGCACCCGTTTCTATTGTTCGCTCTTCGAGCCTTTCGTAAATACGTGAAGCGTACGCTCGCTCACGGTCGCTCGATAAGGCAACATCAAGTAACAAGATCGAAGGACGCGCAATGGAGATACAACGGCGAGTACAAAAATCGTTCGATTCTCGCGAAAACGTTTCACCGATTCCGCGATCTGTTCGTCATCTTTCAAACGGTCGATTTCCATTCGAAAATCGGAAGCGAGCACAACGGGGCGCGATGGCTGGCCACGAACGGGTTGCGTGGCGCGCTCTACTTCGAGGAACAACCGCCTCGCATCTTCGTATACGTGTCCTTCTTCCTCGAGAGGAAAAAGAGAAAAAGTGTTCGAAAACCGGAAACTAGAGTTACTATTTATAGTAGGAACACCAACGAACATCGTTTTCTCGTGTATGGCTCGGAGGTGCGCGCAAATCGCGCGTGTCAGTGTCGACGAGAGTGTGTGCGTGTTCGGTGGATAGTGGCGAGTGACGGTGTGGTGGTTCTTGTTGTCTGACGGTGGTGTACTTTTGTTTTTCCTCGTCCTCTAACATACACTCTGCTTCGTTTCTCCTCTTACTCGGTTCTTTTTTTTTCTTTTTTTTTCTTTTTTTTTTTTTTTACTGTCTTTTTATTAGGTTCGTTACCATACTAGTCTCGCACATTCCAAAAGTAACTTTAGACGCGCGGTCGTTTTTCATTCTCCCGGTCGGAATCAGAGTCCGCTGAATCGTGGAGTGGCGGAAATTCCGGCACCGCCTCGCGTTGTTGCATCCATCCCGCCGCGCCTGGCCCCCCAGCCAATGCCTTGCCCTGCGTCATTTTTTTCGATTTTTTTTTTTTTCAATTGATTTTTAGCCCTCTGTCTTTATCCCCTGCAGGTGGCGACAAAATAGCGTGTCATTGGTCGCTAAAGCCTCGCCTTCGTTTCGGAGCTTTTACGCGCTTTTTTTCTCAGCACGGACAGATTTCTTTCGAATAACGCCTGATGCATGTATATACATGCACGGAGTGGCCCACCTACCTTCACGAACTTACAACTCTCGAATGTTTTCAATGACAGGAAGAAACGTCGCAGAAAGCATTATTTATTCGAAAGGGCCGATTATTTCTTAAATGGAGAGTCCTATTTAAAAATCTATTCAATTTAACGGAGATTATTTTTAACAACGCGAGGGAACAAGACGCCCCTTGCTTCGATTGCGATCGAATTTATTCTTTGGTTACGAGCCACGCAAATGCATCGATGAAAATACATCGATCGCTTGGATATCTCGTACCTTCGCTTCCGAGCAAATAATGTTTTCCGCTGCCATTCTTTTTAGTCGAAAAACAAGCGAGAGGAGATAGTCAATGTAGGTGGCACACTATTTCTATACACGTATCGAATCGTATAAAAAGCGCGGGCTACATGAATTGGCCGCTTGTACCAGGACATCGACTTTGTTTCTCTAACGCTTCCCGACAGTTTATCGCTCGAGAAGCTAATTTACTTTAGCTTAACGACGATAAAAAGGCGCGTCGACTCCCGGTTACGAGCATGAAAGGATTTCTGGCTACACGATTCTAGCCGAAAATGCTCGAAGACAGGGGAACAATCAAACTAATGATACTAAAAATCCTTTCACGCTGATCTGCCAATGCAACGAACCGGCACCTATTCTCTACTCTCTACGCGGAAAGATTTATTAGAACTCTGCACAACGAACTAAATAATGATGAAATTTCTATCATTCGTGCTCATTCTCTCTCTCTCTCTCTCTATCTTTCTCTCTCTCGTGCACTCACACACATACACACACGCATGCGCGCACACTTCCTTTCCTATTTGATCTATTCATCCAGAAAATCCCCAGCCATACAATCCGCCAAACGAAATAGAAAAAGAAAAAAAAAATATATATATATATATACGAACAAATAAAATAAAAGGTAACGATAAACGCTAACACGTACTACTGCGTAGAATCAGTATACATGTAAACTTAAATTCTACGTGCAGCCATGCATGTCGCGAAGATGTTTCGAATATTTATCCATCCGTAAACACTTTTCGATCTGCATAAATTCTTTATGCATCATGATTCTGTATCGCGAACGTCTAGGTCTCAGCGAATGACTCCGCGCACACGCGCGCTTGTATATGTGTGCGAATATGTTGCAGTGTGTTATGAAACTATCCGTGAAAAGTGTTCAAAGAATTAAGTATCGAAAGCCATACGAGATCGGTAAGAAACCGCAGGGTGTGTTTGTCGAGGATGTATCGGCGTAGCGTAAATAACGTATAGATAGCCATAACTCGAATAGGGATAGTATATGTCCGATTGCATACCATTATGTACAACAAGGAGATACGGTTCCCTATGTATATGTATGTATGTATATATCTATATATATATATATATGTATATATATCCTTAAAATAATCGGATCTAACGATGCCATCATCTCGATCTTCTAAAACTCGCACCGCAATGTTGCGTAACGATATGTTTCCAATGCGCTTCCTAGCGTTTCCAGGACTTCGTAAGTTGCCTAAAACCCTTAAACACTGACTCGTTAACCCCTTCGTAATCGTCGTTACCAGACACACACTTACACATTCATTTAGCGAAATAAAATCCGACTCGGTATTTCATTTTGTTTTTGTTCCCATCGGTCCAGAACAGTCAACTGGATTTTACGGGTCGGTTTAAATTGCAAATATCGTCTCTAATTATATCTGCCTATAAACGAGCTACCTAAACGTTACTCGCGCTTTAAGATTGCTTTAAAGAAACCCCATTGCCCGCACGGCGAGATCTAGCCCTACAGGTAAACTCGAAGACGAGAACGCCGAGATCACCTCGGTTGGACGATGATCGAATGACATTTTATAAAAATCACATCTCTTCAACGATACTTAGGTCCGTTCAGGGTATGTACACGTGGATTCCCGCCTTCGAGCGACACAGCTAAAAACGGCACGATACGCGAAAAAGATTCCAACCGTTTCTGTATATATTGCACTACGCGCTATGCGCTATCGACGAATCAAAGTCGCCGCGCATACGAAAATCGAAGTGGGTGGAGTTTGCGAAATTTTTCTCGAAATTGAAAAACCGATCGATACTTGTCATAATTACTCGCTTCGACCAAGGGAAAAAGACCTGTGCTTGTTGCAACGAAACAGATATACCCTGGTCGGCTCCACGACTTCTGATTCGGGCTGGAACTAATCGGATAATTTAAAAAAAAAAAAAAAATCTAATCGGATAATTTGAAATTTGACAAACGGGAATATTACGCGCGCGAAAGAAAATCGCTTTCAGCCGAAAAATGTAAATACGAGTATCCGCGGCCCTGCTTCTAATCCGAACTATCGTTCGCGACTCTATCTCACAGACACACTCTCAGTCTTCCGCGAAACCGGAAAGGAATTCTTACGCGCGTACAAAAATTCCCAGCGCGTGAAACTCGCAGACGAATCTATATCGTTGACGAGGATCGGTCGGCACAGCACGTCACCGAAAACACAAAAGGAATCGCTAAAGGCCCAGAGATCGGTGTGTACGCGCACCGGTCTAGGCTTTTGTCTTTTTCTTTAGTTTACCCAGTTTTCGTGATTTCCATCTGACCGTCTTTCGTTCTCTCCTCGCTTCCGTTCTCTGTTCACTTTGACATTCTTTAATTGCGTGTCTTTGCGTGGAGTCTGATTCGATGTCTCTCTCACTCTCTGTCGCCTTCTAAGAATTTCGTTTCATCTGCACCAAGAGAAAAGAAAAAAAAAAAAAGCTCAAGTGAATTCAACGGGACTACGTGATTCAGCTTCGACGTTCGAGAACAAAGAGCCGATCGAACCGTTCGCCATGCTCCGTGCGTTGCAACTTCCAAGGGTGCTCTCCACGATTTGGTTTCAGAGTTTTGGCCAAATTTTATTCGAATAACGGATAACGAATAAGAAGCATCGTTCGACGCGAAACGCAATTTCATCTTTTTACAAGAATTTTGCCTACGAATACGCGAACTCCGATGCATATTTTCGATCGGCGGATTTCATTTCGTACCATTTCGCGAGAATTTCGAATCGGACTCGGGACCTTTTTTTCGGACGTCGCACGAAGATGGACGGTTCGTCGATTAAATAGTGTTCCAGTCGAATCGTTAGGTGATGGAGAGAGTAGAAGAGACCAAGGAACAGACGACCAATCATAGAGAATCAATCGTATGACGTTATCGTACAGGTGCCATACCGTGAGAACTGTGCTTGTAACAATACGCTGAATGCAGCGGCGATCGTCGGCGTCGGTGCGTTTTTGCGAATCGATCTTCTTTTCTGGGTCGCATTACCTTTCCTCGAGGCACGAGAACCACTCTTTATTACCTTTCTTTTATTTAAAAAAAAAAAAAAAAAAAAAAAGAGAGAGAGAAAAGGAAGAAGAAAAAGAAAAAGAAAGAAATAAAAGCCTGAGGCAACGATTAGTTTTAAATTCATATCGTAAATCGTGCGAGTACTCGTTAGAGTCTAAATTGGACACTCCGCGCCCCAATTTCTGTTGCAACAAACACAGTTCTTTGCTTATCGTTTTGTTAGATTCGGGGTAGGTACCAACCAGCAGCGATTAGAGAAAAAAAAAAAATTATGGAAAAAAAGGGAGAATAAATGAAACCAGAATCAAGACAGTGGTAAGGGGAAAACGGATTATGGTTGGGCGTCGTGTTAAGTCGACCGATGCGTAAGAAGGGTCTTGGTGCTCGTATAATTGTGTGCAAGCGATTGCTTTCTTGTTATATATGCGATTACGGAAACGTTAGTGCCAGCTGTAGCAGCAAGAGCGTTGTTCGTCATTACCAGCGGAACTATTTCATCTTCCTCTATTTTATCCACTCGTTTAACCTGTCGAATCGTAACACTTTTACCTGGCCTTCGAATTTCTTGGCAGAGCGACGATATCGAAAGAACTATCCGCTCGTCCTAGCGAAACTCGATTGTTGTCCGCGCTCGTTTGCGAGAATTCGAGGCAAAATACGAGGAGGAGCGAGGCTACTCGAATCGTGGAAACAACTCGGAGGTTTACGGATAACGAGAAAGAATTGAAGAATAGACGAGTTTCGATGTAGCCGAACGGAACGAAGGCGGAAAGCGAAACGAGAGTCGGAAAGGCGATTCAAAAACGCGGCGAGCTAGGTGGGAGCATGCATTTTAGTCGCTTCATTTCTGCCCGGGGCTTTCCACCGACCCCTCCGGACCAGGAACCGTGGCCGAAACGGATGAACCGCGAAATTAATTTTCTTGCGAGAACTTCTACCAGCTTTTCCCGACCGATTCGAATCTCAAGCAAACGCAACGGTAACGAGATACCGTGACGAGATCGAGAAGAATGGTTCTAGATGCGGATTACTCGAGCGACAAGCTTTCTTAGCCGTTCTTAGCCAACCGCAAACAATTGTTTAATTAAAACGCGAATGTTTGGAAATGAATTCAGGGAATACGTTCGGTCTAGCGTTTTGTAAAAATCTTTTTTTAACATCGATACATCGAAACGTCCTCCCCACACCGCGTTTCAAAATATATCTCGCGATGATCGGCCGACGATGCAGCGTAACATTTGTAACGAAGTCTATCGACAACCGGTTGGCGTATCGTCGAAAGGGACCTTTAAATTCACCAATCGTGAATATCTACAAATTTCCACGCTGCGTGGAAATATAACCATGTCGCCTGTTTGCGCGCGAATTTAATTCAACGTCACTCTTTATCACATGACACCGTAGAAATTGCACGTCAAAAAGATTTGCTGGATTCCCGGCACCGGTCACGGTATCGCATTGATTTCTACCGTACTCCATAATCTTTTCTTGCAAATGGCATTTGAAAAAAAAAAAAAAAAAAGAAAGTGGAGTAATAATTGGGAATACATCGTTTTAACGATGCGTAACGTACGAAGCACGATTTGAATTCAATGAAAGTGTTTCAGGAAAGTTTGTTAACTCCAGCACGAGTAAGCAGCTGAGTCTTCTCTCTATGTATATTCCGAACAAGAATGATTGGAACCAGCTCGTTAGCGTTGGCGAACTGAATAGTCGAAAACGAAAATTCGAACGATACGCGAGAGCTTCGAAAATCCCGATACTTTGGCTCGTCTGTCGGATACATGGGAATAAGATCTCCGAAGATATACTTTTGTTGCTTAGAGGTAGCTCGTTAGAAACACGTCAGCGCGGGCGCGTTCACGTATACCTATTCGAGTCCATTAATATGTGAGCGAGCAGCCCTGCCTAAAAAGTGACTTAGCAACTCCAATGCATACTAAGCAACCCTTATGTTACCGGCCCTGTGTGCGCGAACCCGACGCTCCTCCTCTTCTAACCCATCGCGCCTCCTACCACCGCTATCGGATCCCTCTAGGCCCATCTTTATGGACCAGCAACAGCGTATCCAACCCAACTCTATATGTATATTCAAACAACACGCATCTACTTGCATCCAGAGACGCCGCTCTAGTATCCTTGAAAAGCACACGCAACACCCACTCCTGTGCACCACTCTGTAAAGGGGGATTCGCACCGACTTGAACTTGTCACGTGTCAAACGTTGGTTTAAAGAACAAAATTGTACAAAGTTTTGCGTTATCGTCGAAAAAGATTTGAAAAAATAGTAGATGATTAATCGCAATCACGTGTCCAGTATTTTAAATAACTTTCCAAATACCAAGAAATTAAAAAATGTCACGTTCTTCTTCGTCGTTAACCCTATGGTAAAGATAAAATGTTTTCTTTTTTTTTTCTCCCGGAGAACCAACGGCCGACGTATAGCAAATCTAAGACGGTTCAGCGTCACTTTTCGCGCGTCGCGACGTTCTACCCTTTAACGTAAAATATTCGGCATAGACCACCACCGTTATCCATTCGTTTCGTTCTTTCTCAACTTTCTTTCTCGCTCGCTTTCTCACTCTCGCAGGTTTCCATTCTCGCAATATGTGTGAATATGCGGTGAGGTGCACATGCGTTTACGGAGTCACAATGCCGTGGCTTAAAAATGGATGGAAATCGAGAGTTGCGGCAGAGTTCTAGTAATTGTCGCTGCGTAGAAACTTGATCGCTGGTAAACATAGGTAGCGAGCGAAAAAATAAACCCCGGCATCTTTTTCCATTCATTCGAGCCTTGGAATGTCCCTCGAAATCGAAGGGTATGGGAATAGGGGAGGGGGGTGGCGGTGGCGTGAAGCGTTTTACTCGAGGGAGTCTAGCACATGCTCGGAGAATGCAAGTTGAGGTGGCAGCATCGAAGAAAGCGAGGCAATAATGATCGCTGACTACAGGGAGATTTATCTTACGTGGAAAAAGAAGGTTTGACGATTACCTGGTGCATAGGGTCGTAGCCCATGGAGCCGTCGTTGTACGGTTGCGAGCCATAGTCGCTACCGTTTATGCCCATCGCGTATCCGGCCATGTCTTGCGGACCACCGGGAGGCGCCGGCGACATCATCGGGGTCGGAGTGCCTTGGCTGGCACCACCCATACTGTACGGCGACGCTCCTGCAAAAGCTGCTGTAGAAACAATCGCGGTGCATACAAAATTCGAGGGTGCGTCTTTTAAGTTCTTCCGCCTCAGCGATACATTTTGACTACGATAAAGCGCGAGCTCGTTTCTAATTCGTCTTTTCTGTCTCTCTCTCTCTCTCTCTATTTACGTAATCAGTGGCGTCGATCGACGCTCGCGGGGCGTCTCGTGGTAAAGTTGTTTTCCTTGGAACCTGATTGTCGCTGGACTCAGCGGATCAAATTCTAGAAAATTTTTCAGTCGTGTCAAGTGAACGCCACTGATTAATTAGACTGGCAAATGTATCGTCGCGATTACGTTCGATTTTTCGGTTTGGCAAGAAATCGATCGATCATTGATCCATGCACGGATGAAAGCGAATGGACTCATGGTATCGTGAAAACGCGCGACTTCGAAAAGTTCCGACGGTAGTCGAGTAGCAACGGTAATCGACCCTTTCGCTGTTTAATCCGTACCACGTAACACATTCGATGTTTGCTTCAGTCCAAGCGCGCGCAAAATGTTTAATCTCATGCTTGGTATCAAAATTGAATTAAATAATTTACCGAGGAGGAAAAAAAACAACAACATTGATTATAAATATTTTGTTAAATATTACACTCGACGATATAGAAACATATATCTAAGACGGATTCGTCTCTCTTTTCGAAATACGATTAAATCAAGTCAACGGAAAAGTGGAACATTTTTTTTTTATTACATTTAATTCGATTAGCGAACAGCGGAAGGGTTATATCTTCGATGGCAGCAACGCGAGCAATTTTTATTTCGAAACGCGAAAACGTTTGCGCCATCCAGCAGGAAAACGCGCTGGCTCCGCAGTCCTGGCGCCGGTATCGCTCGAGAATTCCGTTTCTTTAATTACGAGAGAGGACTGCAGCCCGTTAACCGGAAGCGTGGCTGAGGAAAGACAAACACGCGAAGGGCGTCGAAAGAAACGCGAGAACGCCGGCATCTCATCGCACCCTCCTCTTGCTACACCCCCCGTCCCCGCCGCTCGTCTTCCCTTTCCCCTTTCTTCGTCTAATTGGTAAGTTAAAAATATCTCGCCGTGCTCTCGAAAATAAAGTGACGCCTTGGTAGTTAAGGAAAATGCGCGTAATTGCGACCAGCAAGTCCCGCGAATGCGAGGAATTTCCCCGAGAAAACAACTCGGAATTTTTCCCCTAATTTCCGTGAGAATGCGAGAAGCTAAATACGGAGCCGAACAAACGGAAGATAACGATTCCCGTTTAAACGTAATACGTGTGTAACTCTTTGAAATTCGTTTGAGATTTTCAGGAATTTGATTACCCACCAAAAAGAAAAGCTACGGAGTCCGATCGATAGTTTACCGTTTTTACCTGGGTAATTTATTAACCAGCCGTGATAACACTGGCACAGCCACACCGAACAACGAGCGTTAATCGAGTCGCGTAATGATTTACGGTAACGAGGAACCAGTTGCCAGGACGCGTAATTTCTCCTCTAACGTAGCTTCGACGCGTAAATAATCGCAGCAGAAAAAATGCCAGCAACTATCATCGTGTTAACTAACGCGGACGAAAGGAAGCTGGGCCACGACCAATTACGCGTTGTTTCCTCAGCAACGACCTGCGATATCAACGTTCACGATCGTATGTCAAAAGTCTTTCAGCCGTTCGGAATCAATTAAAAACTTTTCATCGTATTTACTGTATTTCTTTTCTTTTCTTTTTTTTTTTTTTTTTTAAGTTATCGAAACGAACTCTTCAAGGAACACCCGTCGCTCGTTTGCCGAAGGACGGAACTTACCAGCTGCCTTTTTGGCTGCGTACAAGTTCGCCTCCTCCTGTGCTTTACCTATGTTTTTCTTGTAGCGTATCCTCTTGTTGCCGAACCAATTGGAAACCTGCAAGAGCGCAACAACGCGAGATCACCAACAGAAAATTTTGGTGTTCGAATATCGCCTAAGACCCCGGCCAGATTATTTCATTTTCCGTTCGAGATATCAAACCGAAGGCTATGAAAAATACGTCGTCCTCGAACGGATGATGGGATAGAATAAAATTCTACTTTTCTGTCGATGTCGAAGTGTCCCGAACTGAAAGTTACTCGAATAACGTTACAGCGATATATTTGAAATGGACCCAACTAATCGCGTAACTGTTGTTGGCAATTAATCGCGAAGAAACGACGGGCGAATACCTGGTTGCGTTTTACCTGACTCACGGTGATGCCGCATTTTCGCGCGAGCTCTTCCTTGGCCTCTTCGCTCGGATAAGGATTACTGAGATGCGAATAAAAGTATTCGTTTAGGATTTCTGAGGCCTGTTTACTGAAGTTTCGTCTTTTACGCCTGTAACAAAAAAAAAAAAAACATTTCCCTTCCCTTTTCACATCGAAACCGTTCGAAACACACCGAGTCGAAAACAACTTGAAAAAATGGGAAATTTCATACACGAGAGTTGTGTCCAGCAGATATTTTAACCGTTTAGGAGAAACCTACCCAAAGTTAATACCTTGACTGTTGAGCGAAATTTTTTCTTTCTTTTTCTGAATTCGTCCAAAATAAGAAAATTGGAAAGAAATGATTCGTCGAAATATACGCACCTCGCGTCGAGGAATCTACTCCTCAGGATCATGACGGCCTCGCAGGTAGACTGTTTCAGCTGCATCTGGATGCTCGAAAACTTCTTGTGAATGATCTGTACCATCCTCTCGATCTCCTTCGGCGTGATCGGCCTGGTACGACTTTGTTCCCTCAGTAAATTCATTACGTGAGTCGTGAACTCGTTGCACGCCTGAAACCAAACGGAAATCCAGTTTTGCAATCGATCTATCGAGAAAGGGAGAACCATCGGCTGGTGCGAAGAGATCGAAGAGGCTCCTCTACCAATCGTTGACGTCTTCGGAGTGAAAGAAAATCGCGAAAAAAAGGGCCTGAAAAAAAGACGTCACGACGAAGCAGCGCAAAAAAAAAAGCGAAAAAGAGGACGGCCCGAGGATGGAGAGGAGAGCATCGAGAAGAAAGACGCCGTACGTATAATGCATTATTCCTGGTGGTTGGTCGGTTTAAGGGAAAAAGGACTTTGCTCGATATCAGTATTCGAGGCGAGCACGCTACCTTCCTAAGGGAGCGAAGGAGAGACGCGAGTGCACGAGAGAAAAGGAGAGGTGGTGGAGACCGGAGGTGGAGGTGGGATGGATTTTCCTGAGGGAAGGCACTAGGAGGAAGAGAGGTCGAACAGGGTGGTTCGCAATTTCGAAATGGATTCCACTCTGCCGGCGTACACCCGGCAACTCTCCTCGTCTTTCTTCCATCCACCTCCGTTTCTCTTCCTTCTCTTCTTCCATTCTGTTCTGCTCTCTTCGCATGAGCGTGTACCAGCTCGACGGGGGTGGATCAGCTTCGTTGCTACCTCGCTAGGAGCCGGGCCGAGGGGCTGAAGACGATCTCGAGTAGGTGGATTGGATGGAAAACCCGTAAGGAATTATGCCGTCGCTCCCTCTCCTCCACTCTCCCGGCCTCCCGCCAGTATCGATGTTTCCTCCAATTTTTAAATTATCGTCGGAATAAAAATGATACTTGGCCCGGAGCTCGCGAGACCTCAGCCCTGATAAATTTGTTAAAAATTGTACCGTACGTACCGAGAGATTTCTGACTCGCGAGCATTATCGGAATTCTAACCTGCCCTTCGTTAAATATATCTAGCCGCGGTTACGATTTCTGCGGTTACTGTAATCCCTCTTTCTTATGCAATCGAGTTTAACACTGACGACGATTTTCGCGACCTACGAAACATCGTCAAAGTATTTGCAAACCAATCCTGTCAGGTCAGACATCTTCGTTACCCTTTCCAAGGTCTGCGATTAACAAACGCGTATCGTGTTATCGTTAACCCGGGATTCGCACAGTTTCGATGCAAGGTGATGCTGCGAGCGAACTCAGAAACGTACAAACACAAATAGTTGTTCGAACAGATTGAAATCTGAAGCGAAAATCGGAGAAAATAAAGGCGGGTATGCATGCACCGGTAAAATTCATGCCAGACGATGTTTGCTGGCGGTGATCACGCGATCTCGTAAAACTCGGTGCGCCGTTCTATTCTCGTACTTGTCACGCCATTTTGCATAGCCAGGCAGACGTTCACCCTAATGCGGTGACTCGGCCGGTCCGTGAGTTTGAATAGTAAATTTCGGTTATGATAAAACTTTTGGCCGCGACGCGATATCAACGGCAGTAACGTTACTTTTAAGCGCGGCAATACATTCGACGACGGAACCCGAAACATCGTATTATCTGCGTTCGCCAAAACTCCGCCGGCCAGCTCGACCAACGTCGAGAGCGATGCGTTTATTTAAATAACAATCGTGCGCGATGCGAATAGATATCGAGGGTAAGGGAAAACAAAGGATTCTCGCGGATAGACATTTTGCGCGCCACGTCGCGTCTAGTTCGATGATCGATATCTTTATTAATTAAAAAATGGTGTAAATTCTAGTTTCTATCAGGAAGGCGGTGTAAAAGAAAGAAATCGAGAATCAAACATCGCGGTTGCTATTCCACGGTCTTCGAGACACGGAGAGAAAAAAAGGAATGGGTTTATAGTTTGTTAATGGCCCGGTTTATCGATAGGGCGTCAACTACCCTTGGTAATTGGAGTTACATCGACGCGTGCACGCGAGCGCATACATCTCTCGGCACGAGTTACCTCCATGTTGTTGTGCCTACAAAGAATTTCGCACGCATCCATGCACGCACACATCGACGGATCTCAAAGGAAGGGTGTGTGTATTTACTGCGAGGAAACATCAAGACCGCTGACACAAGGTGAAATATGGGGTCGAAACGGGTGTGGCAATTAAAGCACGGTTCTCTCCTCCCCACTCGCCTCTCTTGTTTTCCTCTCGCTTGTTCTCATAACTCGTGCACGAGTGATTTAGTATTTGTGTACGCGCGAATACACAAGTCGCGACGAGCCACGATTATTTTCAAAGTGTGCAAAAGGGAGAAAACGCGAAGAAATATTATAAAGAATCACGATTTTATCGCCGATCAGAGCTGCATGCTGGAGACTTTGTTTATATTAAATCGCGCGAAAAAGTGATGGCGATTCGAGGCTTGAGAAATCCGTCGAATTTTTCTAACATAACCGATGTTTGAGAGATCCGCAGTTGGCGATACAGCCGACGCGGGTTGCACGACACGCGAGATTTTACTTAGCGCGAACGAGTCGGTTCATTAGCACGCAAATTGTCCAACAGAGACGAGCCCCGTTTCGTGTCGGAGCCGGTACAACCTAACTGGCCTCTTATCGGGCTGCTCGAGGGTAGAAAAAATTCGACGCGAGAACTGCACACGGACCAGCCCTTCGATTCCATTACACCCAGTCGTCTGGATAACGGAACGCAACGTTTTAACGAAAAACGATACGAGACTCGACGAACCTGTTCGTATTTCTCCAACTCCTGATGATAGATCTGCCTAATTTGAGCGAGTTTGGCTCTGTAGTCCGAATGTTCGATGGCGTTGTCAGGTTGTCCAGGTGGTCCAGCCGCTGCAGCCGCCGATGCCGATGCTGCAGCTCCCGCTCCACCGCCTTTCTCTGGACCGGCAACTCCCTCCGCGATCAACATGTTGTCCAACCTCATTAACTGCGGGTCGGGTGGCTCCTCTTCTTGAGTGTTTCGTAACGAAAGCACTGAAACGATCAAAAGTTAAACACATATTATTATCGTGCAAGATTTTACTAACGCGAATGTAAGAATTTTCTGATGCTTTGTCCGTCCATCGGGGCGGCGTAGATGCCGGTTTATAAAAAATCGAGTTGACCAAGGAGGCGGTTAACTTTATTATCGCGCCAATTTTTCTCCGCGATCGAGACAGAGGGTTCCGTTACCGTGGGAATCGTGTATCGAGTGCACGGACTTGGGAAAAGTCACGCGTTTACCGATCGTAAAAGAATCAATTTTGCCGCGGCATTCCCTCCCGGATCACCATCCTCGTCCCAGGCTCTTCCTCTTTGTCTTAAGGGCCGAGGCACGCAGTGCTTTAGAACGGGGCGGTTTTCCGCGGTGTAACAGTGGTTTTATTGTACTTTTACGGTACATGATGGAGCTGGACGACCCATAAAACCAGCAGAGAGCGAGGAAGCTGCTCCTCTCTTTTCTCTTCTCCCTTCTTTCATCCCGTGTCTGTGACAGTTCTTCTAGAAAGATGCAACCCCGTCTTCGACGCTTTTCACCCTGTTCCGCGTAGTAAAACCAACACGTGCACGCGCGAGTAACCGCGCGTCGCGTCGAGGGGATCAACGACTGCGAGGCAAACTCGTGCAAACTACCGCGGGATATACTTCTATTCGGTTTACCGATCATTCTTCCGGTGATTTTAAAAACCGAGCAAGAATTTGTTTGTCGAACGGAAAGTTAGCCGAACATCTTTACGCGATAACTTAAAAAAGGAAACACAGTAATCAAACGTCTCGCGAGCACAGGTATGCCTCGATGATTAGTCATACGCGCGATACGAATTCCTTTACCGAGAGCTGTACGTTCGAGTTGTAATTTAAATTCGTTAAGACTTTTTTCCCCGCTACGTTCTATGCTTTCGCGCCAACGAGAAAAAAAGTCTCTGGAGACCTCCGCGAAGCGAAGAAGGGGTTGAAAGTTCGTTGGGATTCGCGGGAGCGTGAAACGAATGCGCGGAACTAATGCATTTATACGAAGTGTAACAATTAGGGCCGCAGCCCCGACAAAGGGGTTGGGGTTTGAAATTCCTCCCAAGGCTCGAACGAAAAGGGCGAAGACGTAAAGTCGATCACTGGGGAACCGTTTCTTTGAGAAAGATGTTACGCTAACTCTGTCAGAGCTTTCGTGATCGCTTAACGAATCTTACCTCACGCGAGGGAATCGTCTCGAAACTTTTCGCCGATCCCTGCGGTACTTGATTTACTATTGTCTTCGGTCAACGAACGTTGCGCCGTGTCGCACGCGCCTAGGTACTTGTGATAATAACAATTATTATCATTATTTCGTGTCTGACTTAGAAGCGGGCGAAGTTACCGACGATAAAAGTGGCTTTACTTTTGAGAAAAATAATGTTCTCGAAACGCACGGTATTTAAATTTACAAAAACGACCGAGAAAGGTTAACACCAGTCAGAGGGGTGTCGTTAAAACTTGGTTGCTTTGAACTTTTAAAGCTACCGTTGGCAATTAAAAATGAAAAACCTTCGGCCTCCGCACCGTGCCGCGCTGCGTCGTTCGGTCGGAACGGGGTGAAATAAAACGAAAGTTTACGGCGAAGCCGTAAGGAAGAAGTTGTTCCATCGAAAGTTAAGAGCCCATGAGCGATCGACGGTAGGTACTTTCGTTTATTCGTTAGGGGTGTCACGGTCTATCGAGAAGAAGAAATTGCGTTTCAAACGGTAATATTCAAAATTACGACAACCAATCGTTCATATACAGATCACGAGTTGAGAAATTCTCGGAACGAATCCATCGAGATAAATAAATTTATAAGAATGATTTCCGATTGTTTCATCTGCGTAACAAATTTGATCGATATTCGAGACGTTAGGTCTTCCCACTCTGGAGGCAAGAAATCCGTACAATTCTCAGACACGAGACTAGAAATGATGAAAAGCTACGGATCGTTGATCCATCGTGCTTCGCGAAGCACTAAAAGCGCGAAACGGAGGTGCGTGCCGCGCGCGGAAAATTAAGCGGTCGAACGAAATTATTTTCGGGTATCGAGCGGGAAGAAAGTAATCGGGGGTGGCTTACGGGCAATAATCTGGCCATTACGGGGTGTAAGGGGCGGCCCTTGATACCACGTCGCCAAGGCACGGGGACTACTAACCTCCTGCGGGGGTCCTTACAAGCACGTAAACTCAGTTTTACTAGCAGTTAACATTTTACGACTCAGACGGTCTGCCCGACTCTGTACACTTTGTTTCTTCGTCGCTCTTGCGAGGGTGAACAGTGCGTGTTTCTTCCTGTTTCTATTCATTTCTCTCCCTCTCTTTCTCTCTCTCGTTTAGCTTCTCGTCGGCCAACTTGCGGGTATTCGTCACGATACACGGATTCGCGTGTAACGTTGGCTCTACAACAACGTACGCGTCGCGGCGACAGCGTAACGCGCGTCGTTTTCGAGGGTCGTTAGCGAGCGAACTACGTTAATATGACACTCCGTTGAAGATCGAGCTAATTACCCGTCTAAGTCGTTGTACCTGCTATTCGCGCGGGCACGCGAGACAAAATTTCTGCCGTTTGGAAGAATTGCCGCGTCATATGTAAACTTGATAGCGGCGAGTCGGGATAAGAACGAATTAAACTGACTATCGAATATACTACTCGAATCAAGTCTGTACTATGCTCACTTCAATAAATAAATAAATAAATAAAGGTTCGTATATTCGTGCATCGCAAAGTTCTCTCTCTCTCTCCCTCTCTCTCGCTCTCACTCTCGACCTGTGCTCCTACGAATATGCAAGGGCTGCATGTAGAGAGGCGTGGAGAAAATCGAAAATCCCTGTTCGAAACAACCCCCGGGATAATTTAGATTCGCGAAGCGAAGTAGTACAGGTACGGCAACAGCAGCGGCGGCAGTGAGCGGCGGTGGAACGCCGCTGGTGTGTATTGATCTAAACGGGAACCCGTGAAAGCAATTAAGATAAGGCACGGTAACAAAGGGTTGTCGGCTGCTACCCGCTTTTCACCGTAGGAAAACAGAAAAGAGAGAGAGGAAGGGGGAAATGGAAAGAGCCACGAACTAGATGGAAGCAGATACGCGACGAAGAAAGGCCTAAAGCCTGAATAGCACCGAGGGGTGGAAAGCATATGGGGCGCGTTTTCCTAACGCCTTAAATCCTCGAGTACGATACGAACGTATCTAAAACACTCGCTTCTACCCCTTTAATCTATACTTATCAGTGTGTTCCCAAGTGTTTGTTTATTCGACTTAAGAAGTGTCGCCAAATATTAGAAAAGAAATATTTCCAAATAATATAGCGAGTATATTATCGGTCTGTAACAGTTTAGGTGCCTCGGCCTGTATAAAGCAATTTCACCTTCATTTTCATTTCGGCTAGATTCGAATCCTGACCCAGTTCAGTGATACTTTTGAGTGTCTCTCAGGACAACCGAGGGAATCGTTTCCCAAAATCCATTCAATTTTTTTCCATCTTTCTTTTGCAACCTCGAGCTTTTCTTCCGAACCCCGCGATAATCCGCGCAGACCAGATCCAAATATAAGACGAAGGGAACGGGAAAAGATTAGGCGAGGAAAGGAAAGCAAGGGAAGGCAGGGCAGGGCAACCCGGAATGGCTGCTCATTTAATTCGAGGGTGAATCCTGTCGACAGGGACGACGGCACGCACGAAGTGCGAAAGGGAAGCAAGGCAAAAGAAGATGGTAGAGCGTTACCCTCCAGGATCCGATATCGACACCGAGCTGTAAAAATATCCGAACCTCTTCTGATTTACGAAAGAAATCGAGACACGAAGAGTCCTGCGTTGTTGATATCGCGTTTCGCCCCGTCACGAGCTCCGTTTCTGCTCGAGTGCTTTCGGAAAGGTAAGATCGTCGCGTGTCAGGTATTATTGCATCGGAGGAACGGAATGGAAAAAATCGGATCCTGAGAAAGGCGATCGTTCCCAGAGTCCTTGAGCCATTTATCTTACCTTCGCAGCGATAACGGTCTCGTTTCCGCTATCGTCCAAAAGACGCAAACTTATCGTTAACGCGTTATTTCTTAAAAACTCGTAAGAAAATTTCGCTTAAAACGTGCTCGCGTTGAAATCGGTAGGACTCGTTGCTGGCGGTGAAAAATAAAACTACAATTTGAACGCGGTACCCTTTGATGTTCGAGATGCGTTTCGATGGCGCAAAAATGCATGAAAGTTGTAAATAAAAAAAAGGATTAATACAACGGGCAGGGCGACGTTCGGTCGAAACAGGTTTTTAAAAATTGCATACCGCGAGTTGCATCGCTCGCGACGCTATAACGTCGAGCGATACGCTATCTCGAATTGCTCGACGTAATCCGCCGGAAAAAAAGTACGACCGCCGGAGTGAAACATTTATTTTAATCCGACGGCTGTTACGCGCGTTATAATGCGCGCGTACGTTTCGAGCGCGTAAAAGTTATCAGGCGGCCGCTGTCGCGTCGCCGCGAGCAGATATCGGGATTTCTCTCCGCGGATAATAACGTTTGGAACGTCGCAGACAGCGGGGTGCGCTCGCTGTGCTTCCGGCCTGGACGCCGACTCCGCTTCGTCGTTTCCCGTCTCTCCTGTCGAGTCAGAACTTTTCCACGATTTCTTTCGCGCTTTGGCAATTCCGCGCTTCCGTTTTCCTGAAAAGATTCCTACGCGAACGGTTTCTCGCGTCGATATTTTTCCAACGTCGACACGGAAAGCGGTTACTTTCCTCTCACGCTTCCTATCTCCGGTCTAGGACTGAGGCTACGCGTCCAATGGTTTCTATTTTTGAATATTCGAATATTCGAACGGATCGGTGGTCTGGAGACTCGACGAATTCATTATAATTTGCCTCCCAACATTCTTTTCCGACAAAATAAGAAATTGTATAAGCAATGAGAAAAAAATTCGAAAATTACTTCTTACACAAAGCAATACTTGGAATGATATACGTTTGCTATACACATACATATATAATATACGTTTGTTGAAGCCGTACCCAGGCATCGTACCGTCGCCAACTTCTGCTCGTCGAATTTGCTCGACCGTGTCTTCGAGCATGCTTCCACTCGTTCTCCTCTTTTCCACTTTTATTATTTTCTTCCTTTCCCGGAGCTACTTCCGGCAGGAACCGGTGCTCGTCTGCTTTCCGTTCGCCGCGGCGTGACTTTTCCAACCATCGTAAATCAAAACTCGACGCGAAAACGCGACCGAACGTACGGCGTATGCGCGAAACCATACGTACCGGGTGTCCCGAACGACCATTGAACCCACCTGATTCTCGCCAGTGCGAATGGAACGCCAACGAAGAAATATCGCCGGAGTTATACTTTTCGGCGCGATACGAAACAACTCGGAGACTTTGATATTTTTCGAGAATGGTCTCTTCGAAAATTAAGCCGTACCGCGATCAAACGGTCAAGTCCACGTGCCTCTCGTGGGAGGAAGAAGCAATGCTCTGATCGCTTTTGTTCATCCTGGTTTGTTTCATGTGCTTCGCGTCAAACCGAGACACAAATCCTTCGCGATGCTGTCCTCTTCATCCTCATCTTGCGTTACATCGTGCCCAGAAAAATATATCGTATCGCAGCGAAGGAGAACGACGAAGCAGGGCGAGAAAGTGGGGAACGCGTTCAAGAACCGTGCAACATCCCCTCCTCGGATCGGAGAAGAAAAGAGGGTTGAAGCGTCGGTGGCCGTGGGGGTCGAATAAAATTTTACGGCCGCGAAATCGTCCAATAATTGTTACGGCTCGCTTTGATCGCGTAAAACACATCGTAAACGTCGAAAGGGACGACCCCCTGGCCGACAGGAATTACTCTTAACCCCCTTACGAGGTATTATGCCGTATTACCAACGGTGCTGCGTTTGCGTCTGCACGCTTCCACCGTCTTCTGCCGTCCTTTGGCCTTAATCTCCGACGTTTCTCCTTCGAAAATCTTATCCGTCGACTGAGTGTGATAGACTAGTTCGCACCCCATAAAGTCGCTCTTAGGGGCGAAGCTTCGAGAATTCCGAACATTAATCGAACAACGTTAACGTTTCAACAATGTGCCGTTAAGTGTACGATGACAGCAAATCAACGAAAGATGCGACCACGCGACGCATTGACTTTCTATCTTTAAAGCACCGTCGCTGAAAATTCTTTTCCTCCGAACAAAAGTTCGCGAATACAGCCAAGACGTCGTACATAAATTTTTAACTCGAGCGCTTCTTTTCAGCCTCGCTTGGAGCAATCTCGCGGGGCCGAAAAAAAAACCCACCGTTAATATATTCAAGCAAAAAGATTACACGGTGCAAAAATATCTCGAGTGGGAGTCCGCGCTCTTGCGTAGTTTCTCCTCTTCGCTTCTCGCTTCGTCTTCTTTAAGGTACTCGCACACGGCCAATATTATTACGCGGTATCGCGTATCGACGATTACATCGATCGTATAAGATATGTAGATCTTAACACGTCGTTCCTCGAGACTTCCAGTCAGAGTTCGATTATTTTCTATCCTTGGTTAAACGGTGCGTAAACGTAAATGTACCCATCGTGTGTGGTTACCTTTATATGGAGATAGTCAGGGCGAGCACGAGTGTGCTAGAGAGCGTTCGTGTGCTACGCCAAGAGAACCGGGAAGATCTTTTAATGAAACGCGGATGTTAGAATGGCAGGAATGCTGCAAAATGGTCTAGGCGTGCTATGTACTCTACGTGGAACGTACACGCGGCCGTCCCACCTTAGACTCCGATGCTTCGTATACGCGCGAGCAGGAAAAGCATCCACCGTGTAAAATATATGTATGTACGGGGGAGCGCTAGGGAGGAACGTACATGGCGGGCGTCTCGAGGCAAATTAAGCCTCTCGACTCCGCTTCGGCTTCGTTATTCAAGTGGCATTCCTGCTCGGGTACCCTCGAGAACTTGTCTTTCTCTCCTGTATACGCCGCGGAACGATAACTAGACTTTTTAATAGCTCGACAACGACCAAAGATATTCGGCACCCTTTCTCTCGTTACGACCTTCGCAAATTTCTCGGCTCGATTTGCTGACCGTTACGCATTTTTTTCGTATGAACGTTTGATACGATGTCAAAGTATCGAAACGTGACTTTATTTCTCCAAATAACGAAGTGTGTCCATCGAGTAATTCCAGCGGAAGCTCGAGAGAAAGGAGTAGAATGGTCGTGAGTGCGACGAGAACGATAAAGCGGAAGACTAGAAGGAAGGAGTATTAATAAAACGTTGCGAGACTAAAGAGAATAGAAGGGGAGAGAAGAGGGGGAGAGAACGCGCAAGCGGATCGAGAAAGAAATTCTTATTGCCTGGCAAGTCCGGCTTTTCCGCAATATACAGCACAGGTGTACCGAATGTGTACACCCCGACCCACCCTTCGTCGTACACGCTCTCGTCCGTAAGGGTAGAAACAGCTCCGTGCACGCATGGTCAGGATCGTATTCTGTCTAGCGGAGACCATTACTCTTTGCTCTTGTTTCGTTTCTCTCGACCGTAACATCCACCTCTTCTGTTTAATGTGATACAGGATGTATCGTTCATAGGGAGAGAAGAAAACCAAGTAAAGTACAGTTACCGTTTTCCAGACCATTGCCGCGTTTTTCCGCTAGGAGACGGCTCGAACGTGTAACTTAGCGTTAAAACGGGCGACAAATACGATTTCGCTAGTCATCGACCCCGCCGATATAGTGGGACGAGTCTGGAATGGCCTCAACGCGAAGATGCGTTTTTACCAAAAGCGAAACAAACCGCAACGTATAAAAATAGCTGATCGAATTTATACTTAAACCCGATGTAAAATTCAACGGTAATCGATTAAACGGACCCGACAAAACGCGGCCGGTGTACACCGCGGAAACTCGAGTCTACAAGCATTGCGGTCTATAACGCCTAATGACTCTATAACCTGGTTTATACCCTCGACGACGGAGCCGTCCGAGAGAAACCGGTAAACCAGTTTTCGCGAGACACCGTTCCGCCGCCTGTAAATCATCGGAAGCTTTTCGTTTCCGACAATCCGGCGCGAAAATCGAACAGAGGCTACGGAACTTTCATCCAAGGGTCAGCGCGGATTAATATAAACGCAACAATCTCAAACGACAAGGGAAGCTCGTTTCGATAGATTTTCAAATGCCGTGGAACGCGAGAAACGACGAGAAACAGCGCAGAATGTTTACGTATACGACAGTGTTTCTCATTTAAAAACGAAACAGTCACGAAAGAATTGGACTGTTTTAAAAGGATCGATTCCGTAGATTAAATCCGACGAATCGAATACATGTTTCTCCCTCCATTATTATAAATCCACGTCTCCGTTAAAATCTGCTCGTCTCTTTCACGAGTGCGTGTATTTGTTATTTCCTGGCTGGAAAAATCCTGCTGAGCTGCGGAGTATTTCCTTTCGAGTCCTCGTCCAGAGGACGAGAGAGAGAGGAGGAGGTGGTTTCCTTCTCCGTCGTTCCTTTTCCGGAGGGGTGGGCGAACAGTACAGCAAGCAGAAGGAAGACGGGGTGAGGAGAGAGGACTAGCTGGCTGGTGGAAAAGAGAAGAGGGCGAGAGGCGACAGAGGGTAGACCGACGTTCCTGGGGGTGGAGGCGCAGGAGGCAACGTGGCGTATTGATCGAGTGGCTCTCGCGTCGACCGCCGCCGCTTTCAAGCCACCCGGTATAGGTTAGCGTCTGCATTCGTGTTCCTAGACGAGGATTCGCGCGTGTGTAGCAACGTCATTCAAATATATGCCCGCCACCGCACCGTCGGGCCTGGATACCGTTCATGTATCCACAGCTCTGCGACCATAGGGTGATTCAAAAATAGGATTTAGTTGAATTTCGATCGGAAACATTTCGCGAAATATCCACGAGAAAGTCCTCGTCGATGTACGATTGAGGGATACGCGATGCGAGTTACGATCCTCTCGCTGAACGCGCGTACCTCCAACGAAACATTTCACCCCTTTTACGCTCGGCGTATTTCTGCGCGACATTCATAGCCTACTCGACCCGTCATTCCAGCTTGTATAGGTTCGCGTAACATCCGATGCGTAATCTATTCCAACCGATGCTGAAACGGGAAAAAGCTGACAACGTTGGGGTAGAATTTTTCCGAAATCCGTCAATTTTATTTCGGATGAAATCGAGCACTTCTTCGAGAGGGCTGTTCGCTATCCCTTTACATATTTGTACTTGATGTTTGTCAACTACTGAATCAGCCTGTATACGCTTCCTGGCCGTATATACATGGCGAATAGAGTGGAACCGCGCGTGTATGTGCGGTGCGGCGAACTGTATGCGAGTGGTTCGCGTAGGGAGAACAAGAGGCAATGGTCAGAAAATAACTCAGTCGGCGCGTTCCCATGTGCACGGTATGTGCGTGTGCGTGGGCGCTGAAAACACCGTGATCTATGGTATGCGCATCCCACGAATAACGCGGTGACACTTGGCCTGGAAAATCACCGGGATCGTACTCGCGCGGAAGTACAGTTTTCCAGGTACATCTGTCCGCGAAAACGCATAAACATCGATAAAAAGAGTTCGCGGATTCGTCTCGCATCCCAAGTTGAAATGAAAATTTTAGCGAAACGACTGTAGGATAGAACATGAATGGCGGAATGTATCGCGGAATGAATCGCTACTTTTTAAAATTATATATTTAAACTGAGTGGAACGATCGTACAGTTGAAGAGAATTGCATCTAGAGCTGCCGTGAACGGACCGCGACATATTCGTATAACTTGTTCACGTAGCAACCGATATCTTTTTTCGCGGATAGACGGAGACTTTTACGCGTTTCATTTTCGTGCCGGTAACTCTCGGGGGCGTCGTAAACGCACGCCTCGCATCGGTGCATCACCATTGGAAAAACTACGCCCTCGCCTTTACGTCTCGCTCCGATTCGGTTTCCAACTAACGAGACGAAACCCTCACGGTTTGTGCCGTGCACCAAACACCGGACAGATAAGCTAAACGTGTCGCCAATACTATGCAAACGTAATCCTGGAATGGTGAATTTGCAATGATTTGTAACGACAAGCACGTTTTTTTTTCGCAAAAGCGGAAAGGAATCGGATGATAGGGCCGTTCGGAAAGATTATAACGGAGCCGTGGAGATGGGACACGACTTCTGGCGAACCTAGAGAGGGTAATCCGTCCCCGAGAAAGGGTGGACCGACGCCACCGTCGGCTCGGCTTCATCCCCGCCGGTCTCTCGTCGAAGGGGAGGGCAAGACGCTCGATATCAAATCGTCGAAAAAGCAACGTGGAAATATCGTGGATAGAACCGTCGACGTCGATAAGAAATACATCGATCCGTAGAATCTAACGACGGAACAATTCTTTAACGTCCGTTGTCGCGTAATCGCGAAATTGCGATAGATGGTATGCAGCACGTTCGTCATTGTAAAGGCGTAGCAACGGTATTAAAAATTTCTGATTCGCGTTAAAGTACGCGCACGTACGCAAGCAGAAGCGTTCCGCACGTAAACGCAACCCTTTCTCGCGACTGCGGAGAGACATTTTTCTCGTGTATGCATCGCTATGTATGCATAATGCATACCTGCAGGATGCAGCGGACTCTTTACGCGGAGAGAATTTTGAATCGTTCGTGGCGAAAAGACGTTCCTCGTGACCGTTAACTCTTCCGTTGGATCAACGAAACAGTGCGTCAAATATTTTCATTCTAATTTGTCTACCTCTTCGTCAGCTTGTTTAAAAAAAAAAAAAAAGGAAATACATAATGGTATTAAGACGCGAAAGGATTGAATCAATGAGTAAACGAAGCGTCTATAAAAGTCGGCGAGCGTAACAATTTCGTTACGCCTATCGTAATTTTTAGACAACGCGCGGAGAGAAAAGCAAAACTCGGATAGATGGCGTGGAATTGGAGCAGGACCGAGGTACGAGGATGAGGTGCCCCGGGCACTCGAAAATGTCATATTCGAGCGCGGGTACAGTTTCTGTACCAGACACACGGAACCTGTTGCTGTCGAGTTTACGGTGTTTTTACGAGCGACGTTACAGCCACCCCTGAGTGCGGGGGCTGAGCACACTCTCCCCGCGGAAACGATATCCCTCTTCTCATTGCCAGCACCTATGCGAACACTGGCACGAGAAAAAGAGAGGAATAGAAACCGAAACGACTATCCGTTTATTTCTTCCCTTCCCATCCCAACCCCACTCCACCCCTTCTCGTTTTAGTTGGAAATAAAACGACCGTACGAGTAATGACTCCGATCATCGCTCGACGATGAAATCTGAATTCCGAGTACAAGCGTCGAACACGCTTTGTCGGAAACACGGAGCGAGACATTTAGCCAGTCGCTCGAACGCTTTACGAATCGATCGAAATACACGATATCGTGATAGGGTAAAGTTCCAGTTATGGATTATCGTTCTACCGCGAAACCTGTGCGCGCGATAACTCCGGCGCAGCCGTGTATCTGTGCATGGCAAGGAGGTAAAATACGAGAATAAAATCCTAGTTCGAATCTTTGTTTCAGCCCAAAGTTTCGTCCATCTACGAACTGCTTTTCGACGATGATCGACCGCGAGTAACCGACCCGAATCGCTAGGAGCTTCAACCGAGCACGCAAAAGCGCTCGCGGCAAAAGTCGAAGAGAAGATTCTGCACGGGCTGACTTCCGGCGAGACAGCGGCGTGTACACGGAAGAGGGTCGGTGGAAACAAGCGGTAAGTTTAGGTAGAGTCGAGAAAGTTTCTGCTCGTCTGCGTCGCCGGCGCTGGCTA
The DNA here is from genome assembly GCF_026225885.1 of Hylaeus anthracinus. Classification (NCBI taxonomy): domain Eukaryota; kingdom Metazoa; phylum Arthropoda; class Insecta; order Hymenoptera; family Colletidae; genus Hylaeus; species Hylaeus anthracinus. The sequence goes on along the minus strand of NW_026534349.1, from coordinate 4,141,261 downwards.
CGAAACTTTCCAACTACCGAGTTTTGTCTCGCGCAATTAGAAGTTCCCTGTATTATTCATAGCTAACGTTGCTCTCTCTCTCGCTTCGTGCTTCGTACCTCCAGCCACCCCAACCACTCGGCTTCTTCTGGTTGTTCGGTACCCTCTCGCACCTCTTCGGCACGCTGGATGCGCCGCGCCGCGATGGCCCGCTTCTTCGTAAAGCGCAAAACTCAAAGACCACCACGGAGTAGAGGCGCGAGTCGTGCACGGTTCATGAATTTTAATGAAATCTTCAGCCAGAGATGGAAGCTTTCCTTCGTGTTTCATCCTATGCTTCCACGTCCGTCCTTTTTCTCTTTTATTCTCGCGCAAACACGCGCGTCTATTGCGCTTTCATCGTTCCCTATGTATGCTGTTCACCACGCTCTTTGATATTCGAAGCAAACCACCACGGCTACGAATCATAAATTATTTACAATTCGACAGCCTCGACGCAACTGTTGTTTATTAGACGTATTATCGTAGAAGTCTAAACGAAAAATAAGGCACGGAGATTCGAACTCACGATCCTCCGATCGACCTACGTTTCGTGTTCTCGTTTGACTCCTTATTCTTGGGTGTGAGGGTATCGCGATAGTAGATTATTATTATAACCAATATGATATATTTAAAAATTACAACGTTCGATATACAAGAGAGTACTGGTACAGTGGCAAGTCAAAGATAAAACATGTAGTTACCGTAATTTTTAAAATGAAACTTTTGCAGCAACTTCGTCACTCGATAGAACGTACATGCGCACTCGCGGGTAATTCGTACGCGATAAAATTGTCCTGATACGCTCGGTTCCAATGACAGACGTACGACATACGCCTCAAGGACGAGCTGTCGTTGTCTTGTCATTTTCTGCAACGACGGAATTGAAACGGAATTAAATTAACGATAACGACTGGGAGCATATATACGGCACGTAATAACGGGTGCGTAGAATCGCTATAGGCGCGTCGGGTAGAGAATGGTAGCTCGTCGCGTGGCCCGGCGTTTTCTAACGTGAGAAACAAGACACGATGATACTTATTTCATGCCGGGAAGCACGCGGTTATTGTTATCCCCGAGGGTGGCATGCCATTCAACCGTCACCTCGAATCTAACCCCTCGAAGAAGCAGTCGGACCGATGCTACGGAAAGCGACGATTCCACGGTCGCGCTACGAGACCGTGAATTTCCCATAGTCTCGGATTTCACCTAACATTCGTCATCTCGCTTTCTCCAACTGCGATCGAGAAATACAGCCACGGTTAACAGCTTCTAACAAATTCATTTCTCTCGTTTGCGAACATTTGCCGACAAATCGAACGTGAAAAAATGTTCCTTGAAAATTGTATTTAAATCGTAAAAAAATCGCCAAAGCCGCTCTCTTTCAACAATTTGAATAACATTTTCAAAAATAGCCTATTTTTCAGCTCGTGACCGGTGAATCGAAGGGTAGGTCGACCGAGGAATACGCGACAGGTGAAGAGAAACTGATTAGAATCTGAACGGAAGACGGGTGGCGAATCGAAGAAAAAAAGGGAGAAGGTTAGATTCCATCGGGAACGAAAAGGACCTAACGATCCACGGTACGAGCTTCTCCTCGCCCCATGCAATCTCCATAGAATTACCATACGATTAAGAGAATACCGGCCCCCGGTGTATGTACACTGGAGCCAACGTTGGCCCTCGAGAGTCTTCCAATTAGCCTCTCGAAAGATCGTTCTTCTCTCGTCTATATAGATCCCGGCCGAGTTACCGGAGAGGACATAAGATCTCGGATATACAAGCAAGTCGGATAGTTGGGATGAACGTAAACGGAGGTTTACGTAAAAAGTAGATGCCCCGACGCTCGAGACGCATTTTCTCTCAACCGAGACGATCCTATTCTCTCCTCTCTTAAACCAATGTCTACCGCGATCCAAAGAAATTGTCGACGATTGTTCGCGATGTATCGGGTGCCATGGAGCGACATTCGAAATACATCGTAATCCGCGAATTAATTATAGGAAAGTTACGAAAACTCTGGAATAAATATCATTCGTTGTTAGTTGATTTGAACGTTTCGCGGGATTTGTACGCACGAGCGGAAGGAGTATATCGCGCGTCCATCGCTGGTACTCTCGTTCTTCTTCCATCTTCTTCCGACATTTTCTCTGTCTTCGGTTTACGAGCTTATTTTACTGGATTTTTATGATATAACGTACCCGCACCTAGCTTCGGCTCCGAAGTTTATAGGTTTGCGAGATTTTATCGTGGCGTAACGTATGGTTTGTTAAATCGACCCCTTGCGCCCACACGCACGCGCTCACCGATTCACGTACAACCGATGCTTGCTCGAACACGCACCGCGAATTCCGTAAAGGGACCTCTCTCGCTGTTGGTAGATATTTATCGCACGGCACGACGACCCATCGTGGATCTCGCTTCTTTATTTTTCGTAATCCTTCGCGCTTTTCGTACGATCACGGCACCTTCGAACCGACGCTGCGAAATCTCGACTCCGAACTACGATCTACGATTAGGTTCACCTTTTTTACGCGATATTTTCCCGCGCTTACTCATCAGATAGTTCAACGCCATACATGTTCTTGCAGAACCGTTGGTACGAGATCGAAATCGATACCGATCCGAACGCAAAGGGTAAAGTGTAAAGGGAGATCCTTCTGCGAGAGCGATGACCATAACGACCACTTCCGGTCGCTAACTCCAGACAATTAAAGCGACTTAAGTGCAATTCTGTTAACGGGACACCAGTGTAACTGTCGTGTACGACTTGACAACACAATGCCTCCTCGGTCTCTTGGATTTTCTTTTGTCCGCCGTATCATTACTCCACTCGCTACGCGTCCTCCATTTTCGATTATGCGATGCGAATGTTATACACTGACCGGAGCTTTCGTTCGAGAACGATTCTACGAAACGTTGTTCCGCGAGTATTTCAACGGAGCAAAATTACTTGCCGCGCGCCTGTAGCGTCGGATTTTGCTATTTCACCGGTACGATTGATTTTTCGAAATGTGACTCTCTACGTCGATCCTTGTCGACGAATGCAACGTGTATCTTATCTGCGACCAGACATTACGGTAATGATATTATCCGATAATCGTGTCTAAGCTTTTATTTTTCGCCTATAAATATACAACGCATCGCAACAGGAATATCGGGACTACATTTACGTAGTTACGAGTTTCATGACCGTAAATATCGTTTCCCTATACGTATTTATTCTCAAGTTAACCCATTCGTGCTCTTGAACAATTTTTACAGCTAGGTGTTTGCTTTGTTAGCGATCGGTGTGGTTTTTTGGTAACGTTATGAAATCTTGGTGTTTCTTCGCCAAAGTTTCTACCCACCCAGTATAGTTTCTTTAGCGAACAAAGTTGCCGTGGAAGCTTCCATCGCGACAGAAATTGCTGAGAAACGCTAGCGCGACGAGCAAAAGCTCCCACGTCTACTCGATATTTGCGAGTGAATTCACCAAAGACTCTGTGCAACCTTAAAAACTTTTCATAATAAATCAGTGCACAATACGACAAGCTGGAATCGGACAAATCTCGTTAGTCGAGTCGAAGAAGTTTGAGGCTCCCTCTTGAGAGCGAGCAGAAGGCTGGTTCACCTTGGTTGCTGGAACCCATCTGCATGCGGTGACCGCGGTTGAACAAGAGAGAGAAGAAAACACGAAACGAAAAATGAACGGAGAGACGAACAAGCCGGAGAAGCAGGAGAAGCCGGAGAAGAAGAAGAAGAAGAAGAAGAAAAGAAAATCGAAGCTAGGGGAACGACATTCCAACTGGGGTTGGAATGAGAAGCGTCATCTCGTGAAAACCCGACGCTACCTTTATAACTTCGCCAGCGATACGACCAACGTTGAATCGTAATAATGTTCGATTCTTATATAAACAATCGTTGAAAATCGATTCGATAAATTGTCTTTCTAGTGTTCGTTATATCTGCATATTTAAACTTCAACATTTCGTGTTTTGCAACGACACAGTTTCCAAACTAATTCAAACTAAAATCGATTGATAAGGGTATACGTTTCTCGGTCGAGAGAAAAATCGCGAACGGGCAGAATCGATGGAAATAATTAGTGATTCGATCCCTGGAAAATTTCTCCTCGCGGATCATAAAACGGATCGTGATCGGATAAGGGAATCGCACCAATGGGTAGGGGTGGGTATTTCAATCCCAATTCGCGATACAACTTCCGTAAATTAGATTACAGGAAGTAGCGCGTTAAATCATGCTGCGCGAGGCGTGTAGCGTCAAGCGAGTAAATTACATTATTCATTCTTTGAATCGTTATGCGAACCTCGGTAATTACGATTGATCCTTGCGAGCTTATTTATTAATTAGAAGGGAAAACGGAATTTCAGCTATAAACCTACCGCAAATTACTAAACGTAAACGGATACATTATGGTTGAATCGCTATATAGCATATCGTGTGACTCGTGGATACAATCGCGTGAGACAAACAAACACGCGGAACATTGCGCAAGCCTTAATTAAAGTGAGCGCCAATTAACGTAGAATACACAGTTTACTCTTACGAAAACAATGTTCGTTAAAAAACCTGTATAGCGACTTGTTAATTATTTATGTTTCGAATCAAACACGCTTAACAGCGTTGCGTTACTCTAACTTCGGATTAAAAAATTAAGAGACTTAAACAAAAAAAAAAAAAAAAAAAAAATCGGCAAACAAGAATGGCGAAGGCGAAGGGTTTTGCCCGCGGAAACACTTACGGCGTGGATGTGCGAAAGTAAAAGAGAATCACCGTTTGGACACCGTCCAAATTGAGTATGGATTTTTAATTGTTACGCCAGAACGCGACCGCGGCGACGTCGTTTCAAAAGTACGGAATCGAGAGTAACGCGATGTCTGGCTGTCGGTTTAATTGAATGACGATATATCGAAAGGGATGAAGAAAGAGTTGATGGAAGAGTGGGAGGATGCATAACCGATCGACTCGCATTTCAAAGCTCGCGTACGGTACACGCGCCGACAGACGATAAATAAAGTCGACCGCCAATCGGACGGCCGAGCTAGCAATCGATAGCGACCAGTTTTTGATTAATTACAGAGTCACGCTTCGCCGTTCATTTCGAATTAAGTGTTCGATGTGTTTTGAAATTTTGTCCAACGATAGGACAGACAATTCTTTGACATTCCAATACTCACATTTTGAGTTCACTTCGATAACGATGAGAATATTTTTAGAAAAACACGATATCTAGCGACGGCGCTTTATTTATACACGCCACCGCTGCGAAGGACTGTTCGAAGAAAAAAGATCTCAGGATGCTGAAGAAGAAAAAAAGAAACGGATTAGGGGTTAGACGGAAGGCGGGTTCGAGAAATCCCGCGGATTTCGAGCTCTCTCTCGTCCCTTTTTCGTTCTCTATCGCGCTGGGCTGGGTTACCCTTCGGGATCCTCGCGCATCTCATGGGAAATCGACCTAAACGGGGTTGTCCAAAACAGGTTTTCGAAGATGATCGTGTTTCGAAAAGTAGCTGGCTTCGAATGACCGTGACAAATCGTCACCGCCTGGGGACTAACGCTGCGAGACTATCAATCACGATGCAAGATTATTCAAATGGGAGGCAAGTCCATTAAAAGTAGATCTTTCGCGTAGTGGACGAGGAAAGCAATGCATTTATCAGCTAGGTATATTCGATACAATGCGACATTGTCGCGATCGCTTTGTTTTAAGTTAATTCGAGTAGATACGTTCTTAAATTATTTGTTGAAGATGTAACGCTCGTTGCCGTGATACAATTAGAGCACAGAATTCGTAATGACGCGACGGCGGGTTCAAACCGTAGCTGCATCTATCGATAACGAACAAAGGGAATGGAAAAAGTGTCGAATGGGGAGAAATCTGACTCGGTACAGCCCTGGAGTCGAAGCTATCCGAGCTCCGCGAGAGAGCCGATTATATTAAATGGCTGGTAAAACGGTCTGCTTAACATAGCGTTTATCTGCTCCTCTTGGTTTTAGTACTTTTTCACTGCCTCGTCAGCCATTGCCCATAAACTCTACTACAAGCCTTGCCTGCCTCTTTTTCTCTCTCCATCCCCTCGTCGCCTGTTCTCCACTACCCTATACATTTTTCTCTGTACCTTCGTCCGACCTACGCGCGCGCACATGACGCCCAGTCACCCATGTATGCATCTGTCTGCGCGCGCGTGTATATACTTAGCGCAACTCATAAAGAATACGGAACCATTAAAACGACTCATCCTCTCGAGTGCGCTCATCATACTTGGACCCCTTTTTTCTGTAGGTAAATCCTCTTTACGTTCCCGACTCTGTTTCACTTTCTTTGTATCGGAGAAATCGCCAGAAGAACGACTACTCATGCTCGAGTAAACTCAAGCAAACCAGTTAAAAGGTCGATTATGCGACTAAGGAACAACGGAAACGCGCGAATCTCCTACCGTTTTATCAACGATCATGACTCGACCATCAGTCTTTCTTGTTACGTTATTATCCCTAACGAGGAATATCAAAAATGGATTATCAATCTTTGTATCGAATCAGCTGTAATCAACGTTTTGTCTACGATTCGGTTGAAAAAGTACAAGTTCTCAGCTTTTGGAATCATCCTGCAGGAAAAAGAGCATCGTTTCGCGACGATGTGACCAGTAGTCTCCCTTTCGAATTTTTATCGGAGATACATATACAACGGACGCTATACGTGGAATGTCGTCGACGTCGAACCCTCGACCAGCACAATACCACCCTCGTCGCGAGAAAGAAGACTAGCTGGCTACCGAAGGGGGAGGGTAGCCAGGGTTGGAACAAGAGAGAAAGAGAAAAATGTGTGTAGGATATACACATATACTTACGACGGAACGACGTGAAAGAGGGTGGCTTAGCATGAGGGGCGTGGTGGCCCCACCACCCCCATCAAACGACCAAGCAGAAACTACTTTTGGGGTAGCCGACCCACACACCTCCTGCTCTTCTCCCTTCTTCACCCCTTGTCGGTTCGGGCCAAGCCAACCAGCCAGCCATCCAGCCATCCAGCTATCCAGCCATCCAGCCAGCCACCCCTCGCACCCGAAAAATAATTGCGCGTTTCGTGGTCTCTTGATCCGCGCGTAAAAGTAATCCAAACATCGCATAAAAATTATGTTTACGAGTTTCGAATGGGCGCAGGGGTCGAGCCTGCACCGCGCGTCCGAAACGTATCAACAGTCTCTCTCCTCTCGCCTGGAGTCAAGATAGGGATCTCTCGTTGTAGGAATTTCTCGGATTGTTTAGAACTTCTCGCATGCGAGAGGCGGACCGGTGCATGCGAGTTACGAGGTGATCGTCCGTACTTTTATGGAGTGTTCTCTCTTATCTCGTCGGCGTCTATTTAATCGGTAGTCGTTTATCGTGAGTTTCGGGAGATGGTGACTAGCGATACAAGAATCGAATAACCACAGATAACTTGGAACGAATACCGCGAATAACGATAACGTAACGAATTGTAGTCGACGTCTATGGAAGCGCGTTCGATAAACGGAGTGAAATGCAATCGAGAAAATTGTATTCGAAATCTAAATTATAAAGACTACTTCGCATTGTTCGATACTCTTTCCTCGATTTTTATGAAAATTTGAACAATTTCATTAATACTCGATCACCTACTGAATAAACCGCAGATTTTCCGGTCAACTGACGTATTTTAATTTATGGGATACGGTCGCGACACACCGGTAAATATTGGATCACGATTTGTGACGCACGGTCACATGAGCAGCTTCGACATATGTAACTCGACCGGATTGGATTAAATAAGAGAGTAAAAACCAACGAAGCTTACCTGTTTTTTCCTTGATCTCGCACAAAACCGAAAACAGGGCCGGCTTCATTCTGTGGCAATTCAGTGTGTGTTTCCTGGGCAAACGAACGAACAAACCGTAAATCATACGTCGAGCTGAAAATCCTAGTGCGCTGTAGCATTTACGATAACGAAACACGAATCCGAAAATAAAGGTAATTCAAGTGCGGCCTATTTGAACGTAAGAAAGAAGCGAGACGTTTTCGCAAACGTTCCACGATCGTGGACCAATAATGGTGTGAAGATAAACCGAGTCTTATCGCGCGTTCTACGCAACCTGCATTACAGCTTGTCATTACCAATACAAGTATTATACTTGTCATTTAACGGTTCACCGGGTACTATAAAATCTTAAAAAGGATCGTAAATATAACCTTTACTTTCCCCGAGAACGAAATCGCGCCGTGAAATACTTGAAAGCGATCAACATAACCTGTTTTCATTGCCGTTTCGATATACTAATAGATTTAACGCGACCAGACAATACGAGTGTGTTCTCGAGTAACAACTTTAACGAAAACAACGCGAGATAAACTATCGTAGAAGGAAATATTTCAACAAAATAGAAAGATACGTAAAATGTCGCGTAAAAAAACTCTACCAGCAAATGATACGTCTTGGCGATATTAAAAAATGGCGGCTGATGGGATGTTTAATGAGACTTACCTTGCTTGCGCTTCGTCCAAACTCTGATCAGTGATATTCATAATTTGTTGGAGAATATCACCGATATCCTGTTTTCTAGCCTCGGCTGCTTGATCCGGACCCTGCGTCGCAGTTCCATCGACAGGACCCATGCTTCCATAGCCAGCGGTGTTTTGGGCCCCCTGGCCCTGATTCCCTCCCATTAGACCAACACCTGATCCACCGTGTTGCAGCATCCTGCTAGTTTCATCCATCAACGATGGACTACACACTCAGAATATTATCTGCCGCCTCTCAACTATTCCTGTTTTTTCTCGGTTGCTTTGTGCCGTCGGAAGAATGAATTTGTTCACACAGCAGACAACACTCGCGGGCTATGGTCTATCGTATACTAGGTGTCGCGGAAAAACACGACCGTACAAACAACAGTCCCGCTCTTTCACTTGACGACGACGTCGACGTCGACGACCACGACGACGACTCCTCTTTTACTTGGAGGAAAATAAGTTCCATACACGTGCTCTTTTTCTTTCTCTCTATCTCACTCGTGCGACACTTCATATATGGAAGCCCAGACAGCAGGCATGCATTTGTAAAAATATAATCTCTCGCAAATAATGTATACCGAATGTTCCTTCTAGGCGATCCACAAAGCAGGGTATCCTCCTCTTAATGCGCGGCACGATCGGATCGCTTGGAGGTTATGCCGCCGTGGCCTTTGTCTCTTACGTATCTTGTTTGGCGTTTTACTCGCTCTCGCTTCTCTTGGTCACTTTCCGTCCCTCGCTTGTTCGCTCGGGCTTTCACTCTATCTCTACCTTTCCGGATGCTCCGTTACCCTTTTTTACTTCTGTTTCGTCTTCGTATCTTGTCTTCTAACCATCAGGGATATTTCACGTTGAGTCGTTGGGTGTCTAATAATCTGTTTCTAGACTGGTATACACGCTACGAGGATAATGAAAACGGAGCAGCTTTCGGCAGCTTTAAACTTGACGGATTGTCGAATTTTACGTATACGCGATTGTGTCGAGGGTCGGCGTCGCGCCCGGCTCGCATGCACTCTCCTTTCACTCGCTCCTTCCTCCGCTTGGCGAGGATACGTTGTAGAAGCTGAGGAAAATCGGCGTTCTTCGAGCCATCCGCGCACGGACGTCACACACCAACTCTCCCTCCGCCTTACAAGGCAACGCGCGGACCGACCGTTTCTGTCGCTCTTTTCACTCTTCTCGGCCGCGAGCGACTGCTACGCTCCTGATCCACGCTCGTGTTCGTGCGTCCGTGTGGGTATCGAATACCTGGTGTTCGTGCGTGCGTGCGCCAATCGGCGGCCATTATAGCCGCCTCGACCAATCAGAGCGTTCGACTCATATCCTTCCTTCTTTAACCAAAGCGTTGCCTCACTCGCTCTCGCGTGTTATTGTCCGCGTGCGCATCCACTTTATTTACGACGCAACCTCGCCGCTTTTCTCAATCCGTTCTTCTTAACCTGTACCACGTTCCTTCCAAATTTCTCCAAATCTCGATAAAGAAATGTCGGAGCTGATCCTTTCACGCACCATTCGTAAATCCTTTGGAAAATTGTTGGTTATCTTATTCAAACAAGTTGACGTATTTTACCTTGGATCCCGACAAGCGCAAACTCCGCCCATTCCTTCGACTTCTTTTTTTTCATCACCACTAACATTTAATCGTAAGAGTTTACGTCATTACTGTATACAGTTTTGTCGAAAAATTAATGATCAAAAACAAAAGTATGTATAATGATAATCTAGCCTTAACGAATACCGTGCGAATAAAATGAAGGAACTTCGTGCTCGAGAAATGTAAATTACGAGACCGGTAATGCGCAAGTTCATCGCAAAAACATGGCTACGCACTCAACCATTTTTCTAACGCGGGAAAACATAAATTCCAATCGGAATTTTGAATCATTTTCAAATTTAATTGCTCTATAACTCGATATTTAAATTACTTTATATTTGGAATTTTAATCGTTTCAATGATTGCTTATTTTTTCAGAATAACAAGTTAAGGAGTTATTACTTTTTCTTGGAATATTCTCGTCGAGTCATAGCCAAGTAACTGATGTACGATAAAAAAGAGATTCGATCGAAAATGAACTTTAACATTTGTTTTTAACAATTTCTTCACTGTTGTCTATCACTTGTTCGATACAACACTACGCTTTTGTTCAATATGTATTCTAGACCTGGTTTAAACCTCACCGAATCTAACCTCGCTTCAAAGTTACCATCGTGTTGTTTATACGTTGTGTCCCTACTTCAAGTTTGAGGGTTCACATTTATATTTTTACAATGTCGATTTTATGACGTATTTATTGAAAATTTGTACATTGAAATTTGCTGAATACCTTGATATATTCAAATCTTCATCGTGTTCACAGTAATATAACCAATAACTGTAATATAAAGACTGCAAACAAAACTACACAACAAAAATAAAGAAACTCCGTATTGTGATATATTTGAAATACTTTATTCGAATATGAATATAGAACAATATTATGATAAAAAATCAGATGGTTCTTATGTTATACATTTTCCTAATGACAAAGGAATATCGTTAAGGGAACTTGACCAAATATTTTCTGCTTATGGTTTTGTTCTGTCTTTAGATAATCGTAGAAACACTCATGGATTGTGTTTTGTAAGATATGGAAATTTAGAAGAGGTTAAACTTTGCATCGAAGGTCTAAAAAATCATAAGTTCATAAGAATTTTACCACATAAGAATAAAATACTTAAACAACAGCCAGCAAAGAAAACCATACATAAACAGAATAAAGAGAGGAATGATCAAAATCATTTTGTATGTGAGTCCAACAAACAATTACAATATGGAAACGAACATAAATTTAGAAACAAAATGGAACATAAGGAAGGAAGCAGTACAACCGATTCCTCTGATGTTAGCATTAGTTCGATGAGAAGCATTGTCAATAGCAAATGTTCCCACAAGTATGCATTATCTCGGAATCATAAAGTTTCAAAGGGTGTTGAGTCGTATGAAGAAGATGAAATTCCACAGCTGATTTGTAACAACCAAAAACATACAACGTATAATAATGAAGGTTTCTTGTCCAACAATGAGACAACTATACCTGCCCAAGAAGTAGTTGTTGCTAATATCCATCCAAATTTAGGAATACATTATATATTACATCTTTTTGAAAAATATAATCCAATATCTGTGTCGCTTATGTTGATGATACCAAAAACGAGCATAAGATATTGCCATGTTTATTTCAAATCAAACGAAGAAGCATTAGCCACTGAGAAAGAATTTGATAGAAAAGTCCTGCTTGGAAAGAATCTTATCGTTTTAAGAGCACAAAAATTACTATTGGAGTCTCTTGTAATGTAATGTTGTAATGTTGTAGTGCTTAATGTAAACGATGTTTCTATAGTATACAGTAGCACCGTTTTAATTATCTCTATATTCTGTAACATATATGTTTTAAGAATTTGTAATACTCGATGCTAATTATTTAATTGTGTTTGAATTATTGTTAAATAACATATTAGGGATACTCTGTAATAGTGGTATCCGTCAAGATAATTGATAATTAAAACATTTTTAACGTCTATTTATAATTAAAGTTTAGCCGTTAACTACGTATGAATAATATGAAATAATAAAAATGACCTTTGTAACAAATAAAAAACTACACTTCAAAATTATTATAGTCTTGAACACTTTCCTTTACGAGTTTGCGCAGTAGAAAACAATTTCTAACCTGTACGTAAAAGTAACTAATTTTTGAAGTTTGAAAACGTGTTCGTTGTCTGCTGTTTCGTGACTCGTGACGCTGTGTTTTATTTACATTTGTATATCGTACACGTGTGTTGTAAGGAATATGCAGTTAAAAATGTCAAAACCATTTGACAAGAGTTTTGTCAAGCAATTACTACAAAAAGAAAACGAATTTATTGTACAAATATTTTCAAAAACCCCTTTGCCTGTATCTAAATTGGGTAAAATATAATAGAATACCTAACCTTAGAAATATTTATGATATTTTCAATAATGATAAAAGTTGAAATCTTATTAGTTTCAGACGAACAAGATAAGTTAGCAACGCAGAATGTAAAAGCTACGTCAAAAGGTTTATATTCGTTGATAATTACATATACTATAAATATAAACATATCTGTTTAGGGTTAGTTTCGTCATTTTTATTGTTTTACAGCTGAAGTTTTCACAAATTCGAGTACAAAAGCGAAACGAGCGAACACCTTTGAAGAACTACATGCTAAACTTGAAGGATTAAAAAATGTAAAAAGGCTAGGTTATAAAGGCAAACAGTTAAAGAAAAATTTGAAAAACAAAATGAAAAAGATGTCTAAGAGAGAAGAGCGTTTATTGCGAAAGAAATTAATTAAAATAGAACAAAATGCAACAGGTTTATCTAAAATTAAAAAAGAAGATGGGGAAATGCCAAAAATTCCGAGACCAAAGCCCATATTTAATTCGGAAGGCAAAATGGTATTCAGTAAGTTTGACTTTTCTGAAATTGGAACTAAAAAGAAACCACCCAAGTCTGAAAAAGATCCCAAAAAAGTTTTACTTCAGTTGAAACAGAAAAAAGAAAAATTGAAGATAATGGAGCAATCAGGTGAAAAAGAAAAAGTTGAAGAAATTAAAGAAAAAGAAGCATGGAAATCGGTTTTAGCAAAAGCCAGTGGTAACAAAGTAAGCAAAGAAATATTTAAATTCATTTGTTGTATCGTTTATAACTTTAACAGTATGTTTAAAATCTTGTATTGTTATTCTGTTATAGGTGAAAGACGATCCTGACTTATTAAAACGAACGATAAACAGAAATGAACAAAAAAAGAAACATAGCGCTAAGAAATGGGAGTCTAGGTTAGAAAACGTGCAGAAAGGTATTCGAGAAAGGCAAGAAAAACGTCAAGAAAATATAATGAAACGAAAAAAAGATAAGAAATTAAATAAATTAAAAAAAGCTACTAAAAAGGGGCGGGTGATGCCTGGGTTTTAAATGTAATATATCAAATATTACGGAGTAGAGTCATTTATCATATAAGACTTGCGTGTATATCGTGCATCGTCTACTCTATTGCATTAAAAACAACGAAAGCCGGATGCCAACGGGATAATTATGAATTCCGATTTGTAGCTGTTAAACATAGATGAAATTATACAAAGTGATATTCCATTGCATACCCTTCCCTTGAGGAACTTATTGTGCTTCGTTATTAATATTTTAACACGATTAAACTGTTATTCAGTTTACAAATTCTAAAAGAAACATCGATCATTATGAACATTTCATACCTGATATGTATTTACAGACTACTTTTTACTATCAATATTGCGCAAATTAGTCGTAAGATACATAAAAATATGAGTTGTTTTTTCAAAATAGGATAGTTGTTTGCATATCCAACACGATGGTTTATATGCTTTATTTATACATTTTGATCTTTATTTGTACACGATGTTAACAAATTTTTATTTACACTGGTACATCCTTCGCATATACGTGCGTTGTTCTGTTAAATAATTGTCATGTAAAAAGCAGTATGTTCATATAACGTGCTGTACAATTATGTCAGTAAAAAATTTAGTAGACGTTAATTTCTGTTACGCGTGCGAAATTTGTTTATAAAGTTTTGTATCTCCGTTTATAATGTCTATATCATTTATAATCAGTTTGTATTATGGCACTTTTTGCGATCGTCAAGTTGATTGCGATAAATCTTGTATGTCGACTTCTCGTAATAGATGTCTTCATTCGAAGATTTTTAGTAGATGATGGGCAAGTCGAGGACGAGAGATTCTATATAACCGCCCTCTGCAACCTCCTGCTAGGTATCTTCCAGAGCAGAAGTCATGGCGTTAGCGTATGTCAAAGTCGTCCAAAGTGGATTGTGGTCTACCGGTAATGGTACCGCCGTCGTCGATGGTCGAGAAGACCTTTGAAATAAAATTATAGGTTAATATAAAATCTAAACCTCGTCTGTGATTTTCCGTATAGTTCTTTGCTAATATTTTCCAGCCAGAAGAATAAAGAAAAAGATTCTTTATCGAATCTAGTTTGTGGCATAGCGTCTGACAATGAGATGGAGAGGGCGAACAGAAATCCGACCTTGGCGGTACCAGAGTTAGATGTTAATCTGGACTACTGAGTTCCAGTGCGGTGCTCTGTTCAGGATCCGACCTCTCTTCAACCACGGTGTCTAGATCCAGCGATGAGAAGGCTCTAGATCCTCGATCGCTCCGGAATGATACCGCTCTCGTCGAACGATCGATCCCAGCTGTTGCAGACAAACAAAATTTGATTACACCACGAAACTAACGTCTAATTACTTCAAAGAAAATCGAGTAATAAGCGTTCCGTTCGATAAATGTCCACTAGCAAGTCTGCGAATCAAAGTGTGCAATAGAATAGTGTGATCGACTAAATGCATTCTAATGATATCATTACGCGTTTCAAATTTTATCCTTCAATCGGATAATCGTTAAAATACAGTTGTTGTATGCAAGATCCGTTTCAATGCATCGCTACGCTACGTTTACAGAACAAGTGCTCGAAGATCGGTTACATGCGAATTACGAATTATTAAATAATGTATTCATGCTTCCGCATCGAGAGCCATATCAAGATATAGCAAAGTTTCACGATACGTTTGGCGTAAAATTATAATACTTAAATATCTGTGGCGAGGCTATATACCAGCGAGGAAATGTCTCATAAATGCGTTTCTGCACAGCTTACAAATACCCAAAATTTTGCGGTACTGCGACAAATTCTTCTCATCCTTGTTAATTCATTTCACGCATTCAAATGGCGCGTCTTTATCAGCTTTCGACGAAACTTGAATAAAATTGTATTTCAGCTATACGGCATAAGCGGCAACAGCGAGTAATTGCGCATTAAAGAACCGCAGCGATTACGATAAACTCCTAACGTCTCTAGAGACGAAATCAGGCAATAATCAAACTGATAAAAAGTTTTACCTAAATCCTCTTTAGGCGCTGCGCTTGACGGGATGATAAAATAATGGATATATTGTATATTTCAGTTTGTACACTTTTCCAGCGAAATTGATTAATTTTCGGAGTACAAATGCACATCGATACTAGAATTTACCACCGACCAAAGGGACGCTATTCGTCAAGTTTCATGGCCCGTAAATCTAGGCTCGCTGTACACAGTTTCTCTATATAGTACCGTCCTTAACCAGCAGTGCATCATGCCAGAAATTGGTAAATTCTTACCTAGATGAAATTACTTAGATACCAAGTAAAAGGGAAACAACTGTTTATTAACAGTTATTCGTTGAATAAAAGTTAGATGTGTGACACTCTGTATATCGATGTCTGTTCTCAGTGAGTTTGAAAACGTAAGCGTAAATGTATGTTTCATTTGCTACAGTGCAAGGACTGTATAGGTGTGCGCGTGCATTCGATGTTTCTAGGTAGAAAAGCGACCACGGAAGCTACGATATAGCTGTAAAGAGGCTGGCTGGAGGAGGGCGGTTCTAAAATACAAATGTTCCGTGACCTCGTTCCATTTTCGTTATATGATGTGTGCGCACATGAAAACATTTCACTTAAAGATCCGTACGATTTAATTACGAATTTAACAATAGCACTGCACCGCGATGAACTCTATCTTTTTCAACGGAAGAACGAAACGAGCCTTTTAATATTTGCTGAATGCAATAGAAAGAAATCTGCCGAGAAACTCCTCTCAACATTTTTCTAACGCGGATTAAATACAGTGGACAACGAGTACCGAAGAAGTGCATCCATTTTTCGTTAAATCCAAGTGTCAGTGTGCCTTCGTGACGCGTTGAAGAACGGAAGTGGAAAGTAGATTTAAAGGATAAGAGTACGGAGGACGGCCGAATTTTTCGATGAAACTCACCTAAACGATGAACAGGGCTGAAACGAACGAGACTGAGGGCACCGTGATCCAAATCACAATTTCTTCTTCTGGCTCGTTCTCTTGCGAGCTTCGCTCTTCTTCTTAAGCAACAGATGACCATCAATGCCAATAATGGGAAACCGAGAATGCACGATACTATCGGAATGATGATGCTCTCCGGAGTCACTGAGAAAATAGACTGATTTTTATAAAATGATAATGGATTTGATCAATTAAGGAAAACTTCGAAAATTGTTCGTCAGACTTTTGGAACTTCGAACTTCAAACTTGTTCGGTTAATCTCGAATATACCTGTATCGATCGAATAGTATACGCGAACGTAGTATGGTCTATTATTTCTCTAGGTTGCGTTGGATAGACGCCAAATTCGCCCGATTTGTAACTAGGCTCTTAACGAAGCAGTATTATTCTCGTCCTCGAGACGATTTCTGCGAGCTTAACTTGTTAAACAAACTAGCCGAAACGGCGAATAAGTGACGTGGTTAGCTGTCACTTCGTGCAACCAACAAGTTTCAGCGTTGAATAGCAATACCGAATCTTGGAGCGAACAAACAAGCGAACATTTACGCATTTAAAAGTACAATTAGAGCATATATTATACTCCAACGCAGACAATAGCTGCTGCTGAATTAAGTTGATACGCGAGCTCAACTTGTTATTAGCGTAACGATAAGCAGCACGAGGTTTTAATGAGACTCGCGTTTCAGTTATCGCCCAGTAGCGTCTATTGAATCAAGATTTACACCGTAACATCGGATCCAAGCTGGATCGTAATTTATATTTCGCGCACACATAGTGTACAACGTTGAATCACCGTAGTTTATTTTCTATGATCAGCGTTTTATGTTTACCGATATTACAAGAGAGATGTCCGAGAAGCGGAAACTACACTGTAATAAACTAATGCTCGTTTCATATCACTTTACGGAGTCAATTTGTCCGATGTCGATGTCGGTGCGGGCTTGAATAGAATGTTAATTGCAAATTATGCATAAACGTATACGAAACAAGCAAGACGTGTAATCTCACCTGTTGGATACACTAAAATCGTTCTCCTTGTCTGCGGAATCGTCGGCATCGTTGGGCGTCCCGCCCTCACGTCGGCCGACATACTTCTCCTGACCTGGAACAGAAGAGAAATCGCAAATTCTAGACTTTTGCTTTGAAATCACCTTCGATGGTGATAATTTAACTTCTCGGCCTGTCTTTCGCGGGCTGGTGACTTTTGTTTGCTTTATACCAAAATCAAATATCGCGTAGCACAGAGCTTGAAGCATTCTTTTCACTCGCGATCCCCTTTCACAAGAAGAAAGTATAAGCGTATTAGCGGAAAGCTCGCAGACCTACAATACGTCGCGAGAATTGACTTTTCAACTGCTCGAAACGAAAACTGTCCTTTATCTCTGCGACACTTGTTCCGCAGCCTCCATTCTCCTTTCCCTTTCTCTTTTTCGCTGTTAGAAAAGCAATAATGACACGCTCGCGCTGATGCGAATATCGAGAAAGGGTGGAAACGTTTGTCTCCGCGGAAACTCGTACGATTTTCTCTCTTTATTCCCCGCGGAGGATTATTTTAATTTTGGTAAATAGACAAATATCTGATATTCTAAGTACTTTGAAATCATGTATTTATTATATACGACAAAAATTCTAATTTTATTTTATTTTATTTTAGTCGAGAAACAGTTGGAAACATTGGCGTATTGGCAGCTAAAAAGAAAGACAATTGAAACGCAATCTAATAATTTCATTCGAATCGAGGGTAATTCCGGTAACGATAAGTAAAGGTATTTAATCTCCAGTCAACGAAACGGAGGTTTCTCGTTAGCCTTCGATGCTACTCGGAGGAACCGAACGTTTCGTTTCCGAGACGCGTCAAATATCCGTACTTTCACCTTCCATTTAGCCCTCGTCTACTTTTTGTGCTACCAGCTCGCCGAATATTGCCTCTATAAATTGTCCTACATACGTGTCCTCGCTCGACACGGGCAGAGCCTGGTCGAACACGAGCCCCCTGGGAAGCTGAACTCCGATGGAGAGAAGCTGTTACCGTACCTCAAAGAGGCAGCTCCGAAGCAGCAAACAATTTTCTCTATTCGAGACCTACCCTGTCTCGTTCCTGTTACGACTACTTTACCTATAGAGAGACGGATAGGTAAAAATGGAAATAGCTTGAGGATCATACCGCAAATTGGGAAGGAATTAATGGAGAAGTTGAAAGGGAATTAATACAAATCCCGTATAAAGAACGATCGGAATCCTCGAGTATCGATCGGGTGAGTGTAATACCTTAAACTGTCTTAAAGAAAATTGTCGACCGGACGAAGATTAATCGAATCATTTCTCCCCAAACGAGGCGTACGCGAGCAGACTGGGGTAATCGAGGGATTATCGAAGGCGGCCATAAAACGAAGTTAACGGTTGAGGTGTTTCGATAACGATACCACGGATCAACGGTGTCGTCTCAAATGAAGCGCGGTGGCGGTAAGTTTTCAATCTTTTTGGACGATTAATCGAACGAAAGTTTTTAATTAAACAAGCGGTCGTTACGGTGAACATTGTTCGTAGTGGAATTAAAGGAACGCTCTACGATATAATCAGTCAAAAACGTTTACGGAAGGTGATGTAAAACATGAAAGGAATTACTTAATCTCGCTCTGAATGCGATTGATATTCGAGCCGTGTATCACGTTGCGTTCTCGTTGCATCGTTGTCGATATCCTTGTCATTACCTCGTTAATTTACCATTTTATTCCTTCTTTGGTTGATGAGCAAAACCTCCAAATGCTATCGGCACGCACATACGTTGACACTATGCGACACGATCGAAAAGTAGAATTAGAGTTTCCTTATTATTCATCTCGAACAGTAAAAACAGTAAACTCGGTAAGAATATCAGCGTGCGTAAAACGTTGGCAATTTCGATAGGTATTCGCGAATGACGTAAATTAAAAGAGTCAAATGCTATCGATCCACGGCGAGGAACAACAACCGCAGGCACGTTTTCGATCATAGTCGGTGTATACAGACGTGGGATTGGCGTATCGTATCCGTGCCAACGAGATCATCCTTTGTCTCTGTCTTGTCAGATTCACCTGCAGCCATGGCGCTCGAGCCGCAAACGTCATGGTCGGCTCGGATCCCGGTGTGAATACTCGAGTAAGGTAATCGCGATAAGCTTTTCGCGGTGCTCGGCCACTAATGGCGAGCTTTCGTAGAGTAAACGACGTCTCGGCACGACGCGCTCGTATTTCTCACGAGAGCCTTAGCGAGCTATAGGTCCTGCAGGAAGTATTCGTCTTATTCGAGGAGCGATAAGTTTTTCAATTGTCGGCGAGTCGTGATTTCGAGAGACATAATCGAAAAAATTCTGTCTTTGAATTTCTGCCGCGCTTAACTATTTCTAAGAAGAAGGAACTTCATTGGCAGTCCGTGTTCGTGTTGTTAAAGGTTTCCTACTCGGGAGAAAGCTGGAAATCGAATCCTTCTTTTTTGCATGGACGTTGCTGGTGTCTCGTGAAATATAGTCGACATTGCTGACAACGCTGGAACTGGATCGATCTCTCGGTAAAGAGAATCGTCCTTGTCTCGGCGCATTTTCCGTTCGTTCACGAAAGAAATCACAGTTAGAGGTATTACGGTCGCGTTCGATCACGTTCGAAATATCGAGGGATAGAGATACGGAAACAGCCCAATTTTAAGTATCCGGGTTTAGGTATATTTTCGTATTATAACGAAAAAACGAAAGAAAAGAAGTAGGAATATTTCCAATAATATTTCATCCATGTATCGGGGTTTACCGGAAAACCGAAGGGGACTCTAAAAGGCAAATGGTCAGAATCTATTTGGATATCCGATAGAGTCTGATCCTGCATATGCAGCATCTTGTATAGGACAACGTGGTATATCTGTTCGGAATTCCATTACACAAATCCGTGTCCATGAATCACACACGCCGATCTTGGGGACGTAATTTGAACGCTGGGACTAGCGTACACAAGCCTCCAACTCTGTCGGAACTCCAACTCGGATTTAGCACGGAGTAGTTCCGAGTCGCGTCTTAACCAATAAACAGAAAGCACGAAACAAGCCATACTCTCGCTAGACGGTAAACGATATTTACCACTTGTATCTACTCGCGCGGGTGTATATTTTTTGTTTTCTTTTGTATCCACTCGCGTAACGAACACCGTTCCGTAAATGTTGAAGATCGCATCCTTTCCAGCGTGGTGAACATCAAGCTGTCAGCGTCGATGTCGGTGTCGGAAGCAAATTTATTCCAGACAGGAAAATAAAATGCAGAACAAAGGGTTCTCGGTATCCCTCGATCGGTTTTTTCTCCTCGAAAGTCACCGCGACACTTGTTTAATAATGCATAACGCCTGCTACGTTGTCTCTGTGGTCAAATGCGGATCGGAGGTTTCGGTGGACCTCTCGTTGATCCAAAGGATAACGCCGCGATCCTTTTCGAGCACGATCGAAGATTACGCGAGGAAGCTGTCGAAAGGATCGCTATAATCACTTGGAATATGTTTTTCGAGTTCGTCAAGCCACAGCTTTTCGAAACAGTGGTATTTTCCACCGGGAGTGTTACAGCGATGAGTTGGATATTTTTTGAGGAAAATTCCAACGAGTATTTCGTTCCAGCTTTCGAATGTTCGCGGTAAAAATGGCTTTAGGGAGGAGTCTAGAACTGTTTTGCTTGTTTCGTGCTTGATATACGTCTCCTAACGTGATATGTAGACGCAATTTTCTCGGCAGTGTGCACTGTACGATGTAGCGTGTACACAACGCGTCTCACGTGTACCGTCGTAATTTTCGGAGACTGTCCATAAACCTTGGATCCGTTAGATGACCTCGTGGAAAGTGGAAACCTTCCCGTAACCATTAGGGTGTTAATGGTTTTAATAGCTCTCCGCTCAGTCTTTCGAGCTTGCGTAATTTTCAGTTTGCGCCCTTGTTTAACGAACTTCGATCAATTTCTTCGTCGCTTCTTTGATCATCTTTCGGTACCATGAGAAAATGATTAAATAGGATAACGTATTAAATTGAACATAGGACTAAATCGAACGAAAATGTGTAGAAATAGAAACTGGGCTGGCCTGATCGATCGTATGCGCATTCAGTTCGAGAACTTTATTCATTTGATCGTAAATAGCGTTATATTCTAAACTACTAGTACGTGAAAAGTAGAACGGCAGTTTACGAAGAATGCGTTTCGAATATCGATGCTCGGTCATAAAACTTTATTAATTTTGAATAGTACCTCGGCCGCTACGTGCTTTCAATGCAACCGGTATTATTGCCTGATCATCGTATCGGATTGTTCATCCACTGAATAATCCAGCGAGTATGCGAATAATTATCTCCGATTATCGACCCATCGATTGGTGATTGAACGCGATAGTTGAATAATGCTCGCAGCTCTGACGAAATGAATCGACGATAGCACACGCTACAAGGTATAATTCATTTACTTCATTTCGAAATGGAACTAGGCATCTTTCCTTTTACGACTAGCGCTTAGCAGTATATTCTCGACCATTAGTCGATCGTTTTTTTCGTAAATTTCTGAACGAGATGCATCATTTCATCTCCGATAGCGGTGTGCCGTTTCCAAAATTCTCTCAAATCGTATCACGTTTCCAATCGTGATCATAATATTTAATTCTCCATGGTCAGTGAATGCTGATGTAATTCCCAATCATTGGAATTCCAATTTCCGTTTAATCCCTTCTATTTCAGACACGACTCGCATTCGAAATCAAATATTCGGTTCGTGGACCAAAACATCCCGCTCCCGTCGTTCTCGTCAACGAGTCGCGAGTCGTACAAAACTTACAATCTACATACCTGCTGTATAGAACGAAATATAAATATAAGCACACGAGTAAAAAACACTTCAATGTTTTCAAGATGTTTCAATTGAAATCTGTCGAGCAGTATTTCCGTCCGAGAGCTGGGACCGTAATATTCTTTTCAGTTATTCTCAGACTCGAAATAAAGTTGCCGGGAGAAATATCGTTAGGGTGGAATGCATTTGTCGAGAGTATTAAATTCCGAGACAGTCGAGAGAACGAAATTAACTTTGATGCCACCGACAAAATCTCTTGTATCTCTCACTCGGCTTCTGCGGATGTACCTTTTAATTTAAATTAATTTAAAACTTCCGAAGGTGTCCACTTCTTCTACTGTATTTCGTATAGCTCCCGAGAAACATGAAATGGAACGTTTATAAATACGTTTACCATTCTTGTCCAGAAGATTTTAAATCCTATAATTTAATTCGGAGACTCGTGGGAGGGATCGATTATAAAGTAATCGCGTCAATTTTTAACGCGTCGTGATCCTGTGAATTAAAAGTGTCGCGATAATAGAGAAAGGTAAACCGGTGGAGGGTACTTTAGGAACGATAATAGGATCGAGGCGAGTAATGGCTTCAACTAAAGCTTAATGGATTCGTTTTTATGGTCGCCGCGATGATGGGTATCGTATACGTTCACGAAAACGAACCAAACTACGTTCCAGAGAATGAGTTTAGGTTCGTCGCGTTCATTTTAACGAACCGAGATACGGATTCCGGATACGGGATTCCGTGCAATGCTTGACCATACAGTGGAAGTGGAAGTATACCTTGTATCGAGAGTTGCACGTTCTCGTGAATCAGCATTGACTTTCATAAGCATCGCGAAACATGGATAAACAAGGGTACGAATATTAATCGCATAATATTCCGACAAAGTTGAGAACAATGCCCGATCAGTTCCGTCTGGGAATACTCGCGAAGAGATTATTCGGATTCGACTCTAAATTGCCCCGATAAATTTACCAGCCGCGATGTACAGCAGTTTATTCGATTTGCGAGGGAGCCGAAGCATGCGAATCCTGAGTTTCAAAACAGACTGCCAACCGCTCGATGAAATTGAATACTATTCTTGGAAGAATAATTCGACCGGTTGAAAAAAGCAACAAACTTTACACGTTTGATTAAACCTACTGCGAAATAACGAAAGAATATCCGAGCGATTTATCCTTCGTCCGTTTGCGACATCGCGTCGAAACCCAATATTTTTCAGCTGTTCTTCGTATACGAATGTTTTTTCACGGTAAACATTTAACGTTCCGATTGGCTTTCGCGCATCGCGCGATAATTGCTTTGGACGTCATTTATTTACGTACCTAGACGATATCGCAAAATCATATGAATTTTTGTTCCATTAACCAGAATATTCGATTCCCGATTACATTCTCCGCGCGTATGATACGAGCTTGCGACTAACTAAGCACTTTACCTTCGATGTTCCGTTTAATTTTCCATCAATTATGCGCTGTTTACCCGACAAATTGTTCAAAATTAGGCATTTCGCGTAACACTGTTTAACGAGCGCGACCTTGACAACCTCGATTAAATTTTGTACCTAATTAATTACCTTTCAGCTCTGCTGCTCCGTAACGAATTTTACCAACGCTTTCTATCCTGAATGCATCGCGGGATTCGTTAATTGTTGTTTTGGAGTTAAAACTTTCGACGACCGACAACGTAGCGTGTCATCGATACCCTAAATGCGTTTTCGGTTTCACGGGTGGGTGTAACTTTAACTGTAACTTCTCGTCCACGCGCAGAAAAGTTGGCAAACCCGACAAAAAAGCACTCGCGGAACTTGTCTTGGCTTTCGTAGCTTCTTCGAAGTTTATCGCTTCGAAGAGTTATTTATTTAATTCTTTGCGGTAGGATCGTTTAGTAGTCGTCGGTTTAACGCAAGAAACTTAATATTTCAAAAGTGGAAACTGTGAAAGTTCGTAATTGTAACGTAAACGCGATAGAATTGCGGTTGCTTAATTTGTATGAGCAGCAGTTGCCAAAGGGTGCATAACTTCGTTCTGGAGAATTAAAAGACTGTTTTTACAAAGGAAACTTATAAAAATTGTTACGGTTTTCAAGTGAGTTCTCTTAGCTCGTAGCATAAATATCATTTAATCAAAGTAACGTAATTTTTTGCGAATCAAGAAGTTCATCCTACTTTTACCCTATTGTTACCATAAGATCTTCCAAGTTCCTCTTTCCCTGTTTCTTCTCTCGACCTACGACAGTTCTCCTTTCGTTGTTTGCCTTTTTTTCTTCTCGTCGTGTCCTTTGTCCCAGTCTTGCTCGTGCAATTGCAATTAACAGACTGCGCGGACGCGTCACCTTAGCAATTGTTCTCAAAATTCAGTGTTGCTCGATGGGATCGAGTCGTTCAACTCGGAACAATGAAACTTTTCTTTTTTTTTCCTTCCCTATTCGTTTCTTTAGACCAACAGCTTTACCATAGAATATCACATCTGGATAGTTCAGAAAACGGTGGAAATTAATTTCGCAAAGGCATCGAGGTCGATTTTTCTGAAACAGGGACGGCAAGATAGGAACGAAACGAGAGTGAAAGCAAGATCTGCAACGATTCCCGATTTTCCTCCGAGTAGCTACTTTACGATAAGAGAGTACGTACTGGTTTATCGCGTTAATACGATTCTGATTTGCCAAATACGTTGGAACGGGCACGGAAACTGGGTTAACGCGAGCATAATAACTAGAAAAAAAAAATGGGAGTGGAATATACAGGGTGATTCCGGAAACTGGGACAAGTTTATAGAATCAGTCGATGATATTCCGCCTCTGGATTTCACGATCCGATCTGTATTTCGGATCCAATTAATCGGGGATTCGTATTTTTTGCTCGCGAACATTAAAGCGCACCCCCCGTTGGCATATTTTCGGATGAAAGGTGATCAGCCGAGCGTGAGTTGTAAAACGCAACGTGATCGTTCAGACTCGAGCACGCCGCGCCCGGCGTAATCATCTCTTGAACGTATCTAGCGAATTCGTGACCGAGATTCTATTCCGAGAAAATATAGCAAGTTTTAGGCGAATTTCCGAGTAGTCGACATCGCGGAAACGTGTTCTCGATCGGAAAACTTGGTCCTTTTCAATGGGTTCAAAGAAATCTGCAGAACGAATAATACGAAAGGTCACTGACTCGGAACAATCAATCGCAGATATTCGTTCGAATAAATCCTATTTCCTCGTACTCGCGATCTCTCATCCGTGAATACCGATAGAGCACTGAAAAAATTGGAAAATCGCGGCTACGTGCTCGATTTTTGAGAGCGTGAAATCAATATCCATCTAGTTAAAGACAGCCAAACTTTTTAGCCGTAAGGAACAACGTACCGTAGAGATTTGAAAGCGCAGGTCAAGATCGCGTTAATTAATCGATGTCAGCGGAAGAGACGGACGTTGAATGAAGCAGTGGCGAATCAACGCGCAAAGTATAACATAGAAAAGACGGATGGCTCCATTTTTACCCTCGTACTTTCCGCTCTCGGCGTTTCCTTTCCATCCGTCGCGCCGTGAGAACAATTAGCTACGCTTTTTATCCCCTGATAAGTTCTTCCAATTTTCCCTCGATTCTAGCAACCTTTTCATCGACGCGTTTTGTATCGTATCGATTACGCGATTCGGTGATGCGATATCGCGCTATCGTCGCGGTGAGCATCCGCGGTAGTCATTGGGACGTTACGAACCGGCCAATTCCATTTCCGCGTGACCAGCCGGTTTGAAAAAAGGAAATCGAACCGGACGCGAAAGCGAGACGACGCAGGCCGAGAGCAGAGAATGAAAACGAACACAGGACGCGCACCAACATCCCGAACGAACGCTGGCTCTCGTTTATCTGCTGTCGCGGCTTCAGTCCTCTTCCCTCTTCCACTCGCGGAAAAGCCTGCACGGTTCTATTATATCGTACATGGCCATCGGTCCACATCTCGCAACTTCCGTTCCTCTTGTCTACCATCCCTTCGGCTCGCTCGAATAGCTCCATCTGCTCCGACTACGGCTCTCCAACTTTCCGAGACTTTGATCGCGCATACACCTTTCCGCGTTGCGTTCGACCGATATCCGTTATCGGCACAGTCCATTCAAATTTCAACCAAAAGTTGTTCGAAATACAAACTAAAAACGTGTACCTCTTCCGGCGATATTAAGGGAAACTCGATTAACCATTTACCACGTTACGTCACTTCGAACGTTCTATCTCACCAGGCTCGTTTTCTTGTTACGGTACCGAATCGCGGGAAAGTAGGTCGCGAAGATCTGGGGGACATTTAGACTTGCATGATTTCTCGAGCAGCTCGGATAGCAGGTTCGTAAACCATGTACATACGAATACACGTTTATAGTGCACTTACCCCTGAAACGTTGGCACTCGAACAGCTACATGTACGGAATTGGTTCTAGGTCTCGTTCCTCGAGCACCCCGAGTTGGTTACGGAAGCTGCGCCCGCAAATGCTCCCAAAAGCGGAATCAATTAAAATATTACAGCCAGATAAGGGAGTCGAACGTGCTCCTAAACCAAATTCGATAGCTTCTAAAGAAAACAAAACTATGCGTGGCAAATTTCCGTTTCGATTGTTAGCATCGCGAGTCGAATTTTGTTTAGGAGAACACGCTAGCTCCTTATCCGGCTGCCTATCCTTTACTCGAATCGAATCGACTAAAGTTCGACGAAGCTTAATTAACGCGTCTGATTTCGCCAACGAGAAATAGAGTCGATTTCGTTTTATTTAAACGTGAAACGTAATCGTAGCAAAACTTGCACGTTCGCGATACGTAGTAGGTAGGTTTTGCGATTATTCACCGTACGCGTCATTTACGAACTTTCTCGTATACGAATGACCTGAAATTCCAACATGCCGACGCCAGGATGCTGACATTCTCGACGTTGAAAGGAAACCTTTGGCGAGAATGTCGTTCCCCTATTATGAAATATTTAAGAAACCAAATGAATCCTCTGCTCCACATACATGTCGGATCTCGATTAATTACTTTTACTACAGTTTTAACCCTTCTACGACCCGTCTCGAACGACCCATCCTGTATATTTCACCACCTCGTGTACTCCCTGCTCTGGCTCGTAACCACAAGAATGGAAATACTGTTTTATTTACCAACTACCAGCCTCGCCCCAGCGCTGGTTTATTTCACAAACTATTCCCGCGATGAAAAATACAACTGACCCATATACGTGGACGCGAACGCGAACGACCTGTGAAATTCACTTGTCGCCGATTAATTAAGGGATTTTAACAGAACACGGTAGACGAAGCGATGGCACATTCTTTTCGAAAGCGAAGGAAACCGTTAGTGGCTGTAACCGAGGTTGCGATGAAAAATGTTCGCTCGTCGCTTTTCGAGATATCCCGTAATAAGTTTGTTCTACGATCGAATTGGTTTGCCGTTTCTTATTCTTCGGTACAGCAATTTCATCGAAATGGCGATGACGTGTCAAGGTTTACTTATCGGTTCGACCAATCGTTGGAAATACCTTCTATGTTCGTAGCCAAGCTTGCACGTACTCCTACAAATTAATATTGAATCAATTCTCAGTTTCAAGTAAGCCATGTTTCAAATTTTAAAAACATTCTCAAAAAAGAGAAGACACGAATAAGTAAATAATGAACTTTAATTTCGTTTGTTCCCTCGTCCGAAGCATATCAAGTCGATATGTATTCGCCGCTTTGAAAGTGAATTTCAGATGTACGATTAAGCTCCAAGTCATTACTAACGATAAGTTTGCAACGATTCCAGAGGAATTACGGTTACTCCAGCGTCTGCAAGGCAGTTCCATTAGCACAAGTTCAATTAGTACAAGCTTTTCTACTATGTCAAAGGCAACATTTCCTCTCTTTGAGCTTCCATGGTCGCCAAGTTATTAAATGAAGCGAGGTGTTATACATTACATCGAATTTTCTTAATGGTCGGATTAAAGCTGTACACGTTCGGAAGTTGGAAAGACGGTAAATTTTCTCGACGAGAATTCTGCGATCGCCGCAGGAACGAGGGTGAAACTTTGCTCCCTTATCCGAGGCCGTTAGGCTTAGCTTCCAAATTTGAGGGTCTTTCGCGATTCCAAGAGGGTATCTCGTCCTAATTACGTTCGACTACCATTTCGTTTCACCTTTGCATAGTTGGCGCAAACTCCGTTGTAGTCTAAGGGAAATTCAACTCCCGCGACTTAGTTATTGTTTCTTTTTGTTTACCCCCAGCCGACTATTGTTTTACACGAAACGCAAAAAGGCTGAATTTTATACGCACGGAGCTACAGAGTTACATTTGAATTGGAGATGAATGAAAACTTGTAAAAAAGTTTCGAATTTACACAGTTACGTACATATACTCGGTTTAAAAATTAATAGTATCGCGACCATTTTCCGATCCAATTACGCTGCACGTGTATTGAGCATTTTTTTCGACAGAGGACGTAAAATTTTCGGAAAATAACGAAACTGAAATCAATCATACCAGCTTCTTTGCTGGAATTGTAGATTCGCGAAATGAAATAATATCCGTAAAAGAGCAACGGGACTCGATATTCGACGACGTTCTTTTCCTTGTCCCCTGACGAAATTTATGTAAGCTCTTCTTTCGATATTCTGCTAGTTTTCGTGTCGAAATCGTTGAAAAGATGACGCGGCCAGGTGATTTATTCGATACAAGGGTGGATCCCTCGAAAATTGGGGCCGAGGTCGAACATTTTTTTTCTGTTCCTTGGATGGAAATGATGCCCCGGAGTATGAAAAGGGGATCTAAACTCCAGATCCGTATTTCGCGTTTCGTTAACCCGACGAACCCGGCGCGATCAATTCTAGATGAAATTTTACTCGTAGGGAATCCAAGCTAGCAGCGCGAAACCATTTTGAAACACGAGACGAACGCGAAATTATCGGTATCGAAACGTTAAATTCAACCGCATCGTACCCCTTAATTCCTGACTGCTTAGCTTAATTAGTTAAACTAGCTTCGGTTAAATTAACTTCGAATGGTGATTCTGTCCGCGGTGGGCTCGCGCAATAATATTCAGACGACTCTCTTCTCCGGCTGAGTATCGATTTTGCACGGCTTGAAAGAATGGGAGCGGTCGAATACGGTATAATTGAATTAAAGCCGCGATGCAGGAGAGAATTGCTAAAAACCACCGCTCACAGTATTTCATATTTCATATTTCCTAATCGAGACAAAATTTAACGTAAACTCGTATTCGAAATTGCAGCTTCGACTTTGGAATATCGATTTCCAGGAGCAGCCCCACGCGGTGTTGTTGGTAATCGTCGAATATCTGGTCGAAAGGAGCTCCGGTAGAAATACAGGTGCACGTTTGAAAGCGTTGAAACGCGACATGTTACGTCTTCGACGCTGCGAAATTCGATTGCCACGCGTCCCGTATCGTCGTTCTAGCGGGGAATTTAATCTCGACAGAATCAGACGACTCTAAATCTCCGAATAAACTGACCGCTGACGCAGCTCTGGAAACGGAGACGACTCAAATCGATACGGAGAGTCGATAATCCGACAGATTTGAACGCTACAGATGACAAATAAGCGTCACGCGATTTCCTCTTGCAGTTATTCACGGAAATGAACGATTTCGATGGTAAATTGTCTCGTCGGCTCTCTTGGTTACAGTTCGACGGCGAAAACGGAAAATATTAGCCAGTGGTTGGCAGTAACGATCAATGGAATAGTGAATTTTCGCGAAAATTGAACGATCGAATACGTTTACCTCAATTATCGTGTATTATCGATAGGTCAGCAGCTCCGATAGGGAACAATGAACGACTGGTCCGTCCGAACCGTTCGGTGTGGTGAATTGACGTTCGAGTTGGCTATCGAAAGCTCATACATCTGAACGAACGGGTCGAGCAAAACTCCGAATAGTTGGCGGTATTTCAACGGGGAGGATGGACAGGAAAAAATATAAAATCGTCCTGGGTTGCATGCATGCAAGCGACACGAAACACGCGAGCTATGATCTGTACGATTACACCTCTATTCCGAAACGTCTTAATCTAGCACCTACGATCGTGATCGCCTTGGTCGATGGAGGAGTCTTCCTAGATTTAAAAATGAAGTGGTGAAAGTTCGTATATACGCCAGCCTATTTTAACGACCGTGCGTGGATGCGCCGGATGCATCGACGATATTACCACGAATAAAGAAATGAATT
This sequence comes from Hylaeus anthracinus, assembly GCF_026225885.1. NCBI lineage: Eukaryota > Metazoa > Arthropoda > Insecta > Hymenoptera > Colletidae > Hylaeus > Hylaeus anthracinus. The sequence goes on along the minus strand of NW_026534349.1, from coordinate 4,110,785 downwards.
GTTCAATCAACCGACTGCAAGCAGACTGCGTCGTTCTTTTGAAACATTTGAAAACCGTTCATTCCGTACGTACGCTCGCCTTAATGAAAGAGCGCGACAACGTAACGATGAAGTATCGCGAGCAATTCGTTGCACCTCTGCGAGTTTTACCTGGGGCAGAAGCGATTTACGCACTGGAAATTGGCAGAGATCCACGCGCTTTGTACGTTTTCTCGATGGTAACAAGGTTAAACCTCCGGTGGTTCATCGTTTCCTCGATTGTACTTGCTCGATCTTCTTTTCACGCAGAGGACATTAGTAGGCCACACGCGGGAATATCTAGATCGAAAGTTCCACGATTGGATTAAGCGAACCCGTGCCGCTTCGTCGCGATAAAACGAATGTCTTTACACGCGATACGGTCAAATCTGTCCGCGTGATTTAATAACTATCAGTGTGCCGTGTATTCACGTCACAGAATATTCTTCGATTTAATCTTCGAGATGCTAATGGCAGAAAACGTTTAGTTGAATCACATTTCGAACGTAATATTAACCGTAGAATCGCGTTTGACTATTTTGTTCCTTCGATCTACGCGTGTTTCTCTTCAATGGTATCAATTTAACGTCGTCGAAAGATAGAACGGTGAACATTGATTTCCTCCTGGCGGCGTTGCGACGACGTACGGTGTCCGCGTATATCTCGGCAAGTCTGCCGCTGGCAGCAAGTTCGTCGATCTCGTCCCTTCGCGTTGAGTAGAGTCGAGTCGAGTCACGTTCTCGTCCTCTTCGAGATGCCTCCGCACGACCGAATTTCTCGCAGCCGTCTGTTCCGCTATCCACGGACGATTAATCGTGTCTTCCGTCCCACGGTTCTTCGGGTAAAGCCAATACGGTCCGCTTACAAGCAAAAATCATGACAGCTCGTCGCTTGGTCGAAATCGATCAAATTCTTTTGAGCTCCCTTCGCGAAAAGGAAACGACAGAGCATCGACAATTACAGGTTTTTTGCTTGCGATCGTACGACGTGTTTCGTCGGGTTTTCTTTATCGAGTGGACTGCGATGACACTTTCGGTGACGATTGGACGCGACTGAACGGAACCTCGTGTCTTTCGAAGGAAACAATCCGACTCGACTCCTGTTTCGCGTGTTCGAGCTGCGGCAGCTTTAGGCCGACTGATCGCGAAAACGCGACTCTTGCCGCGCGGCACATTGGCCGCGCTTGCGCTGACACAAATCTCTTCGATAGCACATCCGATACCTTGTGTTTTCGATACTTTGCTGAGACACGAGGTTTCGATTAGTTTGCCTCCGCTTTGGTTCGTTAGCCCTCTGCGGTCCAGGTCCTTTCCGCGTCCCAACAAACGTTGCCACATCTTCTTTTTTCATTCTCGTTTAAAAATTACCAACGATTCGTGAAGTTCCGTGGTAGTAGTCGAGTCTGAAACTCCTTGTCCCGGATAACGTTTCGCGTATAAATCCTCTCGCATCGCGTATTCGGGAACTTTTCGTGAAATTATTGGAGCAAAGCGAATACGAAATCGTCCCGTGTTCCATCTTCCGAGCAACGCAGAGAAAACGGTGAATATTTTCACAAAGGTAACGCTAGACGTCCTTGTCACGATGTCACGGATGTAATCGAACTTCCGAACATACGGATACGGTTTCGGTACGTCGTTCGATACGAAGACGATTGATACGGCATCGATCGACTCGACGCCACGTCCAGTTACGTTATCGCATTCCTCTTTTACGCTTGCACCGTTGATCCGATGATGTTCGCGCGACGATACGAAAGCGACTGCATTCCCGGCAAACCAGTACCGTTCTTTCTGTGGGTCCGCGTGCTCTGCTGATCCTGTGGAATCGTGAAACCGAGTTTCAATATGTCACGCTTAACCCCTGACCTAGTCATCGAGACCGCTTTGAATTACCTATTCGCAACGCTCGTAAAGCTATCTTCGTTTCAGGTCTATCGATCGGAACGTTATAGACCAGCTTATCGTTAGTCAACTGCAACCGAATACGTAAAAACGTATTAATATCAGCAATAGGATTATCACAGCTCCGCAGCTTCGACGCGCAAACAACGTTATTTAGCATTGGGTAATTCCTCTTCCTTTTCATTTTCTCCATTTTTCTCGAAAACTTTATTCGATATCCAAACAGGCGTATACGGGCAATATATACACAGGAAGAGAAACCGAGGTCGTAGCAACGAATCTACAAAGTTACGTAATTCGTTGAGTAAAATTTCACAGAAACGGCGCGATGTGCAAAAAAATGCATACGACAAACGAACTCTTTTACCTCGGTTAAATTTTTATTTCGTAAAGCAATCGAGTCGAAGGCTTTTAATTTAGTTTTCGTCGTCCTTGGCAAGGTTGCCGCTTTGGCTGGAAAAAACGCTTTGTTCCATCGAGTTACGGTCGCTGCGTGATGCTTCGAGAAACACACACGCCGGCGATAAAGGTTCCCCTTTGCTCGTTTTTTCGTTGTCGAAAAATGAACGCGTCTCTCGATAAAAATTACGGCTCGCCACTTGCCGGACCGAGTAAAAGAGCCCCGTCACAACATTTCTGAATTAAATTTTACGGAAACAAAGTTTAACGCTGTATCGAGGTAACGAATATTTTCCATTCATCGAGTATTGGACGAACAACGCAGCTGCATTGCGAAACAGAGAATAAAGCTCGCTAATTAAGCCGCTGATATCTTTGCTTGAAAGGGGAAGATACATTTCGAACTCTTTTAATTAGTATCGGATGCTGTATCGCTATATTCACACGCATACTTTACAAAAGGAGACCTTAACGGTACGAAAGAAATATAAAAACAATTCTTCGGTAGCGATTCGTGTTTTGCCACGTGAGCGCATCGTCGATACGGGGATCATCGTTCGCGATGAATATTCGCAGAATGGGTAGGCGTTGAGTTCCGTGTTTTGCGACCGAATCGAACGTCGGCGTCGTCGAACAACCTTTTCCCGATGAACACGCGGAGGTCGACTATTCTATCCTGAAAACGTGCGCCAGACCGTCCTGGAACGGGGCTCCCTTCGTCGAAGGACTACAAATATTTCCTGAGAAACAAAAGTTGATCGACAATGTTTTTTTTAATAATACGTTTATCGTCGAATCAATCGAAAACGTCCGTTACTCACCGTCCGCGTTGATCGCGCGATAGAGCGCTTTCCAACTTTTCCTTCTACCTTATCCTCTTCTTCGAGATAAAAGCAATCTTTAGCAGATTGACTACGGGCGCTTCGAGCGCGATAGAAATGCAGAACGACGTCAAGTACGAAGCGACGAGATTGCCGAGATACAGGATCAGCTTAAAAAGCAAACAAACCTTCAGACTCGCCTCGAACCCATTGCCGCGACCATACTTCGATTCACCGCGAACGTTTGCGTTAATGCAAATGTTCCGCTATTCGAGAAACGACGCGAAAGTATGATTCGTCGTAAATATTGGCTCAGTCTGCAACACGAACTTATAGAATGGCCTAATATCTATTCGATTATCAAGTTCCAGAAGCAGGTGAACTTTGAATTAGTTGAAAAAAAAGAGGTAACGAAACTCTTTCTATATTAATTTCGGTCGCTGAAATTTTCGGAAATCAGGGGTCGCCTTTGAATAAGGTTGGAGACCGCGGCAAAGTTGTACGCTCCAAGAATTGGATGTCGACTGAAAGGAACGGAAAGGAACGGAACGAGCGTTAAAGTGTCGAGAGGAAACTCGTTTGGATTATGGACGGTCCGCGTCTAGTGGAAAACGTTTACTTTAACGAGGCCTCCTCCAGCCTGCCTCGACTCACCACAAGACCGTTGTGAAGGTGCAACGGGCCGTCCATCTGACTAACAGTGATCAGCATGATGACAGGGTGCACCAAGTATGCACAGTAAGTCAACCTCGAGAGCGGAAACATCAGCCGGAGCGACAGCAAGCTGTCGATCATTCGAGCGGATCCGGTGCAACATTGAATCACTATGAAGGATACACCCAACGCCCAGGCGGTGTGTCCTAAGGCGGCGTACGTGGAGCTCGTCGCTACAGTTAAATTTCCGGGATATAGACCGTAAACTACCAGGAACATCACGCCGGTCGATAACAGCCAACCGATCGTTTGCGCTATCTAAAACAGAACCTCGATTAAGCGTCTTCGATTTCATCTCGGACGACGTCTCTCGTCGCCGTGATAACTATAAACAATATTCATCGAAAATCGGAAAGCTACTCGACTTTAAATAATCCTCCTTCTGGAGAGTAGCAAACTTTTGGTCCTTACGATCTTTGTTAAACCGAACTCGACCATTTCCCAGGCTTAAAGTACTTACCAGCGGCAGTTTCAATTTGCAATTCGTCCTGAAGAGGATGTAGCCGGTGATAATGCCGACGAAGTAAGGACCAGCCCTCAGCCAGGGTTTATCGTAGAGCTCGTCGAAAAGGGCGAAAGGTTCTTGAATCCTAGGTGAAGAAGAAACGGAGGGAATAAAGTTTTACGGGGGAACACGGCGTCTGGCGGAGACAATCGAGAAAGAAAATGGAAACCGCGGCGCGCAGTCGAGTCGCTATAATTACGAGAAAATTATTGCACATTGTCGGGTTCGGCTGGAAACCAGAAGCTTGGTGTTCGATTATTAGGTATTGGAAATGAGCCGTTACGTTTTCCAATATACTCGAGAGTCCACTGGAAGCCGACCCAGGGAACATGTGTCGCAAAGTCTTTTACTCTATTAACCAATTACACGAAAATGGGCGTTTAAAAATTGGATTATCGTTTACCGTTTACTGGACGATGTAATTCGGATTGCGATGTGTTCGTATATATGAAACAGAAATGTTAATAACGAATTTGACACTCGATTTACCTGGCGACGTAATCGTTGGTGTAGGCCACGAAGAAGGTGGTGAACCACGAGGAGGCGATCAGGAAAAGAACAGCGACTGCGATGGCCTTTAAATATTTAATGGACAGAAGAAGCAAAAGTATTCCGAGAGCGTAGAACTGCGTGTCATTTGCCATGTACCAGCTCCACAGCATACACTGGAAAGTTGTTAATCAAGTATTCATCGGATAATTGCGTCAAGGTTCAACGAGCCCTGACTGGGTCGGCCTTGCGAAAGTGTCGGAAAATACTTGGCACGGGGAAAATCTATACGCGAGAAAGGTGCGAGGTTAATGGATCGAACGTCGTGCTCGCAAACAGTTTGATCGCGTGGAAGCGTTCCGACAGCGTTTTATAGACTTCGTTCTCGGCAACGACGGTTCAACCGGTCGATTAATCCATTGGGTAGCGAGTTTCGTCAGCCCTGATTCGTTAGAACTAAGGAGAGTACCGAGAGTTTTATTATTTAATTTCTTTTTTCTCTTTAGTAGGTACAAACGACGAGGAGATCCGTTAACGTCTCGAAGCGAATTAAGCGAGAATCTACCGACTCCGTTCAATGATCGATGAAATTCATTTTGGGATGGTTAGATGGCACTTCGCGTTGTCCCGATACTTTGGAACTTTCTTCGAACGATGGAATTAATTATCGGAAAACGATCGAGAGCTCCGACACCTTCGCTGTTTGGTGTCTTCCGTTCACTCGTACTTCCTACCGGATATTTCGCTGCGTTCGCTTCTCTGTGCCGCGACGCGAGAGATCGTTTCGTTTAATCTTTTCCATCGAGTCGAGACTGATTACTGGATCGTCGAGGGCGATTATTTCGGGCCAATTATTTTACCTAGAGACGTCGAGCCACTTTTCGCGGGTCCGTTACGAAATTCTTACCATTTCCGATCGGGGATACAACGAGTTTATGTAGAGCGCGTTCCTCCACCAGAACTTTTCGCACGTCACGTCATCGATGATCACGGGAAAGAAAACGGTCGTTGCTTGAGCTTGTTTTATGGCGATCTCGTTCATTCCCAGAACATAGAGGTACGCCGGGGTTAACCTTGGCGAAAAGAAATCGAATTAACGTTCACATTTCACATTTTCACGGAATATAAATGGTTCATTGCTTGCTCTTACAATCGACAAAACTAGACATACTTGTTCTCACATTTTTCAATGTCACCGCTCACCTGATGAATCTGTAGAGAATCATGATGATAAATTTGGTGAAACACGTCTTCAGGAAGGTGCTGTTGTCGCTCTTCAAGTTCCCGGCGGATCGATAGAAAAGGATCGTAACCAGTAAACCGCTGAAAGAATCCTCCGAGTAACGTTACACGCCAACACTTCTATAATAGTCTTAGTTAACTTTTCTATGTACATATTGTACCGTGCGATCATTGTACACGACGCGCGAGAATGTTTCGTCGTTCTTACCTGATGAAGAAGAATGTGTCCACGGAGAAGGTGGCGTTGCTGATCGTCTGGAACATGAAGTTCCGCTCGGTCACCGTGCGCAACGTCTTGTTCTCTGTAAATCCCGATTTTATTTTCATCGATTCGACGATTATCGCGTCGATTTCGAAAAGAGAAGTAATTTTACCTGCGATAGCGTACACCTGGAGATAGGTGTGCACCATGACGACCCAGCCCAGCGAGAACACTCGTAGTCCGTGCAGACAAGTCAAATTCTCTCTAGCCGCAGGCTCGGTGCTGAGGATTTTGCTTCCGTTCGAAATAGGATTAAAAGCAGCCAGGCACGTTAACCAAAGTCCTGAGGAAAATAAACGGATAAAAATCCTGTCGAAGAAAGGATTCGAATAAGGAGGATCGAATCCAGCACCTCTCTTATCTTTCTTGTTTGCTTGTTCCGGCAGATCTTTCTGCAGGCTCTTTTCTTCTCCTTCCTCTTGACCCATGGATATTCGGCGATCCTGATTCAAGTTTTTGTTGGAGAAATTGTCGAGCCTCTCGTTATTGTTCGACACGCTCGAGGATTCGATGTCCATGACGTTTGGCGTAAAGTTGTATTCGTAGATCGTGGCGCACACCATCAGCAAAATTACCGCTCCTCCGATTCCTCTAAAAACATAACACCGCTTAATGCTACCGCTCGAGTCAAAGGATCTTCCAAATTCTAAACGGCCATACAGGAATAAAACGATATACCGATGCGAAAATTACAACATGGAATTAACAACCATAACTTGGACTTTCTTTCGCCGTGTATTTCCTCTCCGACGTTATTTTTCCGCAGCGTTTCGTCGATTGGCTCGAAACACGATTAACCAACCGAGGGAAATTACATTCCAGCGATAAATCAGATTTCCCGTAAAATAATGTTTATCGGTTGCCGGTCGGTTTATAAGAAGATATATCGGACAAAATGTTGCTTCCGTTCCGTGGTTTTAAAACCCTTTTTCAAAATAGTAATAATAGTCGCCGTGGTATATTTGACTACGTAGGGAAAGCTAATCCTTAAAATGGGTCCAGTCGAATGTACACATCTGCGTATCCAATTACTGTGTCCAGAAATAAATTACTCTATATCTGCAAACGCAAAGCACAAGAATTTGTTCGAAAAATAAATCCTGGACTTGTACGTCTTTTCGAGGTTTTAGGTAAGAGCCCTGGTTCTTTAACGGATTGCTTATCGGGAACTGCATCGGATTGGAGATCGTTCCTCCTATACTTTTTCTATCCTCCCGAATCCCACGAGACTGTAACGACTACGATGCGGTACAAATTTTCAATTTATCCGTAAATTGCACCGTGCAGCTAGCATCCCCCGAGAGAAACCAGACGGCCGAAGTCGAATCACGAGGAACCGATGCCGACGCCGACGCGACGTTGGATGTATCCGCACCCCGAACCTCCTAACCTGTCGAAACGTCAATAATAAGGGGGTGAAAGTGGATTCAGGTGCTTCCAGGTATCTCTCGATCACCGTCATTATACGTACTCGATGTTGGAACCGACAATTCACGTTTCGCATCCGGCCGAACGACCGCGGTTGCTTTTTTTTTAAATATATACAACTCTCGTGTCCGGTTTCTTCTGTCTTTAAATACTGGCCACGAATGTTCCTTTATCGTTAATTTTCTGGTAATAACGTTAAATGTGGACTAACGTCATTGTTGCAGCAAACGAGTGATACGTGACACCCGTCTCTCGTGAAAATCGACGCGTCACGCGCACGTGACGGATGGTAGCGAACGTGTTAACGCGTTAACCATCGCCGTCGCGTCGTGTCACTCGTATCAGAGCGACGCGCGAGGTTACGCGGAAGCTCCTTCATCCATTTCTGAGTGAGTGGCGGTTTAATGTAACTATTACGAGGGCAATGAACGTTTAAGAATTGTGCATCGCGTTTACTTTTCTAGGGGATGCTTCTTCGCCTAAGCTACATTGCTATCGTCCGTGTTCGAAAAATAAAAATACTTTCGATTCGTTGTTCGTTGGAAGCATAAAGTTTAAAAAGGCTCGAACCGTGATTCGATTTAAGCCACCTTTATAACTGGAATTCCCCGGCGAGCGTGGCTCGCGGATTTAGCGTGAACGCTGTACCGGTGACAATTTTACCGTAAACGAGCCATTAAAATCGATTGTACGCAAATTCGGAAAGGAGCATCGCAGCGCATCGAACGAAGCCCGCATTCGCGTGGAATGCGCACGATAGGATTATCCAGGCACTTTCACGTGTTGACGCTCGAAGGCTTTCGATGATCTTGCATAACGCGTTCGCGGCACACATGCAGTCGTCCACATGCACCTGCCGACAAACGTTTTAGTCGTTTCGAACCCGATTAGGAAGAATTTCTTCAGATGTAGGAATAAATGAATATATATAAAAAATAAAAAGTTTAGCTGCACGGGAGAATTTTTAAGCGAATCGAACGGAGGTCAACCATGATCGTACATCGATCCTGTAGCTTGAACACGTCGAGGTGTGTGATCTCGTTGAAATCAGACCGTTAGATTGTAACTCGCCTTGAATGTTGAACGCGTTGCATCTTATTTTATAATTAATATGTATCGCGTGCAAGTACGTCGCAAGGTGCAATGTTCTATTTATATATCGAGCGGGGCGTTAACGAGTATTTGACATTTTGCGAAACACCGACAAATCCGAAACGTGCGCGACGATGAGAGATTGGTCTTTCGATGCTTTTAAACGGAGTACGATAAAATAACAAGCACCGTCGTCGACGGTTCCTTATCGTTTCGCATAGCTAATCACCCGACGAAGAGCAGCGACTCGAAGCTTTGCGAACCAAGCAGAGACATTTCGTCTCGTGAAATCTATTAAAGTTTCCCGTTGCGAGGCGGAGCTTCCTTCGGATCCTCGGCAAAGTCTCGTAAAACTACGCCGGTGCCAGGCATCGGGACGTCCTTTCGTGCTTAATCCGATTCTCATCGAATCGATACTTCCACCTAACGATGGCCGTTCGGCTCGAACTCTGTCTTTACTTGAAACACTTCGAAACATCGGAGACCGTCGAGTTTCGTACCACTTTCGACATTATAAGAAATTAGAAATCGTTGGAAAATCTTTAAAGTATGATTTCTCGTGGAAACTCGATGAATTGTTATTCTTCGAATAGAAACGTTCAGTGTCCAAACACGAACAAACCGATATCGTGGTAGCACAGGACAAACGAAACGGTAGTATCTACGATATACCACGATAGAGACTGTAAAAGCGCGTGTCACATTTTCACGGATTCGCGAAACTATCGTACATCGCTTCGTAGAGATTCAACCGAACTCGTTGCCAGCCGCAACGCGGCCACGGCTCTTCGTTGCGAAACTCGCGATCTAGTAGCTTTTGCAAAAAACCATACCTACCATCGCCATGACGAATTATGAACGGCGAGGTTGTGCAAGTAGACCGACGATCCGCGTCTAGCAATTTTTTCGTTAGAAACTCTACGCAATCGGCGTTGCGTCGCGCTCCGATGTAACCGTGACACACGGGTTGCATAATGTTACAGTCGGGCGTGTTCGATCGTGCAAATCGTTTCTTTCCCCTAATTTGTCGAAAGTAGAACGAGAAGGGTAACGCATTTTTTGCGTTGCGTTCGAGTTTGTTCTCGCAAGATGGACGTTTCGCGTGTAACGAAAACTCGGATTTCGAGTCGTTGGGAATTTTCTTGGTTGCGCAAGGAAGACGCGTCTGAAATCCGCGTTTTCGTCGACCGTTATGTAAGAGCAGGAATTTCATCTCGGAAGAAAGTACGAAATGTGTGTTGTGCACGTGAGCGCCCATGTGCATTTATGCACAGCGATCGGCCATTGGACGGTCCAACGTTGTCGGGAGAGCGAATGTACAGAATTAATACGATCGGAAGTAATAACGAATGCGTTTATCGAGCCACGATCGACGCGCCGTTGATGTTAACTTGGAACGTTGCACGGTGAACTGTAAACAAAAATTAATCGCGAATCATAAATAATCGTTAGAACTTAATTCTGGACCAGCGTGCACCGCCCGAAAATTACGTTTCATTCTGCTCAACGGGGCGAATTATAAACTTTTACCGTAATCGCGTAACTAAAAATGCTGCCATGGTGTGTTCGACGTTGTTAACACAGCCTCTGAAAGGAGGAAAGTTTAACGAGGTACGCGGCCGTACGGATAAGAGAGTACTCGCGCGTTTCTTTTCTCCCGTGTGTCGTGTTGTAAAGTAGGTACGTAACTGCTTTCGTTTAAGTGGCACGCGAGCATGACACGTTTCAGAATATTCAGGAAGCGTTTCGGGAAATTATTTTGCAAATTAAACGGTTTTATCTCGGAGAGTGCTCGAGAATCGAGTCGATTTTGGCACAGTTATGGACAGAGTTATCGCTACGGGGTCCTGCGTAGGGCTATTATCGACCGAAGAACGGTTCGAAAATTTGGTTTACGCTGCTGATTTACGGGGTACCGCGGAGGAAAAGTTTTTGCATTACTTACGAGAGGACATACAACTTGGGATCGCGCCAAGGACTGTAATTGCTCGAAGGCACAGGTTTCACCTCGACGATGTGAATCTTCGGGCCGGTCGATCGATAAGTCGAATTGCCTTCCAGTTCGACTCGATCCGCGCTAGCTTTCAGCATCGAGGTCAGCGACGTCCGGTTACACGTAGCCGGCAGACAGAGACCCAAAAATACTTGCCTTCTCTGAAAGTAAAGTAAAATCATTCGTTTTACGACCAGGCTCCAGCACCGTCAACTGACCAACAATTTTGCCCGTATAAAACGTCTAGCTAACTCTTTCGACTCGTAGCGATCTCGTTAACTTCGTTACCCGCTGCCGTAGATACTGTTTACCATGAATCGATGCGTTAATTCAAAGAAGACCAGCTGGTATCTTCAATTACGCTCGAGATTCGACTTGAAAATTTCTCTCATTGTACGTTATGCTTCGAGGTTTTCGCTCTTCTCTTCCGTCGCATTTCCTATTCCACCTGACTTTTCGCGATTCGGCCTTAGATAATCCTTCTTAGATCAGAGGATTCCTATTCGCCTGCGAAAAGTGCAGATCCTACGCGGTTCCGAGTTTCGCGACCGTTGCGTTTCAACAGACTTGGAAGCAGGGACAACTTCCTTTCAAGTGTCCATTCTTCTACCTTCGAAACTTTCATACGCGAGAGCGTTAAGGTTAATTTAAGCGACAAAACGATTCAGTACCGAGCCGAAATGGCGAAATATGCGTCTCGATTATTCAGGCTTTTCTCGCGTTGGCCGACGACATCTATTTCGCTTTTCCGCATCCCGCTTCTCGTACGCTCGCTTTAATTTCAATTTCCTTAAATGTATCCCAAGCTACGAGGCTTCCAGCGCGAGCCGTGCGTTTATTAATAAGGAAACTTCCTCGAAATGCCTCTCGTAAAAAACGGTAGCTGCAAACCACGACGCTGTTTCTGGATAATTGCGAGATATAAAGCGTCGCATAATCTGATTAGCGGAAACGCCAAAACTTACGGTCTCTTGCTGGGATAAAGTTTGGCCAGCAGCTGTTCGAAACATTCAAAGTGCTTCGAATGCGATTAAAGCTGCCGACAACCTCGACACTTGGTTCGAACTTTTTGGTTCGGAGTTGATAACATTAACGCTTTTGTTCTTTCCATTTTTTTTTTTTTTTGACAGGAAGCAGCCACGTGCGCTAAATTTAAAGATTCGCTAGGCGAACGAGACAGGGATACTTACGGAAATTTCGAACTCCTGCGGCAAAGTCAGATACATTTTAGCTACGTGGAAATTGATCGGATAAGGTGGTTTGTCGTCGATTCTCATGTCAACTTTTTCGTGGGTGGAGTTCACCTCTCGGCAGAGACTTCTCGAGCCGAGCCAAAATCCGTTTCCGAAATGAAATTGCGACGAGTAACGACCGCTTGCGTCCGACACTGGAAAACATGAATAAAACGAGCATGCATTTTATTTGATTCGTAGGAGAAAAAACGTAAATGTAGCTTGTTTACGTAAGCACGATAATTAAAGTAACCTACGATTATCTACGTCTCTAAAGAGAGTACTTTTTAGATTCGAGCGATAAAAGCGTTTGGTATTGTTCTTTCATCGCAATCCGTACGAAGTATTTCACGAGCCGCTCGGTGAAAGTCATACTTTCGAACGAAAGAGATTTCTACTGTTCGAAAAGTTTTCGATGCTCGAAAGAACTCGAAAAGATGCTCGAAGCCTGACACGGTGGATGCGTACCCGTGAATCGTGTAACTGCCACAGAGTTGTATCGCGAGTCCCGCGAGAGGAACACGATCGATGCAAGGATAACCGTTCGATATTTTACATATTATTTGCGACGTATCGATACAAGTATGTACGAAAGCTCATCTTGATAAAAATATTCTCACGATATTCCGTGCTTTTAGTTTAAGATTATCTTCCTGGTTAGGCAAAATTTTCGGTGTCGCAGCTTTCGAAGCTTTCCAGGGTTGGGTTACGCGAGCCAACCACGCCTGAAGGTTCATTGCCAGTTACGTAAACTGCCGGCTGGTGGTCGCGAGAGTAGAGAAAGTGCGATCTTCGGATAAACGAGCGAATCAACGACCGGACAGTAGGATCTAACTTCTTTGACACAGTTTCGCGGGAATCACCGACCACCTTGCGTCGCAATGTAAACTCGAGGAAAAAAGTAATCGTCTTCTACCCTCGAAATTAATTAAGATACCCGATCGGTTGGTTACCTTTCGCTTTGGAAGACCCAAGCGAGCGAGTGGAACGATTGTCCGATTGATAAAATTTGAAGTCATGTGACTCGCGCGAACGAGTTTCACGCGAAATAGTTGCATTTTGCTCGTTCGTTCGACCAATGGTCTCCGCGCGAGTCGACAAAACTTGCAACCAGTGAAACGTGACGCTGATTCAAAATGGCGTCCAGCCAAGCAGAGCCGATTCAACGCATAAAATAAAGTAACAGCCGAGATTATGTCTGAGGTAACATCTAGCGCGCATCTAATTCGACTTGGCGCGGTACAAAAAGTAATTTCACGGTAATTTACGTTCCTGCCGAGCAACGATTACAAATGTAATTTCTCGAGTTCATCGGCACTTTAAGCAGAGAGTTGCAAAATACGATTATCGTTCGGCGATTTCCCGCCTAAGGAGAACATTATGGAATATTACTCGGTAATTTCTGACTTAACTCTTGTATCGTTACAGTACTATTCGGGAGCAATGTTTGGTATTGCTCGTGGAACCGCTGTTGGTACGAGTCCATTAACGCGTTAAATTCCAGTTTGTCGACTATCGCGTCAAACGCGTGCAACGCGCGAACAGAATACAAGCAAATACGTATTACGAAACTCTCGTTGATCGCACCGTGACACAGGACCGACAACACGGAAGTTCGATATTTGCTCAAATTTTCATCGATATTCCTTCTATTATCGTTAACTGTCAAGCGATGGCGTTGTGGAAATTACACACGTAGCTTTCTCGTATACATCGAACCAGCTATCCGTACGAATACGAATTATTTTTATTTAATTTTGAAATCAAAATCAAATAACTTGAATGACAGTTGAAGTGGCCGGAAAAAGGACAATACCGCGCTACTTTCGTCGTTTACAAAACACCGAGTACAAGTAGAAACGGAAAGTAGCGCGGCACGAGAGAAACCGTTGCTTCCACCTCGTCCGCGAGTAGAAACAGCGTGTAATGGACAGACGCGTAGTCACGTCGTATTCTACATTCCACTGCGCGTACACGCCGCGACGTTTTCGAATCGTTTTACTCGAAAGCGAAGATTCTAATTCCGATTGAATATTTGATATCGACCGATGGATCGTATATCCCTGGGGGGTTGAACGGTGTCCAGGAACGTATAACATCGCGTCGAGAAGTCGACTTCGGCTGCGAGGAAGTTAACGACGCGTGCGGTTTCGACTGCGATACCGCTCGATTTCGGCGACATAGCCATCGATAAACCTGGCTGCCATAGTTGTTGTTGTCGGAAATCATCGTAAATCCGTAGAGCCATGGAGGTCGATTTGTTTCGCGTTGCGACTGCAGCTTCGATCGATACACCGCGGCGACCGTTCCGAGCCGTTCTCTTTTTGTATCCTTTGATAAATATCGCAAACGCAGTTCTCCGCGCTGAAATTTTGACTCGCACTCGCGGACAACTGTGCCGAATCGTGCCTCGAGCTTATTTACGCTTTCGTATTCGACCTTTCTCGTCGCGTCACAAACAAACAAAGTGAGAAAATTGGATATGCACGAAACGAATACCGCGAAACAGTGCAACAGTGTTTCCAGGAATAGGAATCCTGGGATCGCGCTCTTCGTCGTCGTTTGCTTTAATTGCGCCTCGGCGATAAAGCATTTCGGAACAAACGAAAGGGGAGCAACGAGAGCAACACGGTTGGATAACTATTACGAAGCGGTAAATTGTAGTTTCGCAAAGTAATGAGGTATTTGGCAACCGAGTCCGCCAGCGACACAGTGGAAACTTAACGGAGCATGAATTTCTCTGGATTGGCGACTCGATAAAACGACCGGTACACGGTTTTGCCGAATTATCAATTAGGGTGAATACGCGACGAAGGGTGAATTATCGACGTCTTTTTCTTTCACCCGATTACGATGAATTTAACGGCAACGAAATGGAAAGAAAAGAACGACGCGCGATGTATCGATCGTCTTCTAATCGCGTTTATTTTTACTCACTCTTGGCGGCCCACGGCTTTCCATCCTTGAGAGACTTCAAGAAGAATTCCAAGTCAGTCCTGCAATCGCCGTCGAGTTTCCCAGGCACTCTAGACCACTTTAAGGGATCGTAAATATCCGCCAGCCACTGGATACTGTTGGCCGTTTTCTCGAGCTTCTCCTTCGTAAAATCGACGTCTAGATCCGCACGATCCTCCTCCTTGGCGTCAAACACTTTCAAAATGTTCTTCCAATCGAGTTCCGGATTGTTCTTGCTGAATCCGACCAATCGTCCGCGTTCTTTCGGCAGTTTGTCATCCTTGTAATCGGTCAGGTTCGAATTAGGCGTTTCGGTCGTGGTCGCGATCTTGTCCCGCGATTTTCCGAGCCGGAGGATGTTCGATCCATCTTTAGCGATCGTCGTGTCGACGACGCAGCTCAACGTCAATAGAAAGTAAGTCAGCAAGGGTGTCATTTTCGAAAGATTAACCTGCTCGAACGATATTTGTTCCAAGGAAGATCTCGATGACCGTCTTCTCTCGAGCACGATTCGCGATCGCTTCAGGGATTTCTCACGACGAGTGTTCCAATCGTCATTTCGAACGATGACATCGATCAACGAGTTCCTCGACGTGACGGCTAATTCTCGTTCACGGATCGTTCAGTTGTCTAGATCGTCGAGCATGGTTGAGGACGTCGGTCGTTGGCGCGAGCTCAACGACGGTGCGGCGGACTGTTTACGACCAAGGAAAGAGACTTGCTTTCCTTTTTTCACTAGCCAGCCGGCACGATGTATCGTATCACCCTGGCGAACGGTTCGATTATCGACGATCGTGATTTACGTTCCCATTTCAACTCTCTTCGACGAATCCTTTTTTCGTTATCGCGCGCCTTTCCTTTCTCAGCGACAACGTTCAACAGAGTTACCGATCAACGGAGATTCGATCGCTATCGAAACCGTTAGACTCGTTACAACGAATGCGAGAGTCGAACCTTACGAGTGTCGCGATGAGGACCAAGATTGACGCGCGCACACACGAGGCTAAGGATCACGCACTGAATGAAGCGAATCAGGTTAGCAGTCGCGTTCACCCGTGGACAGCGGTCCCTTTCTCTCGACGATGCACTTTACCGCGGTGTAAATGTATTTACCTTCGAACGGTCCCCGAACGTTCGCGCGACTTGTCCCGTTCGGAAGACTCTCTATCTCTATATGTCTCGTAGACCACCGCCACGAGATACTCGACGTGTTTGTGAAACCTCTTTTTTTCGTTGCTCTCCATTTTATAGTCCAGCACTGGGACAGGAAGTCGCATCGAAATCGAAAGGCCGCGCGCGCCAATGGAAACACTTGAGAACACTTTTCCATATTTTATTATTATACCTAGAATCATTTTCACGGATATACCTACTACCATTTTTTTTCAAACGAGTCTCGATTTATTCGTCCGCGCGAAAATACTATTTCCTACTTTCTACGTGTGGTCTCTGGTACTCCGTCGAAAAAAGTTGAACGTTTCTTTGAAAACGATAAATTTAAGAAACGTCTACGTTGGTGTGAATTTCGATCTAGAGCTCGTGATTAGTTCTATCACGAATCGCTGCGATCGACTCTTCCCGTTCTTCGGTAAGCGATCCTCGATTCTTGCGAAAGTCATTAACTTTCGCCGCTACAATTATTAAGCGAGATTACCGTCGTAATACGACACTGGTATGGAAGTTTCTTACGCCATAATTTCTAGATTCCACGTGCAAAGCAAATACTTTTTCCTTCGCTAACAATGTTTGTAGAAAGCGTGGGGGCATCGAGATAATTTATTGTTCGCGTTACTACCTCCGGAGGGACTCTTTGCTACCTCGTTTTATCTTTCCTTCAACGGATATCTGTAATTTCTTATTTAATGTGTTTATTTCAAACACGAAGGATCTTCGTTAGAAATTCTCCGTGCGCGATTCAACGCGCAACGTGTAATTTTCCACTGAACAAACACTATAATGTAAGTAACGAAAATTGTTAGGTAAAATTAACAAAATTATCTGTCGTTGTCGTTTTTCGACAATCGATAGTAACTTCTATGATGGTACATTTCAACTTCTGTTCTCATCGATTCGGAATTTCACAATGAGGTTAAGATCAACCTAACGGGAAACAAAATTATTCAGGTACTCTCTCTTCTTCTAGAAAGCGGACTTAAACGCCTTTCTAAAATTAATTTTGTAAATTTAATTCATGTATTTGTAGGTCTTTCGGCGCCGATCTTTAGAATGTCGAATCGTTGTTAATCGCGCTCGTATGCAAACTTCTGCCGCGAAAGGAAACGATCCTATGGTATAGTTTTGCGTTATGTGAATAAAGTCGGACGGTTCCCTTTTCTTTTTCGTGTTGTGTTTAAATCTTTGCTTCTCGCGTTCGCTCATTAACTCTGTTTAGGTAAACTAGGTGTCGCATATTTTCACTTTTATTTGTAATTTACGTAACACGAGCACCGATCGAATCGCCGCACGCGAATCACGATCTCTCGCTCGCGGCTGATTTTTGTCTCCCGAAGAGGTTTATAGTTTCACCGAATTTCTCGATCCCTCGTCATCCGCTTTCTGGGCTCCGTCGCGTCGTCGGTTTTTCGATCCGAAAACTGTTTCTCGAGGAGATCCGGTTATCTGTTACGCAACCGAGCTTTCTACGTGATCGAATACACACGGGTGCACATACGCGCTACGTCTCAACCGGTCTCTGCTCGGAAAGCAAGAGCTGGATCTCGAAGGCCCCGCTGTAACGACTTCGAAACCTCGACCAACCAACTTACCATCGATTCCAAGAGTTTACGTAATTACGACATATTTTCACTTTTTTAATATTTCCAACGAACGAAACAAAATTATCTTCCGTTGTCTCGGCCTGCTTTGAAGACACGCGCGATAAACGACGTCGTGATATACGATTTTAATTACTCATGGTCGCGGTACAATTTAGACGCAATGAGCCGAACAAGATGTCCGCATCCCGCACCGCGAATGTGAGGGTCGAAACTCTTCAACGTTTGAGGGTCGAAATAAATGGAGGACGTAACTTTGAACGACATAAATCGCTTTAATGGAAGGTGCGCCATTCTTCCGCGAGGCTCTTTTATATGAACGGGAACGACGCTCGACGGACGCCGTCTGGTCGATCTCGCGTATATTTAAGCCACGCGTAACCTGGAATCGACGGGGCTCGAAGACAATCTCGGGGTGACGTGAATAATGCTTCGAGAGTTAAACCGTGCATAAAACATTTTTCTTTGAAGCAGAATCGACGTCGGTTTACTAAGGAGAATCGTCCGGGAAGGTAGAAAAATATCCGACGCGGTTTATCCTCGAGAGGATCGCGAGTCGTCGTTGAACCGCGAACGACGAAAGTGAAATTCCAATAATTTATCGGTCAGCCTCGCGTAGAAATTGCAGTCGGGTCGGTTACGAGATAGCACAATACGAAATGCACGTGCTCGCGGGTCAGCCTTGACGCGCGGAAGTGAAAGCAGAGGCGTATCGGAGGAAAAAGTGTTTTCCGAGTGTCTCTGTTTTCGCGCCATCGAGTTTCTCCTTTGGCGGTACATACCGAGGATACGATTCTCGAGAATGATTCATATCCTACGGTCGCTAAAGAAGGTACCGATGGATGGTAAACAGCCGCGTTGAAACTCACTTCGGATCACGTAGTACCTTCCAACGTTGCCTCGCGGCGCTTTCAAACGTTATCTTTATTTTTTAATAAGTAATCGCGAAACGCTTCTAGTTTAAATCGTACAATAAACAGTAAACGCTTCTATTTTAAACCGTACAACAAATAGTAAACGCCAGCGTCTGTGCAAACGGGAATATAAATTTAACGTCGAACGATAGATACGAAAGTTTCACTCGCGAACTCGTATCATAATCTTTCGCTAATAACGGGTTAGATATTAGCCATGAACATTTACGATTGTATTAGACTTTCCGATTGATCGACGTAAGTTTAAAATTTAATTTCCAAATATAGACTTACCGTTCACTAATTGTACAAAATTTCAGAGGAAACTGAACAAGTCAGGATGGCCGAGCGGTCTAAGGCGCTGCGTTCAGGTCGCAGTCCACTCTGTGGGCGTGGGTTCGAATCCCACTTCTGACAATTATTTTTTTACAACCGCGATCTACAAATTGAATCGTTTGCGATCATTGCAAATATTCGTAATATTTTTTGGAATTCTTTTTACAATCTCTGTTCAGCGTCGAGTAGCTTTTAAATTGAAATCACGAGCTGGAACCAGATCGAGTCGAGTTTACCGAAATGTCCCTATCTACCGACTTTTATTCGTGGTATTATATTTTTCGCGGAAGGTGTAGCTTTTCGATACGATTCGCACGAGTCATCCTGGAACACGAGAACATCCAACTCGGCCGTTATATCCTCGAAGATTTTTCGAATGTTCGCAAACAGGAGTAATTCGCTATTCACGGAGACCTCGGTGAGATAGGATCAAAGGAGCGGTGTCCAAGCGATAAAGAAGCTGAACGAGGAACGCCAGGAGTGGCGCAGGTCGTCTTTCAATAGCAATTATTAACCCTGGACGATCCGACTAAGGCGCAATTACTCCTCGGTATTAATCTCTACGATCGCGTGGAACGCAAAAACGCATAACCGAGATAGCGTGTCCCGAGGACGGCGCGAGCTTCTCCAAATTAACGATTGAGAACCCGGTTATCGGTGCTTTCCCACGAGACGGAAAAATTCGTTGCAAAAGACGCCGATGGCCGGACGATTCTATAGAGGGCAAACGCAAACGCATCGAATAGCATAATTAGTTTGAAGACCGCGCGTGGAGGAGACGTATTTGCGTATACACTCGGCGACAAAACGATACATCTCTGTACGTGGACGAATTATTCGATAGAAATTAAAAGCGTGCCAAAAATAAATACACGACTTGTCTTGTTTACAATTTGCGAGATAATAGTTTGAAACGTTTTGCGAAGACGATCTTTGACCTAGCCGACCGATAACCGTCCTATCGTTTCGTACCTTTCTTTTATTTTTCTTTATATAAATTGGATGAAATCCCTGGAAAAAAACAGAGGTCTATCGTTGATCGAATATAAAGTAGAAATTACGGAATAAAATATTTCAAGGGGAATAAAGAAAAATATTGTCAAGGGATGCTGTATCGTTTTGTCGCGGAGTGTATTACGGCGACGTAACGCGGCGATGGGTAACGGTAACGATCGGCAAGGCTGCTCGTTCACGGGCTCCAGTCAAGTTCAAGATCTCGAGTGTAGGTACATCGTTGGCCGTGGAACGAGTCGCGAAGGAGAACGCAACAAGCGTAGGACGACCACTGACCGAAATAACTCAAGAACTCGAAAATAACCAGCTCCCGGCATGGTCCCCGCTGACGTAAGCCTGTTTGCACGCCGATCGCGTCGGCCCGTGGCCGTAATCGTCGATGGACTCGTTATCGGACCGAGCAGTCAATACTTTTCGTGACGTTGCGGAAACAGCCGCGTGAGTTGGTTATTTGGGTCAACGACGCGCGTCAAAGCTAAATGCCTGATTGCGCGATGAATCCTTGATTCGCGCCCGGAATGTCCTGTAATGTACGTTCCGTGCGCCATATGGACTTGCGCGGATTCGATAACGGAAGATTCGACGGATGGAGTTGTAAAATTTAAATGGCGATAGTTTCCTGGCTTGCGTTATGGAAAAATCTTCGAACGAAGATTATTTATAATACATTCCTTGCCTCGAAATCGTAACGATAACGGTAACGCGAACAGCGGATGGAAGATTATCTTCGAGCTGTCGTCGATCGATTTCACGTACTCGAAATTCTTCGTGTACCGACGCGCGTAGATTACATCGAGGGCGTTTTACGAGTTACAGAAAACAAATACGAACAATTGACGTAACAATCATGCGATTAATGTTTCTTCGAATTACGATTCTACATAAGACAAGCTCTCGTCCGGACTCCTAGCATATCTCGAGGCTAATCCGTTTCTTATCGTTCGCCTATCGAATCGAGTGCAAACGTAATCGATTTCTCGTTAAACGTTCTACATGCGTGCGAATTTGTTTTGTTGTTCGTCGAGTGTTTTTCATCTCGAGCTCGTATCCGCGTTCGTCGGTATTTAGTCTGACTTTGCGATAACAAACGGCAAGGGACCTATTTCCGCGGCACGTACTACACCCATTGAATCCGTATAATTAATATTCTACGTCTGCAGTGATGCGTTGAAAACGGTCAACTGGGTTACTAGGATCTAGACTAGACATTCGAATCGTTCAGAAGCGAGCGTCGAACCGAGACAACCCGCGGCAGAATCAAGATTTACATGACAACGAAAGAACCGACTCGGCAAAAATGAAAAGACGGTGCGTAAATACGCGACCTGTCGAGCATTTTCTTCCAGTTCTCGAAATACCCCACGATGCGACGGGATGAAAAGTGGGCGAGAACTCCAGCGTTGATATTTCTATCGTGGTAACTTATTCGCCGCGAACCTCAGCTGTGTGCGTAATCGACGAGTAACCCTTCCTCTCGTTGCTACGAACACAAGCGGAGTCACGAACTTCTAAGGAAGAAAACGCCGAAGAGTAGCTCTGTACTCGGGAGATGTCCAGAACCTGTAATTCCTTCCTTCTTCCAGTTATCGCCTGACTAAGCCCTGTCATTATCCAACGAGTAGCTCAAACACCGTTGTTAGCCCCCGTTCCTCGGGGAACGTCGCGTTTTCGTGGTTGACGTCAGCCCAGGATCGTCGTTGGCGCGAACGAGGACGCGAGAGTTCCTCTTTCCGCGGGAAATCGATGAATCGCGTTGCTCGATTTTGACCCTCTCCTACCGCGTGCCGTGCGATTCGGACGCGTCTTCGTTGCGCTCGCTCGAGACGCCGAATACCTGTTTCCGATACCTGTTCGTGGAATTCTCGTGATTCGGTATCCCTAGACTATGGGAATCGTCGCGCTGACATATTTCATCGGGAAACGGAGAAGACGAGGAAGGCTACTCTTGGCGTTGGTCGCTGATCGAGGAGCGTTTATCGTTCGAGCTCCCGACGATTTTTCGCAGCCGCGGAAGCGCGATTATTAAGCGAGACGACAGGTAACATATGGCTGCGCTGCTTCGTGGAAGCTAACATCGGAGCCCGCATTGCATACGTTCCACTGGAAACTTGTTACACGAGAGGTCATATAAACGCTGAATTTATTGTTAACATCGCTCGACTCCGCGTCGCGACGCGCCGCGGCAATCACCGTTCGACGATCAAGATTGATGCGCGATACCTCTAAACGCGGATTGTTTACACGCTGCGCGAGTACGATTTCGCAAGATTCGCAACATCTGGCGCGAAAGGTAGCGGTTTAGCTCGACCCAGCACAGGTACTCCCGTGACCGATGGAACCCAATTTCCTCGCGCGAAACACGCGGCGAGCAATCTTCGACGAATAGAAACGAACGAATAAATAACGCGTAACGAGCAAGGTTTCGTTCTTTTCGGGGGAAATGTAATATTATTCTACGATTAAAGTCTTGTAATTGAATAGAGAGTGATTGATTGATTGTTCTCAGGTTGTCCGACGTATGGTGTTCGCAGGATACGCGACCGCGCGCAGTCATAGCGGTCCGCGACTCGCGCGGGTCGTTTCCGTATCGAGATTCCGTTTCGAAAGAACCTACTTTCCGAGATCGCCGCGTCGGCTATGCAGCGGATGCAACAGCGGCGTGTCGCGTGTTCGATTAAATTCTTCTTCGCGGGAATTTCAATTCAGCAACCTTCGGGGTTTACCGTTTCGCCTGGTCGATGATTAGACGATGCGTTCGGCCGCTGGAATTCTCACGGGTACGCTGTCCGATTAAGAACGCGCGAAAAGACGACGGTAGAGGTAGGAGCAATTTTCAGTTTTCCAGGACAATGGAGAATCGGCACGGTAATAAATCATCGGCGTACGATTGCGCGCGACTGGCTCCTTAGGTGGTTCGCTGAAAGATAATCCCGCTGCTTGGAAACGTGTTGGAATCTCGATAAGCCGCGCGCAGCACCTCGACGAGTCTCGTGTTCGTTCGCGGGTGATTGTTCGGATTTTTTCCAAGATGACGAGCGATAGCTGCCGGACGCTCGCACGAATCGGCCGCGGGCTCCCATTCTCGACGCTTGACCCGTCATTTTTCACCGACGCGCAGCATCCGCGTCGAGGACTCGCGGTGAGATATCCGCATCGGAAAGTTGATTACCATCGTCGGGACGATTAATATCGCACGACAAGTTTACGAAATTGCTCAAATTATCTGCGAAAAGGTCGACCGGGCGAACCGGGAACTCGCGCTCCGGTCGACTCGATAACGAGAGGATTTCCGAGAAAGGTCGTGGGTGGCCACCGGAACGTCCCAAAGCGAAACTAGCTCCGTGGAAATCGCGTCACGCGAACGATGCAGTTCCACGAAAGCTCGGCCAAGCATTCCGTCTAGAATTTCGAATTCAGATCGAGAGGCGAGCGACTCGAAAGTGCATTCGACGTCTCCGCATCCCGTTACGCGAGCGCGACCCCTGCACGGGTCATCTTTCGATTTCGCGCCCAACAGCGTTACAACGTCGTCTACGCTTCTCGACAGGGAACAGGTAACTGTTAAATCGACGGATTTAACGGTTCGATCCCTTGTTACGTGATAAATACGATAAATTAAATTATAGTTTGGGATCGTTACGATTCATTCAAATAATCGATGGGAATCGAATGGTATCGTAATTTAGGATTGTTAAAATTGTTCGATGAGAATAGCGCCGAGTAAATTTTACGCGATGGGCGGTCAACGAGCTAATTGTACGTGATGCAAGCCAACGCGAATCTAGGAACGCGAGCGAAACGATGGTCGACGAGAGGCGAGGTTCTCTCGCAGGTGCAGTTGCGTAGCACGTGATTCCGGCCCAACGGGCTTCAAACCTGTTACACATCCTCGTCACGGCTCGTCCACGCGTACAGTTTTTGCAAATTCACGGCCGGCTTCTTCCCATGAACGGCTATTCTAATTGTTGGCCCGTGACACGTAGCGCATCGGCCGGCACTACGTTTATTCCTCCTCGAGCGTACGATGTTTCGGGACGAGGTGCCAACGAGCGTTCGCGCCTTCGCGAATGACAAGTTGCTGCAACCGTCTTTTTATTACAGCCCGCTACTCGACCATAGCTCGGCTTCGATTTTTGAAAACTCACCGTTGCTATAATCGACGCAACAATTTTCCAGATTTTTTAATCTCTTAGATAGGATTCGGGTCAGCTTCGTTCTTCCAGCTGTCTGATAATAAGTGTACGATTTACGCCTCATAGATATACTTAAACTTAAATATATAGACACAACACGATTCGTCAAAAAGCCTGAAAGCTGACGTAGCGAAGAGTAAAAAGAATCCCTCGCGACATTGCGAAATTACAAGATATCGTGACCTCGCCGTGGATCTGTCGATGGCTGATTATTTGCATATTTACGGTCTCGGGGGAAATCGTAGGTAACAGAAACACGACTTATCGGCACACGGAGATGCAAAACGACGAGTATTTTATCCGGCAGTAATAATCCGATAAGTATGCGCAACGGTACAGTGTCGCGCGTTGGAAACGATAGCTCCGATAAAAACGTTTACTGGTTCCAGTCATTTATTTATTCACCCGTTGGGTGACGGGAGTAATTATTACGTATGGGAGATGCTTTTCTCCGCGCCAGAGGTCGTTGGCTTCGAACGGGGACGAAAAATTCCCTCTTCCGAACACATATGGTTTCCTACGAGTTAGACAAATGTTGTTTTCAACTGTATCTCCACGTATTCGGAATTATTTGATAACGACCGACGAACTGGTATCGCCGATTAGCGTGCACCGCTGGTAAAGGAAACGAGCGCGTAATCGAATCGCGATTAAATCGAAGTGGGCACGGAATCTCGCGACAAAGTACTCGAGTCGCTTGAAATCTTAATTAGAGATATCGAGCGCAAAAAGATCGCGCGAGCGGGCCTCGTAGGTAGCTTTTACGGCTCGGGGATATCATTTCCACCTGCTACCGGCTACGGTCAGCCACGAAGTACAGTTAGCTCCGGCCTGTCTTGAAATATTGCGCTACCTTTTTGCGGCTGTTCGCGCGAGAAACTAATGGATTGTACGGTGGCTGCACACCGAGGGCGCGCCACCGACATTTACTCGAACGCATGTTCTGGCTTCGTTACGATCGGAGCCAGCCATTATTCGTGTAACGCGTTCCTCGTGCGACTAGTATTCGCTGTAATTTCATCTGGTCTGTCGACAAAAAATTCCTAGATTCGTCCGCCTTCTTTTCTACCGATGCGTTCCACGGCCAGTCGAAGATGTTCGGACTACCAACGAAGCGAATGAAATTTTTCTCTGTACCATACATCGTGCCACGGCCAGCCCTAATGTCGCGTATTTGTATTTACGGTTACTTACGACGATATTCTCGACGCATCGTTTCATAATAGGTACATTCGAGCAAAGAGGAAAAAGTACAACGTTGATTATTCGAAGAAGATTGTTCCTCGAGTCGACTCCACGGGGGGATCAATTAGGAGATAATAGTGAAACTCGCGTTCTCATGCCAGCAACAGACTTTGCGGTAACAGCTGCCGAGATAAGTCCGGATGTGAGCCGTGCGTCTGAATAAAAAAATAGTATTCCGTTATTTAGGATGTCCGGGAACGACCTTGCGGGTCGCGCGTTAATCGTACCCGCGGTGCGTTGGTAGAACCAGTTTTCGCGAAAAATCCCGCGGTCGTTTTAATTTCAACCGCGGTTCTGGCGAAAGAACCGGAACGAACGTAAAACGATTGTAAATTAAGTCGCGCCGCGTGTATTCGAAGCTAATTCCAGAGATCGTTCGAACGGAGATTACGTACGGAGAAATTATTGTAAACGGACCGTGTTGCTCGCGTCGATGTTGTACTCGTAATTTCCGAAGATAAACACTCCTTCGAGTGCATTATCCCGATCCGTAAATAATATTGTACCTTTTACAGTTGGTCGAAGCACGCTGGTAACCGCTTACGCGACGGTGACGTCAGCTTCTTCAACTTTACGAATACTGCTTTCGCAATTCGACCGCGTCTCGGCAACTCGCATAGAATAACGTTTACGGCAACACAGGTAGCGCGATAGTCGAGGGTCAACGTCGTAAAATTCACGGTGGTATAGCTTTATCGTTGATACGCAGGAATAGGATGCGTAGGAATGTATTTCGTCCCGATGTTTGCGAAGCACCGTGATGCAAACGTAACTTCGAACTCGGTTAACCAACGTAATATGCGAATTCTTGTGCAGAACTCGTTCGCGGAAAAAGTGCGCATTACATTAAACCGGTGATATCCCGGTTTACAGATGACTACGAGTTATCGTAACTCGTACTTATGTCTACATATATACATGCCATTTTAAAACCTCTTTCCACTCTGCTATGTTTAAAAAATCGTCACTTGATATTATCGGGTCGACGCTATTAGACGACGCAATGGCCGAACAGGTAATTGCGATAATTCAAACTAGCGGCCCATCGTAATTACATTCCGATGCCCAATCGCTTTACCGACAGTTTCGAGATGCCTGTGCGCGAACAATCGATCGAGAATTCCGACATAATAGTCGAGCCGATCGAGCCCTTCGACCACCCTGCTAGCTAAAAATATGGGAATCGTGTACATACTTTGGGTGCGTACACTTGTGTACACCCACGCGTGTCGCCGCGATTATGGCGTCATTCCACGATGTACGTTGGCTCAAGCATGCGTCGAAATGATTAATCAACGGTTTACCAGAGTTCGAGAAGTCATTCGGCTTCGTTATTGACGCGTTTCGTTCGTAGTCGTACCGCTGCGTACAGCAATTGTACTCGACAGTTTATCCTATTTTCTCCAAATTTTACCCAT
Source organism: Hylaeus anthracinus (assembly GCF_026225885.1). Lineage (NCBI taxonomy): Eukaryota > Metazoa > Arthropoda > Insecta > Hymenoptera > Colletidae > Hylaeus > Hylaeus anthracinus. The sequence continues at coordinate 4,083,837 of NW_026534349.1, read as the reverse complement.
TTAGCGAGAGAAAGTGACTGGGAAAACTTTGTTTCGCGTCAATCGTACGCCAAAGACTACGTATTTCGACGTTGGAGTTACCGCGGGCCGAGAGATTTCAATGCTCGACTCGGGAGGCTTCAACGCCTGGAGATTCAATGCCTGGCGCTGGAGACTTCGATGCGCGGTCAGGCGACGAGCGCCGCAATCGAATATCGAGACTATGCGTATAGTTTCGATGCGTTCTATAAGATCCGCACATGTACTTGCCTATCCATCTCGTCGTTCAAAAATCCTTTTCATTGGAATAGTATCCGACGATGACACGGCAGGCGTGAGAAGAAAATGATCGTAGTTGTATCGAGTATTTATCTGGCGAACATTGGAACTTGCGAGTACGATAATCCCGGTGGCACCTTGTATGCGTTGCTAACCATTTATTTACTTAGATACGGACGCTAATTAAAGACGATAATCAGTGTTTAACGGTACTGGAATCTTCAACGATGCGTGTCATCTTCTTCTATCGAGTTAAAGATGAATTCCCGCAACTTTGCCGTACGAACATAATATTTGCAAAGAAATTTTTGAACGCGTAGATTTTAATAGACATGTTCGTCTAAAAGTGAACCTTACGACTACGGTTTTCGAACAAATATCACGTGTAATTAACTCACGCAGTGGCGTGCACGCGAATGCTAGTGTTGAACATGCGTCCAGACGTGGGATCGCGCGATCTGCAGCCAGATCCAACTAATTACCGGCACCGTGATCACGATGCAAATTCGTCCTACGGCTCCGAGCATTCCTTCCAAGGACGGAAATCGCGCCATTCTTTCAGGCGGATCTTCAAGGACGTTGCATCGAGGGCTTAGAGATTAGGCACGGGACTGCGTAGTTAGAGAAAATTAAATCGACGTCGAGTTAACGTTAACGATTAAACACTTGTATGGGAAAGAAAACGTTCGAATAATTAACAGATTTGCAAATGTATTACTTCATCGTTCTCACGATCGAGAAGCCTTACTTTCCGGTTTCGTCTTTACCACGCGTCGCATGATTTGCACGTTTTCTAGTATCGCGCTAGCTTTGGAGGGATGGCTGGCGACAGATGGTGTCTGCTTTCGCGTAATCGTTGCGGAATTGCGGCTGCGAAATTGCGGCTGAACTCGATACCGGGTTGTAGATTGCATCGTCATTTGCAAAATTGTCGAGCACGGTTGCGTTGAATCGCGTCGTAAACCGTGGAGCTAGAATTCCGTATCTGTAACACCGGGTACAGCTGCGCAGCGTATCGTTACCCTTGATATCGAAGGCCAGATTGCACAGTGTTACCGAATCATTCGGTGCATGCAACAAGAAGCGACGAACAGCAGAGTTGGTGCATCGAGTTCCCTTCCTTTCTCATCGTGCTTTCTTACGATGGCGTCGAAGTCGTTCAAAGGCAGGCCGCAGAAGTCGACCTGCTCGCCGTACAAGGTTCTCTTTCTGTCTCTTTCTTTCTCTGCCGGCGGAACTATAACTTCTACCAGCGCCGGATTAAGATTTTTTAAACCCCTGGGCTATGAGCCTGGGGAAAGCGAACCTACGTTAAATCTTCATAGTTTTTTAGATATCAAGAATGGATCGATCGTCGAAAGCTGCCTACAAATTTATACGTTATGTATTAAAAATTTCAAGTTGCCGGTTTTGCTTCGGGTAGAACGTGTAAAGTATGCATCGATTGGAACGCAAGGGTTAATCCGTCCCTGTACGGGAGGGTCGTGATCAGGCGTGCCTTTAGTGGAGACAGGCGCCTTTAGGATCGATTTTTGCGTTTCGATTCTAGGCGCGGACGAACCTAGAAAAGAAATCAGGGACGCAACCAACCAACGGCCGGACAAAAACTCTATAAATTACTCGCGGCGCTCGACGGACAAAAGCTCTTACAAATCGTTTTATTTTTTATACCGCTCGATTTACCGCGGCGAGGTGTATCCGCGCGGGACAGTTGGCAGGATAATCACCGATCGAGGCGACAGATTTCTTCCGAATCGAGGACTACCAGTCGAGCGGGCTGGAAGGCCGCCTTTAAGGGGATTCGCACTGTTACTTCCACTCTTCGAGCGAACTTTAAAAACGCGTCGGTTGAGTAATTTATCGGACAATCGTACAATAGAGACCGTTCGTTCGACGAGTTAACTGCGTCGCAGGATGAGAGTAGTTTCGCGATATAGCGAATAGCGCGAACAGTGGACGGGTCGAACTTGCGTGAAATATACGCTAGCCGTCTTTCCTCTCATTTCGATTTCTGTTCCGTGTTATTTATGCTGAATAAAAAACGCGCATCACTTACTTTTAGCTAGTCCGCAAACCTGCAGTTTCTTCGACATCGTCGAACACCTTGCGGATGTTTTCTTGCTAGGCAAAAGCAAAAGGAGGCGAGATAAAGAGAACTAGATCAAATTATAATTGACAACGGAATGGCGTTCAACACCTGCTGTCGATGGAAAGTCTCGACTCGGAACGTCTCTGAGAACGTCGGTACTGTTACTTCAGTCGAGATGCACATCCTTTTAGGTCACCTACTCCTAACTGGACCCGCTGTTTGTTCCCGAATGCTGAACATCTATCGGAATCCGCGTAATAACGTCGAAAGAACGTGAAATTCCTCGCGTTTTAGAGGTTTTTCACAGCTGCGTTCCTATCGTTTTACGAGTTTTATCGATCGATAGATCGGTTATGCTCGATGGATTCGTGAATTACGTTACATCGCTTAAAATACCGGCTTGACCAAAGTTAATCGATGCGAAAGAAAATGCTGAAGTTTCGTTTTTTAGTATTTCCAAGAGCACATCGTCGAGAAAATTTTGACCGAAGAAAGATTTTGTCGTTGAACGGTTCGCCCGATATTCTTCATCGAAATAGCTCGAATGAATCGCGGACGGGGGAATTAATTAAAAGGCAGAAATAAGGACAGTCCGAAGAACCGGTCCGAATGCGAGATGCCGTGAGTATTATCGATTTGTCATCGGTCGATAAAAAGCAACATCCTCCCGTGCGTCCTCTTGTCCTTTTTCTTTTCCGTTCACCGCTGTAACGCACCTCGGGCTCGTTCGATCGACTTCGACTCTCGCGCAGAGATCAGTGGCGTCGCTACAATGACATCATCGAGGGTTATCATGCACGATGCATGTTACATAGGAAATTTCCTTCCTTAATCGAACTTGCTACGAATGTTTATCGTAATCGTGCTATCGCGCGTATCAAGGGGGTTTCCTAAGAACCTGTTTCGATTGCGTGCAGAACGTTACATTCTCATTCCCGTTTCAATTACGATCCGCCGGAAAACCACTCCCGAAGGATATATCCATCGCAACATTTATCGCAACGATCCTTATACGGACTTTTTAAAATCTAATCGAAACGAGGCGTTTAAATTTCTTACCGATTTACTCATTAAAACGGCGGAAATTAGAGTCACCGTAGATTTAAACGGCTGTACCTATATATCGCGTTCGGAAGCTGGGCATAAAGAAACCACGTCGACTCGTAGAAATTTCATACAGTTACAAATGTAACTACAAGCATGTTTCGTAGCAAACATTCGCGTACGGGAACGTACGTCTTTTAAGGGTTAACGACGGCCGTTCATCGACTGTTCGGTATTCTTCTCCCCGTGCGAGCACTCGCGCGCGTCACCCACTATGTGGGTGTCGTGGGTGTATTCGTAGAAAACACAGCGGGGATAACCGCGGCCAGCGAACGGCTGCGCCGAGGAGAAAAGGGTAGGGAAGAATCATAAATCTGTATAATTGACAGGTCCCGCAGAAAATGTTCATGCTCCATAGATGCTCGAGCAGATAGCTTCGCTAATAACGCCGCGCTGGATATACGAACATATATAATGGCCGTTGAAAAAATCGTCCATCGACTTATAGTACACAAATACAAAATCGTAGGACGCTCGCTTTGGGTTTCGCTAACAAACCGGTACGCGTCTTCGGGACGCTTTTCTCGGATGGTATCGCGATATCGCGAACATAGCGGTCCTGAATCTCGCTCCTCGCGAGGATTACGCGCAAACTTGGCATCTCGACGATTTTTTTTTTCGCGTTTTATTTCAATTTCTTGAAAAATTTGTTACGCGAGACGCAAAGCCATCGCTCGAACTGAATTCTTGGGTGGAAGCCAGGCGTAGCACGGCCGTTCCTCGTTGGCTCGTAAACAAACGAAATTGGCAAGACACGACAGTAGTCGGACAACGATTGAAAATTACCATATCGTCGGCTGGTCGCATAGCGTTCGGGTGTGTACTTACGCTCGAACCCGCTTGCGGTCAAGCTCCGCGGAGCCGATGGTAATTTAATTTCAGATCAAAGATCTCTAACAGGGACCTCGAAGGAAGCAGAGTCCGATGCGCACGGCGCTGCTCCCAGCCAGAAGAAACCCTCTGTGAAATTATGTACCTGTCCATTAGCCGGACACTTAACTCGGCCCTCTACGTACACGCATAATTTTCCACGCAACTCGCGTCTACCCTCACCGCCTCCCATCGTTCGCGCCCCTCGCGGTTACCCAACTAAGAGGCTAATAATTTAATTCAGGATCGAGTATAAACCCGTCTCCGTCGGAGGGAAAAGGATGCCGCCGTTGGTGGGTCTTTTCAGCGAATACCCGTCGCCAGCCGGTACAGGGCGCTTCGGGAACAGCAGTTTCGTTCGCGAAACATGTACAGACGATCGCCTGTTGCGTTAAAATTCGTCGGTTCTAGAGATTCAAGCGACTTCCGACCAACGTTTCAGCTTCGCGTTTCGATTCGCATTTTATCAAATTTTACCGAAAGCTCGCCGATGCTCCGAGACTTCGCTCGTCAGGTTGGTTCGCGTTGTAATTCCGATACACTTGGCGGCATTCGACTCGTATCTTTCGGTTCGTTCAAAGTTAACGCGTAGCAACAAGTGGACGAGATCGGCGCCTCGTTGCCAGGACGCGTAATGGAGCAAAAGGAGCGAGACGCTGACGGTGTCGAGCATTACGCGATATTGTCGGGACCAGCTCTGGTTCCCTTCGCGCCACACATGCGGGATCTTGTACACCAGTGTTTCCCAACCTATACGACTGCGACGCAACGAGGGTGTAGGTATCGAAAAAACTATTCACGAGAGAATTTCCATTGCTCAAAGACAGCATCTTCCGGCGAGGAAATCGATTCGTTTGATCCGACCGTATAGATTCTCATGCGTCCTCGACGAGATACAAATTGCTGCGAACGTACTTTATAATATTACCGGAGCCTCGACCATTTGAAAAAGCGCGCATCGTCGACGTTAGCCTGCCCCGACGTAAGAAATATTGGGATGCACTGTCGTACGCAAAACCAACAAGGCACGGTGCACCCACGGAAGTGTACATTCGCGTCCCGCTGGCCACTATTCATGCGCACCGCATGCAGCGAGTGTACCGGAGTGTCCTGGAAGACCACCTTGACTAATCGCCGACAAGGATCGAGGTACGACGCGATACGTTCCGAAGGATCGCTAACCCGAATGGTCGCTGCGTGTAATGCTAACGAAGGAATAATTACGCGGAGCTGCTTTTTTCGGCGTTTCTTTTTTCGCCTCGCGTCATCTCTCTTCCAAGAATATCTCATTAACGGATTTCGTGGTAAACGTCGATAAAATTGTCATAATCGCGCGTGCAAGTGGTTCTTAGTATTTTCAAGCTCGCGACGTTAATCGAAAAATAAATTTCTAATCATTTTTTAACGTACAAATTACAGACGATTCTTTCGCCGTTACGTGTCACATTGTGTATTCTATAATTCGAGCAAATGAAGCTGTGCTTACGTTTCCAATCCGAGCGCTGCTCGAGAGCAAGAAAATTGGCGCGATAAAAACGTTAACCGTGAAATTTAACTGCTTCGGAATCTCGCTTGCTGCGGCCCGTTCCTTCGTCGTTAATTTTTTGCCTTCAATTTAGCGTAACGAGACGCGCGGTGAGAATAAACGCCGAGCAATTTTCTTTGACTCGTAACGAGGTCTCCGTTACCATTTGCAATTTTAATGAGAGACGGGCGAAAATGACGTTTAAATAGGCGTAATTTATCATGCTCTCAACGTCGTTTCCATTAACGCCCGACCGTCCTTTTGCGCTACCCCAATTAACGATGCACGATGGACTGAAAAATGACCATAAGTCGTTTCTTAGAATCCTGTTTCAGTCCGCGACCGTTTCGTCGAATGGAAGTGGTATAGGGCTATGACGAAATAATTTTTACGGAAATACGTTCCTCGCTGTGCGTCGTTTCGCGTTCGTCTGGGGGATCTATCGATAGATCGCTACCAGTTGCAAAAATTAACACGTCTCTGATGACCGTTATCGCGGCTACCGTAAGCGATTTATCGAGGCCGGTGAAATCGAACATCCGATATTCGCCAGAGTTCCGTTGGCCGGCACGCTTCATCGAGCTCGTTCCGATTTACTGGCCGCGAGGATCGACAAATCCAACGGCCTTCAAGTCCGAGCAGAACGTCTCACGGATATTTCCTCGGCTCGTAGAGCGAACTTTCCTCGCGATACGCCTAGTTCCACAGCGAGGAGTCGCAGCCGTTCCATACAAGGATGAAAAATGAATCGTTCGGGTCCCAAGCCAGCAGCCAAGCAGCGGACGGATGCGCGCTCGGAACGATCGCCGAGAAAATCATCCGCAGACCGGTCGTTCGATATAGAAATCGGTAAATATTAATCGCGTGGTTTGCGCGGAAAGCATTAACCTGAAATTGCGCCGTTAATCCGAGGGAAGAAAGCCGCTCGAGTTACGTTAACGTTGATAACCGCGAGAACGACGGTCGTTCGGAGAACATTTTATTTGGTTGGCGCGCACCCGGCAGGTATAAATTGTACATCTCCGTACGGAACCACTCGCGATAAATTACGTAATTATCGGGGACGACGCGGATCTCCCCGATCGAGTATCGCTAACGAAGGATGCGAGAGATCCGCTAGAAAAAGGAACTTCTTTTCCACTGTCGTTTCGTCGAGTCGTAACTATCGCGAAACCGTAAGATTAATCGCTGGCGTATATTACTTTACGCGTAGATATACTGTTCGCGGAACTTGCAACGATTACGGGCGCAAATTCACTCGCATCTTTTCAGAGTGTGAAGCTCGACGGAATTCCAGATCCATTAATCCTGTGTCGACTGCAATCCCGTTGGTGAAAACTTTCAAAGTCGATCGCGGCGCGATTTCGAACTCTGAAAATATCAACTCTTCGTGGAATCTCTAGACGAAATGAATTATTAATTTCCTCAAATAGATAGGAAACGATCGGTCGGAATGCCTATCGACAGGGAAAAAGTAAAAACAGACGCGTTCGTTATAAATTCGCATCGGTCCGTTGAGAACAAATGCAGTCGGGGCGAACGAGTTTCACGGTTCGTGGCACGATAACTCGAAGCGTAATATCGAGACGCGGTACGGCAAGTTCGGCCCACGTTACTCGGTTCGAGATAACTCGAAATTAATCGGTCGTGACCGAGCCTCCGCGCGGAAGGGTAGAGTCGAAAACGTATCCAGCGACGGAAGCTCCGATCTCGCCAGGCTTGTCGACGTAGCTTTTATCGGCTAGCAAAAAACGCGCGGCGAACGTGTTCTCCGTGCACAGCAATATCTCAGCCTGGTAGGTGGTACCAATTGCAACCGGTAGACCTAATCGCTGCCTGGTCTCAGTCGACAAAACGATCACCAAAGAGCTATCCAGCCGAGCTATCGAGACCGGGGGCTCTCTCGGACGTTGTTATGTGGAACGGCGTTGATCGCGGTACAGTTACCCTGACGCCATCGAGCACATCCTCGCGGATTCCGAGACCATCCGTACGAGGATGCGAGCGAATCATCGCTTTATTATGGACCATTAACGTACCGAGAATAAGTCGCGGAATTTCTGATTTTTTCTTCTTCTAGCAATCGGAAAAATGTACTGCAAACATAACCGGATAGGCCTAATGGATACGTAACGAGCAACCGTTCGGGTACCAGCCTTCGCCACCGAGAAATCCGTTAACGACGAACCGATCAAGAGTTTTTCTACGTTCCGATTACACTTTACGAGTAAATTCTTCTTAAATTCTTGTTATCGTAATTATTTTGAATCGAGAACAGCGATAGTAAAAGTACCCGAATGGCTTCGAAACGAAACGAGTCAACGCTTCCCGTATAACAAACTCGACGTTGGTTAGCGATGCCGTGGAACTCGACTGCAAGTGCTCGATGCGCTACGAAAATCGAAACGCACCCAAGGTGCGCGTGTCGTGCGTCAAACACGATTACGCGCGCAAGGGTTGTAAATCGAGGACGTTTCGTAAATTACAAATTATTCGCGGTTAATATCGAGGCGTCACCGGTAGCTAGCATCCCGAATCGAAACAGATACCTAATCTACCGTGAACACCGCAGCCACCGCTTCGACTCCCGACGCGAGGAAAAAACTATTCTTGAAACACGCGAATTCCAGCGTTCTAGTACGAATCAATCTTCGTGCTCGCGTCGCGCGGTCGACTGCGTTTCGCTCGGTGTTTCCTTTTTGCATCGAGTATGGCCGAACGTCGGGACGTCGGACGCAAATTCGCGATTCGAGGATCGAAAGGCGCTCTGATTCGCTTCGAGAAGCAAAGTATCATCTGGGATGCTGGATTTCGATTCTTTTGTCCCAAGTTTTCTGCACTTTTTTTTAACACTGTCGATACTTTTTCGTTCGAAGGAAGCCTTTTGGACAGGCTCTGCAAAATGTAGCGTTTTGCTCGCGGATTTCCTGTCCCTGAATTCAGAATCTCGTATATGCTGTCTACGACCAACTTTACGTTCGACGTTGGCGACGACGAACGGATCGACCAAAGCATTTCGAATCGATCGAGCACGATTTTCTCGCCGACTCGGATCGCTCTAGTTCTTCGCGTCTTCCGTGTCCTTCTTGTCGCGTTTCGTCGACCCACTCTCCGATCTCGTACTTTCTCGATCTCTGATTCGATTCCGATAGCCGACTATCTTCTCGTATCCGAGGCTCCGGAAATTCGTCTATTTGATCTTCCTACTCGTCCCGCAAAGTCAAAAACACGCAATAAAAAAGCTAGCGGTACCGTTGACTGGTTCGGGTGATATCTGGGTCAGGTGTTTTCGGCGGTTCGGCTACGAATCCTTCCGTACCATCGTAAATTATCTTTCCCCGACGCGATTCCGGGACATTAACCACGGTAAGCACATATTCCGCGGAGCGTAGGAACCTCTCGAGGCGCCTGTTACCGCGTCCCGTCGTGTCCGCGGACGCTGGGCAAAAGGAAAAGAGCCGGTGGAATATCCGTTGAATGATACCGAGCCGCGGAAACCGCGACAAAAAGGAAGAAATCTCAATCTGCAGATCTTATTAGCGTGTACCGTTGCTGACGGTGCTCATCGCAGGAAATCGGCTGGAAAATCCTGCGCGCAGGGGGAGGATCGAGCAGACGCTTAAGGTCGTTTACACCGTGCGGAACATTCCGAAGGAGGGGCGGTCGCCTTCCGACTAGAGGAGATGGGTTCCCCGTCGAGTGGAAGCGGCCGACCTCGGGCCGGATCATTCCGCGAGCAGCCATCGGGAACCAGCGATCCGCGAACCAATTTGGATCGTTAAAGGAACAGCGGGAATTAGCCGACGTTTCTGCTACCGGCGGAGAACCGATTAGGCTTACGCTAACGTGCAATCGAACCTCGAATGCTTGGTCCTGTTCCGACTCGCTCGCGTGACGACTTCATCCTGCGATTCCTACCGAGATATTCAACCTTTCGATGAATGCTACTTCCTCGATTTAATCCAGCGGCGCGCAACCATTTTTTTCTCGCTAAACAAACGCTGATAGTTTGTACCAACCGATGTAAAAAAATCGCAACCGCGGATCGGTCCTCCGTTAAACGAAACTAGTGTCTCGTCGTTGCTAATTCCGTGTAACGTTAAGACCGCGGAAGCATGCGACCCGTGACCAATTATGTATACGGATCGTCGCGATTACGAGACAATCGAGTGATTTGCCAGCAAAAACGCAACGTCGGAACGCCGCGGAAGTTTTCCGTGCGAAAGTTGCAAATTTCTTTTCGTCTCCCCGCCGTTGGTCTTCTCTCGAGCGTTATCCTTGCCCGCATGGAAAAGTATGGTCCGCGGACGTCCCAAGACTGTTACGAGGAATAAATCAAAGGCGATCGATGGTGTGACACATTCCGTAACGATCGGACCGGACGTAAGTTTCAATTGTTGTTCGCCGAACTGACGTTTTTTGTGTTATGCTATACCAGAATAAGTGTACAAACTGTAAGAGCGGTAGACTCGGGGGCGTCAATACTTTTCCTCTAGAGCCCGTTCGCGCAACAATGGAAGGAGAGAACGTTCTCATAGCTCGGTGCCACGGTCAGAGCAATTAACATCTAATAACTCGAACTTCATTAGCGGGCCGCGTTGCGTCGTGGCACGCGATCACGGTTCGCGAACTCGTTGCCATTCAACTACGGCCGAACGAATGTTATTCCCTCCTGGAATCCGTTGGTACGTATCAAGATCTCTCAAAGATATCTCGTTATCGCGATCCCTCGTTTCGCTTATCGTTGCTTGGCAACAAGTTAAACGAGAGGACTGAATTAACGTTGATTTACTCGTAAGTAGGGAATCGACTAATCATTCCGATACTCGAATGCGGAAAAATTAAAGTAGTCCTAGGCCAATTCTCGAGCTGGTAATCCTGCGTGCAATGTACCGTAATCGCGTTTCGTCGCGAACACGCGCGTGGCTCCGATCCGTACATTGTCCGCGAGCGTGTAGCTCGTGATCTCGAGCGGTTCCAACGGGCCCTGTTCCCTCAATTAATAAAAGTACTGCAAAAAACGGGACCGTCGTTGTAATTAAAGCGCGATCCGGAAGACGATGTTCCGTCGCGGCGCTCTCCCGGCCGAGCGGTGAAAAGAAGAGGAAAGGAAAGGACGATGGACACCGGTCGCGCTTCATGCCAATTTAACTCATCGTCGCGGACTCGGTCGGAAGAGGAGAATCGGTCCTAAGGACGGGGATAAAAGTACGAGTAATGGGAAAATAATTACATCTATGCTCGCGAATGCGTCGGTAGCGAATTAATTTCGAAAGAACAGATAGGCCATCGTAATCGTGGTACTCGTCGTTTAATGGAAACGTAAATGTGCTTCCAGCTTCCTCTTACAGACTCGGATACGTAAATACGTCTGCAAACTCTATCGTCGTTTCTTCTAAGATAAGATCTGTTAAATAATTCTTACGGATGAATCCTCCTAACAGATCTGGAACGAAACGATAAAGGCGTTGGAAGACTCGTTTTATGCTTTCCGAGTCCGTAAAAGGTTCCGGCGAGCGTGTTTATGTATGTGGTTTATCAGTCCTCGAGGGGTTTGCTCGTGTCGTTCCCATCTTCCAACTCTGTATAATACATTTTCTTCTTATAACATTTTTTAAATCTATCCTTATCGCCGTCTCTATCATCCTTTAGGCCTCCTCCTCCTCTCCCCCCCCCCTGCCCCACTCCACCATCACCATATTTATCAGTCTCGGCGAGTTAGGAAGAGAATTATGGGCAAGCGGGAGAAGAAAGAAAGGAGGTGGCAGCAAGAGACGTAGGAGGACCCAGGAACAAAACAGTGGGTGAGAAGAAGAAGAAAATCATGAAGAAGGTGCTTGAATGGATCATAAGGAGGATGGAGGCAATATGGAAGAGTCTGAGTAGAAAAGAGAGGAAGGAGAAGACAGGAGGTTAAAGTCTTCAACTTGAAGACGACAGAGAGAAGGAACAGGAAGGAGAGAAGAGAAAAGGTGAAAAGCAGGGATGAGGAGGCAGAAGTGGGCGGAGAGAAAATTGTCCAAGGGGAGGAGAGAGCGGGTAGAAAAGAGGGAGGGCGAGGGAGAAGAGGTAGAAGAGGATGGGGAGGATGCAAAGAGTGGCAAGGATGAAGATGGAAGGGAAATGAATAGGGGGAACGAGAATGGAGAGCGATCGGAAGAAATGGAAAATGTGAATGTAGAAGAGAGCAGGCGAGAAAGCGAAGAAGAAGAACCGGAAGAGAGAAAAAAAAAATGAGAGAAAAACAGAAACGAGGAAAGCGGTGTGTTCGGGAAGAAAATTGAGGGAGTGGACAGAAAGACGAGAAGAGCGAGAAATGCGGTGACCAGAAGGGCGAAGATAGGAGAGAGGGAGATACGGAAGAGGATGGGCGTGGATGACGAAGCGAACGTGTTTAAGTCTTCAGTGAGTTGAGCGCGAGACCACGATTTCTCTTTTTGTTTAAAAATAACAGAAACGACACGTACTGGCGAATTAAAGATTACAGATGATATCGATTAGGAAATGATAAATCAATGTCGCCATGTCCTCGGTTTCCTCGAGATGCGTCCGGATCGCGTCCAGTTCCCGTTCCTGGTCCGACGGGTAGCCTCTTAATTATTCCAATCTGCAATCGTCGACGAAACGACAAATAAAAACTTATCGAGAGCTCGTCGAGTGACGCGGCTATGCGGAAGTATGGATACGAGATGACGGGAAAGTAGAAAAAAGCGGAGCAGAGGTGGAGGAGAAAAGCGTGAACGGATAGAAGTAACAAGCGAGGAGGAGCGCGCGAGTGAACCGGATGGCGAAACGGCGGCTTTTTCAGCGAGTAAATACTCGCGTGACACTGGAGCACGACAGTGTACCGTTTTTTCTACGCGTCCCTCTCGTTTCGCTTCCCATTCGAATAATAACGACCGGAATATAAAAGTTCACGACGCGTTGCGCGTACTCCGGGGCCTCTTTGTTAATCGCGAGAAGTTCTCGGCGAGAACGACAGGATAATCGGTCCGGAACGAGAGAGGTATCATCATCGTTGACGCGAACGGGATGCTGAAACTCGACGGTGCGAATTAGAAAGTCGATTAAAGAACGCGGATCATTTGTTACTTTATTTGTCCCTAAAACGAGATCAATGAAACCGACCGTTGGACAGTCAGATCGAACGAATATCCATCGCTACTTAGTAGTCTATGCGACGCGACGGACGAAACGAGAAATTTATGTGACGCGGGAAGCGTGTAATAACGCCGGGCGCGATTACGCAAGAACCGTCCTTTTTTCGAGGAAACGACGCGGGACCGCTCCATCGATCTATCATAGCCCGCGATCGATCGCGGAATGGCAAGCACGTTTTTCATAGTTACGCGCGTCGACTTGGCGCTAGTCTGATCGATGGTGGATCAATCCACGAACGTGGGAGACCATCCAGGATATTCCCAAGAAAGCTAGCGCTATATTTAGACGCGGAAATAAAAGCGCGCTTCATTCTTGCCCTGCGTTCTTAATTCCGTGTATCGATCAACCTCGAACTCAAAAGTATCGAGTTCTCTGGCTTCGAAGAAGAAACTGGTCCGTAATACCGCGAAGTCATCGCCGGCCAATCTGTGCGCTCGACCGTATTTTGCCAATCGGAAATCGAAGACGTAATGCTTACGAGCGTTTGTACCGATTTACTTGAGTTTGTTTGTACCGCTAAAAGAAAGCTGGCGATATTGTCGCGAAACTGTTTCGGTATTAGTTTATAAATGTCTTTCTCTCACGCTACGGTACATCTTGTAGGAATATTTTCTCGCCTGTGTAACAAGAAAGCAATGTCGTGAAGAAGTTTGCGTAAACTTTGATACGTTGCCGAATAGATATCGGTACTTTGGCGAGAACGAAGAAACTTGGTCGACGACAAATTGACGAATGAGGTCCACTGGTCGTTCTTCCGCATCCATAATTATTCGGAGCGTCTGGACTCGATCATGCGAGGAAGGATGTCGCGTCCGCAGAGGCCATAGGAATTATGGGGTGGCCTGAACGAGAATAGAGGGAGAAAAATTGGACGTCGATGAACGCGAGAGCAGACCGATGCAGCGTGTCGAGCGTGACACAGGCTCGACCGGATTCCATCCCACCGTATCCTCTTTGGCGCTTCTTACGGTGCTCGTTCATGCGTGAACCGTGGCTTCGCTATGATACGTAAGAAGATCGGCCGTTTTATTATTAGTCGCGAGAACCCGAAGATAGAGCGGAACGCGTCGCGAGCTGAGCCGAAGATAAAGGGCGTTCGACTCGTAAACAAGCGCATTAGCGAAATATTTTTCAACGGTACGATGAGTAGGCCGACGAATCGCAACCGCGGTTCTATCGACTCATCGCGAGTCGTTCTTCTCGCGGACTTAACGACCTCACGTTTGACGAATCTCATCTAAGAGTAGCACACTCGATCGTGAGAAGAAAAGCTAGCGTCGCTGTGGCATCGATAATGTCGAAAAAAACAGCATTCGCAACGGACTCCTGCGAAGAAACATGAAAGCGTACAAAGAAAAATTAGTAGAACGCGTGGATTCTAGAGAGAAATATCGATCGTCGCGCAAAATTGATACCATTTCCGTTAGACTTTGTCTCGATCTTCTTAAGAATCCCACATTCGAAGAGCGGAACGTCCGAGATTTCTTTTTGTCTCGATTTAAAGGCACGCGAGATCCTTTCCAACTAGACACTGAACGATTACACGCATCCGAACGATCGGGAAACTGCGAGTTAACTGACAAGGGGTAATAGTCCGACAGCGTTCGTCGCTCGTTCGTTCGGAGACGACTGGTAACCGTTGCGAGAACCCCACCGCGTGAAAGAAAAAAGAAAGGAAAATAGAAACGAACGAAAAAGAGTGTAATTTTCAGCGCGAAGCTGTGTCACTCTTCTCTTCAAAGTGGAAGATCAGGGGACCAGTTCGTCGCGAGCACCTCTCGAGCTCGAGGTCCTTGCTCCTCTCGAGCGACCTTGGCCGACCTTGAACAACTCGACGAGCGGAGCGCGTGAACCAGCGATCCGTCTCTCGATTCCGGCATTCGTTCGCGCTATCCCGTAATCGGCCGTGGTAAATATCTCTCGATATCTTCGTTCGCGATTGGTGTACTTCTCGGAGAAAATATTCAACTAGATGGCAACGAAATATGAATACCTCGACACGCTCTCCTGTTTCTGCCGGCTCTATTCCGGGAATGCGGCGTTTCGACCGTGCTTCTTCGCGACTTTTCAAGAGGAATTTAGATTCAGGCATTCGGGAAGGGACAGCCGGAATGCCGCGCGGATCGAATCCATATTTCAAACGACCACGTGGTGCTCCGAGATCGAGGAAGCTGTTGCTTCGTCTAAATGCACGAGAACTTGGAAAATCTGAAAGCGTTCCCGTGTCCTGACAAATCGAAAACGTTGATCGAGAGGACGACCGATTAAACGCGTCGCTTTCGAAAGTCGCGCAGTTGTCGTTGCTCGTTTACGACAACCGCGTACCGTGTATACACGTTGTATCGTTACGGTTCCGTTATCGGGACAAAAGATCGTGGAAGATGGTTGGTTTCAGCGACTTTTGTTAGCATCTCCGCATCCGTCGTACGTCTCGGGCTGCCAATCACCCTTAACAAGGATTTGAAAATTCAAATCGTTCTTCGCAACCAGTTTACTGAATCGGGACGAACGAGTGGTCTCCTAAGGCTACTTGGAAACTAACTAGGAAGTCGGACCTTTAACCTAGTCTAACCGCTACCTAGACTAACTGAAAATTGCATTATTAAAAAGATATTATTGGAATATCCATGGTAGCGCTCTTCGGCATACCTTATCTTAAACCTTATCGCGTACGATAATTTATAAACGAAAAAATCTAGTTACTCCGTAGACGTTCTTCACTCTGTCGCGCCGATATAAGGTTAACAGCATCACGGCTCGAGTTCACCCTAGCCGAAAGGCGGTAGATGGAAGCGGTTGATGTTGAACGGGACTCGGGCGAAAGGTCTGGCCATGTTCCCGAAGGTTGCAAACATGTCGCGAATGCCCTTCGTACCCCGCTTCCTCGCGAAACGCTCGTTTCGAAGCAAAGGGCAACGAAAGCACGAAACTCGTCGGGCAACCGTTGGACCGTAGTACCGAGGGCCTCGTGCCCTCTCGTTTGTTAAGATCGCTGCGAGAGGATGAATAAAATGGTACTCTAATCGGGGAATAGACGTTTGCCTCGTCGTCGATAAATTGTAACCATCGCCGAGAAGCGAGCGTTACTCGGCGAGTTTTCGCGCGCAGTTTCCATACGATTAGCATAATTTGTATCCGCCGATATTTTACAGCGTTTCTTACGATTACTTATGGGTAAACGTTCTCGGAACAATGCGTGGCCTTTTTCTACTGGACGTCGGCTTTCGATACCGATTAGGACGTCTCGATCGGCGCGAGAGCGACAGCGACAGCTTTACGCGTAAATGTGCCATTCCGGTTAGACGAAAGGCATCGCGATGAAAGTCTCCGCACGAAAGACTATTCTCGGCGTACTCGGGTCAGGGACCTCTTCTCGCTGGATCCTAGGTCGGACGAAATGACGCGCGGTCGAGGCTTGTGTAACAAGTGTGCCGGTGAATGTGCGTGCATCCCGGGATTATGTCCCCGACCTAGCCTCAACTACGCAACATCCGCGAAGCGTGTCGTCCCGTTCGCGATACGCCTGACGTGGACCAGCCGGTGGTGACATCCGAGACTCGTCGTCGCTTCCTCCTCCTCGCAGTTTCCTCATTCCATCGCGAACGAGCCTCTGGTCTCCCCCAGCCTTCCTCTTCGGCCGTCTACTTTTCTTCCGCGTCTCCCTCTCGTTCTTCTGTCGCCTCTTCGACTCGTGCTTCCTCTTTCGCGGACGGTGCGGTTAGGGTGACGCGTTCCGCGGTTCCAACGATGCGCCACCGCAACGTCGGCTCCATGTTCACTGCGGCGCCGATTCTTCCCGTGAAAGAACTTTCAATTTGTTGGCGAATATCGTTCGACGAACTTTCCATTGCGAACAAAAGGCGGTCGATAGACGAATAGATGCGGTACACCTCGTTTTTCTTCAACGGTACGAGAGAACAGAGCACGCTCGACACCACCGGTTCAGGGAGAAGATCGAGAACGAGGAGAATCGCGACATTCCTCTCGGACTCGCCTGCGTCTCGAAATCCTTCTTTGCTTGGCTCGGGTAGCTTGATAACTTAATACATGACTCGATAGCGGAGCAAAAAATGTGTGAAAAACGACGTTCGCGATTAATTCGTGTGGTCCGTGTATCGTCCGGTGTCTCGCGTTCGTTACGATGACCCCGAACGAGCCAATTATTACCCAGATGGGGATGGCCGCGATCAAAGATTCTCCTCACGCGCGTGTCTCGGGTACGGAGACGAGAGCACGTCGTTCCAATTTAGAGACGGAAAGTCTTACACGGAAAAGAGAATAACAAATTTAGCGGCGGCCGCGTCAACCCACGGAACGGTGGACGAAGACGGAACGGGAAAAATTAGCGGACGAGCTCGAAACGCGCGCGGGAAATTAGAAGTCCGTTTAAATGAGATCCGTAAAGGTACCGCCGCGCCGTCAACGACAACCTCGACTGCTAAGAAACTAAAGAGTAAAACGTAAGTTTATCGAGAGACGAAGCAAATAAACGTTTGGTGAATTTTATTCGCTTCGAGGACGATAAAAATGATCACCGGGACAGAGGCTTGTTTCAAAAGACTTTAGGGACGCTGTATTTATGCTTTACAGATCGGAAACACGTGTCATTTGGCTTTACTCTGGATCGTAATTATTTTCTACTCGCATCGAAAGAAAAAACGTGTCGGAATCTCGCGACCGAGTGCACGTGATCTTGTGACGGGCGCGAGGATCGAGATCAAGGGAGAGAGGGAGCAGCGGGGGTACTCGATTGGACCGGTGGTGCACAATGCGATCGCATCGAGTACGATTCGAGTGGCTGCATTGGTAATGGCACCTGTAGAGCAAGGGAGGCAACCGACTCGGTCCGTTCGGAAATCGATTACGCGGATTTCGCGTGGAGAGGAAGAGCGTAACGACGCGGACGGCTAGCGGGGCGCGTGACGTGAGCTGGAATGTAACCTGCTGTTTGCCGCGTGACGTCGGTCGCTTTAATCCTGTTTCGAAACCCAATGACGCGGGAAAATTCTCCATTAAACTCTGCAACATTAATTAAAAACAGTGCCTAGGATTCTCGCCGCAAATCGAGACGATCGCTCGTCAAGAACGTGACGAAATCGGACGATGAAGTATAATTGGCGATTTAAAATTTCAAATCACATTCTGCTCGATCTCGCTTCCGCGTGAAATCAATTAACGGGCTAACGGCCGTTCGACCGCATTCTTCGCGAAAAACGTCTGTAACGTCTCGGTCGCGCATGGATGAAAGCGGAGTTGGGCATTATGCAATAATAGTAATAATAACGATATTCGAAATAATAATACATTCTTATCGTCGACAGAGACGTAGCTAGCGTCCTGGTTTAAGTCGAGCTAGTATTCTCTAATTATAAGCCCGCGTTGCAAATTACTGGCCGGTGCGAACCCATAACGGGTCCTAAACCAACCTACGTATCAGGATTCCTCGGTATCCATCCGGCGTTTTCATTTAACGAACTCGACGTGCTCTCGCGAAAGAGCTTACTTCAAATGCGAACGAAAATCTCGAAGAAGCGTCGCGAGAACGAGTATTCGATCCATCAACGCGTCCCAACCGAGCCGCGAGTCGAGCGAAATCGGTTTTCAAGCGTCGACGATTTCTTCGGTCGGTTTTTGTCGTTCCCGCGAGGTAACGTTCGACGTTTCCTCGAACGGAAACGAACGACCTAGCGAAATGGCTCGATTCGCGAGCCAAGCGAGCTGTCACGTTACGGCGGTACAGGATCGAGGAAAGGGAAACGTATTGGCTGAAAGGTCGCGTATATCCTTCGCTGCCGACCAGCTGAACGGGAATAACGTGCTCCCTTTGAATCGAGGATTATAAGAGCCCGAAGGAGAAGGAGAACGAGAGGGACAGTTCCTTTCGAGGAGCACAGAAGCAGCATAAGCGATTCGATGCAGTCTACAAAGTACCTAAGCGACTTCCGGGCTGCTGGTAGATACGTCCAGCCTGGTAGCCAGCGGTATCCTCGTCTTTTTGCGCTCGAGATACGAGCCTTTTACGGTGTGGCTTCTGTTCCTATGATTTTTATGCATGACTTTAGCGGGAAAACGATTCTCCATCTCTCGAAAAGAAAGTCATTTATCGACTAAAATATAATCGCGAAAATTCGGGATTTATTATTCGAGCGATTCGTCTTAGTCGGATTCCCCTACAAGAACGCACATATGCACCGTGATCCTGTGTTTTCCATCCCGCTATAGATACATCGACGCTTTATAGAGACAGTTCTAGAGTTCCAAGTACCCTCTTATCCGATCCCACGTCGGAAAAGTGATGGCTGGATGTTGTCAACGGACCTCCCGATTCGCGTTCCGCGACGATCGATCTGGAAGCGTTCCTGGTCGCGCAAACCGACTGTCGACGACGGCACTCGCGTCCGTGATGTACCTATAAATAGACTCGTTCAGACTGGACGCGTGACCTTGGCGAGAAATCGCCGATAGATAGACCGGAATCGGTTGGAAGAAAAACAAGAACGAAAGGTGGCGTAGCTGAAGAGGAGTAAAGGAAAATGAGCGACGCGGTTGGCTTTTTTTCGAGCGTGTTATTAGGTATTCGTACTATGTGCCCTGATCGGTATCGGTGCCCACCGCAACACCGGATGCGAAGAAGGACTTGCTCGTCCCATCGACTTCGTCTCTCGTTCAAAATTTGAAGAGCAATCCCTAACAAAGGTCGTTTCGGAGGTGGTTCGAACTCTGTTCGACGCAACAGTGGATCGTTTCGTTTGGCGGGCTCTCTGGAGAACTCCGAAGACCTTGGATGGGTTGGTAAATTGCGGACCAACGAGTAATAACTGTAATTATCCTCGGTGACGAGGGATTAGCGAGGAATCAACAGCGTTGAAGTCACAGCGAGGAGGAATCGGCCGGTAGAGAAGAGAAGCGCGAGTTCTCCTTTGATCGTTGCTGGCTCGCTGCTCGCTGCTCGCAGCCGAGTCGTGCCGGCGCTCCGCGAGTCCTTGACCGACCCTGAACCTC
Source organism: Hylaeus anthracinus (assembly GCF_026225885.1). NCBI lineage: Eukaryota > Metazoa > Arthropoda > Insecta > Hymenoptera > Colletidae > Hylaeus > Hylaeus anthracinus. The sequence goes on along the minus strand of NW_026534349.1, from coordinate 4,063,828 downwards.
GAGGAAGAGTGGTAAGCCGGCTGGTACCCGATTGGCTGCCGCGCGCCACAGTCGATGCCTCTCGAACAGACGAACTAAAATATAGTGATTACGAGAGAGCCCGGGTGTGGGAGGTGGTGGCGTAGGAGGAGACTAGAGGTTCGAGGAGAACTCCGCGGAAGAACCAAGAAATCACGGGGAACGACCGGCCCGACAGCCAATCGAAAGGAATATCTTCGGGAGTTGTACGTCCTCGACCGATGATAATCTCAGTTATTGTCTTCGCGATCCTTTCCTCATTATTCGCGACTCTTTCCGCGAATCTTCAACAGGAGAAATTGTTTCCCGCGATGTTACCATACTTTTCGAGACGATTAGAGACTCCGAGAAACTAGTCACCGGTAGCCTGTCTTGGCTTGGATGCAGCGACGATGTTCGAGTGTGCGATTAGCGGTGGAACACCGACGCGCGCTTCCTCCGAGAGTTTCAAACGACTCGGAAACAGGACCTCTCGAAGATTGAAAATTATTGCTTACGTCGAGTAAACGAATAGAGGCTCTCTATTGGAGAGTGGCTCGTTCCTCCCATCGTACTCCGCGTTTCTCGTCGGTTTTGAGGCAAGAAGAGGCAATTAAAGTAACACAATAAAGGCTAATCGCGAGAGTTGCACGGCCGACGTCGGATCGCGGAACCAGCCGTAGCGGGATAACGTAACGCAAATTAAGTAGCAGGGAACGACCTTTCTCCTCCTTTCGACTTCCTCTGTTCTCGGTCTCTCGCATCTCACCGGGAGATTCCCGTTGCAGGAGCCGCTCTCGTCTTTGCGATTTCGTGAACAGAGGATCCCTAGTTTCCTAACGGCACCATGGTTATACGGACACACGAACCGAGTCGAATCTGGATACCGGTAGCCCCGAAAATTACCGTCGATAGCGACGCACGAATGATTCTCGTATCGTGAATCCCCATATCTGTAGTCACCGTTACTCGTTTATTCGTTACGACCGTTCTGATTCTAGCGTTAGCAGAGCGACGACCGTAATTCGCGAACGCTTACATTTATAGAATGCCCCACCACGGTTCGTTTGCCCTATAAAGCTGATTTAACTGCTCGTGGAAGTTATATGTCCGGGTACGATAGCTAATCCTATATTTACGTTTCGGTTTGTTTGGTCTTGAAAATCTCAGTCGGTCTCGAAACGTTTAACGAGTTCGGAACACTTTGCGAAAATGGATGATTATATAGATTCGCGATTGATCCCATTGATTTTCCTATTCAAATTCTAATAAATAATCGAATTTACATACGTTTTAAAGTTGTAGAGTCATTTACAGTTTTACGAGGAGCGCGTATCTTTGGATCTCCTTCGGTGCACTTGGTCGTTTCGCCATTCGCTGAGAGATACGTCCGTCCGCGGTGACGGAATGAGACATCGTCCGCTGCGAATCTAGCTTCTCGATGGCAGAAGAAATAGTTGTTCTTTAATCGTCGATTATCCGTGGTGCCTTTCGATGGAGCTCCGATCCGGTTACCGTTCGCTACCAGTTGGTTCCGAGCAGCCCTGAGAAACCGTCCGAACGGATGTTGTTACGTCGATCGAATTAATTATGGGAGCGCCTCGCGCGAGATCGCAACACAGAGTATGCAAAGTCTACTACCAGCAGAACTAATTTCAATTCCTAGCCCTTTTCTTCCCCACGAGTACGCGCGTAGAGTAGGTTTAACCATCTAAACGGAGTTAGAAGTTCACGGAACGTCCATCAGAAGGATCGACGGGCGAGAATGCAACGAGTGACCCGAAGGGAAGTATGTATAACAGAGTTTAAGAGGAGCATCGCGATTAAGTGGTTAACATCGCGGTGAACCCGTCGCGTCGACGCGCGGTTCCTCCGGTTGGCGAGAGATGTACATAGGTGCAGACTTTCCGCAACCTCTCGCGGCCCCTGGACTCCAGGGGCCTGGAAGAGCTCGTAAAGCATAGAACGGCACGGTCGGACGCTTATGCCCGATCATCGACGGTGAAATAACTTCGCACGACCTACGGGGAATCGCATACGCCCGCGTGCAACGATGGATGGACGGATAGACAGATAAATAGATACTTTATTCTAGCTAGGGAAGAACCGTAAGACCGATCCGGCGGCCGATGGATAGTTGCGATGTCTGCCGTGCCAGGACAGCGAATGGATGTACGAAATTAGAGGCACGGCGAGTACGCGTGACAGATGAATGCGCGGATAAACGAGCTGATTTTATCCGAAGAGATTCGACTGGCGACGATGGGGTCCTCTCGCTGCGCGACGGACACCGTGACCCGCGCGGCGCACCAAAGCTTCCTGCGAGTCGGGCCCGGTTAATTGGCATTCCGTGCATCGCATTACCGTTCAATCGTAGACGTCGGTCGTCGGATTTCGAATCGTTGTCCAGTAGTAGAACACCCGAGACGGACGGAATCGAAGTTGTCGGTAGACGGCGAGCTCCGATCGTTTCGCTCCCAACGAATAAGAGCGTTCGCAAAGTGGTGACAGCGGCTAAAGAAACTAGTACGAATACCGCAAAATAATAGACGCGCTTCGAGAGCAACGAGCAAAGCATAAAACTCTACGGTTAAGCAACGGCGATCATAGGAAACGTGCATAGATTCATTCGCATGTCGTCGTGTGGTCGCAGGCTAGAATGTATGCAAGTTAGATCACCGAGCATAAAACGCTACAGTTAGGCACTTAGACTGACCAGCGGCGCTGATTTCGGCTGATTGTTTTCCATGGTTCTCTTCATGGTCTGTGACCACGTTGTCGCTGGACAAACCTGTCCCGGGGACGCGTCGGTGTTCGCTCTTAATCGCGAACAATAGCGAGATCTTGCTTTCGACCAACGACTCCGTTGTTCGGGTAATAGTTTTCCTTGTAATTCGTTTCCTCGTTTTCTACGTCGTACGTCGCGAGAAACGACGATCGATATTATCCTCCGTATACGTTTACGCTTCGTCTATCGAAATGGCGCCCTGTGGCCCCGCAGACTTTTCTCCGGTCTTCGTTCGTCGATCTTTGCCGAGATCGACAACAAACGTTGCGTGCGCGTAACGACCGCTATTACGATTTGCTCTCCGCGTGTTTCGTAGAAAAAACGCGTCCTCCGCAGGAGAGTAACGAGTGTACGACATCGTTCGTTAGAACTCTGCGCCTCTGGATATATTTCCCTTCGTGCCGCGTCGCTTTTTAAAGGATCGTGTCTTCGAAACGGAGGAGCTCGAAAGAGAAGAATTGAAGAAAAAAATCTCCGAAACGCGATGAAAACGTCTAGACTACCGACCGAGTCGTGGAACGAATCGCTTCCAGACAGGATTTCCACTTGATTCCGGCTAGTTTCACGCATTCCAAGGTGGAAGACTCCATCGAATCGCGTCTGCCCCCCGTTTCCGTTGAGTACCCTCAAAGTTCGCGGGATAAACAGTTTCACGGATCAGAGATTGTCAGCAACGCCCATTACGTTTAGCGGTGCCAGCGGCCAGTATCCGGTAATCGCGGCAGTTACAGTAAGCGATTTCGTACCGTAAAAAAGTATCAAAGTGTCGAAGGTGACGGTCGATTATTTCTAACCGCGAGATTGCGATGGCGTTGTCGCAACGCGACACGGGATGATGTCGGATCAACGTTTAAATTATACGCTAGTTAAAAGGGTCCTTTTGGATAGGGTAATTTTCAAAACAAAAAGTACCGTAGCATTTTTTAATCGAGTAAAAAACTTCCCTCGATGACGGTACAATTAAATGGTTATACGGGAATTTTATTGGTCGTTTACAGTTAGAAGAAACTTTTACTCCCGCGTAGCGTTCGATTTGTTCGTTTGGAAATTATACAGTTGCCTGATTGCACGCGTATGCCACTGCTCCGAGCCGAACGCGTCGTTCCGCATCCCTCCATTCGCCGTTTGATGGTCTTGTTAGCAACGGGCCGACGGCTACCGAAACAACTGTATCTGCCCAAAGCTAAGCAACATATTATACCAGGAATACCAGGTATTGGTTTCGCGGCGGTTGGAGAAGACGGTGGTGTACTAGATTTTCCGGAATCCAGTCTCGCGCAGCGGGAAAACGACGCACACACGCGAGATATCCTGATATCTAGGAAACTGTGCGTCGTTAATTAAGGCGCGCCTTGCGGGCTTAACATTCTCTTTCGTTGTTTTTGAATGCGAAGTAGCAGAACCGGCAATATGCATCGAGGAAGTAGCGCGAAGTCCAAGTATGCGAACAGCGGCGATCGTTTCTTTGCCCGTTTCGTCTCGATCGCGACAGCTATTATTAGGAAACCGCTCGACTAGAGCGACTCGTCTAGGATCGAAATGTTTGGATTCACCTCGAAGTCGGCTGCATTCGTGCTCGTAACCCCGGTCGCGACGCGATCCCGTGAAAAATGCATACCGCCGAACAATGGTAAAGTATTACCGTGTTCAAGCGAATCGAATCGCGTTATTACGACACTCGGCGAGCTCGACCGATCCCTAGCTACACGGAATTGCAAAAACACTCGGAGCTACTAATCGTTGATCGCGTCGCCGCGCCAAGCCGAGTCGCGGCCGACGTCGAGGCATCGTCCTCGCTGAACTTGACCGCGCGGCGCGGAGCGGTGCTTCTTCTATCATCCGACGCGCCGAATTAATCTTACTTATTGCCTGGCTTTGACCCCCTGTTACCCCGCCACTGTTCGAACGGTAACCGGTCTTCCTGGTAGCCGCGATGCATCTCGCGCGATCTTTTCGATCGATCATCGAAAAACTCTTTCTTCCTCGCCGCTCTATCTTCGTTCCGTCAGTTTTTGCTCGGGGTGCCAGCGTGACGCGGATGTTGCTGTTACGCGGACGATATTTTATCGGTGCTTCGGGTGCCTCGCGCGCCATGCTCCGAGGTAATAATGGAAAAGGTGACGAACAGGTTGCTACGCGTCAAACGCTGCGGGACCAAGACGACAAGAAATCTTTCGGGCAACGTTCCGAAACAGAAGAGAAGACGAACAAAGCCCGTAGCAGTTCGAATTTTTCGCGGTGGGATAGACCTCTCGTCGGCATAGTTGGCGAACGAACTTCTATTGTTTTTGTAGTTTCTCCATTGAGTTCGTTTAAATGGGACGTAATATCGGCGCGAAATGCAATATCACGAGTGCATTCAGTACTTCCATGGCCTGGAACAGATTTGTCTTTCGTCTCCATGACGATACAGATTTCTTCTTTCAGACGATAAAAACGCTGAATCACGTTTACTTTGCTTTGTCTCGAACTTTACAGAGATACACTAGCGTTCCATATTCGCTCTGAAGTTCTTTGATGAATAGATTGTATCGTCGACGATTGTAAAGTGTAGAATTATTAATCAGACGTCGACGTCTATGTAATAGAATCGTGATGGTTGGTCGGTTCGCGAAACGCGACGTCGCGGTGGCCGGCGCGCCTAAATGATTTCGCCGTTCGGTAATGTTTAACGCGAGTGCGCTTAGGTGACGGAGTGACGAACGGTTGGAGAGAGGACTTCGAGGAGCGGGAGGGAGATGAAAGAGAAAAAACGGTAAAATGTCACTGTTCCCTAATTACGCGAAGTAACTAGCCTGTGACTGGCCGCGTGGCTAGAGAGAGGGGCGCGAAAGAAGAGACGGAAAAGAAGAGAAAGAGACGGCAAGGAAACATCGTGGGCTCGAAGAAGCGAGAGATCCACCTCGGATGGAGCCACGGGTACCGCTAGATCCCGCGGCCAATCGCGGCTCATGTTTACGCGAACGCGTCCAATAGGCTGCTGGGTTTAACCGGCAAGCAGACGCGACCACCACCCGGCCAGCTCGGTTTATAAAGTCAGCCCGATGCGCCGCCTCGAAGACAGAGCCGTGCCGACAGCCTAGCCATCAGGAGCGTTGTTTTATTTTTTTTTTTTTACATCTTCCGGCCGAGCCAAGTGATCCGTCGCGTGTGATCGATCGCGGTGGACGAATCGGTGAAGGTTCTTCGGTCGTCTTTGTCCACCGTCTCGGCCCACCCACCAAACGAGATCGGTTCCGTTCCATTACGGACATTCCTTCGAGTTCACGGAGTTCGCCAACAAGTGATAAGCGAGTGATTAGAGACTAGGTGAACGCAGAAGAGTCCAGGAACCGATCTTCAGTACCAAGTGGATAATCCGGTCAAGGTATGTGTGATTCAAAGTGTTGAACGATCTGTTGGTGCGCGGCGGAGAGTGATCGATCTCGACGGAAGTATCTGCGACGAAGATTCTCGCAGCCACGATAAACAGTGTCAAAGACCTGCCGCGAGTTCGTCAGGTAAGACAGTCCAAGGATCGACTACCGGTCCCGCGAAAACGCAAAAATATCGAACAGTGACCAAAGCGTGGACATAGATGAGAATCTTCCTCGTCGATGACTTCGGCTCGATTCCGCCGAATTCTCGAACTTCCAAAGGTGCTCGGCGCTGACGGGTACTACGGAATTGGATCACGGCGACGGTATACATTCGCGAAACGGTTTCCTCTCGTCGACGTCGGGTCTGACGTGATTTCGTGACAGGTACCAACGCGGTACCGGCCAAGGTCGATCTTGCGCAGAGCAAAACGTATACGTCGATCGCCATAGACACAGAAAAATGTGTTTTTTATCGGCTGTAAGAGCAAACGTTCGACAATTCTTATCTAAATAAAAATTTTGCCCATCTCTGATCGGTGCATGCTTCGTGGCCGCCATTCCCACGGTGAGAGTCGAGCAAACGCGGTTCAAAGTCAGGGCCGTAGCCGCGTTGAGCAACAACCGAGGCACGTAATATCGAACGAACGTCGAAGCCTGCGCGTAAAACCGAAACGCGTTTCTCTTGGCTGAGCTCGTTTCGCCTGGTCGGTGAAGCTAAATTGCCACGCTAAAGCCGTCCGACGAAATTGCCACCGATGCCGAACGTTGGCGAATACAAGTAAAGAGAGCTCGTCCTTTGGCGGAAACGCCAACGAAACGAGCACCTCTTTTCGGTAAACTTTACGTACAATGGCGATTTAAGCGGCACGTTGTCGTTCAACGAACAATTCTATAGACTCTCGAACAGCAGGCATTTTACTCGAGCTGGAAGGAGAGAGATGTTCGGCTACCAATTCGTTCGTATTCCGTATAGACGGTCAATTTCGTGTTTGTCCCGCGACGCCAACCGAATATTCATGCTGGTACCGCGTTTCGACTGGTCGCGAGTCCGTCGACCTTCCGAATAATGAGTGGGTCGCGTAGCGTACGCTCTAAGGCGGTGAATTCGATGCCAGAGAAGCGAGGCGTTCTTCGATACTCGTCGTCGCGACGTTACTTCACTCGTTGCTGAACGAAAAAGTACATTTACATCGATCGCACCGTTCCCAATAAATTTCGCAAGGAAATGTCCGACAACCATTAAATCATCGAGCACGTTCGTAAATTGAACCGCGCAACTCCCGCGCCTAATTGGGTACATTTGTTCCACGCACGTCTTACGCCGCGTGAAAGGGTTCCGATTAAATCTGGAAATAGCGAAAATAGCTACCCGCGTACGCGTACTCAGACGGCGTTACACGAGTCGAGATTCGCGCGGGTACGTTCGCGTGTAACGGATGCGTGGAAGGGTACATAAAGGATGAACGTTCACACCGCACAATGTTACACAGTAGTTTGAATTTTATGCATCGCGATCCGAGCAACGTACGCAAAACCCGATCCGATCTGTTCGTGACTCGTTAAAACCGAGAGTTCGTAAAACTGAGAAACAGGGGAATCGTCTGATGCTTCGCGAACCGAATCGTATTCTTCCGAGCTCCTACAAAGTCGTTGGTCAACGTTTTTTCAATTACCGAATGGTTGATCGTTCGTGGGATATCGGAATAAGGGGAACTCGTTTTTGTAAAGTATAAAATATCCCGTGTTAAATATCAGATATCGGAGGTACTCTTGCAAAAAGCTTGTCGATAAATGGCGTCCCCGAGGCTCCGACGAATCGTCTCGTTTACCGGCGATCGTGTCCATTCGGATGAATACGCCATCGGAGAAGGATACCAACGTTCGAGGGATCACGTCGCGGACGATATAATACTCTGCACAAGTACTATCCCCCGCGTACGAGCTCACCACGCCGTGACGACGAGCTCTCTTCTCCTTCGCCGCCACCATCATCATCATCACCATCATCATCCTCATCATCATCAGCTCGATCGTCGTCGTCATCGTTCCTACGCTTTTCTTCGAACAGCCCGGCTTTTTGCTTTATCGCCGGTTCGAATCGCTGCGTTACCAGCGGAACAAGGTTGAACGAACTTAAAAACTTTAATTGAAAACGTCTCCACGTCGCTGCTTTCCTTTCGTTCTCGCCCGTGAAACCGGGGACGAATTTGCAAACTTTTCCTCTCTGTATCCCGGCGGGGTGCGTCTACATATTATTCGCGATTAAAATGGATTGAAAATTTACAAGTACGCGAAACGTTTTTACGAGGTGTGACAGTTCGATTCTACCTACGAGTACCGAGTACAAAGGGAATGAGAACACCTACGAGTTCGTCGTGTTCGCTAACTACGATCGCAAAGTGTTTATTTTTCTCCGCGTATTTTTCTTCTAATTTACTACTTTCCGTTTAATAACTAATTCTTCCCCGGCGAGGGACCGTTGGTTTGGTTGGTTGGGAGTCGGTGCGTGGAAGCGAATCGGTTCGAATAGACCTCGACGGTGGAAGAAAGTCGTTCATCAGTGATCCCGAAGGCGGGAAACGAACCTTTCCTCGTTTTGCCGCGGATCTGGCATTCGACTCTTCTCTTCTCTCGCGTCCGTGTCTTCTCTTTTTCCCCGGAGTTGCAGCCGCGACCTGCCCCACTATCTCGCGTTCAGCCGATGGTGGATCTTCCAGGCGCCGCCTGGACGTTGACCCCGAGGCTGCCAACGGCCCTGACCAACACTCCGCTCGGCTCGCGCGCTTCTTCCATCTTACCAACAGGCTCTGGCCAGCTAGATGACTGCTCGACCCGCTCCCGAGAACCCTTCGGAATTTTATCCGACGGAATCTTTTCCGTTAATTAACGTTTCTCGGTCGGCCATCGCGCCGCCTCGCGTCGCGTCGCGGCGATGGACCCTACGGATAACGCTCGATCTTTAGCCCTTCTATTCCTACAAATTTCAAGCGCGCAGGAAAAAATCTCGCTTCGTCATTCCCGTAGAATAACATTTTTCAACTTCCAATCGAACGAATGACAAAGACCACGGGCCCTCTCTAACGGTCATCTTTGCTAGATCTCCATCCGTGCTGCGCTCGACCGGCAAAGACGAATGTAGTCCACGTAACGGACGTCGCATTCGCGAATGACATTCATTGAAATCTCGTTAATAAATGACTGGTTTGCGAGCGGTAAACGATTTCCTATTTGCATACAATAGAAACGGAAACGTCAGTTAGGCGTTCGAAAGACGGCGATCGAATTCAATTTCATCTGCTTACGTTTAATAAGATTTCGTAAGAATGCGCGATGCTTGAATTTCGATATCCGTGAAATATTGGCAGGCCGAGTGCCGACACGTTTGCGGAAGACGGACGCTCGCAACGAAGATATTTAAGGTGTTTCGTTATGGCTAACGATATCCTCGGACGCGTACTACCTATTATCTCTTCCGCCCTTAATCAGTAACGCTCAATTTCTAACTCGTAATTGTTTCTCCGCGTGTGTGTACACGGTCGAAAGGAAGAGGCGGCGAGTCGAGGAGAAAAGTAAAAAGGAAGGATAACGAAGGGGAAACCAATTATCCTCAATCCTTCGCGTGTCGTGCTGCAAAAGAAATCGGTTTAATCGAAAACGGAAAAATTAGAGAAACGCCAAAGGTCGATGGCAACGCCGATCGAAGGAACGTAATCGATATCGCTTCGTCGTACGCGACGACGCGACGTGTCGTCCAGGTATCCAGGTGTGTAAAGGCGAACGAACCCGAACGAGAGAGAACGACGAGAACAGGAGGGAGCGGACGGGAGCTCGTTATCGAACACTTAGCACGTTTTAAACCTACTTCCTGGCCATACCGCACAGATACGCGCATCTCTTTGAATTCACACTCGAGGCTTAATGATTTCTCCTTATCGCGTCGTGTTTCCTCGCGATTGCAACGCAACGCGTGTTCCCTCGTCGATTAAAAATAAAACAAGACCTGCGGACGAAGCATCCTTCGCGAGTCGAACAGAAAGTACACGTTATAATTTAAGTAATCGAAGGATCGTTAGTGGAACGAAGTTGCATTGATAAATTTTAATTTCCTCTTAATTGAAAGTAAAATTGCGCTAAACGTTTTCCTGTGGGAATCGTTGCGAGAATAGGTACAAAATGTCAGCTCCGATTAGTTCAACTAAATCGTAACGAGCGTTGAATCGTCGATTTCGATCGCAAGAATCCTCTGTAGGTAGCTACTAGTTACCATTAAGGACATCGAGTTTATAAATTACGAACCTGACCCCTTTTAACCGTGACCTCCGCTCGCGCGATATATTAAGGACGAGAAATTGGCCTGGATCGGCAAGCAACAAATGCGATCTTGAGATCGCGCTCGGTTGCAAATTGATCGATTAACGGTACGACAAGACGATCGACGCGCGTCCACCGCGGAGAATCGTGTCGCGTGTGCGCCATGACTCGAGATATGCGATCGAGAATGCCGAGTGGGTGTGATCGAAAGCCAGGCAGAAACGGGAAATATTTTATTCGAATAATAGGTCGCGAATAAAACCGAAGCGTACCAGGTCGCACGTGACGAGCGGATGAGAAGTTTTTCTATTTCCGAAATCAGGGTAATCGAGCAAACTTGTCGGTTGCGAGTTCAAACCGGGCGAACTTTTAGACTAGTTTCCTCCGATCCAGCTCCACCCTCGTCATTTTTCTTGGCTCGAATATCTCGATAAAACGGTTCTACCGGTCTTCGATCCGGTTCTCGGGCCGTCCTCGCGTTTCGACGGTCCGTTTGCTCTACTGCGCTAAAAACACACTTTACCGCGTAAAAGCTGCACACGTTCGACCGGTTCCTTCTGCTCGCCAAATATTTCTTCACCTCCAAGTGCTGCGTCTTTTAGAATTGAAATCGATGGTTGCGTTACGATCCTTGGCCCGTCACGTTCGAATACCTAGAAGAAACGAGACCAAAAATACTCGTTGGTAAATCGATTCGATTCGGTTCCCTGGAAAGCTGCGCGCTCCGAGACCGTTTCGAGCAGTCCGTTAGAAGGCCGAGCATCGAAACCGTGTCGTTCGCGGAAGGAACACCGGAAAAAAACCATCCGGTTCCTGCTCAGCGATCACGCTTGCTCGTTAACGGCAAGCGCGCCAGGAAGAACTTTTATCCAAGCCTCGAGCGACAACCGTTTGGAAATGGTCGCGGATCGCAGTTTGGCGTTTGCTCGAATTTTAAAAAATCGGTAGCAAAGGTTGCGATACGGCCGCCGTCGAATTTGCGGCGTCAACGTTTGACCTCTTGCGTGACTGCTATCGGAACGAAAATCCGGGCATCGTGTATAGAGATTGCGGAAAAATCGTGCGCACTCGAACCGACGAGGTTCTTCCGTATTTGGTTTATCCGTAGATCAACCGGTGTGGCGCAGCCTGTAGACGGAGGATCGGGCACGAAGAGAGGAGTAACCGGAGGGAACGGACACGGCCGCGCGATTCGAACCACCGAGCTGATATCGGCAGGCGCGTGCATCTGGCCCGAGAACGGTAACCGCGTTTTTGCGGAATTACCGTCGCCGATCGCGATAGCGACGAGTTACGAACGCGATTCCGCGTGGGTGCGAAAATGGCACGCTTCCGAAACTCTCCGTTCCATTGCTTTTACCATCTGCGTTCCCCTGTCCTACATCGTTGTCGATCGGCACACGAGCCGAGGTCGTAATCGTAGATATAAATCGTCGATGGGAGAAATGGTGCCAAAGCTAGTTCTCCCGGTGCTTGGACGATATGTAAAACGGCATCGACGACCGTCGGGGGCTGTTACAGCGTCGTAAACGGAGCGAAAAGGGCCGCGAGAAGAGAAGACGAGGAAGAAGGAAAAGCAAACAGGGACACGCGACTCGTGTAGTCGAAGGTGAAAGAGAATATTGGCCGTCGGAGTTTGTGGACCGCGCAACGGTAACCTCGCTCGATCCTCTTCGGCGTCGTAGATCGCGAGCGTTGAGTCCGAACACCGTTACACTTATGAGCGCGGACTCCATAAAACGTTACGATCTTAGTTATCGGAGTGGTTGCGAGGCCACTGCCAAGAACGACGCCCACTGCTCGTCTTCGTTTCCTCGGCTCGGCTCGACTCGACCCAGCTCGAGATTTCTCTCAGCCGATTTCCCGTTAACCGTTCAATTTCAGACCGGATATCTTCGCACAGCTCGATGTCCAAAGCTTTTTAAAACGTGGTAACGAGACGTATACGTCGTATTTACATGTAAGTTTAATACATATCATTTTGCAGAAACCACTTCGAAGAGGATGCTTCTCACACTTCGAGTCGGAAAAATGCACGCAAGAAGCTGCCTACCGGGTCTGATTAATTATAGTATAATCTCCTTATATCGAGTAAGTAGATTATACTGTAATCGCCCAGACCCGCTAGTCAACTTTTCATCCGAGCAAACGATAAAATATTGCTTCGTTGAAACGTGGCATTTCCACGAGAACATTCGTTGACTCGATATCCGTCTCCTACCTCTTGGCAGTTGTATTCGATAAAACCATTCCAACATCCGGCCGAGTCAACGCGATCATGGGACGGTCTTATCATTCGCGTCGTTGCCATCTTAAACTTTCCTCAAGTATTCTTAAGAATAAAGATCTGTTAATCGACAGTTTGCGTGTTCCAGCATCGAGTGAACCGGTGCGACCGATAGTAATATTTTGCATACCGACCGTATATCGCTTTTAAATCGAACGGCTCTGGCTTAATGGCTAACCGTGGATCGACGATAACGACCGCGGAGATGAACGACCACCGGTTTACGGTTTACAGTTTCCACCAGATAGCTCGATCTCGAAGGTTGACGTTACGTCACCGTTTTATTATGATCATTATGATCATTATTATTATTATTATTATTATTACTACTATTATCGTACGTATTATAACAAGATGAGCAGCATCCACTCATTTAGAATCTTTGAATTTTTAAATGTTAGAGAATAGAAAAGTAAAACATCCAATGTGCATTGACGATATGGATAGCCATTTCCTCCCAAAAAGAACAAGTTTCAAAAAAATTGTTGTACGACCCGTCGAAACGGATAGAAAAGTCTGAAGTTAGCTAGTTCGTATTACTCGTTTGACCGGTGGTTGCTAGTTCTTGTTACAGGGTCGAGTTGAATCTTCCTGCTTCTAAGAACGGTGATTCTGTTTCCGCGCATTCGCGGCATTCTCGATTGCCATGAACAGAGTTATAAATATTAAGCGATCGCTTATGGCGAACGCAACGTCACGTTCCGACTTGTGAATTACGCCTGGAACTTCCATTAACGGTATCCACTGCATGGATACGCCGTAGCGGTGGGATCGCGATCGCGAATCTCGATCGTTCGACCACGTACACTTTTGCTCGGAAATTTCGTTTCGACGACCCACGGCGATCTTGATACTTCCACGTGCGCGCGACGAGCAAACCCTTCATTTGTTTGTTCGGATAAAACGAATTCTTTCACCGGCTTCCGGGACACGATTCCCAGCGGACAGAAATAGACGCGAAATTTCCATCGGTTCGAAAATGTGCAATCGCGAAACAACCGAGCAACAAGTGGCCGCGCGTAATTGCAGAGAATTTACGGCGGTATCCAGCCGGCGATTAATAATCCAGCAAGGAGAAACTAGTTGCACGATAACCGTGTGACGTTAATAGATCCTGTTTTTGATCGAGTACCGAAGGATGCTGAAACTCTCGAGCGGATGTTAAGAAAGCAATTAACCCTCCAGAGACGGATATCGGATCTTTTACGATCCCTTTCTAAGCATCGTTTTACCATCCCTAATTGTCTTTTACATTTTAAGCGAGTTACATTTTTTCCTGAACGTCACGTTTCAACCCGGTATCCCTTCCTCGCTCGAAATATCGCGTAGACGTTCTCGTATATTTCTCTCTTGGGAGCAAATTTCAACTTAATTTTCATCGGAAACGCGAAAAGCGTTGAATTGAAGTTGCGGTCGAACTCGCGGTAGACGTCTACGCGACGAGACGCGGTTAATTGAACCTCGAGGTTTACCACGACTCGGCAATTTATCAAGATTAACGAGAGAATCGACTCGAGCGTCTTTGTCGCTCCGGCAAAGTCTAATTAAATATGCAAAATCAAATTACACTTTCTCGCTTGGTCTCGCGTTCCGAGCGAAGCCCTAAGCTCGGTTCCGTATTCTCTCAGGGAGCTCTTAGCGAAGAACAAGATGATCAACGTCCACGAATCGCTCCTCTGGTGGCAATCAGCGGTGTCAGGTGTACGCGCGATTCCACGAAGAGGCTTAATTAACAGGACCGTGGCTGGTAACCGTATCAATTAGAGACGAGCCGAGGTCGATTGTTCCGTCCTGCGGGAATATTTCGTGATTTACGAGCGTTCGAGACCGTTACCTTCCTCTCCGCGCGACGAGATAAATCGCGACCGAGAGCGAAACGACGGCAGAATCGAGGGTGAATCGTCGATTCCGATTCCATGTAACTGTACGCGATAACTGTGGTACAAGGTGAACAATCTTCGTCGACTGTTAACGCAGTTTTAACGATGGAAGTAGACGAACCGTTACCGGACCAAGGAAGGATCCCTGAGAATCGGTTGCCCGAGACTTTATTGTTTCGCGAATTACACGTTGCTCGCTTTTATATCGCGTCGCGTTCATCGTTCCCGTGGATTCGTTGCTCCAACTACCATCCAAGAACGGGTTTCCGATTTAAAAGCTTAATGGCAACCGTACACCGCCTTACCTTGTTTAACGTACATACTCGGTGGAAGAAAGATTACGGCAAACTTGCGCGTTAAACTAGACGAGTAGGGGAAAGCTTATTTTGTTGCAGATGTCCGAAACCTGTGGTACAATCCCATAATACAGAGTCGATCGTTCGAGTGGATATGAATTCTTTATCGGTATACGACGACAACTTTAAGGAACGACGAGTTACAGGTTACAGGTTACAGACGTATAGAACGTAACTAATTAAAGTAACGTGTCCTTCGTGTATATACACGGGAGGTACACGGATCCGTTCGTCTGAGAAACTGAGAAGAGACGAACGATTTTCGTCCATCGACGAACGTTCTTTGCCCTTCGAGGTTTCAGCCTCGTTCTTCTCTTTTCCTTAGTCTTTACGACCAGCTCCACCCACCGTCTAGAGGCTGTTTATCATCCTCTCCAACTTTTATCAAGCTTATTCTCATTAGGAATAAAAAAGAAACACGGTCCGCTGACCTCGGAACGTGTAATTTAGGTCCGATCGAATCTGCGGAACACGGCCACCAACCTGTTCTATGCATCTTGCAGAGGCCAATCTCGTCGGGTACCACGGGATCGTTTGGTAGAATTTTACGGTCGACCAACGAAATATGGACCGACCTCTCTCGATTCATTAATATTCAACGACCATGTTCTGCGTTTCGCATGCCTCCCAAGGGAAACAAGGCCAGAGAATTTACGTTTCGTTAAATATCAAGTTGAAACTCATTTAAACGCGCCGAGCTTCGTTCGAAGTAAATTGATTATCTCTGAACAGTTGCTCGCTAACGAAGAAGAATAATCGGAAGCGATCGCGTTGCGTGCTCGAATCGTTCGCGTATTCGGCATTGGAAGCGGACGAACTTTTGGAATTTTTTAGATCCAAGCGATCTATGACTTTCATGCACAATTCGAATCGGATAACGCGTACATAGTAAATCGAGATAGTCGGAATTGTGATGCTCACGATTGGAAATCGACGGCATGAACGGTACATCGCGTAACGAATCGCGCGGCGCGACTAGTTTGGTAACTCGAATAGATGGCCGATTTAAACCGTTGCTCGGTCAACTTTTCCTCGGCCCCATTCTGGCTGACCCTGGACGAAGTTCAAGGCGAAACTTCGAGACGAAAACGGACCGTGAACTCGTTACCGTGCGACCTACAATCGTGCCGGTTTATTAAACCGCTTCATCGATCAATTTAGAAATGGGCGAGTTTCCGTTATCTAGTACACCACTTTTCCATCGACTTTGCTCGCGCCTAGCAATGGGATTTAAACGTGCTCAAATCGCGTCGACGTAAGAAATTTATATAAAACGTGCCACGCGCTATAATACGAGTATCGCGTATGCCGGAGAAATAGCACGCGTAACGCATCTTTCTTACGAGGGAGAAAAACCTCGGGATAAAACTATCGAGCCAGCCGCCGGTTTTTCATCCTCGAATGAGTTCCGAGTTCACGTTCGCCGCGCGTCACGTCTCAGATTGCTAAGACAGGCTCGCGGTTCGTTCCGCGTCCACGAGAGGCCCGCGTTATTACAATAATTTCCGCCGACTACGACTGCTCATCGCGTATCGCGATTCTTTCGCGAGATCTCACCCCGAGGGGGACAAATACACCCATCGCACGGGCATGAGACGAACATGACGCCGAGATTGCCTGTCTGCCCTTTGCATCCTCGGCCACCCAGTCGAAGCAATCTATCAACTTTTATCTATGAGATCATTTCCGTGAAACGTTCGTTTCGCGGTGAAAGATGGAGTGATCGTTCTTATTCTCGAGCATATTTTTAAGGATGTTAATAATTCGGTAGCGACGACCTGCAACGCTCGTCGCGGATGAAGAATTTCTTACGAATAAATTCCAAACGTTGACGGCTGTAAACGAAGCATGTAACCACTTGCAACGGGGACGCATACAACGACGTTTATACCTCGTTCTTTGTCGTGGTTCGTTAAACTTCCTTTGATTTTATTTATTTTATAAACTAACGGTCGACCACCTTGGTAATAGCGCTTAACGATAACGATCCGCGTCGATGTATGGTTTCCTGCGAACGAAAGACTCATCGACGGAGAAAGGCTGCGAGAAGAAGAAGCGCTCGAGCAAGACTCCCGTTTTCGTGTTCGCGTAACGGTAAAGCCTCCTGGAAAAGAGGTCGAAACCGAACGTTCGAAAAATTTCGGGGTTACGCAACCGCCTCGAGTACCGAGGCAATTAATCGTTTCGTGAACACCCAGTCGCATCCCGTGGCTCGTGAACCGGCGTATCTCATTTCTGTGCATCTCGAATCCGGGGCGCACCGTTACTCTCTCTCGTTTGGCTCTTTCGTTGGAATTCAAGGAAAAATCTTGATCGATCCTAATCCTCGGGTGTTACCTTTCCTAATCGTTTCGTTTCTTTTAGAACCTCTGAGTAGATGGTCCTCTTCCCAAGAGGAACTTTCAAGCCTTCTCGTTCCTACCTTTGAAAACTGTTGCTTTAACGCCGATAATTTCATTGCTCGAATACGACGGAAGATCCCAGCGTCGTCGGATTAAACGTCACGGAATCAGCGAACAGAGAAACTGAAATCTGCGACAAACCGTGGAGCGGAACAACGATTGCAAGGCTCGAGGTTTAATTAAGAGAGGCGCTGTACAATTCCGCGGGTAGTGATTGCCTTCTAATTTAGTATTCCACGAGGACGAACGCGGAAAGGGTTGCCAAGGGAGAGAGTATCTCGGTAATGGAGCATCGCGCGGTTATTTGCAGCCGGTGGTGGAGGTACGAAGCGCGCCTGCGGATTGATTACAAGGTATGCAGTCGTGCCAGTAGCGGACAGCAGCTGCATCTGGCTAGGAGCGACGGAGTAGAAATCGGAATGATCGCGACGTTGGATGGCGGTACTGCGCGGAATTTATTCGTCGCTGCACCTGAAACGATATTTTATTTAAACTAAAATTAAGCGTCGCATTTAAAGAGTATTTAAACCACTCCTATACGCTAAAGTTCCGGTAAATCTTTCTGTATATACGTTAAAAAAAGAAACACGGCAACGAAATACGGTAGATCGCAGCAGTACTTGCTGCGATCGCCGTGTAGATCGCGCGCATAGCTTTTCTAGTCTATCTTAAAGTTTTTCCTCTGGTGAGCCGGTCGTGCCGGTCTTGCCAGCTGATCCCTCGACTCCTTTATTATTCCGCGGTTCGTATCGAGTATTGCGAACCATTTGCTCGATTCGATTCCTTTCCCGAGATGGTAATGAATATGCACGGGAATGCGAATCGACCCTCTCCTAGCATCTCCGCTATTTTTGTTAACATTGAAAATTGATCTCGCGGCTACGATCCACCAGCTGTCTTCGAACCGTAGAAACCGGTACGCGTTCAACTCTCGTCTAATTCATCCTCGGTTTTTCTCCTAAACGCGGTATATCTGACTTTCGCGTTTTCAATTTTAGACGATTACTGCTTCGAGCGATAATAAAAAATTGTGATCACCGAAAACGAAGCGCGCCGAAACTGTCTAGCGCGCAAAAATCGCGTCCAGCGTCGTTGTTTAAATCGTTCGAATACGGGAGAACCGTTTGCAATTTCCTCGGAAATGTTTCAGAAGGAAATCGTCGTCTTCCAAGTTTCGTCTCGCCGCGTCCTTGAGACTCGATCATAGAGTCGCGTTCATGCTTTCGCAAACCCGAGAATGATACCAGAGAGAGAGATCGCGTGGCGTTTCTGCGGCTTTCGCGTTACGTAAACGCGATCGCGATTACCTCTAACTCTCGTAAGCGCGGTGAAAGTACATCTTCTCTACCTTCCACCCGACATTGACCCGCTTTTTCAGCGACCGTGAAACAGACCCTGAGAACTTTCTTTACGCAAACGCACGCGGTTTTGTGGAATGATCCTGAAAGCGGTGCTTCGAGAATTACCTGCTCGGGACGCTTTCGCCCGTTAGAGAATCGTTGCTTTGTAAAAGGTTACTCGAAAGCACCTCGATCGCTGCGATGTTCGTTCCGTCGATCTTTGGTACCCCCGACAGTATGCCTGGCTGCCGCTGCTGTAAAATAAATTTCATCAATCGTCGATCGAAGAGAGGAAAGGCACGCTGGAATGCAACGCTAACTCGCTTTACTATCGTCTTAACGGTCGTTATCCTTCCACGAATCGGTAATTACGCGAGTTAATAAACGAGTTAGCTACCGATCGGCTACCAGAGTAACCGCGAGGTCGTCCCCTGGGTTAATCGAGGATTCTAACGTTGCCTGTCTGGCAGGAAATGGATTCGAGCGAGGAAATATTCTCGCAACGAAGCCTCGAGCATGACTCGCCTATCGATTCTCGTGTACATTCCTCCGCAGGAACCATCTACGTCCAGATCGACGAGTTTCCGAAGTTGCTTGTCATCCGCCTAAGAAAATAACGTTATCGAGAAATCGGGAAACACGAACGATGGATGTGACATCGAGAATCCTTAATAGCAAATTAAGATAGTAATTTCTCCGAAACATCCCCCTTCTGCATAATTTCTCGGGGGCTCGTTAAATCGTTGCACCCGCGACGTAGATCGAGGGGGGAACAGGACCCTTGGTATCGAGACCGTGCACAGACGTCGGGCATGCTACCCCGGGGATCATTAGTTTCGAATCTCCGCCGGTGGCAGAGGTTGGAATGGCGAATTTAAAAGAAATACCCCGGACAAGCGGTTTCGTGTAACCGAGATCCACGGATCCTCTTCGCCTCGTTCACCTCCGGCTCCACCTCCGGGCTCCGTCTGGCGTTCTTTCATAGGTTGGTCGTCCTCTTCCTTCGCCGCCCGCGCATCCTTGTCACGAAGCTCGGTGTTGCGGTAGATCGTGTCCTTGAGCGGTACATCTCCAGTTCTCTTCCTCGGGGTCCTTTTTCCATCCTCGTCCGTTCCTCCTGCCGGCGTAGCTCCTTCTTTCTCGCTCGTGGCTCGCCTATTCCTGGCCACTCCATTTGCATCGAGCAACAAGAAGAAGACAAAGGGAAGGGAACGAAAGAGAGGCCGAGAGATCCGCTTAGACGGTCGCGGACGGAAAAATCGCGGAACACGAAAGCGAGCCGCTCGTGCATCGGGGGAAGAAGACAAAATGTCGCGGGAGACGGTTTTACATGGCCGTGGCTACGTAATATCTCCTCGCCGAGTCGAGCTGCGCCGCGAAGGCATGCAGCAGCCGACCGGATGTTGCGTGGTCGGCTGGGATCGTTTCGCGACTAAACTCGTGTCTTGAATTTGCAACCGACGGTTTCTGCGTGTTGCCAGCCATCCGATAAGCCTGCGGCTCACGGATACCCGGTGGCTCGCTTTTTACACGGATCGCGATTCGCGTTCTCTCGTTTTGCCCGGGGATTATTTAATTTACTCGTTTTCTTCTTGCGCGTCCCAAGCGCAAACGAAAAACTTTGACGCGAGGATCCTCGCGAAGAAGGAAACGATGACGAAGAATCCACCTCTGCCCGCATATTCAGCCAGCCGGAACGTTGAAAGCGAAAAACAATGTTGCGAGTTTGCGGTCCGTTTCGCTCGACAACTTTGTAACACGGCCCTGAACTCGGATGAATTCCGATCCGAGAGGACTAGCGTCCGCAAAACCGGAGCCGAAAGAAGCGCGGCTGCGGCCGCGATCAAAGTCACCCCTGTAGCTCGTAGCCGCGATGTCGCGGAACTTTTACCGCGCGTACCTCGCGTAATCGAGTCACGTTAGGTCGCCACTGTGCCGTCAATGTAACGGGCCACCCGCAGTCGTCTTGCTCCCGCGACTCTACATACCTGTACATATTATGACCAGCAGCCCTTCCTCGGAATAACTCGCTTTGCGGTTCCTCGTCCGGAGAAACCGCGCGCCATTGTCTTGCTACGAGCTTCCGCGATTCTCTGGGACGCCACATAACGGAGCCCCGTGTTCCTCGACGGTTACAAAGTGAACAGTAATGTTCGACAAACTCCTCTTCTGTACTTCCTCTAACGTATCCTCGCGCGTTCTTTTCCGCGAATGGCAAGGTCGACCCGCTAACGAATCGAAATGCGAAACCTTGTTTTTCTTACGCTACGTGTCTTTTCTTAGTTGTTCCAAATTGATCGTCGAACGTTTGCACCGCGATCTAAAGTCACGCCTTTGCGATGAAAAAAAAAAGTATATTCCTAACAACGTATCCTCGAATAAAATTTACACTTAAAAACAAAGCCGGCGACGTAACTCGAGTCTTCGTTAGAGATGCGACGTGTTCCCCAATAGTCGTCGCAATTTCTTTGTCTCTAGTAGCGTTAAGTGGTACCTCGAGCGAGACGTCTACCCATTCGATATGTCTTAAAGGCTACTTACGGTTGGACGGGTGCCATTTTAGCCCACTTTCGCCTCTCCAGCAGTCGAGTAAACACTGTTATTCGCTGAAAAAGTGTAGCATTGTGTTTCCGAAGCAGAACTTCCATAGTTACGGACCGTGACGTCGTCTACTCGAGATTCCTTCGAAAGGAATCGAACCATTGCAACCGACGATTTACCCCGTCCTCGAACGATAAGTAACCTTCCGACCCTTTCGTCCTTTGATCGAACAAAAAAAAAAAATAAAGGAAACGCTTCGTCGAACCCTAGAACCTTAGATTCGCGATACATCCGGGCGGCATCTTTTTCTCTCGGAAGAAAATACCTGTTGGCATATCGTCTAACCACGGAAGATTGCGAGTCGAGGCTCGATTTTCAAGGAATGGAAGGACTGGTAAAGATGGTCTCGGTCGAACGTTGCTATGATTTTTGCAATCTGTCATTCTGCCCGAGCATCGAAGCGTATCGCTTCGGGGAGCATCGAAGAAAGACTCGAGACTTTCCTGGGATCTCGTTACGGCAGGATACCGTGAAGGGTCGCCGAAGGAATTTTTATCCGCGTAATTTTTTGCTGAGAAACACTCGAACGAAATGGAAAATTGACGCCAAGAATTCGTAATAGTCGATTCGCGTAAAAAAAAAAAAGGGAATGGAAGACTGTTTGTCCGCTCTTCGCTTCCACAGCAGCCTCCGTTCCGACTCGAAACGACCACGAAGACAACCTCGACGTTACAACTGCTAATTACTTTCAAGATTTATCGAGATCGGTCCGCGAGCCTATGTTCCTACGTTGGATCGATCGTTATCATGAACCAGGTCCAACGGCGAACTTGTACGTGGACCAACCCTCGAGTCTCTCGATTGATGGGATCGTCGCAACGGAGACGAACTTGTTTCTCGACGAAACTACTCCGCGTGCAATAATTAAGGCTCGTTTACGTGGATGACTTTATCGCACGCCGACGTATCCAACGTCTGGAAAGATAGTTTCTTCGTTCGAGATAGCTATTCGAAAGACGTCGCGCGCTTTGTCAACGTTCGAAGAAGTTGAACGAATAACCGAAGCGTTTCGGACGCTTAATCCAGTGGGACGAAGACACGAGATATTCGAGAAGATCGACACCGTAAATACGACTCTAGACCGAGAAGTGCACTTTCTCACGGAAGGCGAAGCTAGATTCCAGAAATCCGCGGTTTATACGATCGGCGAATCGTTTGGAAAACGACGTTGCTCGTCCATCGCGTCGATGGAGATCATCCGAGCGATGGCTACTGAAAAGAGATTCAGGGAGGGAATCTAACAACTCGAACGTCGATTTACGTGCCTTCGTTGTTTATGAATCTCTTATTCTCCGAATGGGATATCCACTCGGATCCTTTGCAGTTGCTCCGTTTTCTGTGTCTTCCCTTTCTCATTACTTATGAATCTACTCGTCTGCTACCGTTCACCACCGCGGTGATGCGCTCGTAAATCAGATTCTCCGAGTTCACCGTTGCGGGGATCGTATCGCGATAACCCGGTGAATGCCAGCCTTATTTCGAATCGATCTCGATCCCCCTAGTCAGTGTTTCGAACCTGACAGCAATCGCGATTGTTATTTATATAGAACTCGATCACGGAGGATGAAAAGACGGTAGGATTTCACAGGGTGAAACGATCAAACTTGCGATCTACGATGATTCTGTGAAAACTTTCTACCGTTATCGACTGTTGAGCGAAGAGTTGACGCGGGAAAATGTACGAGCAACGTTTTCCTTTACCGTTCGACCCGCACCCACGTAGCGTCTCGCTCCTCGCTCGAGGATAAATTTATTTCTCGCGACCGGTTGCGTGGGACTAATCTTTACGCTCGTGCACGCGCCCTCTCCCCTGGCCCACGAAGGTGATCAATTTATCACGAACGCGGAGGTGCTGTCGCGGTGGGAAACGTTGCGTCGATGCCGCGTGAAGTGGCCCCCGAGCAAGAGGAGCGAAGGATCATTCGGTCGAGTCATCGCTATCGCGGGATCGACCGCATGTAAAATATGCGAATACCACGCGGTCTGCCGGAAATAATAGGTGGGGCGAAATCAGCCGACGGAAACGATGGTATCTGGCCACGGCATATTCCGACGCCTACCCCCTGAATTCCTTTCGAATGCCCTTTCTCCTCCGCTAATTCGCGCCGTTGTATACCAAATACCATGGTTGGGACGTTCATCTCGATCGGCGGATACGGTGCCGTGAAAATCGACCGATTGATATACG
Organism: Hylaeus anthracinus; assembly: GCF_026225885.1. Taxonomy (NCBI): domain Eukaryota; kingdom Metazoa; phylum Arthropoda; class Insecta; order Hymenoptera; family Colletidae; genus Hylaeus; species Hylaeus anthracinus. Next base: position 4,040,319 of record NW_026534349.1, on the reverse strand, counting down.
AGGCGGTGTTGCGGTGATCAGGAAAAGGGTCGAACAGGACGTCTCGAAGACTCGTTAGCGAAGAGTGGATGCGTCGCGGACAGCACTCGCGGCGCCGCGGCGTGTTCGCGAAGAAGAAGGCTACGAGCGAGCGAAGCCATTAATCCACGGAACGGTGACGTTCCAAGGAGCATAAATCTGCATGTTCCGGTAGCGGTGCGCAAGCAGGACCATCCTGCCGCGTCCGGGGTGCATGATCGCGAACGCGATCATACGCTCCAAGAGTTTATCTGGATGCGCGGATCGGATTTGTTCGCCGGTCGCGATGACCCCGTGGCTCGAGAACCGGCCAGGCGTATTTCTCTCGAATTATGCGCATGGGAACGCGACGAACGCGCTCGAAAATGGTTGAAACCGAACCGTGGGTGAACTATTTCCTCGAACGGCGTCCGTCGAATCAACCGTTACCCCGCCGCGCAATTTCTCGGTAATCATCGTCGCGGATAACCGTCGATCGACACACTTTTCGTACGGCCGATTAGACGGGACAGGGAACGGGCACGAAACACTTTGGATCAATTTGAAGTCAGAGACCCCTGCCAGCTTTTGCATGCTCGTGTACACGCGCGCGTGTATGCGTCACTCGTCGAGTGTATTTTATTCCGTGAGAGATCGTTACGTTATCCAAACTACGCGCTGCTGACACGCTTCTTCGGAATTTTCTGGGAACTGAGCCGCACGGGAACTGACCGCATTCGATTGCCATTGAATTCGTAATGAGGCGACGGAACCTCGTACAAATTAAAGTTGAAATCGTAGTTACCGCAAATGATTCGTATGTAACGTTGATATCCTATCGATTGTACTCGTATTTAACATTTTTTTTTTTTTTTTTTTGTTTAAATACGATACGTAATTTTAACGATACGTCCATTTACGACCGAACACGAGACCTCGTAACAGGGTAATTGATTCTTCGCGAGACCCTAAGAAGATCCCATCGCGTAATTGCACGGGGGGATCGCCGCTAGTACTTGGCATAATCCAGAGAAAGCGGTCGTGACTTCGTAATTAACCACCGCCAAGAAATCCCGATTCTAATAAGTACGGGTAATCCACGCTTATCTGCTTTAACGATTAACAATTTACTGGAATCGTTCGATTAAGTTCGAATCGAATGTAACTGTTAATCGTCGATGTGAAGTTTACATCCACTTCAACGTCTTTCGGCCTTTAAGCGATCGCGGATAATGAAACGCGAGGAATGTTCCGTGCGAATAACGCACGGATCGCTATGCCATCCAGTCGTTGTCCATTTCATCTAGAAGAATGCAAAAGTTTGCGCATCGGCCAATTAGTTCTCGAGGGCTCGAAGTCAAAGCTCGATTAGTTCGACGAGAGATCCGCCGTTAACGTCCACGGAAGAACGCGTCGCTCGCCACCTGCGCGCATGTAATTAAATCGTTGATTCGTTTAACGAACGCCGGATAGCATTTAATTGCCTCGGTGTGGTCCGTCGCGGGACGCTTTTTCATCGACGAGGAGGAAAATCGTGGTCACCGAGCTCGCGGACCCGATAAATCACTTTCGACGGCCTGTTTAATATTGATGATTCGATCGGTTCCTAGCCTCGGGGAGGCCGTGGATCTTTGAAACCAGTTCGTTACCAGCGGACGAGTTAATAAGGAGGATAGGATTCGCCCGTGGCGATCTCGTCGACGAGTCCCAACGATGCGGAGGAACGCCTCTGCTAAACCGGAGCGCATTTGTTACGAGATCATTGTGCCTAGTCACGACTCCGGGAACGAAAGCCGAGACAAATGGAAATCCGTGCGGCGAGCGGAGCCGTGCCGCGGCAGGCCGTGATTCACGAAGTGATTTCGAGCTCGAGGATAGCCTCGACGATAGTCCCGTGGACCTCGACCTTTCATAAAGAGGATAATTAAATGCCTCGGGCCGCGTCGCAACGGTGCCCAACTCCAGATATCAATTATGCTTCTCCGAGCAATCGGTGGATCTTCTTTAGGCCGATATATTTCGAGCCGAGAGTCGCGATCCATCGATAGGTCGTGACGGAAGGTTCGATGTCAATCGACGCGACATTTGACCCATGCTTCGATGGAAGCAACGGTTGTTTTCGTTCAAGACGCGATCCGAAAAGTTTGTAAGACGCTGGTCCACGATTCGGCGAAACGAATCGAATGTCAGAGGCGAACTTGCCGATGTATTATCCGCGTTGGCACTGGCTCGCGCAGTGTTGGCCAGCTTATTTGCTCGAAATAGGTTGATCCGATTAATAATAATAGCTTTATCGAACATCGGTTGAATAGAGGAACCTCGAATTGTTCCCGATCCGAGCGGCAATCCACGAGGCCTGCGGAATTAAAAGACAATGCCTCTACGGAGAAGTTCGCGCGGTATGGATTGGAAAGATTTCTCATCGCGCGAAGCGTACCCACGCCAATCACCGGACGCTACGCGGATCTCGTTTATTAAAAACGAAGCCCCGAATAAAAAAGAGGAGGCCGAACGAAGGTTCCGGAAGCGGCGTAGTTCGCGTAACGAAGTACCGGAAGCAACGATCTCCGCTGGCAGAGCCTTGAAAACCCGTGGAACGTCTCGCGAGAACTCGTTAGCCGAGTTCCTCCGCTCGTATTCACGGCTAGGGGCCGGTTGTGACGTAAAGGTCAGGGATCCGTGTGCGCGCGAAACGACATTTCCTGCGAGCGTAACGAGGCGAAGACAATGCTGCGCGAGAAATTCACACGTATGCTACGTTTACGAGGTCTTTGAGCACTTTACGCGTCTCTCGGCTCATTTTAATTAAGGTTCAAACCACTGCAGCGAAATAGCATACCTTGCCACCTATGGCCGAGTCTCTCAGCCACCAGGATTCGTCAAACTATATTCTACTAGTATGACTGTTTCCAGATTTTCTCCCACAGGCGTCTTTCCCTGTAGCAACGAGGGAAGTCGAACGCTACCCCCATGTAGAAATCCCAGACGTTCAACGGAAACGTGTCGCGTGACACCCACGGGGGTGTCTCGTCTCTCGGAAAGAAAATAAATATTTCGGAGTCGAAAACGTTTCGCGTCCGTTCGCACAGGCCAACGTATCGAAACGAATGTAACGTAACATCGAACGGTAACGCGGTGATAAAGCATCGCGTTTTCCGAACGTTAGACGTACCGAGTACCTCGAGTTCTTTCAGGTAACACTCTCGACCCAACCGCGGCGGAAGAAGTCCGCGGTTCTTTTTCCAGTTTCTTTCCCGCCAACCGCGGTGAGAGCATTACTCTTCGCCGGCAGTGCAGCAACCCGTCTGTCAAGTGAACCAAAGCGAATTCCTCGTTGTTAGCGGTTCCACACGCGTCGACCACAGCTTTACCGCGATGCTCGCGGGGGTGGCGATGACGCGCGTTCGCTTCTGTCCGCGGTGAGTTTGCGAGTTACTTACGATTCGTCGCGCGAAACCACCACCGAACACTGTATTTCGATTCGTGGATATCGCGATTCAAAGCTCGTCGAAGCCCGCGGCTGTGGGGCGGATCGAGAAAGGCTCGAAGAGGGAGGAGAAGGACGGAGGCTCGCGCTGCACCTTCGACCTCGGTACGAGCCACGACAAAGCCCTCTTCCTCTGTTACACGGTCCTCGGTTATTCTAGGCACGATGACCTCGAACCGAGGCTACGAAACGCCAAGCCTAGATCATCCTCCGGAGGTCTATCGCGCCGTTATTGCATTACGTTAATTTCGGTCGAGCAATCTCGCGTCATTTACGTGCTGCCGCAATTACCAAAGGGTGTACGTCGCATGACCCGGAACGTGTTCCGAGTCCCTCGATTTTCAGAGACGGCACCGCAAACGGACGGCGATCAACGCGGAATGTCTTCCCATTAAGTTGGAAATGAGACCTTAAGGGGCCATACCCGCTTACGAGAGTCGAAGACGTTCGTCGTTTGTCTCCGACTCGACGCCTAAATCCCGAAAACGGAGATTTTCATTCCTCGTAGGTAGAAGACATTTTTCGAGAGCAATTTGCCTCCACGACTGCGAAAATAAATATTCGATAAAGTATGCAAGGTAGAACGTGGAGATCATTCGCGGAAAACGGAAATTGAAATCGATCCACGTAATGGGCGATCTCGAGGTAGCCTGTGCGCGCGTGTAAACAGACTTCCGAGGATCGAACGAAGAAAGAAACGAGCGAAGCTGCATAATACCGAGGCTTACGCGACCGTCTACTTCGGAGCAGCGATGAATCGCTCAATCGACCGCGAGGAAAAACGCGGACGGAGCCCGAACGAGGAAACGATCGATCGTAAATAAGTTTCGCTGCGAACGGAGGAGCGCCGAAGTAGCTCTGGTGAAAGAGGAGCGAACAAGCCGGGGTGTTGGTTGCCGAGGAAACGAGGCAAAAAGCTTGAAGAAGAAGAGATCCAGGAAGCGCTCGGTTGGCGTAACGCGATACGAGCAAAAGGCGCGCGGGAATCCGGTGACTTGCGTGTTTCCAGCTCGCACCGAGAGCGAATTACTTGTCCGATGCCAGCAATCTCGAGCGACTTCCTCGCGACAGGATTCGCCTCTTAGCGCTTTCGCGAACGTTTTATTCTCAAGGAGATTGATTCTTCGCTCGCTTTACAACGAGGTATAGAGACGTAACTCGTAACCGAAATCCTCTTTGCTTGTTTTGCAGATGGGTTCGTCCGCGATAGGAACGATAGCGACCATAACCGCGAGCGTGACGCTCCTGACCCTGGTCACCGTCTCTCAAGCTGCTCTGGGTAAGTGTAACGTTTCCACTCGTGGTATACTGTTCTATACTTTATATACAAAGAACAAATCACGTTCACTTTTCAGCTAGAACAGCGTTCGAAAAGCTGACGGATTACGATTACCGCGGGACCACTTATTATAGCGTGCGGAATCTCTCGCTGTACGAGTGCCAAGGATGGTGCAGAGAGGAGGCGGAATGTCAGGCGGCGGCCTTCTCGTTTGTCGTGAATCCTTTGGCGCCGATGCAGGACACCCTCTGCCAGTTGCAAAACGAGACGGCTGCGACGAATCCTGCCGCACAGCCTCAAAGGGCTGCGAACATGTACTACATGACGAAGCTTCAGATCAGATCAGGTGAGCGAAATGGAAACAGACCGTGCAACCGATTAGACCAACGACCATCGTGAAAGTGTCGAGTTATTTAAAAAAAAAAAACCTGGCAAACACCATTTTCTGGAAGCGTTTAAGAGTTTCTAATCTCCGTGCACCTGTGTGGGAGGTTGGATCTTCGAGAACTTAGGCGGTCCGGTATAATCGAGCCACCAGCACGACTTCGTTAATGAACGTTAATACCTTCGCGCCTCCTGCGCACCTTTGCGCTGAGGACTAAATCCTTTCGAGACCCTGTCCCCGGTCGGAACAATGGTGGGGCGACAGGATGCTGAACAAGTAAAAGGAAACTCCCGCGATAAGCGGGCGGGCCGAAGAGAACGGGAAGGTGCGATAATCCGGGTTTAGATGCTAGCGGCAAAGTCGCCTGGGAGCAGGTAGATCTGCAAATAAACCTGGGTAGCCGGTAGCTTCTGGTCGAGAGGAAGGTTGTTTGACCGCGTCTCATTGTGACCGAGTTCGACGATAATACCGTGCAAACAATATTTCGATCCTCCCTTTCGAGTAGACAGAGCATTTTCATTTACGCGAGAGAAATAGACATTTCGAGGAAATTGCAAAATTAACATCTTTCTCGTAATCGATCTTCAAATACAACATCGAATCGTTCGTACGCGTTAATTAAAAATTCATGAAAATTAAGCGACGATTTGAACGATCTCAAAGCGCTACAACCTTCGAAATAAAGACACAAATGTCGATGGTCTTTATCGAGTTGCCGATCGACAGTAAATCGAAAACAAATTGAAGAAAGAGCGAAAATGTCGAGCAACCACGTTCCGTGCGTCACTTTTGATTTGTCTAAATTTCCAAATGTACAAAGTGTCCTCTTTTGTCCGCGACAACTTTCACGAAATGGCATCGGGCCACCAGCCCCCAGGGGTTAAATACAAAGAGGTCTCCTTTCCCAAGCCTGGACGGCCAGATTTTTACGAAAACCGGAAAGTCTACAAATTTGCCAAGGAGGGGGACCGCCGGTTGGTGGCAAACAATAAAAGATCTGCTGGTACCTTTCGGATGGTGTGAAGGATGCTTTAAGCACGGTCGCCGGCGGTAAACAGGTACCTGCAAGGGCGCGTCGAGGTGTCGAAAAGATCCCAAGGGGGTCTAAGAAACCCCTAATATTGGTTTAACGAGCCTGCTGGTACCTTCGACCCTTGAAAGTATCTCGGGTTGATCGTAAAACCCGCTCGGGCCGGGGTTCACGCTCGAAAGAACGACGAAGGACTTCGAGGAAGGTCTCCGTTTCTACGAAACGCGCGATTATCTCTCGGCGAGGCGCCTGGTGACCAGGATGGCCGGATGGGAACGACGGGACACGATCCAGGATAACGCGAGTGTCGTCTCTTCAAAAATTTCTTTAGCGATTTCTGAAAGTTCAAACGTTTAAATACGCGTGCAAAGCTTGGAAATCAGATTGTTTCTGTGGTGCACGTTTTCGCTCGAAATCCTTCCTTTCTTAAAATAACCTTTCGAAACGGTAGAGACTCCGTCATCGAGGTCCCGACTCGTTAAGAATTCGCACGGCAGACTACAGCGTTTAAAAGTTGGCTCGCCGCGAAATTTACGTAACGCGCGTCCCCCATCCCGTCGTTTAATTCGAGGATTAAAACGATTCGCGACGATGATTAATTTTAGCCCGTTCCATGAGTCACGCGTGACAGAGTTCAACGTCGGTTCGCTGCCAACTAAAACATTTCCAGCGGACAGAAATCGCGAAACGCTCCATCGTCGCCTTCAGGATCGTTGTCGTCCGCGGCTCCAGGACGTCTAAGAATAGTCCCTGTCGGAGAATCTCGTAGTTTATTTTTGAAGACTCCGGGGACGCGATACTCGAAACGCCTCTGGAACCCACCTAAATCTCTGTTAAAGTATTTCGTCGAGATGCGCCGCGTAAAATCGAGGAAAACAGCTATCGGAAACGATGCCAACCAACGAAACGAGCTCCCATCGACTGCTACCGTTTGTCAATCTTCTTATACTTGAAACAAGGGACGTGCTCCATTTAGTTCCAAGTACTTGTCGTTCTTTTACATTTTTTTTAGCGCGATGAACAAAGTCTTGAAATAAAATTCCAAATTGTCTTGGCGCTGCTCGAACAACCAGTGCCATTGTATCGACGCGACGGGTATTTCGGTGGTCGTCGATCCTTCGGTTGCGATCAAGAATTCGCACGGTCGCGGTGAATCATCCGTGTCGGAGTCACGCGTCGGTTCGTTGGCATCATCCCGTTCGTTGTCGTTGTCGTCGTCGTCGTCGACATTAGCGCCGGTTTCGAGGGCGGAACGAAAAAAAAAAATTGGAACGGGCAGCCAGGTTCTCCGCCGAAATAATACGTATATATAGAATGATTATAGAAACTGGGACAAGCTACAACTCTTTTGTAAGAGAGGATATGAAGGCTACTTATGAAAGATATAAGTTTCAGGATAGATTCTAGAGAAAAAGGCACTGGTTACGCATCTACCTCGGAAACGAACAACAGCCTCCTGTTTCAGTATCTATATTAAATTCACACTGTATACGTATCAGCGTTCATCTGCCAAAAACCCGTGCAGGATCCTACGTCAGAATGCCGATCGAGCGAAGCGCGCGATATAAGGGGATGCCAAGTCACATGTGCGCTCGCTCGTGATTTCAGCATAGCCACGAGCCACGAACCGCGAGCGGTAACCGTGCTTCGTCTCGCGGCCGCAAAATATTCCTCTTCGCGTGACCGACCATCCGAAAAATTCGCCTCACTTCCACGGATATCCGCCGGATATATAACCGTTCCTCGATCCACACACCGGCCGTTCTCGCAAATTCCGACCTTCTTACATATTTCGTTTTTCCAACCTAATTAACGAGGTACTCGACTCTTAACAACTAACCGAATCGCATTGTAGACGCCACTGAGATGTTAATTAGAACAAAGTTAAAAAAAGAATGTGTTTGTCGTTTCGATGGCAAATTGGGCTAAAACAACACCGGCACCAAGTTTGTATTTGTATCGAGTATCGTCGGTGGGCTGGCACAGGTGTTGGCGTCTGAAATTTATATCGCATAAATAAGCCTTACGCAACGCGAAAGCACACCCTGCAGAGTCTGTGCACGCTATACGTCAGGTGTGCAACCGTCGCGTCTGCGGTCAGGCGTATCCACGTGTTCTGACTCTCTGTAAACAAAAATCTCTCGCACGTCATAAAATTATACGATACAACCTCGCCTGTCGAAGTTCGCAAGATCTGTATCTAGAATTTCACGATCAATATTACATCTATTGTTTGTTCGTTGTTTGCGTCATCTTCCAAATATCTGGGAAGAACGACTAAAATTTGGTTGTCGTTTTCCAGAGAACGTTTGCTTGCGGCCATGGTCATTCGAGAGGGTCCCGAACAAGATGATCCGTGGCCTGGACAACGCGTTGATTTACACGTCGACGAAGGAGGCCTGTCTCGCGGCTTGTCTGAACGAGCATCGTTTCACCTGCCGTTCCGTCGAATACAATTACGTAACCCTGCAGTGTCATTTGAGCGACTCCGATCGAAGAACCACCGGTCAATACGTGCAGTTCGTGGACGCCCAAGGCGTTGATTACTTCGAAAATTTGTGTCTGAAAGGTAAAACGAAACCGTGGATCTCTTGGATGGATACATCGGTTGCGTTAGCGATACCGGAGTGGTTCGCGAGATCGGAATCCACGTTGAAATGCACAATTTTCAGGAAAAGAGGCGTGCAAGTCCCAGAGGGTCTTTCAGATGCCCAGAATCGGCGTGGCCGACGACAAGGTGGCGCAGTACGCGGGTCTGCATTATTACACCGACAAAGAGCTCCAAGTTCAAAGCGAATCCGCGTGCAGATTGGCTTGCGAGATCGAAAACGAGTTCCTCTGCAGATCTTTTCTCTATCGCGGCGCCCCTCAGGGATCGGCTTACAACTGCCAGTTGTTCCATTTGGATCACTGGACTCTCCCCGATGGTCCCTCGACGTATCTCAACGCTGAACGCCCTCTGATCGATAACGGCGAAAGGGTTGGAACGTATTTCGAAAACTACTGCGAAAGTGAGTTTTCGTCAATTTTCCAAATCTTCTCGATAAAATGGACCCGAGCAGCCATTGGATCTGTTTTCTCGCGAACGTTTAGAGTAAGTTTCGTAACTTTGCGGGTGTTCGTTTTCAGAGGGTACGGGACCGATCGCCGATCCGCTTCCAGTCGTCTTCGAAACCACCGAAGACCCCACGATAAACAATCTCACGAGGAACGACATTAATTGCGACAAAACCGGTACCTGCTACGATGGTGCGTATCGCATTAACCCTTGCGTCTTGTTATTTCTGTTGTAATTGAAAAATATAACGTTGTTACAGTATCGGTGGATTGCAAGGACACGCGAATCGCCGTTCAGGTTCGTACGAACAAACCTTTCAACGGCCGTATCTATGCACTTGGGCGATCCGAAACCTGCAACATCGATGTGATCAACAGCGATCTGTTCAGGCTCGATTTGACCATGAGCGGCCAGGACTGTAACACTCAGAGCGTGGTAAGCGATCCAACGTCCATTTTCATCGATCGATGTTCCATCCACGTCCATCCACTCGAGTCCTCGAATTCTCTGTTCAAACTCTTTCTTTACCATAGCAGCGTGACGGTTTTCAGACTGGGATCTACTCGAACACGGTCGTCCTTCAGCACCATTCCGTGGTGATGACCAAGGCCGACAAGATATACAAGGTGAAGTGCACGTACGACATGTCCTCGAAGAACATCACCTTCGGGATGATGCCCATCAGAGACCCGGAAATGATCAGCATCACCAGCGCACCGGAAGCCCCTCCTCCAAGAATTCGCATTCTCGACAGCAGGACCAGGGAAGTCGAGACTGTGCGAATCGGAGACAAACTCACCTTCAGAATCGAGATCCCGGAAGACAGTGAGTTTTTTCATTTCCGTCGTTTACGGAAGTGCATCGATCGCGTGTTCGAGTTTGTAATTGTCTTCCTTCATTCGTAGCTCCTTATGGCATCTTCGCTCGCAGCTGCGTCGCCATGGCAAAGGACTCGAAGAGCACGTTCCAGATCATAGACGACGAAGGGTCAGTGATCACCGTTAATTAACTTGAAAGTGCATGGTCGATGACACGTAAATACAGACAAATTTGAAAGCCTGCGGAGATGTAATTTACGATGAAACCGCTCTGGAAATCGAAACGGCCTCTCTGTAAAATACGTTACCGCAAACTTTCGGATTTCATTCTAACTTGCATGTCGACGAACATCCCTTGCTTTCTACGTACTATCGCGAGGTTGTACTCGGGATTAAAATGATCGTTGACTATATTCAGATGCCCGGTCGATCCCTCGATCTTCCCAAGTTTCACGCCGGACGGAAATGCTCTACAATCGATCTACGAGGCGTTTAGATTCACCGAGTCCTACGGCGTGATCTTCCAGTGCAACGTTAAATACTGTCTAGGACCTTGCGAGCCGGTAATTGAGCTCATTTCAAATTCCAAAGACCGTTCTAAAGAACAAAAATGAAACGAAAAAAATATGTTGATTACAGGCTGTTTGCGAGTGGGGTCGCGAATCGGTAGAATCGTGGGGTAAGAGGCGTCGAAGGAGCCTCGCGAACGCCACAGAAGAAAAAGCGGAGGACATGACGTTGTCGCAGGAGATCTTGGTTCTCGACTTTGGCGACGAAAAGCAATCGGACTTCTTCAAGAGCGACTCTAGCATAGACTTCAACGAAGCTGGTAACTATAAATGTAGAATGACGTCAAATAGGAATAAATCCGTGTCGATGTGCAGAGTGCATTAACGCATTGCTAAAAATCTGTTGCAGACAAAACGGTGACCATAGTCGAGCCCTGTCCGACCAAGACGTCCGTGTTAGTTTTGGGGGTAACGTGTGCCCTCCTGGTCCTAATCTACATCTCCACGATCTTTTGCTACTACATGAAGAAATGGCTGTCGCCTCGTAAAATGATGCCCTGAAATCTCACCTCGGTATCCGCGAGGAGCCGAGACGGCGGTGAAGAGGAAGAGAAGGAGCGCGATGGAAAACAACTCCGTATTAAAGTGCTAATTCGCCTATTCGCGTGACACGTCGTACACGTTACGAGATCACTCGCGCAACCGACGAACCCGAGAAACGCGTGTTCGCGTGGAAAAATTACGACAGCAATTCATATTAATCGCGTTTCACGTCGAATCCGCTTCCGAGAAGCAGAGGACGTCGATTCTTCCGCGCGAACAGCTGTGTTCGCTTCTCGATCCAAACAATTTCGGGTTTACCGCGATGCCCCTTGCGAGTATCGAACGACGACCATCGCGTCCAAACGCAGCCTCGAGTTCTAAATTTTGATTAGTACGACAAAAACGTCGGAAAAAGTAATTGTACGCAGAGTCGCGACGACGATCGCGAGTCGCTTGCGCAACTCTCTCAAACGGACGTTTTCATCGATGGTATTGAAACGGCACTCATTATAGAACACTTTAAATATAATTTCACGCGAACATTACGACGTTGCTGGTCGCGAGTGACGAGAATCACGAGGTTTTGCCGGTTGTGCAACGCCCTCGCGACGGGGAATAGTTTAAACGCGTTCAGGATCGATTTTATAGATGGTGATATATGGTTAATTACACGTCGGTTTCCAGATTATCTTTACAAGGGAGAAGCTCCATCGCTTTACGCGTCTTATGTCTGATTCATTCCTTTATACATAATATTTATCGTGCATATTCGGATCTTATAGATCGCATACTGGGACGAAGATCGCAGGGATCTTGCGTGCAATATTTCGTGGCGAGTCGCCGGAACACGCGTCGGTCGTCGTCGAGACGATGAACCGATCGAAATCGAAAGAAACGTCAACGTCGAATTAAAAACAAAAGAAAGATTTCGCATTTGATCATCGTCGGCCGGACGAAAATTGTTCCTCGATCCGCGGATTAGTAAGTTCTTCTCTCTACGAGGTGATAGAGTTGAACAAATTCTGTTTCGAATTATCGATGAAAATTCCAGATAAATTCCACAGAACAAAAACGGATAACTTTTTACCTTTACGAATAAATCTGGTATTTTTACTCGTTACTCAAAATGAAATTTGCTCGACTCTGCGAAGCGACCAGGGACACCCTGACGACAAACGTTGTAATAAGTACATTTTATTTAAGGTCATCTTAGACACAGCTAACCGTCTTATCCCTCAAGGGCTATTTCTGATCGGGTTGCAAGGAGAGAACGAGACGAAACCAGCGACTGTCCCTTTACCCGCAGATTTATCGATCTGCGTCGTTGGCTAGTGGAAGTGAAAGCAGAGATGGTCAAAAGTCGTAGAATTAAAACTAGTTCGAATTATGAGAAATTAAAGTGTTAACTATTCGATCGAATAAACGTGGCGAATAACTCGCTATACGCTGATTTTACTCGCCATCTATTATTCGAATCAAATTTTGTCTATCTCTGATCGATGGTGCCGCGATCGTTCGATACGGCTCTGGCTACCTTTTTCGTTCCACGGATATCGACTTGTAACCCGTATCAAGACTAGCGATATTTAAAGGTTCACGCTTCACTAACGTCTCTAACGATACAACTTAGCGTTTAAGTTAGGAAATAAACGGAGCATGTAGGCATAGTTAAAAGGAGAGCGAGAAAACGAACAGAGAAAGATAACATTTCTCGAACGCGACGAGCAGTCTCGATCTCGAGGCAACCGGTGCTTTTATCGATCGTTCGAAAGTTTTCGCGTTCGATCAACGATTCGATCTCTTCGTAGATACAATCGTCGGTAGAAAATCCATCGGTAAATCTGCGTATGGAACAACTGGAAGGTTAATCGGGTCCATTCTGGTTTGGAACGTTAAGATGACGAAGCTGCGAAGAATTTTTTCGAAGAACCTGCTCTACCGATTCTGTTATAGCCATACGTGCAAAAGTAAAGGAACATATTAAATTTTAATGCCATAACCACAATATAAATGTCATAATCCTGACGAAATTCACATGATCCCAGTGATACGGACACATCCTCCGAGTGAGAATGATTTGGAGCGTACGTTCGAGTTTACCGACGTTACAAAAATGCAAAAAAAAAGTCGATTTCTTTGCGGCGACAAACCAGAAAGGCCCCTCGGGGTACCGAGTCTACCATGAATCGACCACGGAATTAAAATCAGTGAAAGTTCGAATTCGATCGACGCGAGCTGCCAGAAAAACCGGCTTTTTGCAACGCTCGTAAGCGCAAATGTGTACTTTGATTCTCGGTATCTAACCACGAATACTCAAATACCAAATTTACAGTCGAGATCATCGTCCAAGAACGATCGATCTCGAATCAAAGGTATGGCGAGGAACATCATAAATTCCATACGGCCTAAACGCCAACAGATTTTCGCAACCTTTCGGATCTATCTAGACAGATGTCGATCAAATTAACATTGACTTTTTATCGACTGTTCCTGACTGCATTGATTGGTACGACGATTAAAGTGGATTTTGGAAAGAGCCACCTCATCGATGGTAGAAACAAATAAAGCAAATGTATATATATATTGGATCGTAGTAGGTATTGAAATGGAGACACGCATACACGCATCAATATCACATGTATTTGTACTCTATTTAAGTACGCGAATGTTTTAATAATTAAACGAAGAACAGTTTCGAAAGTACTTCTCTTCCTGTTATCTTCCTCCGATACATGTGAGTAATAAGTACGATGCATACCGGTGATTTTCAAGCAATTCAGCAGGTTTGACGCGAAAATATACTTCATTATCCTGTATCGTCGCGATATTAATCCTTTCGCTAACAACGAGTCAACAGCGAATCAAACGTCGCGAGAGCTCGTGATTAATCGATCCGCGTGCGCGAGGAAACGTGTGTCGACGATGCACGTGTGCGTACGTACGTTTATTGTTGCGCCAACTATTAATATGAATCACTTGATGAGCTTACTTAGTCGGGAGACGCGTCAGTTGACTTTTAGATACAAATAATTGCGGCAACATTGTTTTAAAAATAGCCGACCGTTGCATCGGACACATACGAAAATATAATCTCGAGTCCGCTTTAATCATCGTCGTGGAAACATCGATCGAATCGATAAGGAAAAATATATATTTACTGGAAATATACGAATGCGATAAAAGTTGCGAATCCAGTTGCAATCGACGCGTGACACGACGCGTTGCATTCTAAACTTGAGTGAAACCGTGTATGCGTCGACGAGTCATCACGCTTTAACGAGGTTTCAAAGGCTAGCATTAATCGATAAGAAATTTAACGAGCTTAATTTCTCTCGACCCTCCAAGACAGCGGTTATCTGAAAGATAAATATTTTCAACTGCCCGGCAGAAGAGGTTTTGCAATACCGACGAAACGGCCGCAAGCGAATATCTTTGGCCGCGTTTCATGTTTCATTTCATTGTCAGTACGCGTGTTTAAATTAAATTTAATCCAAATTCGGATTACGCACAACGATAACGTCGATGAGTCACGCGGTGAAAAATCATTAACTCAAAGTTCGACAGGAAATAGTATTCGAACGTCGATAAAGCAAGTCGCGGATAAGACAACAGTTTTTAGCAGTCCCTTAATTTTTTACTGCTCGGTCGATAAAGCGAATCGCAGCCATTGCGACGTGACATCAAAGTCGGACGCTAGACGCGTAACGATTTCGTGCTCGAATTCAAGGTTCCTGCGTAAACGAAGCAAAGAAGATGTTAGCAGTCGTTTTGAGGCCTCGTCATCCACGTCGTCGTTGTCTTTCATCGTCGTCGTGCCAAAGGCGAACACATGGCAACCTCGTCAACCTCGATACGCCTTCGCCAATGATAAGATAAAAAGGTTAGCTTGTATATGTTCTGGTAGAAAGACGCAACGTGGGCGTTGTTGCATTTCGTTTTGGTCGTGTGCACTTCATTCCTTGCGTTCGTTTGCGATAACGTTCCTTCTGTTTCTACGCCTTCTTTTTTCCCCTCTTTCTTCCTCTAGCTCTCGGATATCGGGAAAGAAACCACGCAAAGGGGCGAATACGTGACGCACGAATCGAACGAATATCGGTGAAACGATCGTTTCGTGCTGCGAGGTTAGCCACGAACTCGCAGGTATGCGCAGGTATGTGCGAGTAGGCGCCATCGTGCGACCGCCCACGGAGAAGGTATATTTCTGTATTCGTACGTGGGCAAACGAAGCGATGCGACCAACTGTGACGCCTAACCTATGTATACGTATTGCACGATCAGGGCCGACGTTTGTCTCGAGTGAATCGCGGGGAATACCGTTCGTTTCCAAGAATCTTCGCTCTCGACAAATTTGCGTACACGTCTGAAGCGTGGTTCTATACATTGCGCAACATTTCCAAAAATTCGACGTTGACTCGCCATAGTTTAAAAGTGATAGCGATGAAAGGTAAACCCACGGAGGAACGAATAACCTCTTCGTGGATAGTTTGAAGAAACACCCAACAATTACGAATCCTAACCACTTGTTTTCAATTATTTAGTAATCGGTTTACGTGGTATCAGAGTGCGCTCAAAAGTCGCCCAAGTACAAAAATCCTTATGCAGCACCGGTCCGTTAGTGTTTATGTATGCGATTAGATTCAAAATGTGTACATGCACATACGCACAAGAACGCGTGCAATGCAAGTCTAACACGCAGCAAGAGAAATACGTATACACGTAGGTTGTTGCACGTGTGGCGCTCTCCCAGTTAGCGTGTACATAAATAAACTTGGGTTATAAACTCGAGTCAGCGATTTTAGCAAGTGCGACTGTTTACTTGGAACGCAGGAGGATAACCATCTTTCTAAAATGGTCACGGACCCTGTCGTAATCTGTTAGTTGTTCTCAATGTCCTCTTACCTATAAGGCCAATATACCCTACGAGGGGATAACAATTTGAACGGCCATCCGAGATACGAGCATAACGCCTAAGAAGTTGGCTTGGACAAACCACGAATGATAAACCTGCATTGGAGAAGCGCCAATTACATACACGAAAACACTATTAAATTACACTAAATTTCAGTCGCAGCCGCAGTAAAATTCGATCAATCGCCCTCGCAAATAAAGCATCGTAGGCGACCCTCTGTCTCGTTTGCCAAGAACCCTCGAACGTTGCTTCCATACTCGAGATAGAAGGACCGTCTAATGTACTTTTTGCCACGAATCACAACCGCCGACGCTCTTTTTTTTCAGCCTCGCATTCTCACGTGGCTCTTACCGCACATGTAAGGTAGGTAAGGGCCACGAATAGTGTGCCATAGTACTCAAAGGTGAGGTGTCGCAAGTCGAGGCACTGGTAAATAGGAATACCGTGTCTCGGTTGCTCCTAAATGCTCCGGCTCTATCCCTCGACTTTACGCTGCGTACCCACCACACGAATACATGAAAAGAGAGCAAGGAAAGCAAAGGCTACGAGGTCGAAACGAACGAACAAGAAAGAGAAAGAGAATGGTCGGCATACATCATTTGGGCGCCGAGAAGTCTGGCGCGGCCAGGCCAAGCCAGGCCAGACCAGGCCAGGCCAGGCCAGAGGCACGTCTCTGGTTACGCGACCATTTGGGGCGCCAAGCATGGAACGCTGGGACACGAAGAGGAGAGGAGAGATGTACATACATACGTATAGAAGGGAAAACCATAGGAGGGCAAAGGAAGATAGAAGAGAAGCCTACGGTGAGACGTAGGTAGGCGTCCGAGCATCGTTGAGCGAAACGGGGAATCGCGTACGGTGGTGTAGAGGAAGGAAAGGTGAAAGAGAGGGAGGGAAGGGAGAGATCAACGAAGGGGCCTCTGCAGGCTACATTCCAGCAGGACGCGAGTTTTCAAACATGGCTACCCACGTGAATGTAGGTCCACGACCGATCCTATGACACGCACACAACAGCCTTACGAGCTACAAGATCTCCGTTCGAACGATTCCCTCGCATAGCGTGCTCTTTCCCCCTAACGTCTACTCCGTCACACGCTCAAACAGACACCAACCCACGGAATCCCCCTTGCCCCTTTACCCGACACCATTGGGTTCTTCGTCTCCTCTCCCCCCGCGGGAACCCGAACAGCCCGGCCGACCGAGCTGGCGACACCCTGTCTGGCAAGACCGGCCGACGGACAAAGGAGGGGGAGCTTGGTCGCTGCGTTGCCACGTCCTCGGACTTCGGGCTGCGCCTACCTTCGGCCCCAAGGACAAATCCGATGAACGTGCCAGCCGTCGTGGCGTACTTAGGCGACTGCCGGTCTGCTACCGCCGCGACGCTTTCCACACGATATTATTCTCAGCCGCTACCGTTACCGTGCTCCTCTTTCCACGAAACGTTAATAACTCTAAAGACATCGAGGGATCGCGATTACGGATCGAATATGACTCTGTGAAAGTCAAGGCGAAACCCGACCGTTCGAAAGAGGCGCGAAATGCCTGAACGATGAGTCGCAGCTATAAAACTATGCGAAGGTCGAACGATGCTCGAAGGCAGGTACTTCTCGTCGCGGTATCGCTGGTTGTTGAATGTATTTAGAAAGGGCTTGGAGTCGGCGTGATCGACAGTGCGAGAATAGCCAGCGAGATTCTTCGAAATGCAGTAGGGTGCTCTTTCGAGGAACCGCAGAAGGATCGGTCGGGTTCTTGGTGTTTCTGCTGGTGGCGCGAATCGTGGAAATTTACGAGGCCTCGCTCGTTTCTTTTTACACGACCTATCTCGCTCACTCTCGTTCGTCAAAGTATATACTAACGCACGGTTTGCGTCATTGCTCGCAGGTCTCTCTATGTCCGTATACATATGTTGCGGCCTACGTGCGACCGAGCGACATGGCAACCGCGCGAAAAGCTAAACATATTAACTGTCGGCTCACGCCACAAAAACAACATGATCTCATTCCAGAACGTATATGCAAGAAACTCGCGATTCGTATGTACACGCTTCGAAACCTCATCCACCGATAACTCCGAAGTGACAGACAAGAGAAGAAGCGAAAAGCGAAAATAAGGGCTTACGGAAACCAAAGAATAACTGACCAGCGATGACTCGTAACGGTAAGCTAGCATAACGCTGGTAATAACCGGTAAGAACAATGCAGATCGCATTACCCCGACGAGTTATAATAGGGACAACTTCAACCCTAACGAGACTACCATTACCGGTAAGCCGACACGGCTATGGCCGTTTTTCCTGGAAGGCAAAAACCCCCTGCCTCCCCGGCCTTTCCCCTTATTCGAGTGCCAATAAAACTTCCTAGACGACAGTCGTTGCTGTTGGCGCTCGGTACGGCAAGCTTTCAAGAATCGTATACCGTATGCGAAGCCTGACGTAGGTCTTCAACGATTTAACCTAGATAACGCGCCTAATCTCGGCGAACGAGAAAACATCGTAACTCGAGCCGTTGCGTACCACTCTTACGGTACTCTTTCGACCATGATCGAATCGTCGATCGTATTGCGAGAAAATTTGCGTAGCATATGCGAGCGTTTGTTCGTGTAGGCGAGAAAAGGCACGGCCGAGCCGAAGAGAAAGGCGAGCAAAAATCCGAGGCTCCATGCTGGCTGCTAGGCTCGCCGTAGCGAGTCGCGAGAAACGAGAACCGGGAGGCAGACAGGCAGTCGGACGATCGCGGCAGACAACATGGCGCCGAGAGCGTCGTCACGCCGGCGTGACGTTTCCCGCGCGCGTCATTAACGGAAGTGAGCACACAAAATGGCGGAGTTTTACGGCGCTGAGGTGTGAAAGGGAGGCTCTCCTCCGCGGAGAGAGAGTGAGAAAAGCCGCGAGGGGGAGAGGGCGGGTGGGGCGCCTACGTGCACGGCTAGTCAGCCGGGATGACGAGAAACGTAGAAAGAGAGAAGTTGGTAGTTGGTGGAGGTTAGGTCGGTTAGGCGTAAAGAAAGAAGAATGACTGGTGGCCGCCGGCGGTGGACTCTAGCGCCTGTGCTGCTCGAGTGGGATGTTGGATACGCGCGATGAGGAGCGAGGGGCGGGGGGGGGGGGCGCTGGCTGGATAGAGAGAAGCGAAGAGAAGGGAACGACGTGGAGGGGGAATCACGATGAGAGACCGAGAGTGCAGCAAAGAGACGCGCGAGAGAGGGAAAGAGTGCGAATGATCAAAAGAGAGAAAGAGATCCGCGAGTACAAGCCGCCGACGACTCGTGGTGGGGGGTGGGGGAAGGGAAAGAGACCGCTCAGTGGGAAGCAGCCGCAGTCCTCGTCCAGTGGTGGGGATGAAAATTAGTTACGGCATCCACCAAGAGACCTAAAAGGAACTCCGTGCGCGGCGCGGCCAGGCAAGCACTTCGTGCAATGTTACGCGTTAAGGTACCCCCGTGCGTCGTTGGCAGTGCCCGGTTACGAAGCTCATCGTCGTCATTATCGCCGTCGTTGTCGTCTCCGGTGTTGGACGCGTGACGGTCATCGACGTCACGCCAAGAAAAAGTTGGTTCGGTGGGTGCGCGAAACTACACGTTATGGCTCACGGTGTGAGCGAGGTGCTCGGTGAGGGGAACTCGGTGAAAATGGTGCATCAGAAACAGCAACAGCAGTCGGTAGTGCATCAGCAGCAACAAAACGGCACTAGGAAATCCGTCGGAGTGATGGGCAGTAGACGAATATTTGCGCCGGCCTTCAAGCTCAAGGTTCTCGATTCGTACAGGAACGACATCGACTGTCGTGGGAATCAGCGAGCCACCGCGAGGAAATACGGAATCCACAGACGTCAAATACAAAAGTGGTTACAGTGCGAGGATAATTTGAGAAACAGTTGTGCCGAGACTGGAAATTCGGGAGTCGTTTCGTCGACGGTGATCTCTTCCGCGGGTGTTTCCAAGTCGGACGGTACCGTGACGGAAGGTACGGGGCCTGCCGTGACTCCAGCAGCGCCGGCCTTGAACCTCAGCCTCACCAGACTGCACGGCGACGAGCTGGCTACACAGCAAGGGCCCCCACCTCTTCTTTCTCGTCCTCCTCATGGTGGTTCAGGCTCTTCGCCCCAATATGCCGCTCAATCCACCACGGTCCCGGTTTTATCCGTTCGCCTCGGATATCAAGAATATTCCGGTAATCAGGAGCCCCATCATCTTCGTCGAGTGACGGAGGATCGCGCGCAGATAACGGACTCGGTTCACGAATACTCGGAAACTCGCGGGGATCGAGAACAAGTCGGTTACTACGTTCTAAACGGCGACGGACAACGAGAAATCGAGACCTCGACGTCGTTCGACGGCCGAAACGAGGCGAAGGTATATCAAACGTTGACCAGCTATCGCGTGCCTTCTCATCAAGCGCACCGGTACAAGGAAAACGAAATAATCGGTGCGATGGTTCATCATCGGCAAGAACATCGTTCGCCGAGCCTCCATCGATCTCAACAAACTTACGGAGACGTGGATTCTTCCGTGGACGGGAAATCATCGTACGGTTTGCTGCTAGCGCCGTCCATGATAAAGACGGAACGAGCGAGCCCAGACTCAGCGGCGACACCAGGACCGTGCGAATCGACGTGTTCTCCCGGTGCCCCTAAGGTCCCGCTCTCGCCCGTTTCGCATCGCGCCAATAGTACCACCAGCACCAGCTCCACGACGTCCGTTCACTTCGATTCCCCACGGGCATCCGTGAGTCCATGCTTGCACGTGCACGAACATGCACACGTATACGCGTCTCCGACACCGGATTCCAAGAAGTCGATCCAAGAGTCGAACGAGACAACGGTCCGTATTGAAGAGAAGGGAACGGAGGATGTCGTGAATGAGGCGAAAATCGATAGGACGGTGATCAAGGAAGAATTGCACTTCGAGGAAGTGGGGGAGGAAGAGGACAAGGAGGAGGAGGAGGAGGAGACGAACGACGAAGGAAGAGAGGCCGATGCATCATCGTACGTCGATTATCAACGGGCACCTGCCGACTCGCGTCCGGTAAGCCCAGCGAACGATCCGGAAGGATATTCCTTGCCGTCGAGCCCTCGAGATCCCGCTAGTTCCGGGAGATCCAGCACCAGTTGCTCAGACAGCGAAATGGACCCTCTCGATTGCTCTTCCGGTGGGCATAATTCGTCCAACGATCTCGCTCGTCGACGATCCTTTTCCCTTCGCTTCAAACTGGACGTTCTAGACGCTTTTCACAGAGACGTCGGCGTAGCTGGGAATCAACGTGCAACAGCGAGAAAATTTGGCATTAATCGGCGCCAAGTACAAAAATGGCTAGGCCAGGAGACGGAGCTTAGGGGTGAAATCGCTGTTCGTGGAAACTCACGGCAACGGCTGGGCCCTATCCAGGATGCCGCTTCCGGTGAGTCACCGGTGGATCTGAGGACGTCGAACTATGTTTCCAACTTATCGCACGATCGAATCGAAGCCGAGTACGACCTATCGCCTCCGCCTCTTTACTGTTGCGACGTAAGTTTTTCCTCCTCGCAACATCTTTCCTACTACCACCACTCGGTGATGATGGATCCGTCGTCTGAGAGCGAGCCCGCGGCTTCTTGCAATCTCTCCTGCTGCATGGACGTTCACGCGACGACACCGGCGCCCTCGTGTTACCAGGAAACGTCCTTAAGAGGGTCTTGCTACTCGGACCCTCAAAACAGGCTGTACTGTTATTCTCCCAGAGAGTATTCGTCCGAGATCACCTCCGTGCCCGAGACAACGGAGGAATTTTCGTCCTCGAAAAGACAGCACTGCACTCTGGCGTGCTGCTACGAGGGTACGCCGTCCCCGAAGAGGATCTGTTTGGAAACCGACGAGACTATCGGGACGAGCCCTGCGTGCCAGGAAGCGCCGCCTCAAGACACGCCATTGTGTCTAGTAAAACCGAAAAGGCTCTTCGATTCGCCAAGATCGGAACCAGTGACCAGCACCGTCCCGACGCCACCGGCATCCACGGCACCTCCTCCTCCGGAACCAATCTCTAAGAAGGATGCTATGCTGTTCAAACCGTACCTGGACAATCCCGTAAGTAAGCCTGCGAAGGAGCACTCGATCCAGAGGGGGCTGTCCCCCGTTAGCAGCCAGAACGTCGTCAACAACAACAACAACTGCCAAAGCATCTGCAATTTAAACGAAAGCAGGGGCCACGACTACGCCCTCGAACTCAGTTTAAGACTGCCGGTATCCTGGAGGACTCACCCGAGTCCGTACACCGAGTTCCCTCAAGTTAAAAGCGCGTTCGTTAGGTATCCAGCGAGTCCTCATTACAGTTAAATCGGCAACACTCTTTCGATCCTCAACGCAGCGGGATAGACGCGATACATATTCATCGATCCTTGGTCGTCATCCGAGAATCATTCGAAATCGACTTGCCGATCCCCACCATTTGAGCAAAAGGATTCGCCGACGAAGGATCGATAGATACGTGATCAACGACACGTCGCGCGCCGCGAACGTTTATCGTTTCGATACCGCGTTATAGATCGCGATAAAGTCTTAATCAGTCATTGGACGATGCATGGCGTGGTAGGAGAAATTATACATAATCGTGTCCTCGGCCGACGTGTTCTCCCAACTTGCCCAGGCCTGCTTCTCTTCGTTATTCCCCGCATCCTCTAAAAAAATCGGTGCAGATATCCAGCGAGACACTTTTTCGTTGTTATCGTCGAGATTAGCGTTGAGCGGCTATCGGCTAGGCCGTTTAGAGGTCGCGTGGCATCGTTATAATTACGGAATTATGTCAGTCGCAGCAATAGATACCGATCACGGAGAAAAACTCTCCCGCGAGCGATGGGGTTACGAAACGATCGGAAGACACCATCTTATTTTTCAACGAATCCCTCCTCGAGTCTCTAGAGATTGAATTAGGAATGAAAAGTTCCACGATGCGAAAAGTATTCCCGTGTATTGTATTCCCGTCGCACCCGCTGGCTTTCCCGCGAACGGCCGTCGTTTTTCTTATTCCGTC
Source organism: Hylaeus anthracinus (assembly GCF_026225885.1). NCBI lineage: Eukaryota > Metazoa > Arthropoda > Insecta > Hymenoptera > Colletidae > Hylaeus > Hylaeus anthracinus. Next base: position 4,017,304 of record NW_026534349.1, on the reverse strand, counting down.
TTCGTCGAGGATCGATCGTCGTTAGATATCGTTTAATTGCTCAAAGAATTTCTTCCATGCGCGCACCAGTGTTACACGCACGGTGCGCAAGTATTACGACAGGGTTCCGTCTCCGTTTTCTTTTCTCTCATTTTCTTCTCCCCCGCCGCTCGACTCGGATCATCCGACAATTTTTCTTCGTCGTTTCTTTCCTTCCCGGCGGATCGATGACTTGTAAATATGTAAATAGCGTGGAATCGACCGATCCACGGTTACAGAGGTATACGACAGCGTAAAAGGATCGAGCCGGTTCCCGGAATTTTCACCGAAAACGGAAATCGCGAGAATTTCGAAAGGAAGGAGAGGAACGGCAACGAGAAGAATTCGATAGCGTGATAGTATTGTACGTCGCGATCGCTTCCGTTCGAAACCGCACCGCGTGCCTTTTCCTCCCAATTTCGGAGCGAATTAACTCGTAGACGCGTGCATAAACAAAAAATATATTTTGTATCGATCTGTGCGCTTCTTCGGTCCATCGATCATCCGCGAAACTTGTTCATAGCCGTCGGAAATCGCTGGATCGGAGAGGAGCAAGAAATTGTTAGATAGGTTAACCTTTTCGTCGCGAACAAACTCGAAATGCAGTGTTGCAATATCGACCAATCGCAACAAGAAACGTCGACGCTTAATTGTACGAGTCGTAATCGTGGCAAAAAGACTAACTCTCAAGAGGCTGATGGTAGGGAAAGAATTTTAAGAAAACACGTACACACCAGAGAGGAGTAAAATTTTATTCGAATAAAAAGAATCAACGTAGAACGAACTTTTCGTGTCATTTACTCGATTCAAAATCATTCGGAAATTTTTTTATTTTTGTTTATACTTAATTTATTAGTCTCAATTTTTATTTAGATATAAATTTTACTCGTCTCCAATCGAACGTATACACAACGAGAACGCTTCGAAAAACTCACGTGCCTTATACTTGACAGACGTTTCGCCTAATTCGTGCCAGTAATTATTTTTATACGAAGAAGTTTCCGTTGATCTAAGATCAATAACTTGAAGTTATTTAAACAAAAAAAAAAAAATGTTTAAAAAGTAGGTAAAGCAATTTCAACCCGTACAGACGAATATCTCTTTAAGATTTTACAAAGGCGGAAAGTCGTTTATACATGAAATTGTTTACGAAGTGTTCTTGAATGTTCGTTACAAATTATTCGTGCATAGGTGTATTTTTCGTGTTGTCATTTCCAGTATCGTTCCGGCGCATTCCGATTCTCGATGCGATAACGTGTTCTCTTTTTATCGTCGAACGACCTTCGCGACGTCGCGACACGAAGAAAGTTCTCTGAATCGGTGACGTTGGAAAATGTGGAGACATTCCGCGATACCTGGTTGCTCGATACCGATCGCTATCTCTTCGGACTGATTGCAACGAGTAATCTCGTCCATAGAAACGTCATCGGCGACGATCCGTCTGCGCCGCAGGGAAAAGAAGAGATGGACAAAATTTTATTCGAACGGATAGACTAGTTCGGAACAAAGTTTGAGCGAAAGAATGGCGTCGCATCGAAGCGCGGTGAAAGGGCGAGGTTCGGCAAATAAGACCGTATCGCAACCTAACCCAATGAAGACGGCCAATTTTGTAAATGAGCGTCGCAGACGGACCGGTTACGTCAATGTTTCAATATTCAGGCTCAATCGAGCTCGTTCCAGGCGCGCGAACAATCTCACGCGTTGCGACAGCCGCGCATTATCGTCGTCTAGCGGAACGCGTTTCGCAGCTTGGATCGACGACATACATATTTACCAGCGTGCTCGCGAATCTCACCGACGAGAAACGTATACTTTGAATTTTTTTCATCCTCGAATGAAACCAGAAGCGGGCAAAATTTCGTTCGAACATTTTCTTGAATTTTTCCAATGTATTATAGTCTAATTATTTGTTTCATAGTTTAGTTTCTTTATAATCTTTTTGCTTCTAATTTACCACGTAAACATTATGACGATGATCACGTCTAAAAGATCAAAACATCGATATAAATTTATTTAAAACTGCAAAATCGCCATTCTTGTTAACGTTTAGATAAAAATATCGCCCATCTACGACCGAAGGGTGTTTCTGCCCTCGAGAATCGGAAAGCGTGAAAACATGAAAGGAAACACCGTATTACTATTATTATTCTTATTATTATCATTATTATTATTATTATTATTATTACTATTATTATTATTATTATTATTATTATGTGTATACATGTAGATATATAGCCTTGTCCGGTGTTCCGTCGATAGGGTCAAGGCGGCAATGTACAATAAAATGTAGCGTAATCATAAGCCATAATGAATTACATAATGCCATAACGTTTTACATAATGAACGAACGTGGTGCGTCGAACCGAGCGGTGTGTGCTCGATAGCGCGAGAAATCTATGCGTGGCTGCGTAAGTGCGTGCGTGATTGCGTGTGTTCCGTGTGCACAGCCCACAAGAGTCTATTAAACGAGGCATAAAGCGTATGTAAGCAATATATATATATATATTTTTTTTTTAAGCGCATAAAAGTGTACGAACGAAGCGACGGGAATGGAGCAGCGAAGAGTGTGGGTTCGGAAGGGGAGTTTCGTGGGCGAACCCCCGGGTTTTGAAGTCCGTACACACGAGTGTAGGCAGAGATGTACGTACACAGGCATACAGAAAGAAATACACACACGTAGGGAATAACGTCATAAGCATGATATGCTCGTGTATCGTACATGTACAAAGAAATTTATATATAGCGTTGAAACATATAAATATAAAAAGAGAGGGAGAGAGAGAGAGAGAGAAACAGAGCACGTATATATATATATATGTATACATAATTATATATATTATATTTTAATACGATCAAAGTTATATGTACCGACGAAACGCCTCTTAACTCGCCCGGTGCCTTTTAGATCGCTCGTGCCTTATAGCTTCGCGCGAGGCGAAATCAAGGACCAAAGTGCCTCGTGTTCTTAGAACCAGGGATGGGCAAAATTTTATTCGGGTATTAGACGACAAATAAAAATTTTATTCGTTCAACGTGCAACATAATTTAATTGTATATAATACAGATTTTTAATTGTTATACAAAATTTTAATCCAGATGAGAATTGTGTCCATCCCTGCTTAGAACGAGCCACGGTATTAGATTGTTTCGAGCCCTCCGGCAACGAAGAAGCGTTCACCGCGACTCTCTCGATCCGGATGCATTCCGCGATTGAGAACACCGGTTGTGACTCGCCCATGCGCGTAATAATAATAATAATAATCGTAATAATCAGTATTCAAACCTACACGATTTATTTATTGGTCGTCGTTTACGACCACCGTTTCTCGAGCGAGGACGTTTTCTTTTTGTTTTTCCTTATGTCCGCCGAATAAACGATCGAAAAGAATTTGCGTGCAACGAACCGACGTGTTTTCTTTCATTTTTTTAATTTCCTATTTCCTTCGATGCCCGTTTATCGGGTGAATCTTCGATCGGTTTACCATTTCAATTAAAAATATCGAATTTCGATTAACCGATAGCAAAGTTAAGTAGAATTTAATTCGAGTAACAGATGACAAATAGAAACACTATATTACTGTACTGTGTAAATCGTTATACAGAATTTATATTCGTCATCTATTATTCGAATAAAATTTCTGGTGCCTTCGTCGAGCCAAGAAGCAACTCTAAGTTGATAAACGAACGATTCGGTTATCTATGAGTCTTTACGAACGACCGAAGCTCCCCAATGAGTTGTGAACGGTGACGAAAGCAGCGATATTATTATTATTACTATTATTATTGATTCCGATATGTACGAAGTCACGTAGCGCGTGTATTTCCCTTTCGACGGGAAAATTTTCCCGATTACCGACCATATCCGTTATTGTGATTCATCGAGAGGAAGATGGAGAATGAGAGGGAGAGAAAGAGAGGGAGTGAATGATCGACGTTTTTATCGTACGGTGAGACAGACAGGCACCGTCGACGCGTCGTTTTCTTTTGTACACACGGAAAAACAAGAAGTAATTGTATTAAATATTGTATTATATACATATGCGTAGATTATACGAAGATAGAACTTTAATGAATTTGAGAGAAAATATAAGAGACTATTTTAAAAGAACTCTCGGTTTCGATTATTTCCATCCTGTGCCGTTTTTCTTCCGCCTGTGACTTTTTTTCTTCTTTTCTTCTCGAAAAGAATTTACCACCAACGAGAGTAGATAGTATTCTTTGATTCCTTGTGAAAATTTAATTTTCATTCAACTAACGTAAACGAAACTAAATTTAAAATGTACATCTATCGTTTATCTAGAACGTGGAAATTTTCTTTCTTTATAAGAGCGTAGCACGCTGTAGTGACGCACATCTCCGAGATAGCGGCAAGGCTGATAATTTCTGGGAAGATACAGCCGAACATAGGTACACGCGATGCTCCCCAAATTGATTTCAGTGAAACCGGTACTTTCTACGATCCCAATCGAATCTTTATCGAAATAACTCGTTGACATCAGATCGTACGAGTAATCTTACTCGTTGTTTTGTAGGGCTTTTGCAATATCTTCCTTCGTAACAACGATAGAAACAAAGTTTCAAGTCTGATTCTTTAACAAACGTCCGTGACGTATATTATCCTCGTAAAAAAAGAAGTAGAAAAAAAACGCGAGTTCGTATCATTGCAGGTATTGTTTCAACGAGTGTCTTTTTTTTTAAGCTTTAATCTTATCGGATGACATCTTTCGCTTGTCGAGACAAATCCGTAAAAACTCGACGCAACGCTGTTGCTACTGCCTTGAAAATCAACCTCGCGACCTTTGGTTTACGCTGAAAACGTTCAGTTTTCCCCAAGTTAATTCGTTTGCTGTTATACCTAAAATACATGATTCCATCGCGGTTCGTACGAGGGTTGAAGTCATGCCGAAGATAAGCAGAAGCCAACTTATTGTGACTCGCGCACCGAATGCAGTCACGTCGGATGCACACGCATATGCCACACAGGAGTAAGGCGCGCATCGATGCGAGCGATGCATTGTTTCCGTTATCGCGGTCGATTGGCAGTGGCCGCGGATCGACGATCGCGCACGTACTCGCTAAACTTTCTAAGCACGCAACCACGCGTTCGCCCTCGCGCCTCGCAGTTCCCGTCGACCAGCGATGCACTTGCGTCGATAAATGACGTAAATAATACGGGCTCGTGCTTATTTTAATTGAACAAATTAAGACTAATACTTTGTCGTAAAAAATTACTCTTGGAGTCATCTTCGATGTCTCAAACTATAGTCAGATTTCGGTAGGAACCTTAATTTCTATGTACAAGACCGAATCGCGGTTTCCGTCGACTGCTTTCGAAAACGGTGCGGCACGGACGCGTGCAATCGGACACGTGCGTATGATGCAATATATTCTTACGTACCGCAGGAGCGTACGGTACGAGTAACTAATTGAACTGTAACGAGCGATCAATTTGAATTAAAAGAAACAAAAAATCACTTCCTACTTCATACATTTATGTCGTCGTAAATTGCAGACACTCGAGTTATCGACGGTGGCAGCACCATCAGTTACACTGGTTTATCGATATTTCCCTGCAATTTCTGTGAAAGATTATTAAATATCTTATCGTTACAACAGCTACAAAGCGTGTAGCGATGCATCTATTCTCAATGTAATTAGCTCAAAGCATTTTAGAATTTTAAAATAATAGTCGCGAACAGCTTTCTTCTTGGCAATTATTATCTCTTCAAGGATCGTAAATTCGAGTTCTGATGTTTGTTGAAAGTTCGCTAGATTAAATAGTAATAACAACGCTATTCGTTTTTATTGAGGCCATCGCATACGCGCAAAGCAGACCTTGAATCGACGTATGACTGATGCAACACTTCAATCAGAGCCAATAAATGTCACCGACTGGTGCAATGCAATTAGGAAGGGTGCAGAGGCACGGATGAACAAAAATTCGTACTATTATAGATACTACCGTTTCCCGTGAATAGAAAAATGCGACTACCGAAATCCATTCTAAAGCCAGAGTTGCGACAAATTTTGGTCTAGATTAGCCGAGATTCGGTTAATCGTTGTACATACAGCGAACGTTAGGGTTCCGGTTCGTGCCGCGCTGAATCCTTCGTTAAATTGTTCTTATATTCGAGATTAACAGAGACTATTGTTCGCTACGAGTGGAAAAAGAACACTTCGCGACAGAATTCTCCCGCGTCTGGCGTCTTCAACCGGAAATTCGAAAAGGATACCAAAAAGTTCCTGGCCCGATTCCAACAGTCGAGCAGCGTGACTTCTGTTTGCAAGTCGAAGATCAACGTAGCTAGAAAGTGTCGAGTTTCGTTGATTATTCTCGCCGTGTGCTTCTTGTCCGTCCGTCGATATCCTCTCGAACAGTGGTTACAAATTGGTAGAGACTTTTTGAAGACACCGAACCGTATGTATGTACATCGGCGAGAATTTCTGATCTAGTTAATGCTTTCGAACATATGAAAGATAAACAACATTTCATTTTATTTACATGCATATGATTTAAATAGTATCGAAACGATCGACGCGTCGATGCGATAACTTGGCTTCGAGAGATCCTCGTGTATCACACTTTCGAACATCGTGTCTAGATTTACTGCATTCGTGATACTTTTATGGCTATACAATTAAAAGCATACAAGATTTCAATCTGCATTAGTAGTGAATACAGGTATAAAAGAAGGAAAGAAATACTAATCTTTGAAACGACGGAAAAATCGCTGTTTACCGTACTGCTAAACTCTAGGCCAGAGTTTATTTTTACCCTAGACGAACACTTGTGATCCCTTCTTTCCAACGTTCGTCTTTGACGTCTCCACGCGGTTTTTTCTTTCTTTTTTTTTTGTCTCGTCGTCCTCGACTTCGCTCTTTTTCTGTCGACGTTGTTTTTGGAAACGTGGAACGTTAATCTTCGTCGGTCGACGGTTTCGTCGACTCGTCGGGTAGAGGTATCTTTGCGATGATCGAAGGTCGCTCGCTCGCGGATTATAATCAGATAGAGAGGTTGTTCGTAAAACGATACCAGCGTTTCTGGTTACAGGTTCTGCAGTCAGAGCACGCTGGAGAAGCGTAGCTGTAAATGACGGAGCGTTATAAACCGCCAGAAGCCAGCGTTGCACTGACCAAAGAAGAGATTCATAACAGATACCAAGACGCGGCACTGGTTATATTTAAAGTAATCGCTCGTACTTGTAACGTTTAGCACTTTTAAGTAGATCGATTTAAATATAAATGCACGTTATCTGTTTCTTCTCGCCGGCAGACATTTTATCGATACGTTAATTGTATTTCAAGAAAGCCGTGTACCCGGCTATGTATGGCCCTCGGAAGCAAACTATGTCGAGTTCGGATTTTTCTAATCTCAATTCGAGTATGCATTCTTTGCACGTTGCATTTCATTTAATAACAGTAAATCTCTTCGTTTCAGGAACAAAGTAAAAAGGAAATTGTCAACTATCTGACTTTTGGAACCAGCCGTAGAACCATGGAATACAGCAGCTATGGGAATCAACCTGTCATCGTGAGGAGACCAACCGAAGCCTTGGCGATCCGAAACGTCGAAGACTTGTCTTCGCAGATATTGAGGATATACAGAAAGCCTCGGGACAGTTGTGTGATAAATTAACGCACGATTTAATTGTTCTGCTCGATTTTCAATTTAAATAATATTTTCTTCGATTCGTCAAAGCAGGTGTTCTATTTATTTCCGCCCTTGCCTTTGCTTCTTTCGATAGGCCGTGCGCGCATTTCCTTTTTAATATCAATTACAATCTTGATTGGTGTATTTACATTCACAAACGGGTGTTTAAATATTTATATAACTATATTTATACAATAAATTTTTTTTCGGATACATTCTCGTTGATCGATAGCAAATGTGGTCTGACATCTATCCGAATTTCGTACAAGTCCATCGTTGCAGTTAAGATAAAGTTGATGACTTTTAAGAAAAATTAGAGCGACATTTACAATATTTTATAAAATAAATATATAATAAAAGACAGAGAATAACAAGATCCACGAATCTCGATGAGGGAACGGATACAGAAGCAACGCGAACTCATGGCTTACCCAATTTTCAGCGATAGTTAATTAATTTTTTTTTATATGGGTTATGACGCCAAAACTAAATGCAGAAAATTATCCGGATAGCTCAGGTGTTCCGACATCCACTGCAGCGGTGTTTCCAAAGGTGGAACGATACCATGGGTGAGTACCGTAACTATAACGAAAATACGTACGACGATGAGATTAATATCGCGCATAAAAATTGCGACGGATATTAAAGATATATATATTTACTCTTTTCATCATCTGGAAATACTTCGTTCAACAAATGCCTCAGAGTTTTCCTCTGACCTTCTTCATTGACTGGTTTCACAAGCTTCTGTACATATTTGTCCTCGCTTGTATAGCAACGAAAAGGTATATATTTGAAACCTTCCTCGCTGTTGCTAGCCTCCATCAGTTTACGATTTACAGACCAAAATTGATCAAACTTATCATTGAGCAGGCCAGACCACAGTTGATTGTGATCTTTCTTTTGCATACTAGACACAACTTGACTTCTGTGCTTCAATACGTCAGCTTCTTTTACGCAGGAGAGGAAATACGACTCCACGGCCTCTCTGAAATATCACCCTAATGAAGTCAAACTTATACGACATTGAAAGCAATGAAATTTTACTTTCGATATGCTTACTTGTTTTGACAGCGCATCAATACATTTTCTGGAAATCTTTCAAAGTGAACAACGATATTCCAGGGTAGTTGTATATCATTGGAATAAATATCCAGAAGTACACCAATGGGATAATGCCATTTCAGGGGAATGCCATTGAATTCTAGCCACATTTCGTGTTCCTGTTTGCCGTCGCTTTGGACGTGTCGAATAAAATGCTTTCGTACCTTATCCGTGCACAGTGGAAAGTAACTTAACCTAGGTACCATTAGATAAAACGGATCGGGTCCTTGTAATTCGCAAATTTCCTCGGGATCGAGCGTAAAACAGACAGGAATTTTGCCATCCCAAATTTCTCTGAGTACCTCCCTATCATTCGCCATTATGCATACAAATACGATGTTTTAATTCATTCGCGCCTTCGATGACAATTCGATACTTCGAACTAAGAGGTTATGTTTTTCGTCTGCTAGACAAATTTATATGTGTCGTGGAATAACGACTCTAATAATAATATGTAATAGTACTATGAAACAATCCGATATTTCAAAGATCGAAGCACTCGATCTGACACTTCCCCGACTAACTATGTCTATATGTGTTCATGTTTCAAGATCTTAACACTTGTCGTATGTGTTTATTCTCGACATTGAACCTGAGTGACGCATATACGACATTTGTTCAGCAATTAATGCACGGAAAATCAGTAAATATTGCGGTTAAAAATTGCTCCTGTTACTATCATTATGTTCACGAAGCAATTTTAAACGAAATAACGCAACAATATATACATAGCTTCGACTAGTTTACGAATTGACATATATTGCAACCAACTATACTAATACTGTCATCGGAAAACCTAAAAACATTCTATGAGAGAAATACTGTAAGAATTTAAACGACTATTGCATAATAATTAATAAAAATTGCATACAGTAATGTGAAAGGAAGAAATGGGATGAGGAATATACAAATAAGGTTCAAAAACGTGTCACTCGATGGTATCGCCATCTCGCGGCCAGAGGGTCGAACTAAAATTCCGACCTCCGTACAGCGCACCACCGGGAAAGCGCCCAAGTTTGTCCTCGAATAGTTTCTCTTTTCAACGCTAGATGGCGCCATTTGTATGGGTTAATAAAAAAAATAAAGAATTCAAGGGTCAAGAATTGATTTTCATTCAAATTTTAATATCACGAAGCATGTTCACTTATTTGTTAATAGATATAATAAAAACAAGAATTGTAGAAATACCGACATCGTCACATAGTGGTGGAGACGTCTATCGGGAAAACGCTCAAGTTTGTCGTAAAACAGTTCCTCCTTTTACTGGTAGATGACGCCATTTAGAATGTGTTTATCGACACTGCTATTACCCTATTATTTTACCGTGTTTTTACATATGTAGGCATGTTCATCGTTGAACTTGGTCAAACAATTTATAGGACAAAAGAAAACATCAATATCTTGACATTTAACAATTGAAGATTAACTATTTTACGACAAACTTGGGCGTAAAATATGCGTCTCCACCACCAGGTGACGATGTCGGTATTTCTACAATTTTTGCTTTTATTATATCTATTAACAAATAAGTGAACATGCTTCGTGATATTAAAATTTGAATGAAAATCAATTCTTGACCCTTGATTCCTTTATTTTTTTTATTAAACCATACAAATGGCGCCATCTAGCGTTGAAAAGAGAAACTATTCGAGGACAAACTTGGGCGCTTTCCCGGTGGTGCGCTGTACGGAGGTCGGAATTTTAGTTCGACCCTCTGGCCGCGAGATGGCGATACCGTCGAATGACACGTTTTTGAATAATCTACCGGGACAGGATACTTGTACATTACTGAATAAATAGCCGTTTTTACATTTTCCATGCTTGTACGATAAGAAAAATAATATACAATACTATAAAAATATATTTAAACCACCTATATTCAAATGTGTTGCAACAGAGGTTGGAATTTAATGTTTGCAAGACGGTCTTCTATATCTGATAAAGATCAATCGCGTCATGGATCTATGTATCGATGATTTTTCTAATATCCAGAGATGTATCGTTGACATTTTCTTGCAAAATGTACGGCTCTTCCATAATATTTGGCTGTGCAGTCGAATGATCGGCAATCCACTCGAGAGAAATCAAATAACCGGCACAAAAGGAAGTGAGATAATGCGCGAAAGTATCGAAGACACGCGCTGACATCAAATATAAACAACCGAGGCAGATTTCTTATCAGTTAAGCGTAGATATCGGGCTGCCGAACGTATTATCAGTCGAACCTTTGAACTTTGAGAGGGCAGAAAGAAAAAATCACACTCTCTCTCCCTCGGTGGCGATAAAAGTCCTGTAATCGCTTCGTTCCGTCTGCTTAGACACCCATGCGCGTACCGTGACGTCAATTAGGCTCCCTATTAAGTCGTAATGCAGCTAGCTGCCGCACCTGACGTTCAATCTACTGAAAACAAATCTATACCAAACTCCTGAATAACGCGAGTTTCCACGACGTTTAATATATCGATGTTTATCGATAATCTTATCGGGTAGTAGCACCCCCACTGTGCCTGCCAACAGAAAAATACAGCGGCACTCGATCGTGCCGATCCATTTATTTACTTTGAACGGTGAAAGAATCCGCGTTGGTCGTTCGTTATCTGGCTCCCGGTTATCGGTCCTAGCATTTTTCCTCGCGATCGGTATTTGTTATCGTTCGATCTGGTAATAACTAGCGCGCGTTACGTAGAAATTGCTAACTACTGCCCGATATGTATCATCAATTTTGCGCACAGCTGCACTCGGTACCACGTGTGGATTGCCTTTGCGCGGTGCTCCCGTCTCCTCAGATAGGTTGACCTGGCTGACAGCTTTGTACCGATAAACGAAGGCTCGCGATAAATTAACATTACAAACACTGCTCGGAGACGAAAGAGCGCGCCGATAGGGGGTGAAAATTACTTCACCCGGGAGATGAATGCTTTCTAGAGACCTTTGATCGTCGCGATGCTTACGAATCGAAGTAAATCATACGGGTGCATCGAGAACACGTGTCCACTTTCCTAAGGTGTAATAAAGTTCTGAAACAACCCCACGATGTTCGAAACGCACTCCCTTCGAGCTTCTACGCTTTGCAGGAAAGGAGTCTTCGTTTTCGGGGATGATCACGTTTCGTACCCATCGATATTGTTCGCAAAACTCGAATGTGCGCGGCAGAATCAAGATGTTCGATAACCAAGGCAAACAAGAATTCCCACGCGCTAATAGCAAATTAATCTGGGGTCGTCGATTCGACGAGTTTATTCTTGGAGGCAGTTGGCGGCGAACGTCTTCGGCCGATAAATGCAAGAAAAAATGATCCGGAATCGGAGATCAATAAGAAAAAGGAGAGCGTCTGGTATCCGTAGACAATAGCAATCATCGCGGAGAGTGCATCGACTATCTTTCGAGAACGTCGAGCTAATCTGCGCGAGCGCAACAAAACCGTATCGAAGTTAGCGCTGAAGTTAATTAGCGAACAATTGCCAAGAAGCGAACGCTGGTTTCATCGCGAGTTCGAGATACTTGGAATCGGAGATTGGCGAAATTTTATCCGAATAAAAAAAATGAAGAAATAATATTTATTACAATGTTACAGTGTTTTTAGTTCTAGGCAACGCGTGTCTAGATTATTTCTGCTGTTTCACTGCTAGAGCTAGTTGTAATATTGTCATTAGCATTTATGACGCTATTATCGCTTAGGTCGCATTACAAATTTGTGTCATCGCTGCGACTGTATGCACCGTTATCGCCGCACACTCGTATTATTTTATACCTCTAACGGATATGTTAAAATCCTCATTATTCGGTATAGCGTACGTTGCGATGTTTCGAGTCGGATCCTCTTATCTCGAGCTTCCTTCTACGCCATCTTATACTACGAGTTCTTTCGAGATATCGAGGGTTCCAAAAGAATAAGGTCTCGAATCGTGGATGACTCGTTTCCACGATGGTTTCGAATGTTTCGGAGGTCTTTGAAACGTCGCGAGAGGACATGCCTTTTCGTAAGGGTTGAGTCGTTTCTAGTGGAACAGCCTATACATCGAAAGTGGAACGAGCAACAGATACTATAATTATCGAAAACTAGCGCAGATTACGATTTCGGTACGAATTTGACGCTCCGATGCTATCGCTTCTTTCATTCGCTCCTAGGAGGCTTATAACAGCGAGATTCGAAAGACGTATCCGGTGCGTTCCGTGCCTACGCCGCTCTCTTCACCTATCCTATCCCGTTTTTGACCTCGTTTCGCCCTCGTTTTCGCGATAAAAGCGGGCAAGGGGACAACGAGAAAAGAGAGGAGGAGCTATCGCAGCGAATAAAAAGCACTTCGTCCGCGGCGATGTCGGTTGCAATAAAAGTTTAATTTATACGGCAACCTTCGACCCCGGTAAATGGCTCGCAGCTATCTTTACGTAAGCCTCGACGACGAGGAACGCGATGACTGAAAGTAAACGAAGCGAACCTACGAAGTCCGATGAATGCACTCCGGAGTAGGTGACCGTTCGTCTAACAGTTTACGAATACATCGAGTTTTATCGACGCCGTTCGTTTCGACGATTTCGTCTAGCGCGGTCGTCGAATCGTTTCGTTGCAATTCGGAGTCGAAACGAATTCGAAACGATGTCCAGTGACGCGTCGACGCGACGGGAACGTCACCGCGGTGTGTATGAGCCGTCGCTTCCGGTCTCCTGGTACCGGAACTGCACGCACGGCCGGCTCGCTGTCGCGACGAGGTTGCTCCGCTTGCGGTGGTACTCGCCCAAAGTCATTTCACGCCCGACGAAGCGCGGAAACAGGCGTTTACTCGAGATTTTCGTTCATAAATCAAGTCGAGTAAGCTTTCATGCTTCGACCCCGCCTCCTCGTTCTCCGCGCCCTGAAACTGTCGTCCGTCACGGGGTCGATTCGCCCTCGGCGGGGGGAAGGGTTGTCCCCTGCCATTCGAGATTTAATCGATGTCCATATTCACCGAGATCGCGCATGGAAATTATCGATACGCCGGAAACGGAAGGGTTGGAATCACGACCCGATTCCGCCACGTCATATGGCCGGAATCTCGAAAACGGAAGTTGCGTGCGGCAACTTGGCGCGAGTCGAAAGGATCGAGAGAAAACGAGTCCTGACGTACAATTGGAACTCGTCTACTAAAGAAAATATTTGCTTTCGATGAACGGATCGGTACCCAACGTCCGAATCTGGAAATGGGTTTTCCCATGGTTGTCGTTATTTATGCTTCCTCGAAGGAATGCCACGGTACCGGGTACACGCGAGCCGTGGAAAGCCTCGCCAGACGCGGTGTTATTTTGATTTAAAAGAAATCAGCAGGTGACCGTCGACAGACGGGTAGCGAGTGTCGAGATCCAGAGGCACCTCTACCTGTTTCGGATCATTTTCGATGTTATCCCCGCAACATATGCTCGACAAGGGGCAGATGGTAAAAAAGTGTTGAACCAAGCGGCATCGCGCGACACGGGACAGTTTAAAGGGACGATGCTGCGTCGAACCCAGCCATCGATCGCTGTACTCCGAATCGTTCGTCGCGTAGTGGCGAAGTTAGAATGATCGTCGCCGTCTCATACTTTCTCTGTACTACTACCTGACTGTACAAAAAAAAAAAAAAAAGACTAAACAGGTAAAAACGCGCAGACGTTAGCGTCACCTCGCGTCGTTAAGACCGCGAAGCATCGTTGTTGCTCCCCACGATTATCCGTACCCCTCGACCGGGCATCCACGGTAGAACGCGCGCTTTCGAGGCTTAAACGATCTTCGAAAGTGAATACATCACCGGGGGGCGCGTCTTCTCTTCGTTCGGATGAAAAACTTGGAAAGATATCTTCGTCTCTTCGTCTAGCCTCCGTGGCACAGCTGCCAACCAGCCACGTAATTTCCCTCGAGCGAGACGATGCTTTAGAGCCGATAAGTGGCACTTACTTCCTCGTTTAACGAGCTCTGGGACCATTTGCGCTCGGGCACTCGTAACCGGGACTACGCCTAGTTCGAGACTTTGACCTCACCGTCGCGAGAGAAAAAATGGTAAACGTCTTCCGCGGTTGCAACCTTGACTTTGGACACGAGCGATTTTTTCAAGTTACGTCTCGCATTTTTCGTTCGGACACCTATTCTTTCCAAAGTTTTTCTGGATAGGATGGTAAGGCGGTTAGCTCCGAAGCGCGTGATTAACGACCTGCATCTCGTGACCGCAAACTCGTTTGCTGTTTTGCGCGATGCTCGGCCCGAAAAGGAAAGCAAATCAGTGCCGTAACATCTGCGCAAACGATCTCGCGCCGAGATAACGAAGACGTCGAGTTAATCGACGGAAGTCGTGCAACTTTGCGCCTCGAAAAAAGTCCGTCGTTCCGCCTATCCGTCTACCGACGCGCGAGCATCGAAGCTACTTAATCGCCGCGGTTCTAATTCGTCCGATGGTCCAGGCTCGAATTCGGCCGTTGCTGGGACAGGAAACGAGAGAAAATTTATGATGAGGACGGGACGATCGAGCGAGGCCCTCGGAGAGAAGGATGATGGCTCCGTCCCACCTGTACGTACACACGGCCGTACCCGTACCGTGTGCGACACGCGCTCGTTCCCGGTACCATAGTCCCAGCTGCCGTATCGCCGCGCTCTAGCTCCAGGAGAAAGGAACGTACAGGTGCGATCGTTAACTCAATTGAACATTGATAAGTAGAAACATAAAAACGTGCATTTATCGAGGCGATACAAGACGGCTTTATCATCACGGTTCGTTACCGATTCCAGACATGGTTCGTTGAAACGCGACGCGGCCGCGCAACACGGGCGGAATTTATTCGCGACGCGAGAAATTGTAACGCCCCCAGGTTTTTTCTTCTTTTCCTCGCGAATCAAAGACGGCCGAATATTCGATAACGCGAGTTCGGAACCACGCGAGCTGATATAGGGTTCTAAAGAAATCCAGTTGTTTCGCATCTGGATTCGAGACATAGTCTGCGGTCTCGGTGAAACTTTTCCAAAGAGTTTCCGCGTTCGAGATCCTTTAGATCTGCGCACGGGGCGCGGTTGCGGTGGTTGGCAAACGGAACAACGAACGGAAATCCGGGAAGACAACGAAAAGAAGAAAGGTTCGGAGCGCAGGACGTGTGCGCGCGGTCGCCCGGCGCTCGTGTGTGGGACAACGTGTCATTAAATCGAGAAAACACTTGCGCCGCCTGCACTTGCCGTCCAGGAAGGAGCACCACCTGACAGTAGCCATGGCACAGGGTGGATTCTCAACGGTCAGAAACGTACCGGGCGCGTAGCGATTCCGAGGGTAACTTCGACTGGAGGCCCGGTTCGATAGATGATCGATAATGAGACGCAGGTGTTTCGCCTCCGCTTTGTGCCCGCGCGCTCTTCCTCGCTTCTCTTCGTACACCTTTCCGCTCCGCCCTTTCTCGCTTTTATCCTTCTCGTCCGGACATCGTTAGGATTTTACGTAATCATCGTCTTCGTCGGATCGACGTATCGTCTCGAAACCCGTTGGATTCGATCTTTCTTTGGAGAAGACCTCGACTCTCGGGGGGCCTACGATTGTTACCAGAATATACCGTGGTTCTAAATGGGATCTACCTCCTACGAGCGAGAGATTTACGAAAATTTCACCCTCGAAGCGCGAGACGTTCCACGACGTCGAGAAGCGTTTAAAAGACGAAAAGGACGAGGCTGTCGTCGCGGTTGACGCAGGAGGCAACGGGTTCGCCGGCTTGGAAATATTCAGCCGGGTCTACCGACTGTTTCTTTCTTGCCGTATGGCATTGTGCTGTCGCGGGAAGACGGAGGACGGGCTCCTTCCTCCACGATGTACACGGCGAGCGTAGGCCAGCTCCGTGGGGTGGGAGCCGAGGGATGGTGGTGGTGGCGATGATGGCGATGGGCCGTGGTGGTGGTGGTGGTGGTGGTGGCGCTCGAAGAAAACGACGGTTGAAAGTCGCCCGGTTTCTCGTGTGGGACCTTCAGGTGGACGTGAAACTTTTTAGCTCTCCACGGCACTCTCGAAGCAGCTCGGGGTGTGCACCTGCTATACACCTGTTGGCCGTTGCTACTCCTGCTGGCCGTCGTGAAACAAATGCGACCTCGCTCATTCCGTATTCGACTTCTAGGCCCGTCCGTTAGAAGGAAAATCGTTTCGACCTTCTTCGCGGGAACACGATACATACCCTACGGTTTCTTCGAATATGCGTCGCGACTTTTTCGAGCGTTATTCGGTGCTTCCGAATCGGAATATTTTATTTCTACACGTAAAGTACATACCCATGCGACATTTATCATTCTGAAATACATTACTTTGTTCGCCACGATTAACATTATCCCTACTATTGTAGGATCGGTACGCTCAAAGTACTACGCAAAAATAAAATATCGACTTCCGCTACAAGTATTTCATGCATTTTTGTAGAGAGGGAACGGTATCAGCAAAGAAGTACGCAAGAAGACGAACGTCGTAATTCGACTATACGGTGGCGAGAGGATGGTAAGACCACGAGGATCAGGACGAAGAGAACGAAGAAACTCGAGGAAAAGAAGAAGGAGAAGGAGAAGGAGGAGGAAGGCCTGATACACTTTTAATACGGGACCGAAAGAGCCCCCTGCACAGCAGGTGCACCGCAGGTGATTCTGCTCGTCTTTCTCTTACCAGGCTAGCTTCCTCTCGTGACTCCTCGACCGGCGTGCACCCTGCGTACGCGATCTCCCACAGTGGTGGACTCGTCTTTTTTTTTCCGCGAGGAGCACACAAGGCGATCCTTTTTCGAGCCCACCTCCCCTTCTGTCTCTCGGGGATCGAGGAGCGAGGATTCGATCGCGACGGTTGCGTCGGTCGCTTAGATCTTCCGCAGGGAGCGGATTTGGCGTTTTCGAGTAGAATCGATCGCGATATACACATACGTGGCCTATCGTAATTTTGCAACGTTCTTGTCTATATATAGGATTATAGTTATAGCCTCCGTAGTTTCGAGTGACGCGGCGAGAGTCGAGTGGAACATCCCCGAAGGAGTCGGCTCCAAAGAACGTTGCCTCGTCAGCGACGCGTGGGAAAGTCGAAGGGCGCCAACCGTTTTCGAGATGCCGACCAGAGACGCTGGGGGTGGCAGCGTAATTGATACAGTTCGTAGGACCGTGTTTGAATTTCATTATGGTCCTGACGTCACCTCGGGATCCATTCCGCTTCACCGGCTCGTTCACTCGAACGATCAGGAATCCGCTAACCGGGTTCGTCCGTGGTCAACGACGGTCTCACGGGGAGAAGGTGCATCGCTCGCTTGGACTTCCTCGAACGTTAGACGGAAAATAATCGCATGAGAAAGTGCGAAGCAAAAAAGGATGCGACTCTTTTCGTAACTTTCGCCCTTACCCTCTACCGCGAAAAAAGTCGCGAATTAACGGTCGCGAAAGCCATCGATTTTCCGTAAAGAGCTCGCAGATCGAATGTTCGCGCCGGTCGAACCTCCGAAACAAATGAACATCAACGTTCGACAAAAAGGTGACACGATTACGAAGCAGGCGCGTGCGCGCACCAAATTCCGTGGGTTTTCTTTCGGAGCAGCGGAATTCTGTCCTGGTGTGTGCGCGTGAGATGTCCGTTGCACGCGAATCGAACGACGACGCGGCTCATTGTCCGTCATCCCTCACCTGCTGTACGATGAAGAAATTCCGACAAAGAACAGCACAGGTGCCATTCCTTCTTTTGTGACAATGTTGCAAAAGTGTCTACAGCGTGTACAACGTGTTCCCAACGTGTCTTTATACAGAATTACTCCGAAGTTATGTCACGTTTGGTCCCAGCTTGTACCGTAATTGGGAAACGTCTGCGGGTCCTAGTGCAGACGTTTTCTCTCGCATCGGCGCGTTACCGACCGACTGAAACCAAGTTCGAAGCGTCGCGAGTCGAGTACAACTGTAGCCCGTTCACCCCGGACCGTGGTCGAGCGGTTGCGTAACCATCGAACGCCAAAAAATGCTCGCGTCCACGGTGGTCTCGATGCTCCTCTCGAAGGTTTCGTTAAGCCTTTCAACGGAAACGCTCCGAGATTAACGCCCCGTCCCACGAGAGGCAATATGCCCGCGAGTAATTGCGTCTTTAATCAAGAAGAACTCCCCATCCCTTCCCATTCCGCCGGCAGTCGCGAGGGCTAAGCGGTCCGCGTCGACTAATTACAGGCAAGGTCAAGCGTAGTCGAGCCGATACGGCTCGAGAAGGCGAAACGCGCGTGTCAGAAGCGCGCAAGCTGCACGCTGCGCTGGACGCTCGGAGCGCAGTCAACGGACCCCCATAAAAGAGCGGCGCAGCTGGATTTTTTTCGCAAAAATCCCGGCCGTGTGTGCGGGGGCATGTGGTCGATTCGATGAGAGACAGTCGCAAAGAGGAAGAGAAACGCAGGAGGAGAAGGAGAAGAAGGAAGCCTCGAGAGCGGGCAGAACCGATGGAAGAAGAAACGAGCTCCGTGGCGAACCAGAGGCCCGACGAAGAAGGACGCGAAGAAACGAAGGAAGAAGAGTAGCGGTGTCGGGCGGAGGTGAAGGAGGATAGCCATGCGGCAAGGTGCTGCCAAGGTGGCGGTTAGGGCAGCTGATCTTCGAATAGCAGCAGGTGAATGCGAAGAAGCTCGCGCTGGTGGAAGGAGCGAGATAGGAGGAGATGGCTGGTAGTTGCGGTAGATGCGCCGCTGGCCCTGCGGAGGAGGAGGACGAGGAGGTGGTATCCACGCGTGCATAAAAGGTGTTTCGTTATTGTTACCAGCCGCGCGCGAGCTGCAGGTCTCGTGGATTTATTAATCTTGTTTTCGTGGCAACGGGTTCTCGCCGCGCCGCCAACCGATCGGAACCAACGCCCGAACGCACCTCGCCGCTTATCGTTTTCGATTTGCATCTCGTCTACCGCGCTCGACAACCACGATCGTCCATCCGGCGACTTCGCGACTCGCTGATTCACCCAAACAGCGGTTCTACGAACGATTCCTACGAAAATAGGAATCTTCCCCCTTCGGTTACCGTTTTCGTAGATTTCCAAACTACGTTTCGGAGAAGATCGACTTTGTTCGTATAAACGGGAAGCCATCCCCCGGTTTTCAATTCACGATCCCGTTATCGGCGCAGCAGCACGGGCGCGGCGTTCAATGAAATACGCGTCTCGCGCGAACACGGTGATGAATTTATGACCGGTTTCACGGCGCGAAAAGGCCCTCGATGCTCCTGGCCGCGCGTGCACGTACTCGATCAACGACATTCTTTCCCATGCCGTGAGTCTTCCGCGGACGCCGCGAAGGACGAATCCACGCGGAGGGATGGGAAAACGCGGCGATCGGTGATCCTGGAAGCCTTTTTTCCCCCCGTTGGTTGCGGTTTCTGGGCCGAGGCGTCTCTCGAAACTTATCTGTTACGCAATCGCTGCCACTGAATGCACCGAACCCCCTTCGGAGTTGCGTGTTTAAGGTCCCTGCGCTGCTCTCGTCTCTTTTTACGCTGCACAACGAAATGATTCGAATGGGAAGCGATACTTTTTCACGTCCGAGTTAATAAACGTTCGGTTATCCGCCGATATAAGGCGCTCCCGCATCGTTCGCTTTCACGCGGTCGCTGTCGAGTCCGTTGCGGTTCCTAACAATCGAGACGTCGCGCGTTTCGGTTTACCAGTTTAAGGACGAAGGTTTCGAACTGATTCTCGGATAAAAGAATTCTTTCCCGTTTCTCTAAAGAAGTCTTAAGAACATAATTGCCAGCTATCACGGAGTAATTCGAAAAATTGGAAGGATCGCGGTACTTTGCGCCGCATTCCCCGCCTGGGCTTGTACTTTACTTTTGGCGAAAGGTCTTTTACGAAGAGACGTGAAAGAATCGATTCTTTTAGCTTCAAAAGTGTTTTATCTTCCTACGCGTTTGTAAGAAGTTGCTCGAATAACGAGCGAAAGTCAAACGGTCGGAAAAGTAATCTCGAGGGAGTATACCGGTGATCGTTGGAGCATCTATTTCCTTGCGGTCACCGACTCGCACCTACGCCTTCTCCCCCTCTGGCAAGAAATAGCAAGGGGGGCGGGCATCGCGCGTAGGACCGTATAACTTCCTTGCGAACGCTCGGTTCCCATGTCTTCGCCTGTTTATGGGGCTTTCCGTTGTCGCCGCTTCCCATGGACTTCCTAAACATTGACTTCCTCGAAGGAGCCGGCGAGAAGCGGCAGATGGCCTATTAATTCGACGGCCACGAAGGAACCGCCGCCACCTTCGTGCCGAGGGCACCCTATACACCGCAACATGGCCAGGGAACACCCCCGGCCTTCTTCCCACAAGTGCGTGCACTTGTTCTGCCCATCTCCGACCGTTAAGTTTCACAGATTCCCCCGGCCACCTTACGTTTCGGTAGTTTCACGGCAACGGTTAGGAGCCCGTCTTCGCTTCGATGCTCGCCACGATATTTTCAGTTATTTAATTCTACTCTCGCTACTTTTACTATACGTTTAATCGTTGGCGTAATGTACCAAGCTGATTATAAAATGTTTACTTACCTTTTACTTACCTCGTTGCTGTTAATGGCGTACCCTCGTAATTTCTTCGTTCGCGTTCGAGTCGATTTCCGCGGCTCCGTGTCCGTTGGAAGCTGCCAATACCAGCGATAACGGATGAAAACGACGATGAAAGATCGTCTTTTTTAATAGCTTTGCGGCAGTTGCGAAATTCTGTGATAGTAGAAGCTAGAAAACATCGGTTGCCTCGATTTCTTTGCACTTTCTCGGCGAGGACGCGGACGCTACGAGAGAGGAGAGGAAAGACGACAACCCGGCGGGGAAAACTATCGATAACTTCAGCGGAATTCGCGTTAAAGGTTAACCGCGGAACGAACCGCGTCGATCGGAGAAATCGTCGACCGCCTCGTATGCTCTTACGCAATCGGATCTACTATTATGCAATTACTTTTCGCGCTCGCCGTTTCGTCGGCTGCATCCCCGACCGCGATTTGCAAGGCGTGGGTCAATTATGTTGCCGCTAGCGATGGGACCGATCCACTGACACGCTCTTGGTTGACATTTCTCGTAATCTCGATATCGGATAGCAGATTTAACTAAAACTACGCGGTAACTAGTCCACGGTTGCAGATTACTCGAGTAACTTGGCGCGACATCGCGCGATTCTTTAAAAGCTACCATTTCCGCCAGCGATGTTATCGTTGGACGATCGTTGCCGAGTCTCGAACGAGGAAGCAGTCGAAAATTCTCGTAGCGAGCGAAGGTGACCAACTCCGCATTTTTAGCGCGACCGGGCATACCGGAAAAACGACCTCAGCCTCCGGACTACGTAAGATCCAAGATCGGATGCTTAACTACCTGGCGCCAATGCGTTCTTCCCCGACGAAGCAGCTACGGAAGGCCACGGCCGTCGTTGTCCCCGGCAATCCTGCGGTTGATGGAAGGACCGAATGAATCGGTGGAACGAAATAACGCGATCGGCAGGGAGCGGTGGGTTAAAAGGAGAAAGGGAAAACGGAGAAGGCAAGAGAGCCGGCGAAAGGAAATGGGACAGAAACAAAGGAGAGGAGAAAGGGAGAGCATTAGAAGGGTACGCGATAGGATCTAGCAGGGCTCCCGTCTTCAGCGTGACTGGTAAAGGGCTCGGACCTTCGGTAGACGGTCTTTGTTAATCGCCGACCGGCCAGATCGCATTTACAAGTATACACAGACCTCTTTCGACCATTGTTTTGACGTACAATTACGATCTCTAGTTTTTTTTTTTTTGTTTCTTCTCCTTTGCGGTTGTCAGACTACAGTCATCCGATTCCGAGGAGAACTGTGATTACGGAAGCCGGCTTTCCACGAGTTACGGGAAATTAGAACCGTACGATTCGAACGTTCCTCTATCTCGCGAACAGCGGTGCACAACCATTTTCTCGAGCGGGTATTGTACAATTTATTTTAGCAAATACCCATTCGAGAGTTCTTTCGATTAATCCTTCGATTCCTGCAAGCATCAACGAGTGTCGTAGCAAAAAAGTTAAAAGCACAGACAGATCTTGAGAACGAAAGGATCGAATTGGTTGGCAAGCCAAACTTTGCGCATCTCTGCTTCAACTTCTCCCCGTAGATGGCATCTCTGCCGAAGGAAAATAATAATAATAATGGATAGTTTCCAAGCTCGCGGAAGGTAAATTATCGTCGAACCGTTGCGGTAGAAAAATTTCGACATTTTAAGACGTCAGGGGAAGCCTTAGATCGACCACGGCAGGTGGTAACTATAACCACGTTCGACGATAACTTCGCTCGATAATTGTCTACCGCGTTTCATACCAGATAAACCTGAGAGAATTATAAACGAAGCGCCGCCCAGTAAATAATAAGAAGAAAGAAACAAAAGGGACACTCGGAACGTGTTACACCATCGAGCTTCATTGACCATGAGAATACTTTTTATAATTGAAAGTAACTGGATATCGTCGCTATAGTTGGCAGACAAGAGAGGGGGAGGGAGAGCGACATGGCAAATATCGAAAAAAAGTAATTAACTGGTTCGAGACCTCGGAACAGGTGTTGCACGCAGATTATAGTTTAACGTGTCTACTTCGGTGACAGATAATATCGATGAATGCGAAATGGCTCATATTTTTAAACCGTTTCAAATTTCACGGAAACGTTTCATACGCACGATCTGATAATTATGTAACTCATCTGGTTGTTCACAAAGTAACGCTGTTATTTTTCTAACGTGTTCTTTAAACGAAACGAGATATTCGACCCGATGTTTAGAGAGTTCCGAGACCGAGAACGCTGGAAGCATCTTTGTACTTGAATATTAAGGAAAGCCGTTACATGGGATGACCCGATACTAGCCCTTTCGATACGTTTAGTCGAACAATGCAAACGGTTCTTTAAAACGACACTAAAGCCGCAGGATCCTCTCGCGAAGGTCCATAAAATTTGACGACACCAAGGTGCACTCGCGTCCGCGGCAACCCGATGGGAAGATCCTGTAAAAAAAGCCTCCGCAAGGGAACTGGTTGGCGTCTCCGTACAATGGCGGGTGGGATTACGTAGGCGCCCCTGGGACCCCTATTCAGAATCAGTCTCCTCGAATAGAATCTCGAAAAGGATACGGTGTGCTTGCCCTCGCGGTGTTCGTATCTTCTCGCGCACCCACGCGTGCAGCACAACTTTTTTTCAAAACAAAAAAAAAAGAAACATTAATAAAAAAACGTAGAGAGGAATGGGAAGAGTAACGGTAAAGGAAAGGTGTCGCGTGACAACATAAGTTTCGCTGCGGCTGCTAAACATTTGCAACGACGAAAATAAATTCGCGTCGACTGACAAGCGAATCGACTACCACTCGGTGGCGACACGGTTTAAGGCGTACGCTTGTACGTATACAATTAAACGTAACTTTCGCGACAGGAAAACAAGTCGAACAGTTTCAACGATATCGCAAAGATGTATCCGACGATTCGTATCGAATGTATGTATAACAAACGATCGTTCCTTTTCTCGTTGTCATAATTTATTTGCGTAATACCGTACCGACCAATATAAAGGGAATTCCGATAGAAATTACCGGATATAAGTGCCGAAGTCGAACGCGGTTGACGATGTCGATTAATCCCGTCGAAAGATGACCGTGCAATGCCATTGGGAGTCGTTTCCATCGGCGCGTCAAAGCCGTCTCCGCAGAAACCGAGAGCAATGTCGAATTAATTGTGGCATCGATCGATAAATCGTCGAAAGGCACAAGTTGCGTATTATTCGGTTCACGTACGTGCGCGTCCACCTGTTGCTCCCTCCTCTTGGCCGCACGCACACCATGGACTTCTTTCCTGGAGGCACCGTGAGTCTCGGTTAGAGTGAACGTCGACGAGACCCAACGAGAAAGCCCCTCGGGAGAGGGAATTGCCGCTCGACGATCAAGCCCAAAGGGACGAGAAGAGAGAGAGAGAGAGGAACAAACGAGAGGAAAGAGACGAGCGAGCCGCCCCCAGCAGAGCACGCAGCCTCCGTGGCTCGTCCTGTCCCACGCCTGGCTACGCTTCGCTCGAGCCGAGTTCCTTTCTCTAATCTTCTGCTTCGTAACCTTTTTAAGCTCACGGGCACAGTTTAGACGAAGATTCTCTGTACTTCGATTCGAACAAGAGAAATTCGCCGCAATTTTTAATCGCGAAACGCGTACAACGCTAGTTTTTAAGTATAACAAAAATGGACAGAGACGAATGAGTCGTCGGTATCGAATCGGAGATCGACAAGATGTTGACGCTGTTCGAGGCAAGCGATTACTATAGTTGTGTTCCGATTAACGTCAGATAAACGTTAATCGAGCAGCTGCGATCCCGAAGAAGCTTCGTCGTGTTTTCTCCGTCCTTAATCCTCTGCGTGCAATCCCGCCGTATACTTTCGTTGCTTTGTTCGAAACGAAGATCCAGAAGAGAAAGAGCAGCCGGGGGAAATAATTAAGACGAGGGGAGGATGTAAAGAAGGAAGAAGTTGTCCCCAGCAGAGCCAGCGTCTCTGCGGCACGTCTTGTGATCCACGCGATCCTATGGTACGCTCTACTTGAGTTCCACGGTGCTCGTCCTGTAAATATATTTACAATTGCTAGGTTGCGCGATAAAAGCTAAACGAAAATTTCGTGGGATGTTTCGTGCTGGCCGCGGGAGTCGAAAAATCTACTCAGCCAACGCGACGTCGATGAACGATGGTCGATTGGTTCGTCACAGTTCCAGAGGACGGTAACGCGAGCCCTTTTTCGGCATCTGAGCTGACCTAATTGGGACCACCGTGCTCGTGTCTGCTCATTCACCAATCGCGGCACATCGACGCTCGCGTAATTAACTCGATTTTCTGCGGTAGGTCTTTTCGAATTTTAGCACGACGTGGGCGAAATCCTCCTTCTACGCAAAACTTGAATCGAACGATAAAGGATAAATAAATTCGAAATAAAATTTACTCGTAACGATTGACTCTCGTCCTAATCGTCGATCCGCGCCATCCACGGACTATCGAATAAAGATTAGCTTCCCATGCGTGGTCAGAGATACGTGGCGGCCGGCCGATAATTTACGGCGTTCCACGGACAGCGAAAGTTAAGAAATAAATTTCGGTTTCGTCAGCGCGGATGCGCCGCGCCGTGAAACGAGCCTCCGGCCGAAATAAATCTCCGAGCCGCGATTGTCGTTGGTTCGCGAATGACAAATGCGCTGCCGTATAAAAAGGGAGGGTCTCTTCGAACGAAACATCTCTTCGCAATGCGCCGTTTTACGAACCTAGCTTCGTTCTATTTCGAACAAGGAATCTCACGAAAAAGTATAATTAGCAAACGAAGAAAGAATCGAACGTTTTGAAAATTACAACGATATTAATTTAGCAGAGACAGTCGCTAAACGAACACACGAGACGAATCGATGCTTCCCGATCGGAGATCCGAAGATTGTGTCCTGGGCTCTCGATCGGATTAAAATAAACAAATAAACGCGATCGAAGCGCGCGTGGGGACTGATGGCGGCGTGTAACGGTATATTATCGAGCGCGTAAATCGACTTCGAGCCCCTCAGGGCCGATCGAACGAGGTCTGGTCGGCAGAAACGCGGTCCACGAAAGAGAAACGTGCTCGCGTTTCCGCGAGAGAAGAAAAAGAGGGCCGATCGATCGATTCCATCGACGCGATTGTCTCGATCTCGAGGAAACGGCCCGAGAAAGCAAGGCGACGTGACGCGAGAGACAGACGCGCTTCTGCGCGGCGGCAAATTGGATTTAAATTTAAACTCGGGCAGCGAATCTATCGCGTTACCTTAAAGGTAGACGCTCGCTCCTTTATTTCCTCGAACGGATATATCAAATTCAAAGTTTTAGAAAATACAGACGAAGATGTCGGAACAATGGCATAAATGTACGGTTGACACGAGCGCGTCATACGCACCGCGAGTGAAACTCGTTCGAGGCAGGAGGCAGATCTGCCTACGTTTTCTGCGGGTATATTAGGACGACGTTCTTTCTCCGTGACACGTTTATCGAGTAGACTGCGTAACACGCCCGATAACTCGAATCTGAACAAAGAGTCGAGTCTACAGTCGACGTTGGCAAATCAATCGTAGACCTTGATCCAAATATGAAACTGGAAATAAATGAAATTTCTTAGTCATCGTCGAACGTATATCCGTTCGTAAAAATTCTCATTCGAATAACCGCGTGGTCAGCTAGGGACCACAGTCGAACAAAAATCTTCCTCGCGCATACAAAGTCTGGCGAAGCGCTCATCCGTCACTCAGCGGCGGAATAAAATTTTCACCGATTCCGTTACGCTCCGCGTGTGCGACGTACGGTGCCATGCCGGTGCGGTCCCTCGCGAGAACACGCACACGAGCATGCGGTTGCATTCGGACGAACAGCAAGAAGGCGATGTCCCTTCGTTTCGATCGTGTGGGTTGCCCTGTGGGAGTCCCTCGGAGCTTTCTTATTCCTGTTGCCTCTTCCTCTCTCCCGGCGACCTCTTCTCTTCTGGAGACGACCGAAGCGAATAATCCCTCGCGTGTGCGTGCGCGAGTCATTCCGGGCGAGCGAAGCTCCCGGTCGTACGAATATATTAAGTACTACCGCGTTCGAAAAAGAACGCGCGTGCTCTTTCGCCGTGACTACGACTACGCAAACGGGAAACTTCGTGACTTCACTTCGCTCCACTTGGACGATGGTCGCTCATTTTTCATTGCTATATGTCGTCATGTGAAGCTAACGCCACCGCAATAGCAGAGTTTCGCGAGCACATGGTAGCCCGCGACGATGACCGGTAGACTTTGAATTCATGTAAATAAATTCGGCGGTGCTTAACCTTGCGTTACCCATGGTATATCTTCGTAACGCGACTACTCGTAGACGAATTATAAAGAGATGTTTACGCTTCGCGCCTAAAGTGCTTAGGAGCTTCGACTCGATTTCATCAGAGATACGAGATGCGGTAATTGCGCTTGATCACCGGCGTTTCCGATCTCGGGGGCGTTCGGGGTCACGAAAAAATGGTACCGGTCGCAAAATGATTCATCGCGGAGAAAGAGGAGGAAGAAGAAGGAACAGAGGATCGGGAGAGGTTGATCCCGTGATCGCAGCTGCACCGCGAATCGGTAAAGTAAGAGACGGTGATCACGATCGGTAGATCGGTACACGCGACACACGTAGAAAACGCCTGGGTCCTGCGCTTGAGCCTAAGACTGCATATAAGAAAGAGATGGTCGGAGAGTAGAGGAGTAAGAGCACCACAAGGGCGGGAGGGGATAAGGGTTGACGGTGCGAGGTGGTGGGGGCTGTTCGTCCGGGTTAGGTTAGGTTAGGGGCCTCCCCACTCCTTCCTGCTCGACGACCGCCTCCCAGGGGCCCTGGGGGCCCACAAACACCGCACCATCGTCGGCCCTGACGAGAGAGAGTTCAGGAGGGACGAAGATCAACGCTGGCAGGAAAAAGCGAGACCACGATCGCGACAGAGACGACGAACCCACCGAGACCCACGTGGAGAGAGAGACGGATCGAGAGCGCAGGAAGACAGAGACGGAGGGAAAAAAGGGAAAAACGAACCGAAAACCCACACCCGAGGCAGGGACTCGCGAGGAACCTCTCGGTGCTCTCAGTTCGAACCGAGCATCCTTGGAAACTGGCGGTTCGATTCAGAGACTTTGACTTACCTGTGACTCCCTACGCTCTCGTTGCGCTTCTTCTTTCCTCTTTTTCCTTCTTCCTCCTCCTCTTGTCATCCTCCCTTTTATTTTTCTCGCCGGTCACCTCGTCGTCTACCTTGTTCGGTCGCGCACGTGCCTTCGACGGAACCGTGAAATCGCCGTTTAACAGAGACTCGCGAAAAAGTTGAACTCGCGGAGCACGTGGTGCGAACCTCCTCCAACGGTGACCGTCTCGATAGCTATTCGTGCCGCATAACCGATTGTTTATCACGAAAGATTTCGTGTCCCGTGTGACTTCCGGTTTTTTCACTGGTGACGTTAGCCGCTCGACCTCCCAGAGGGATTTTTCGCTCCAGTCGCTGGCTGGCACTCCGATTCGTCAGCTTGGGAATACCGGCGAACCGGTCGACTCGTCGTTGGTGAGTTTCCACAATTTTTCCTTCTGTTCTTTTCGCACGGCGCGCACGCGCGCCACCTTTTCCGGCGATTCGAGGTCGCGGCTCGAGCTGACGGAACTTTTTCGAGAAATTTTTACCTATTCGGTTGTAAATATCGCGCCAAGGTTGAGCCTGTAGCACGCGGACAAAGTTGCGCTCTAATCGTAATACCTTGTGTAAACATCGCGACTCTTCCACGATTTCCTTTCCGTAGTATACAAACAACCGAGCACGTTGTACGATATTGCGTAACGACCACGTAAACACAGCTTATCGTATACGTACAGTCGTCCAACTACTATTCGTTCAAGTTCGCGAAGCTCGAGCCCTCGATCAAGATTTTCGAAGCTGTCGTTTCTTCCGCTCCTCTCTCCTCGTCTCTTTCTTGTTTGAGGCTCCAAAAATGATCCAAAGAGTTTATCGCGATCGGATTTTCAAGAGGAGCTATCGATCTCCCATGGGTTCTACGAAACGACAGCTCCGAAGGACCTTTCAAACCAGTTTCCTAAACTCTCGCAGACGTGAGAAAGGTCCCGAAGGACGAATCGCCTTAAAATGTTTCGCGGTACCAGCAAAAATTGACCAGAGACGCGCAAATTATAATACTCGCTCGCCTTCCTGCGAGCGTTTTCTGCAAAACAGAGATAAAACGATTAAAGGAAAATAATTTACCGACTGGCAGATAAATAGTCCGGGACAAGCATCGAATCGTTCACTTGAAATGCCACTCCGAGATAGTAACTACTCGCTTAACGAATAAATATATAAAAATAACTCGTAACTTCCTCTCCGATTCTCGCGATTCGGTTTACCTCGAGGACGAAACGAGTAGGAAATATCCTGTTCTTCGCCTCGTTCGAAAAATGAAGAAAAACGTAGCGAGAGAGTCGACTCTCGGATCAGATTTTAAAGAACACGGGGAACTAAAGCCTGGACCCAATCGTGTCCTCGCTTTAATTAATGAAGATTGACAAGAAGGACCCCTCCGGGCTCACCCTCGACGCTTCTCGAGATAAGACAAGAGGAAAGAAATGACCGAGACCGAAGACGGAAAGATCCAAGCGGACCAAAGATATACGAGCCGCAACGCCCACGCCTCGGATCGTGATCCAGAATCTCTCTCGAGTATTAAATCAGTTTGAAAACATTGCAACCTAAGCCGTTTTCGTCCTCCACGATTTTTTTTCAGCTCGTTTTACCGATCACCCTTCGAACCCCAGAATATTTTCGAGACTAATTTCAGAGAAAGACTGCACGAAAGTTTAACGACGGAAACTGTGTCGGTGACGGGACATTTGGGGTAGCACGGTTTTTTCTATTTCGAATCCCCGATTTTAAACGCTCTCTCGGTTGTTCGTCGCAACGTCCAAGCAACCCCGCTAGTCCATTCACCTAAATCCAAAAAGAAGACACGGCATCGTTCCCCTTCGCGTCTAGTACGAGAAAAATAGGGGGTGACAAACATCGTAGTCGCGTCGCGAGGTTCGCTACGGGGCGACAATGACAGTCGGGAGGACGGATGAAAGAGAAAAATCGGTCGACGAGGCCGTAGGCAGAAAATCCACCTCTATGTAGCGCGCGTATTTTCGTGTCCATGGGGGGGGACTAGGTTCCCCGGAATAATGCCCCCATGCTCCCAGGATGGGATTATCTTCGGGTCAGGTAGGAGGATAGGAGACCCATGGGCCTGATTCGCTGTATCGACGCAACAATGTGACCCGCAGGGATGTTCAATGGGATTGCGTAAGAATCGGTGCAGCTCGTTGAAAAGTGTGGGAGTCCGGGCCGCGGCACATCCGAGAACGAATCGCTTTAGCGAATCGAGGACGACAAGGAAAATGACGAAAGGGCGGGGATCGATCCGCGTTACAGCCTGTAACGTACATATTCCATGTCCTCTTTCGTAACAGGGACACCGGAAGTCGGCTACGAATTCGTCGGCGTTCGACACTTGCAGCTTGCGGAGCAAACGGACGATTTGTCGTGAGAAAAGATTTTCTATGGCTTGAATCGCGGAGCAGTTGCGCGATACAGTTCAAAACCAGATTACAATTTACGGGAAGGTTTCCATAGCATTGATTCTTACGTTCAACGTACTTTTTCAGCTGATCGTTTGGTTCTCGTTGATCCTGCTCCACCGACCGTTGTCCCTCTAAGAAAATCCACGAAAACTTTTCCTCGGCTGGATGTCGGTCGGAGATACCGTTTAACGTACTTTTCGTCCAGCGACACGGTCCGTTGACCGTTGAATAAAAAACGAACGAATCGGGGAAGGCGATCCGCTACGAATTTAGACCCGCTTAGACCGTTAGATCCGTCCTTTCGGAGTCAGTTTCATGGGTCTAATCTCAGCTAGACAAAAGGACACCTCACGTGTCCCGGTCCCCGACAGGACGAATCGTCCCGCTCCGGGATACAGGAGGAACCGGTATCCTGTCGCAGGACCGTTGGCAGGAGTTCGCTCCTCTCGCGGGTTGAACGAGCCAGGATAACGGGGCACGCGGAAAGAGAATCGAAGGAAAGTTGGGCCCCAAGGATGCATATGTATGTCCGCGTAGACGCATAGGAGCCCTTTTGTGTTTCGCCGTGATTGTTCCATTGTTACGAAGGGTTGGAGGAGACAGGTTTCATTTATGGTCACGTATGGTAATGACTCGGAGAAAAGAGGTGCTCTCGTCTTCTCTCTTCCTCTCCGGTATAGGTGTTCCGGGGTTCGTGCAAGTGGGTAAAGCAGGCAGCCAGTCGGGCAGGATGAGGAATCGTGTCCCGGTACGCGCATATAAATTTGCATATTTTCGGCCCGCATCCTTCGACTCGCGTCCCACGTGGGAATCCACCAACTTCTGGCTAACCGGTGCCGCACAGTCGTGAGGAGAGTGACGATGTTTTAACGGTTTCTTTTGTGACTGGACGGGGATCCTGGGTCGTCGCGGTCTTTTCCAGTTCAATAATGGGACTGCCTACGCATACTTTGCTTCCTACGGATAATTCTCTCGGAGTATCCCTGCCTCCCTCCCTCCCTCTCTGTTTCTACGACGTTCACCGTCGACGGTTTCCCTTCGAGGATTTCGAGCTTACGCTGTTCGAAATCGCAAGAAATTCACGCGCGTGGTGTTCGAGTATCGCGACAGAAGGTAAAAGCGTGCGAAGATTTCGAAATGCGCGGCGTTAACGCGACTCGCTACCGGAATCGGTTTACCCCGGTTCGTTTGATTCGGAGCTCCGATTGCGCGCGGCGCATCCTGCGTGCCAGCAACTTTTTTGCTAGCTGTCTGCGTCGATTGCGCTCAAATATGCAGTTCGAGTGTGGCGTGGCCTTCGCGGTGGCCGGAGGTCGTGGGGTAACCTGAAACACACCGTGAACGAAACAATGTATCGTTCCGATCAACCCACCGTTCTTCTATCCGGTGTTCGTAAAAACAGTCGACCGATTTGAAAAAAAAAAAAAAAAAATTACTTTTCGATCTTTACTTACGGTAGGAGAGATCCCTTCGATCGATAGGTACGGCTAATTTAAGACGAGAAACCTCTCGACAAAAGGGTATAGGACGCGTCGTTGGATTTCTAGTTGCGGATTTTCGTTGCGGTGAACACAGAATCCTGGTAGTTCGTAAAACTGCCAAAACACGCCGTAAACCGAACAATGATACGTTTTCGTGGCTCGATCCTTTCCTCTCTTATCCCTGAGCCGCAAAAACGAATTCCGCAGCGGACGCAAGAAAGAGAAGCTTCTTTGTCGAATATTTACGGGGTGACCTTCGTAGTGGCTGGTTCCTCTGTCGTAGGTGGCAGAGGACGTAGTCATCGACGCCCCGACGTACCTCTCTATAGTCTCGAGGCATAATGGACCACCACCGGACCGTCGTTTTCACCGTGGGGACGTGCAATTAGCAACAATGCGGGAAACCCCCCGCCAGGAGA
The DNA here is from genome assembly GCF_026225885.1 of Hylaeus anthracinus. Lineage (NCBI taxonomy): Eukaryota > Metazoa > Arthropoda > Insecta > Hymenoptera > Colletidae > Hylaeus > Hylaeus anthracinus. Next base: position 3,984,563 of record NW_026534349.1, on the reverse strand, counting down.
GCCGCTGCTCGACGACGACCTTTTCAACCCGCATAAATCTTCCGAGGGAAGCCTGTTTCGAGCTTCGTCTCCACGATCTCTCCGAGCATCCGTCGTCTACCCCCCATCGACTCTGTTTTGCCAACATCGCGGTATTTTGAAATCGTGTCGCGTCTCGAGAAAAGATTTCGTACCTAAAACACCTTCGGAATCCATGGACCTCGGGCTCGCGAGCCCGTCTGTCGAGCCAACGGCTACGGTTTACACGCGGACACGCAGTTTCGGGGTCAAGCGTTGCGCGTACCATCTGTTAAGGCAGTGGTTCTTAACCTTGTTGAACGCGACAGATTCTAAAAGCAGACTCTTAGGTAACTCTAACGTAGCTCGCATTCCTAAATACTCGTATTACTCCTTTATAAGATCGCAAATAATACGAAATCGTTAAATTCCCGCGATCGACTTAATGACAAGACTTATAGGGCGCGTTAAATGGCAAAGCGGTTAAGCGACAATTCTCTCGGTTTCTGCCGTGTACGTCCTTCTCTCCCAGGACTCGTTCTTCTTTTTTCTATTTTGTTTTTCAGTTTTTTCTTTTCTTTTTGGAGTTTAGCGCGGGAGAAGGAGGAACAAGAAAGGCTGAACGACGGGGAGAGATAAAGAAGGAGGAGACGGGCAATCCTTCGTGTGTGGTCCTCGTGGAGTCCTCGGTCAAGTCGGAGCCGAGGTGTCGCGTTGTGTGTGGCGCGGTACGGTGTCTTGCGTTGCGGCAAGCCGTCCCACGTGAAGCACCATAAGCATCGAATAGTTCAGCCAGTTCTATGCACGGTAATTGCAACAGCCAGGATTCCTCGCGATCAGGAGTCCTGTTCGTCCTACACCGACCCCCCGCAGAGGCTCGCGTTGCCGCGCTCGGTCCTCGTCGGATCCATTTCAAAACTCTCCGATTCGTATGAACTTTTCTCGAAAAATTGTCGCAGTTGCAACACGCTCCAGCGAATGGGATAGACGCCATATGGTTACGCTTCTCGGATACTTGGTCAGCTGGTTCTCGCCATCTCGCGGATTTTAGTTCCAGCTGTTCTCGGGAATTCTTTAAAGCTTCTCGACAAGCCACGTCGAACGTCAAAGTTGCGCTTGATAAACTTGAACTCGAATCGCTGAATTTCACTTCGTTGATATTCCATTCGCGCATGAAACGAAGGTGAAAATAGCGAAGCGAGGAGTCCGAATTCGTCGCCGGGCTATTTTTAATCCAGGAGGACCGTGTCATCCAGGAACCTCCGTAACCTTGAGGAAAGTAAAACAGGAAATAGACGAGAGAGGAATCGCGAAAGCTCTTCGGGTCGAGCTCCGGCGCGACGTGGGAGGTCCTCTGGTTTCGTGGCTATGAAACCGTTCGAATCATTTGTCAATGCAGCCCACTTTAGCGATTCGTTCCGCTAACACCGAACACCCATAGCTGTTGCGGTGGTGCGTTCTATTCGATGCTAAGTCCGCGTAGGCCCAGCTCGAATCGTATCCGAGTCGCGAGAAAGAAACCTCCGTGAATCCTCGGAGACTGTGGAGGTTTCCTTTCTTTCTCGCGGTAGAATCGAGGTGCGAAGTTCGTGATTAATTATCCCGCCTCTAGGGGGCGGAGAACCGAGATTAAAGCACCGCGACTGCTCTCCGAATCCATATGGTCAATCAAAGGATCGAACCGATTCTCGGAAACGGAGTTTCGTCTCCTATCGTTGAACTCGTGCGAGACGGAGAGTCTGCGGATCCCCGAATCCTCGAACTATTCGCGGAAATTTTTGTCAGACGTCTCGACCGTTCGATGACGAGGAATTTCTGCGCGACGACACCGAGCAAACAAGGGGAAAGTCCGCAAATATTTTCCTTCTTACTGGGATGCGCGTACCCGCGTTCCTTCCAGAAATCGAGAAACGTGCGAAGGGCGCGCCACCGGAGGCAGAAGAGCACCGGACTCGAAAACGTGTTTGGGGAAAGTAAAAACTTCGCTCGACTGCCTGTTTATTTTTGACCTCGTGAACCATCCAAGGGGTCCCGTCAGGTTAGGACAAGGTAAAACTCTCGCCCTCCCCTGGATCGTCGGCTAACGTTCCCGGCAGAGAATATTTCCGACTCTTCGGGCCGTATTTTAAAAACTACGGAATCTCGAAAGTGTGTTTCACTCGCGAAAGTCTTACGCGATAAGCGCGCTATGATTCGACGATTAATTTAATACGGAATTCTGCCCATCCGTGTCACGCAGCTTAAAAAAAATTAACAAATTACCGATGCCCAATCGACGAACCGTTAACTGTTCGCGTGGGTACAACGTAGAGGTTTACAACTCGCCGCCAACGTGCCGCGAGCCGATCGCGGATATTAAACGCGTAACGAAGACGTCACCGGGGTCACGTAAAGGGCAACGGAAGTTTAAGCGACACCGTGTAGTCTCGACGGGGGTCTGGTGGACCCCAAGCCGACGGCGGTGAGCCGAGTCCGTTCGGCCGGCGCCAGGAGCCTATTAAAAATGAAGCTTAAAGAACGAATTATGGTAATGAGCCGTTATACCAGCTCTGGGTTCCCATATTACCGGCGACTTAGTCCGCTCGCGTTGAAATTACAGGTTGCACTCGGCTCCCTCCTATTTCTCCCCTCATCGATCTAAGACGGGAACTGACCGGACCCCTCCGGGAGGAATACATTACGTTGATTTTCGGAATTGAAGATTAAAACCTCCCGCCGTAGGGGCCTCCGCTTGTTCTTCTTCTTCCTGCATCGACCCCTGTACTTACAACGGGCCTCGTCGCGTGACCGAGCACGATCTTTCCTCGAGCGTCTGCTCTCGAACTCGACGTCTATCGATATTCAGACGAGTGACAAGACTTCTTTTGCCATCTACGTTGCTCGAACGCTGGCGCGGATAGTCTTACTCGAAACGGCGAGAAAGAAGGGGTATTGCACAGCCGAGGTTTTACGATTACGGCATAGAAATCGTTGGCGACGCCCAGGTTCACCTCACGGGGGGATCGGAGTTGTCGATGGCCGGTAGAGAAGCGTTTCCGATAACGCGATTCGGTTCACGCGCGATATTTAACGCGGACACTAACGCGCACGTGGAAATCTAACGGTTGAGCATCACGTTCGCGTATCGTAAACGATTTCTCGCAATCTCATAATAACCTGAGACCTGGAAAGGTCAGCGCGATTCCCGAGAAGCTCGTTAGAAGCGCGCGTCTAATCGGGATTCTTAATTATCTTTGGAAAAACAAAAAATAAAACTATTCAATTTTTCTCGATCCATCGGTATTTCCTAGTGCTTGGCTGAGATTTCGTCGAATTCCACGAGAATAACGATCCGTTCCTTATCTTTCATCGATCATCTCGCTAACATCGTAAACGCGTGCTTTATCTTTCGATCGAGTAAACAAAGAATCGTTATTACTTCGTTCCACGTATTGGGAGAAAATGATAAGATAGACGCGATTCTCGGTACCGCCGGTAGGGATCGATAGAACGCGAACGATAGTTTCGAGTGTAAGTCTCGAGTGCGGAAAGTTCTTCCATTCGAGATACGAAGGACACCACGGGACAAGAAAAGTAACCGCGTCGAAAATTGAAGAAACCACGACAAGTAGCCGATGGGACGAAGCGCAGCGAGCGAGTGACGCTATCTTCGGCGCCGCGTTCTTTATAAATCGGGTCACGTGACTGCGTCGGCTCAACGAATCAGCGGACGGTAGCGCCGCCGGCGGCGAACGAGCAGGAGGCGCGCGAAGCGAGATGAACGCGAGAACGAGACGAGGAAGAGGATCGGAGAGAAACGAAAGTTCGCTTCTTTCTTGGTAGCGAGCTATCAAGGTTCGAGTCGGCGAAGAGGTAGAGGACCCCCGGCGTGCTCTCCTGCTGTGACCGGTAGCCATCCTCTGTCCCGTTCGTAATACCTATCGGAACGGTGTGTGTGCGTGCATCGAGATCGGACGCGCGCACACGTACGCCTACTCGCGGCTCCGTGTGCGATCAAAGACGGTCGTGGTGCCTGGAAAAGGACCGAAGGCGCACGCCATGCCGATATTAATATTCCATCCTGAAACGCTATAAATCATCGAAGGATAACGCGTCGTTCATCCCTAGAGGCGACCTCGCCGCCGCTCTCGCGTTACTCCGCAAGGTCACCGCGGACTATCTTTCCCAGTTCCGCGATTTTTATTTTATCTAAAGTCTTGGTTGCACGATTACGCAACGATCCACAGATAATACAAGTACGTTGAGTCTTACGTCGATACACGTGCCGTCGCCTCCTCGCTAACCAATCAAATCTACGAAGAACATCGTAGTTTTTCTGCGAAACGGTTGCTACTAACCAAACGATATTCCGCGATCACGTTTCTCGTTTCTACGTCTTAATATAGCACAAAATCAATGTCGTGGTTTTGTTCAAGTTTACTCGTACGAGCTGTGAGAAAGAATCCGTACGAAAACTTAAGCACTCGGAGACGACGAGGAGGACCGAACGGGGATCGAAGTAGCTTTGGAGGGCCATCGAAGGTAACCGCAGGGGTTTGACGGATTTCGCGAAAGACAACACCGTTCGGTCTTCTCTTTCGACTCTGTTTCTCTCACGGTACTAGAGTGCTCGTGCGTATCGGTAACCGAGCGAGAACGACGAGGGGAAAAAGGAGCAGAATCGCGACGATGTCGACCCCCAACGGCGCGATCGAATAAAAATGCGAGGACGTGTACGCTAGACGACGCGGTACCAAGCGTGAATCACGGGAATTTCAACCCCTGCTGCGCGCTCGACTGCTGACTTCTGCTGCGGCTCGAGAGATCGTGGTTCGCGCACCCTCGTTTCGCAGGGTATTTCTGTAGTGGCAGCCACACGCAAAGCGCCACGCGTTCTATGTATTCACGCGCTCGGTTCCCCTGGGTGTAAGTTTAAAAAGCGGCGAACGCGCACAGATCCCGCGTAAATTCTTACTCGGAGGTCCACGAACCGCAGGAAAGGGAGTTACTTTACTTGTTCGATGAACGATAAAGGACGACAAACATCCTTCATCTCGATCGAAAACGTCCGATTCGTCGGCAAAACGGATTCGTCGGCAAAACGGATTCGTCTCCAAAAAATCCCGGTCCGACGACACTCTATCGTAGGAACACCGAAATCAAATCTAAATGAAAGATCGCGAATGCTAAGAGGGGAAAGGGCGAGGGAGGGAGTGAAACCTCTTTCGGCGTTCCATGGACGCAGATAGTAAGCAGGTGAGGAAGAGCCGAGACAAAGAAAGTGTGTGTGCGCGAGGGAGAGCGAGAGAACGAAAGGGCTATCTCTGCCGGATCTCAATCTAAAAACTCCGAACATATTTTCTCGAGTTTAGAGCCGGGCCTGGATCTCTCATTGGTCGTCATGGAATCTCCGTCTCCGGCTGTCCGTCTTTCTCCTCTTGCCTTCTCATCCGTTCCCATCCTCCTCTCGACCGCCTCTACCTGTTCGCCGCGTTCCTCGAGATCAAAGCGCGCCGACTCCGGCAGTTCGGTTCGTGGGGTGTCATGCGAGACGGGGGATGGGAACACAGGAAGAAAGGGAGGAGTGAAAGCTGTTAGTACCATATTCATTAATATATCTTCGGGGTAGGGTCGCTGGGGGTGCTCGAACACAGGAGGCAACGTCGCGGTCGCACGGATCAATCCGATGTCGGGGCCCCTTCTCGATCTCTTTGGGCCTGTCATATAACGTGCAAACCTTAGGATCGCTTTTTAATACGAAATAATGAATTTCGAGGCGAAGGTCTCCACCAGCGTAACACCGACAATTTTGACAAACTACATGTCGGAAAGTTCGATCGGGTTCCCTGAAACTGGAGAAAAATATCGGCGATGCTATCGTTAGAAGCGGACAGAACGAGACTCTGGAGGTTGATCATCTTCGAGTTAAGACTGACCGAGAGAGACAATGGCAACCGTGTTCCTCGGGAAATCCTTTACTTTTTTAAACGTCTATCTTCCGTCTGGCATCTGCCGTGTCGCCACGAGGACACCGGTGCGTTTCTATTCTTCGTCGCCTTCTTCTACCAACCCTCTAATGTGTCTTTAATCGTTCCTTGATCTTCTCGCGAGCGTCGTTTCAGACTACTCTGTCTACGACGCGGTCCTTATGTAACCAGCGATAATTAGACTCGAATCGGACTAATTCGGAAACCGACGTGCTCGTAATTCGTTCGAGCAACGTGTATCTCCTAGGAGGATAGAAAAATAACTACGCGCGTTAAGAACCGCACGTATCACCGATATCGCGCGCTGATAAAACCAGAAAATAACAGCTCGTCGACGTTAAATTAATTCGCATCTCGTCTCGAACGACACGAGAGGAACCCCCGGTCGTCTTATCGAAAATGTCACCGCGCATGTATGCGTGTATAGACTGTTGTTCCCTCGGTAGACAAATAATAATTAATACGATGGGGTAATTGTAGTCCAGACAAGTCTCGTTGTTCGACTCGAGGTGCTTATTTCGCGATGAAATCAAACTTGGAACGATACGATAAAAAAGAATGATAAAATTAACAAACGCATTCAACTTGTTTGTTATATTTATCTCGATTACAAAAGTACTGTTGCGATTACGTGTGCAGTCACTATCGCCGCGAGTTTATCCGTAAACTGATAACTTTGCAGAAAGAATTCGATCGGAAAAGAACGCGAAAACGAAGATTATAAATGATGCGACGTTTAAATTGCCACGTCGACGACGAGGATAAATGTCTCGAGGAGAAGCGACGTTACATCGCGAGAAAAGCTGAGAACTACTTGCCAGCATTGCTAGCAACAGGTGGAAACTCGACGCCTGTCCAAACTTGTTTACCGATGCCCAAAACAGACGAACGAAATTCTCTCTTGGCAAGATTAGATTGTTCGCTCGCTTAGTACCGGTGACGAAATAGCGATCACCTCGAGGCGATAATCGTTTCGGGAAATCTTCCAACGGTCAATTTTGGAAACGGGAGAATATCGCGCGACGAAAGTCCAAAACGCGCGCGGCTGATAAAAGAAAAGCGTGAGAATCATCCTTGCAAGAAGGAGCTGACGCTTCGTTTCGATGCTTTCTATCCTCGACAACGTCCGGTAATCGGCTTCTATAAAAATAAAACTCGCAGCTGTAATCCATCGGACGTATTAATTGTCGTAATCGTAACCTTGACATACTATGGTTAATCGTTCGTTTTTTCTTCGTACGCAGATAGTTTCAGACATGGAAACGATCGAAACGCGTTCCCATTGGAGGATATTGGGTAGGAACGACGCCCATTGATCTTTTTGACCGCGCGCAAGCCTCTTCGGGCGACACGACGGTCAAATGCCAGCGAGCTAAAATAAATTCAAGGACAATTACTGGATGTACCAAGTAATCGAGTCGCGTCGAAAGCAAAGTCGTTCGATATCGTTTCGACCTGTTCTAATGAGTTCGCCGAGAGATCCATACTTCGCTCGTTCATGGACGGTACTGTATCTCTGACTCGAGGATTTTATTTTTGTCGTTCTGCGATAAGCGCAAACACATGAACAATTTGGCCCCGTGAGCAAGTATTAATTTTTATCAATGAGATTCGATCGAAAGATACCTGAGCGATGATCGTAAATCAAATCGAGACTGTCGCTAATCTTCCACCGACGATTATAGCTAGCGAAGATCCGATCACGATCGCGGCCATTGGTCACCTTGGTCCGTCGACGTTTCGAAACCGGACTTCCCGCGCCTGGGGGGGGGGCCCACCCATGACGGAACCGCGTCCTCGTCGCGACTCGCGACACCAAAGTCTCGCCTACGGTAAGAAATTATATTCCAGCCATCCTCTGTTGACTCAACTCGAGAGCGTCAATTCGCGCCAGCTCGCTAATGCGACCACGATAACGCGTCCGACTCTCCGAGATACGAGGGACTTTGTTCTAGCTTGAGCATCAGTCGCATCGATCGACCGAGGGGGGCTGGGAAAAAGTACAATATTCGCCGAGAAGTTGTCGCGTAATTATATCGCGCACAACTCGTCGATGCAAAACTCGTCGGCTCAGCTCGGGTCGCGCACAACTCGTCGAGTCACGGATACGTACCGGCTGAAACTTTCCAAAAGAACGTTACGGACAGGCGCGTTTCGTACGTTCGTAAACTCCAAATTCGATGCGTCACGATACACGCCAGGGAGTCGAACGATCGCGAGGTCTCGTTTCTTCGACCGACGATATTGGATCATTGATCTTTGTCCCAGCGTTCGAGAACGGATCGGATCGGATCGATTCGGAAGCCGCTACCGGGATTCTAGCTGATGGTAGCTTGAATGATTGCGCGCGCGCGCGCGGTAGATAAGCAATCGTAAAAGTTACGAACTCGACGAACATGGAGCGATTCGAATCTACATATTTACGTTTTGAAACGTTTTCGGACGGTCGTTCTCGTGCCTTGTCGAGACGAATCTACACCGTGACGCAAGGAAAAAGTGTCGTAAACGTCTATTTTCGTCTAGACCGTAACAACATATAAGGTGTTCCAAAGTCGAAGACGGAAACTCGACCGATGACTCGACTCGCTATCACAGAATTTCATTTTACTTTCCTTGTTTCCGAGGAACCATATCCGCCAGTTCTTCTCTCGTCTTCCCGCGTTTACGGTTCCCTCTACTGTATCGGTATAACTTTCCCTCGAGCCTTGACCGTCCTACGTGGTCTTTCAAGACATTTCAAGATCGCGAATGAAAAACTGATTTCATTCCTTAGCTTAAATTCCCAGAAATTCGCGTCAAAGCGTCGAACGTACGCGCACTTCGTAACAAAGATGACGCTTTACCGAAAATTCCGGCACGTGCAAGCAGCATCTTCGACGCGATAACGTCTCGAGCGTCCACCACTTTTGAACGAATCGGTATGTCGCGAGAACTCTCGGACGAATGGTTCGTACACTGACGCATCGTCTACCAAGAGTCGACGAGATTATGGCGTTATCAGCATCTGTGTATTAGTGAGACGTGGCAGAGGGGCGCGGGACGTTATCGGCGACGATAGCGCGGCTATATATGAGGCTACCGAGGCTCTTCGATCTATCCTTCACGGTCTTGAACTCCGCGAGTGTCCTATCAGTGGTTAACCACCGAGATACGCCATAGACGTCCCTTGGGGGTAACGGCGATCATCGACGCGTCGCACGGTCGGGACCAAGTAGATCTTTGCTGGCAGATAAGACTCGAGGAACACTCGAACGGAGATCAAAGAGCACGATACGCGAGCAAAGATGGAGATCGCGTTGTTTTAGCGTCGGGTGGGAAGAATCATTTCGGATTCGTAGCGGTGTTTCCCTGTTCATCCGGGGAGGTTCAGGTCCCATCGATCGACGAATTTGTTCTATTCCGAGCGAAGGGACGAACGGTGACGACGATTTCGGTGAGAGCGTGGCTGTGTTTGATGAATCTGTCGCGAGCCTGCCTAGTTATGTTCTCGATCGAGTACAGCAAACAGTTCCTGAGCTACCGTATACTCAAGTCCAACCGATTCAAATATATCTGACGATACGGACTCGGACCTCAGTGACAAAAGGGTGCGCGCGCTAAGGGCGATTGTGTGTATGTGAGCGTACTGTGTTACCGTGGGCGACTTGTTGCTATCGGTGCTCAGGGAAATCGTGGAGATCGAGAGAAGGGAAAGAGGCCTCCTGAGCTGGCAAGACCTGGAACGTCTTGTTCGCGATCGTTACCGATACACGTATCGCTTCCTCCGTCGAACACAGCCCGAGGAAGCGAGGGGGAGGAACGGTGTCTTCGAAAGTCTTTCGGTAAGACCAAGGTTTCGAGGGCACGAGACGGAATCGTCATCGAAACCGTATGCTCCGCGACTGAAATCGATTTGCAGAAACGCAAAATAACAAATAAAGAAACAAAAAGACCCCGGCAAACTAACCTCTGAGATTTCATAAGTGGACGAAGAAGCCGCGGAGAGCGACCCGAGCGAAGCTTTAAACCTTTCAGCGATACGATCGGGCAAAGAGAACACGAAATCCGCTCGTAAATTCCTCTCGTCCTCTCTTCGCTGGAGGAGAACACGGCCACCGAGTTTCCACGATTCTATTATCGGGGTATTAAACGGGCTAATTAAAACGAGCGTCCAATTAAGAGGACCGATCGCGGGGAAATTTGCACGTCTTTGGTCGAATTAGCTGGGTCGAAAAAGAAACGAACAACCAAACGGGGAATAAAGATGATCGTTCACGTTCCGGGTAGAATGCCAAACCACGTTGGTCCGTACGGCGCCGCTCGTTACCCGGGCACCCTGCTAGGAGCGGTCCCGGGTTTTTACAGCCCGATTTCCGGTTATTCGACCAGCCCGAACTCCAACTACTACGGGAGTCTCAGCCTTCGTCAACAGCCGACGCTGGACCTTCCGGTTTGGCCGCGAAGGATGCCGGTCGAGGAGGAACTCGGAACAACATCTCCGTCGGCCGCGTTGCCAGGACTAGCCGTCATCCCTGGCGGCCTGGCGAACGGTGGTCCACCTAGTCCTGCGCACAGCGACTCCGACGCCTCCAGTTCCAGCTTGGAACTCGGCTCCATTCGACGCGGGGAGAACGCCCAACTAAAATGCAGGTAACTCGTTCAAATCAATTTTCCGACTAATTCGAACCAATCGCTGTTTAGCCAAGTCGTTCCTTTATTTACGACGAAGTGTCGCGACTCGATATCGCATAATCAACTCAAGTTCTATTTATCGTCGTTAACGTATTCGTCTTTTCTAATCGACCACCACGATGTCACATGCTTTTCAAACGCACACAAATAAGAAATATAAAACGCCTCGACTTTAACCTCACGCGAACGCACACCTTTATCCAGGAGATCGCGGACACGTTTCCGAGCGAGGCGTGCAATTCGCCAAAGATTCCACGCTTCTCTCGCCAAAGTGACGCTAATTTATCGCGAAATGCGCGTCATACGGAGTATTCCAGTTACAACCAGTTTTCCGCATCCGTCGCGATATCGAGAAACACTCTGCGTCGCTCGCGGTTCGTCCAAGACTTAAAATTTCCCTGTGGTCGCGTCGTAACTACGCCACCCGTAGCGTTACCAGACGATTACTTGAAACGAATACGAGATTAAACAATGATAGCTGTAAACAACGAAAAATTTCTTGAAAATTTTGCAAGTCTTTTTCGGTACGTCGACAAGGAATCATTTTTACGCGTTTATTATATTTTTGGTATCGTCGAATAGATAAATTTTCAATCCCCGGTAACGCGATTCGTCGAACTTACAGGCACCGTTCGAGAGCCAACGAACTCCTGACACTGTCGACCTTCGTCGTAGCTGGTACAAAATTTGCGTAATCGAAGCACGTCTCGCAAAAAAGAACGAGCCTCGTCACGAGTACATCCGAATGTTTATAATCACGGAAGAAGGCACATCTCGATAACCTCGCGAGTAGCAAAGTGCAAGTATACGCGAGGTGCGCGTCGCGTTCGCTGGCTCTCTTCGTGGTCTCTTTAGTTAACAACGTTGACGTTCGCATTCCCCTTATCCTTTTTTCCTTCTTATCTATCCATTTTTATTACATTATTATTACGTATATAGATATCGGTATACCGAAGCTGGCTGCAGCCACAATCGAAAACGTTGTACGACACAGCCAGTCGAGATTATAATTACGTTAAACGTATACTTGCAAGCAGGTTATCATTTCGAAGATTAGTCGAAGATTTCGACCAGCGACGCGACATCGTTTGCGAATGCGACCGTTTATCGTGGCAAGAACTTGTTACGCGCGCATGCCTTGCATGCGTTAGCCTCGTGAACTCGGCGAACGTCCTCTTATCGTCACTGAAACCGGAATATCGTGCAAAGTCCGTCCTCGTACATTGTCGAATTAGACATCCTAGAATGCGATGAATCGCGCGACTCGGGGATCGTTGAGTTTGCTATTAGAACCGTCGCGGATGATTCGCGAGACTTGGCGAATCGCGCGTACATGGGATACGTTCGCGGAAACGTGGCAAGTAACAGATACGCTCGAAACGATGGAGAAAAGTGCGAAAACAACTCAGGACATGCGCTGATTCGACAGGGGGTCGGATCAGACGGTTAACCGATAAAATACCCGCGACGTTACCTTGATCCGTGACCTCTATCCCGGAGTGCTCATAGACGCCGATTCGTGGAACGCTATGCCGTTGACTGGAATAGCAACTGGTGTCAAGCGACGCCAATTGCACAATCGTCGGAATTGGTATCAATTGGTCGGTCGAACGGACGTTCCTGACGCAAATCGTGCGTCGATACTAACAACCGGACAGCGCATCGAGCCCAGGCTGTATTTGCAGTCAGCTACTATGTAATTTAACATTTTTAGGCTGAGGTTTCGCAAATTTTTGGAAAAATAAATAAAAGCGTGTTATTGCAGTTGAGACGCACGGCGAATACGCGATCGATCGAAACGTAAAATTTATCTCATCGCGCGCATCGGTTATATATTTAGAATCTCTCGGTGAATGAGCGACAGAAGGAACAAGTATATAGATAGATCGCTCGACGGTGAAAGAACAGGCGAAAGATTCGAGATATTGGCCTTGAACGATCCGATTGATCGAAATCATTGACCGACCAAAGATCAGTCACTCTTCACTCGTCGCTCTTAACCGTTCCACGACTATTTTCGTACGATCGACGTTATACGTGTCGCGAAGACGCTAACTTTTCTCGTTCCGATTGCAGATGGCAAAATTGTGGTCGATGGTTCACGTCCTTGGAACAACTGGCAGGACACGTCGCGCGACTCCATGCCGCGCCGGGACCACGAGGACTCTTTTATTGTGGATGGGAAGGATGCGCGAGAGGTGAACGAGGTTTTAATGCCAGGTAAGCAGAATTTTCTCTTGATCGAGAATTACAATCCGTCGGTGAAAACCGTTTAACACCTGTAGATATTAATAAGTAATAATAACACCGACGTTGTCTTTACCTCGATCGTAGATACAAGATGCTGGTCCACGTCCGAACGCACACGAACGAGAAACCGCACCACTGTTTCCAATGCGACAAAAGTTTCAGCCGAGCGGAAAACCTGAAAATCCACGCTCGTTCTCATACTGGCGAACGGCCGTACGTCTGTCCCGTTGAAGGTTGCAACAAGGCTTATTCCAACTCCTCGGACAGGTTCAAGCACACCAGGACCCACGCCGTGGACAAACCGTATTGTTGCAAGGTCCCGGGTTGCCCGAAGAGGTACACGGATCCCTCGTCGTTGCGCAAGCACGTTAAAACGTACAGACACTACGTGAACAATAACGACAAAGTTCAGGAGAAGAGTTTCGACGAGAACAATTCCCAGGAGAAGACGAGGTTCGATGTCACCTCGCCGGAGAAACAGAGCAGCAGCACTCATTCCGAATCGGATAAGAAGGACAGCAGCATCGAGAGCAGCATATCGGGGTCGAGCCCAAAGATCAGCTACAGTTTCGAAGAGCAAAGAAACTTCGTCGAATGGAACAACATGTATAATTTGCAAGAACAATGCAAAGAACAGGATCAAATCATGCCGAGGAAACCATACGAGCAGGACGCGAAGATCTATACGAGGATCTACGATGAGAGCTACATATTACCTGATAAGATTCAAGCGAATCCTATGTACGTTACCAATAACGTGATCATCGGCGAGAGTCAACCGATTAGATCGCCTCAAACCAGTCCTCGTCATGTTTCCGACTCTTTGTCGTCTTGCATTGGACAATCGACGCCTATAAAGACCGAGGAGCCCGTCGAACACTCGAGTAAAGTTTGTACGGTCGACTACAGGAACATCGAGTCGATCGTCAACAGCACGCCCTGCAAGAAGGAGAGCAACGCGATGGTCTGCGAGCAGACGAGGAATTCTGTGATAAAACGAGCGGACGATATCAAGATGGAGGTCGAGCAAACACCTATCAAAGAGGAGGTCTGTAGCGATGCAAACGATTGTTGCTGTCGTCGCAAGTGTTGCGTGCACAGCAACGACAACATCCTCGAGAAGACGAAGATCCTCTCGGACCTGATCCTCAAGGCGCAAAATCCTCTCTTCAGACACCTGCTAGGCACGGTAGATCTGCAATACGGGCTGCAAAACGTATGGGGCAACATCGTGGACACGAACAACAGCTGCGGACAAGATCTTCGGGTAAAAAATGAGAATGTCGTCGAAATGGAGCAAGATCTTCCCCTGGATCTGACGGTCAATAAGTAACGAAATGTCCGTGACGTTGCGCCAAGCGTCGCGTAGCCTGATCTAGGATCGACTATCGATCGCCTACGTCCTTTTTTTCCATGAGTCGAGGAGTCACGTTTCAGATTCCGTGGCTGGTATCTCAAGCTACCTGCCGTGGCCGGTGTTAAACGTTCTCGAGGTCGTCCTGAAATCGATACCTTTTTTCTTGGCACGCGAACAAAAATATTACTCAAACCGTACATATTTCGATACCGGCGGGACGATCTCGAGCGTTCGCGAATTACCTTGAATTCTGCTCGGGCCACGGTTGGTTTTTGCGTCCCACGAATCGAGTCATTAGACGCATACGTTTCGAGGATGTATCGAATGTTTGAGAACCGGTACTATTAGAGACAAAATTTACTCGATCTTTGCATACCAATTACTTGGGACCAAAGTGGATGATAGAGTTCGATATCGATGAAACGCACCGGTGAAAAGAAAGATTGATCTTAACGAGAAAGTTGTCCGTTTTGATTAGACTGCGAAACCAAATATATCGTAATACGTTGTAATAGCCGTCGACGAAGAAAGAGTTTGGGAACCGAACAAGATTTGCTCAATCTTAATGTGTTGTATGTGCCCGACGAAAGACAGATGTAACGTTATGGTAGGAAAAACCTCTGTATAATAAGGCCTTTGAGAGATGACGCGCGATCGAGAGTAACCGGATATTTTATACTAAACGCCTATGTATAATATGTATATAAAGATATATTACGTATAAGATATAGTCATCCAAAAAGTTACGATGTATGGAGGAAATTATGTGCGTTTCTGATGAAGTGTGTGTTTAACGACATGAACCTATTCAATAAAAGCACATTATTTATGTAAAAATTCTTTATTCTTCTCTGTATGTAACAATACCTATTTTTTTTCCGTCGGTATCCTAAATATAAACGCGTCTCAACGTCTCCATTTGTTTCTCGAGTGTTCCGCTTAAAAAGGCAATCCCTGTCATTAACAGCCGTGTAACGAGTGGAAAATTATTTTAATTGACAACATTGTTTTCGGCGCAAATAAATCGCGTATACATCGTACGATCAACAACAAAAATCTCGACAAATGCGAAACGAATAAAAAATAAATATGGCACCGAATATCAAAGGTGCAAGAATTCCTTTTATACAAAAAAGAAAACGGGGATAACTTACGTAACTAACTGTAATTCTCACGATATATGATTCTGACTCATCAAAAGGTTTGACATGCCGTCTTTAATGATTTTTAAACTTTCTAAATCGGAATTTATCGTTGCTATAAGCTGTCCCATGCCGTGTTGCTCCATCGTAAGGTACTGAAACAAACGAATAACGAAAAGTTATACACGTTTTTATAAGGTTATATTTATTTTAGGCGTATCGCTTCTCGCATACCGATTTTATATCGTCCTGCGCTATAGGGTCCATCGCGTATCTCTCCTGATTTTGAGGGTCCACATGACTCCTCATTCTCAACTGAGAAAGCATTTCGCTAATTCTACCCTTGAATTGAGTCGGCGCGCTGATTTGCGAATGCATAGCTTCGAACCTGCGCGTCAAAACTTCTTCCTCCGGTTGCAGAGACAATCCAACTTTCCGCGTGATTTCCTGACGTACCAATACCTAACGAAAAAATACAGGCGTAAAAATAAATAGACTCGGGTGGAATTTACGATTAAAGAAGTAAGACATGCTTACCTGCAATACCCGGTGTTGGAGTTCCAGCAAAGTTCTTCTATGCTCTTTAAGCCTAGCTTGTATCGCCGTGTGTTGTCTCTGCAATTTCTGTATCTCTTCCGCCGCCAAGTCTAGAAAATTTCTATGCCTGGTCGTTTCTTCCTCTTGGCACTTTAATCTGTGTTTCACTTGCTGGAACCCAATCATCGGTACTGGTATATAAAGTTCCGGATTAGGATTATCCAACTGAGCCTGTTTCCATAATCTAGGATCGATGGAGCACGGTGGATTGTCTAAATATTCTTTGAGCTGGGTAGGATCTAGTTTAACCAAAGGTAATATGTCTTCCACGCCATTTTGCACCAATTGCTGTTTCTGCATCGGTTGCGATAAATACGCGACCAATTCGTTAGCGGGAATTTTTCTCGGGGCTCCCGTAATTCCCTTTTCGGTAACAAAGATGGTCACCTGACTCTTCTCCTCTCCGACTGCTTTCATATTGTCCACCGTTAATGATAAGTTTGGCTTATTC
The DNA here is from genome assembly GCF_026225885.1 of Hylaeus anthracinus. Taxonomy (NCBI): domain Eukaryota; kingdom Metazoa; phylum Arthropoda; class Insecta; order Hymenoptera; family Colletidae; genus Hylaeus; species Hylaeus anthracinus. The sequence goes on along the minus strand of NW_026534349.1, from coordinate 3,968,132 downwards.
CCCAAAATATTATTTATAAAACCGATCAACTGTACCTCGCCCTCTTTCACATCTTTTTTCTTTTTATTAAAACAGAGTACAACGAGCCCTTCGTTGTTGTCAGCTTCGGGCATACGACTATACCCTATAGCCTTAAATCTACATAGCGGGTTTTCTTGAGTAAGATCGATCGCTGGTGCGTTCATAGAATAGTAAGCTTTTCCAGTACCCCACAGAGATTGCAAAAGATTCCATCTAGCGATGATATTGTCGCGTTCATCGTTGTACAACTGACAATTAAAAACGGCATTATATAGTGCTTCCGATATAGTGTTAGCAGTTGGTTGCTGTTGTTGCTGTTGTTGAAACTGCGGCTGCTGTTGAGGTTGCCCTAACCCGATTCCAAAGCCACCGAATCCTGTACCTGTTCGAAAAATTTAACGTCAACGAACCTTATATCGATAAGAAAGGACGGAGTTTTATCGGAACCGACCTGTTCCAAAACCAGCAAAACCAGTGGTTGTAGTCGTAGTTGTCGGTTTTGTTCCGAACCCGCTAAAGGCAGTGGATGTACCAAAACCAGTGGATGGTGTACTCGTAGTACCAAATCCTCCAAAAAATGAGGGCGCAGACGTAGTTGTCGCTGTTCCAAAACCGCTGAACCCACCAAACCCTAACGATGATGTCGTGGTAGTCCCAAATCCACCAAAACCCGTCGTCGAAGCAGGCGTGCTACCAAAACTTGAAGTCGCACCGAATCCAGTTGCCGTCGAAGCTGGCGTGGTACCAAAGGCTGGAGTGGTTCCAAATCCGCTAGTAGGAGTCGTACCAAATGCAGGCGTCGCGCCGAAACCAGTTGTAGCAGTGCTACCGAAACCGGTAGCAGCCGGAGTTCCGAATCCAGTACCGGTGCCAAATGCCCCGGTCGCAGGGGTCGAAGAAGAACCAAACAGACTCGGAGTCGAAGTTACAGGTGTACTAAATCCAAAAGATGGTGTTCCAAATCCTGCCGAAGGATTAGTTTTAGAGTAATCCAAGTATTTATACTTCCGTAAAATAATTATTGACAAATATTACCATATTTTCTTTATTACAACACGTGCACACACTCACGATTCACACTACGATGATCAAATTGAAAAATCTATAAATAGAATAAATACATCGCACTTATGTACGTTAAACGAATGTTACGAAATAATTCACATACGACGTGAAATTATGCAATCTTCTTGACACAAAAATTGGCTTTTTTGTTTTTATTGACTTGAAAATGCTCCGAAAAGGGAATCAAGCAAATGACAAAATATGTCTTGCACGCAATCGCGACAATAAGTTACGTTTTATTCGTCCGTGGAATTTGTTAATTACGCGTATCGCGAATACATTGAATACATTAGAAATATTATAATACATACGGTGGTTCCAAATAATACGGAAATACTAGAAAGTATTAAATCATAATTAACATACATCATCCAAACATGTCATACATAAATCAGCAAAGTCAGGTATGGCCATTATATGTAAGCACTTGTAAGAATTAGAAAGCTTAATATCTAGAAAGAATATTTAACAGGATAGCAAATATGGACAACTCGCGCATAAGTTATTTAAGGTTGCCACAATGTCTGGTAGCAAAATAGTATTCCGCCGTGCCGATGGAACTAAAGAAACTGCTACGGAACTGCTGCATGAATTTGGTACTACGGATGTAGCAATTGGGGTATATTTTACAACCAGTTGGAATACACAAATGATATATAACATACACCACCATATTATTTAGATAAAAGAAACTTATTACAATAGACTAACTTTTGTTTAAGGATGTTACAGCTGAAGTTATGATAACAACATTAGGTAAAATACCAAATGAAATGTATGATTTAGATGAAACAAGCCCTAAAATGAAATATGCAACTCCAAGAATTGATTTACAATCTACATCAAGATACGTGCAAGCTATGATGTCTACAGATGAAACGATCAATGCTAATGGCAGATCCGAAGGACATTCTTCGGTTTTAGTTGCTTTATTAAGCGCGCTTGTGGTTATATTATTTATGTGCTGCATCACAGCGTGTCTTATAGCTAGATCAAAAAGAAGAAGGAATTTCTTTGGTAAATCTGACACAGAATGTGAACCAGGATGTACCGGTATAAATCAGCCACTGCTAGATAAAATATCCCAAAGTACTAATAAAACGAGTAACGGTTCGTCGAGAGATTAGTACGAGAAATACTTTTTTAACAAAGATAGCATCGCTCCAGGTACGAAGCATCGCGATACGTTTATGCAAACGGGAGTGAATTTTGTTTCAAATCGAAATCAAGATGAAACAGCATATTAGAAATTTGAGTAATCGGTCGGACTGACGTCCTATAAATATCGACAACAATGTATTTCGTAATAAATATTAAGCCTGTAAAAAGATACGTATCAACGGAATACGAAATTTCCCAAATAAGTCACATGTAACAGAAGGAAATTCGAAATGCAACATAACCTAAAACAAACTGACTTACCCGGTTTCACTGGTGTTGCAGCCGTAGACGCCGTAGAACCAAAACCAAAGGCAGGTGCAGGCGTCGAAGTTGTCACTCCGAATCCTGTGCCAAATGACATCTTTCTAATTAAACGGAATTCCACGCACGACAAAAACACGATTTACCGCGCGCGCGCCTTACAATTTCGTATAAACGACAGTGCAACGAACATGGCGGTTGACATGCGCCACGAACACGAATTCCCGCTTTTGCGCGCAACTCACGTCACGTGACATCGCGGAGCATTTAAATTCTTTTTTAAACTGTTACAATCTTGCTGGTAAATCGCAACTACGTTTATTCGATTTTTTTTTTAATACAATTGTATATTCATTTGTATGATATATTTTCGTAATCGCCATTTGCATCTACGATGTATTAAATATATGTATTTCTTTAAAGATCATTCGTGTCGTTTTGCTATAACATTTTTAAACGAATGGAGAAATTCGTGAATTCCTCGCAAAAATTTGATAAAAATCGGATCGATTAGCGGCAACACTTTTCGACAAGCGCAGGGTTTTCAATAACAGATACAATGTGTGAATTTTTAACGAATTTTATAATTTAAAAACTTAAAAATAAATATATCTCCATATTCTAACGTACATATATATGATACTTTCTTTAACAGTTCGATAAGACTATATATATGTGTATATATATATATATGTATGTGTGTGGGTGTGTGTGTGTGTGGTTGTGTGTCGTGTAGTAATTGTATCAAGCGCTACCTGCGCGACAGTCGATCGAAGAAGTACAGTAAAAAATACGCAGAATGAACGCGACAATGATGATTACGCTAGAAACGATACAACAGAAACATTCGTAGAATTTCACTAAACACCATGTACACGTAGAGTGGCGTAATTGAAATGCACATAGGAAAAAACTTGTGCTCCGTGGCTTATCCAATCTACGTTATACACGTACATAAATCATCTTGTATACCGATAACGTATGAATTGCAGTCAAATCGCATTATCCTCTCCCCGGTAATGTATTGTAAAGCAGTTCTCGAGCTCGACGTCTCGATTTGTCTTGACGTTTCCATTTTAGAAAAGTCGAACTTCGTTGTTCGAATAAAAGTAATGTACTCGAATCTCTCCGTCTTTTTTTCTTTTTTTTTTTTTTTTTTGGTATACTATTTCTAGTTTTGACTTAAGGCGTGACGCCGGTTGATTTTCAAAGCACGTCGGTAATATTTGGTAAACAAGTTTTTGAGATAATGTGGAACTTTTGGAAATCGGATTTTCATCGTGGTCGTACGATCTCTGACCTCTCTCGATTAGAAAATAAGAGTCTGACATCCGTGGCGGATTGCACGTGTGTTTAATACAGTTTGAGAAGAGAGACGTAAGACAGAGCGACAAATGGAGATTTGTCGCGAGCTTTTCTCCCGTTCGCACGTGCATATATTGCTTTCGTCGTCCTAATCGACGGGACTCTTGCGTTTTCAGCCGACCTGGTCCGTTTCTAGAAAGAAGAATTGAAAAATCGATAATCCATCGAGTATCATGCGAAACAAGGGTTCAGTTTTTTTTTTTTTCTCTTTGACCATTCATAAATAATTCCTTCGGTCGACTGGAGCAGTGTTTCATTC